>NW_024881600.1:0-600000 GCF_019059575.1 Amphibalanus amphitrite | reverse complement strand
TGCATCAGAAGCTCGTGGTCTATCACGTCAAAACATTTACTAAGATCGAGAAGGCATAGCATTGAGATCTCACCCCTGTCGGTGGCGGCCAGGATGCGTTCAGTGACGGACAACAACGCGGTTTCAGTAGAGTGCCGAGGGCGGAAGCCGTGCTGTGAGGATGCCAGAAGGTGATTATGAGAGAGATAGATGTAGAGCTGCTGATGGACAATGCGCTCAACCACTTTCATGACTACAGGAACCAGGGAAATGGGCCGGAAGTTTGCGGGGTCTGAAGGATTGCCGGATTTGAACAGAGGGTGAACTATGGAATGTTTCCATGAATCGGGGATATCGGATTGAATTAAGCAGGTATTGATAATATGCAGGATGACACCACCAATAGCTCGGAATCCGGCTTTCAGCATGCGAACGCAGACACTGTCGGTACCGCAAGCACCCGAGCTACGCATGCTGAAAATCGTCCGCTCAAGCTCGGCGAGTGTGATTTCTCGAAGTTGAAAACTGCATGCGCCAACACGGGTAAGACGTACATTCAAATCGGTAGGTGCGTTTTGGGCTCGGATCTCGGCAGCGACACGAGGACCGACGGATACAAAGAAAGAATTTAAGTCATTGGCAGATAGGTCGGGCTGAACATCAGAACCATCCTTCTTACCGGCAACCACCGACCTGATACATTGCCAAACTTTGTTGGGGCCCCGTTCCCCGATTTCCCTCTGTAGTTCCACCCGCCGGTCGCGACGCAAAGCCGCCCGGACAGAGCGGTTAAGGTTTTTGTACTCGCTCGAGTTGCGGCCTAAATGGCGGAGCGCAGCGCGACGTTGGGACATGAGATCTCGAGTGGCGACGGAGACGGGAGGAGCAGTCGGGTTACGGATAGACACACGCTTAATTGGGGCATGGGCATCGAAAACAGGTACGAAGAAAGACAAGAAAGCATCCCACTTATCACTGACGGTTTCGGCGGAGAATACATAATCCCAGTCAACATCGAGTAAGTCATGATGCAGTGCAGGGTGATCTAAACGCTTAAAGGAGCGAGACGAGATAACAGTGGGCTTTTGACGCAGTTTCGGCACATTCACAACGACATCGATAAATTTGTGAGGACTGAAGTGACAATATTTAACACGGGTGTCGCAAACGAGCTCACGGTTGTTAACAATACACACATCCAGGAGCGAGCCGGAGGAAAATGTTGCAGTTGTCACTAATTGATCTAATGAGTAATTTGATAGGAAGCTGCTTATGTGTTGACGCGCGCGGAAATTAGGCTCTTTCAATAAATCACAGTTGAGGTCGCCGCAGATGACAAGCGGAACACTGGGGTAATCGATTATAACTCGTTGCAGTTGGGCCTCGAGGTCCGTGAAGTCGGCAAGCAGAGCAGCCTCACTGTGTCGGGGTGGCCGATACAGGGAGCAGATGATCAGCTGCCGGCCCTGTTCAAGCTTTAGCAGCGCCCACAGTGACTCCAGGCTGCTGGCAGAGCTCCCACTGCCCAGGATCTTGAGTGCGGTTGACGTGATTTTAGCCTTGGTGATAATTGCGACACCGCCGTAACCGCTACCATCTGGGCGGTCCACACGACAAAGCGTGTATCCTGGAATGACCAAGAGGCGGTTCGGGGTGGTCGAGCGCAGCCAGGTCTCAGCCAGAAGCATGACGTCGTAGTTGTGACGATTGAGCTCAAACGTCAGCTCCTGAATTTTGGGCTTCAGGCTTTGAATATTCAGGGAGCCGATGAGTAATTTGGGCGGGTCGGTCGGCCGGCTAGACTGGCGCTGAGTCTGTCGAGCGGGTCGGCCATGTGCACCGTCCACTGGGCTGAGGGGGCGTGGCCGATTATGACGGCGGATGACATGGGCGGGAAGACTGCGCCGGATAGTCTCGGCGACTTCCCGAGCCGTGTTGTTGTTCAGCCGGTCACGCACCTCCATCAGAATTGCCAGGTCGTATGCACAGGCAGGAGCAATTTGATAACTTGGGCTTTGTATATCTTAGGTTCCATTGCAAGAATGCAGGTGCATATGCAAACGCACACGACAAGTTATGCTACAATTTCTATCCTGTTCTGAGCTGGACATCAAGACCCGGTGACCGCGAGAGCAAGGGCTGCCGACTGGGCGTCGGACCAGAGGCCGTTGACGTCGTCCCAATTCCCAGATCGGGCATCTCGCGGGCGTCCATCTCGGCGCCGGGCTCGGCTCCAGCTCTGGTGTCGGCTCTGGTCGCGACCACAGGGAACTAATAGCCGCCGCCAGCAGGTGTCGGCGCGGGCCCTTTCCAATTTGCCGAATTATCCGCTCATCTCCCGCGCCGGCCGGCGGTCACCCTGCGGTCGGCGCGCGCTCGGACCGACGCGGCGGCTCGCGGTCGACATCTGACGTGCTCTCCGGCTCATTACACTGCCGGCGGCGCGCGGCCGGCCGCGACCGGCGGCCGACGGTAGCCGACTGTAATAGGAACGGCCGGCCTAAAAAGGCCGCACTGGCGCCGCCGACCGCCGCAGTCATTAGCGGCCGCGCGCGCTCAATCATCATTTATTGCCATCAATTTGATAATGATTCGATAACTGATTAGTGCGGCTTCCTGAATCCTTTCGCGGCACAAATAAGATGTCAGGCCGGCGGTGGCGGCGCCGCTCCACAGCCGTGATCGATGCCGTCCCCCGCGGTTTTTTGGCGCTCCGTCGGCGCCCGGTGTCCGGCCAGCGCTGGCCCCAGGCGCTGAGGCCGTCCGAGCGGGCCGACGCACGCGCGAACCCCGCTGGGCGCGGGCCGACACCAGACGACCAGCGTGCCGCTCCCGGCCAGCTACTGATACGACCATTATACGCGATATAAACGCCGTGATCGATAGAGTAAAACGAGTTCACCGGGCAGCTCTTCTCGTTAAAATAGCTCACAATGCCTCAGTTGGGATACGTGAAAGCTGCCGTGTTAAAAAGGGAAGAGGTGGCTCATTATGTCTGAAACAATGTTTTCGGACCAATCAGTTATAATGGCCGACATTTCATTTAAGTGTCTTCCAAGGGTGCGGCATTGGCCCGCTCGCCGATCAGCTGCTATCGTCCCGCCTGCCGGCCGTGTTTTCACCACACCACTGGGCCATTACCGGGCCGAAATTCGCCGAGAATTAAAAGGTGACCGGCCGGATATGTGTTATGGTAGGCCTGGCTCTCAAACGGCCCGCCATTAACCCCACCAAATGAACGGGCCGCGAAACAAGATATATCTCAGGGTCGCCGGCGCCCGGCGCTGGTGCGGTAGCCCTACCAATCACACGGTGTCCGGCGGGGCTGCCGGTGCCCCGCGGCACATCTGGACCGACCGCCACCTGGCCAGTAAAAATGGCCGCGAAAGAGTAATCGTTGTTTGTAGCGTGACTTCCTACGGGAGAATCTTGCCCCCCTGTGGATTCATGGATTATTACAGGGACGATTTACGTCCTTAATTACACAATGCGCACCTTGGAGGTGTCAGTTATTGGAAAACAAAAACATTACACTCATGGCGTAATTGAGCGTCACTGTTTTCAAAGGATGAGCGCGCCGTCGATGGGCGCTGGAGCGCAGCGATGGGTGCCGGTCGGGCGCCGTGACTTCTGTTTGCCTCAGCCGGATGTGCTTACCGAGCACCTACACACCGGGTGTCGCACTGGTCACATGTCTCCGGACCAGGTGCTGTCCTGCTGTTACAGGACGTTAGTCTTTATCTTTAAAGAGTAAAGAGGTAGAGTACTGAGAACTCCGCTGGTAAATGTGGGCTGGTCCTCGACGCCACTTTGCCAGGGTGTCATGAAGAAGCATCAAAGGTAACTAGTTACAAATAACAGGGAATCAATGCAGGGATACAGAGGAAACCGCAAGAGACCGAAAAAGAGCACTACTAAATTTTTGTGGAAGAAAAGCGTTACTGTCGTCCAAGAAGAACCGCTTTATAGTGTACGGTCGAGAAAGGCTCTGAAGTTGAACATCAACGAGTTAAACTACCGGGCTTCTCAAAAATGTTAGACGAATTTCTTTTGCGAATAGAGGACCCCTAACAACATTTAAGCAAAATCAATGCACGATTGAAAAACAGAGTGTTTTTAGTAGATTTATGGTTGTTGGGCTTAAAAATGAAGCCGTGGTCAGGAAGTAAAAGGAAAACTCGTGAAATTATGCTTTCGCAGACTAAGTCGGTCGGTTCGACACAATGGAAGATCCGCAAACACTTTAGGGCAAAGAGAGCACCATTTGAAACAAAATTTTCACATTATTGACAAGTTTCTGGCTCGAGGAAATGTTGACAATAGGTTCACGCAATTCAAAGAACACAGCGGCGGCCATAAACCCAATCAAAGGCTCACGGCGAACACCACTCGTGTGAGAGATGCGCTACTCAGACTGTTAATGGTCAGCGATATTGGGTGGCTCTGGCGACGTTTTGGAGGGTTCTGCTGTATCAGGATGAGCAGAGATCCGGAAACCCTTAAGATCCAATGGTTCCAGCAAGACGGTGCCACGCCAATACCGCTAAAGAAAACCGGGAGGGGCTATGGGAGCGCTTCGGACAGCGCGTGATCTCGAGGTTAGAGACACGCCCGTGGTCGGCGAATTCCCCGAACGTAACCCCACCGGACTTTTTCCTATAGGACCACCTCAAGTCCCAGGTGTACCGAAGCCACCCAAAAAGTTCCGAAGATCGTAAGGATGCAATGAGGTCGGCGGTGCGCCGTCTGCAGCTTTCCGTGTGTCGTGCTGCAGCAGAGATCGCGCTGGGCCGGGCTTAACTGTGCATCGAGCAAAAAGGGAATCATCTCTAACATGACCTCGGCGTGGCTCAGAAAGGCGACTGCCAAAGGTCGAAATCCCCCTCAAACGAAATGTCTTTGATGAGGCTTTCAGGTGATATCCAATTATTTTTTGCTTCACTGATACACCCTTAAATATATTAGTTATAAAATCGTCTAACTTTTTTTAGAAGCCCGGTGCGTTTAAATTTATTTATTCATAGCGGATAGAATGTTACATTTTTCTCTAGAGTTATTATAAATGGCCTTTCATAGAAGGATATTTCTAGAACTCACATTTGTAAACCCTTCGAAGGGCTTCATGAATATCATTCAAACTCACTCCATAAGAATTGAATCGTCAAAGTCCTTGAAGTGTTTACGCCATCGCACCCATGTGACGAATGAATGAAACATTCTTTGTATTTTCCACCCTGCCTGTTTTCCAGTCTACGCGATCCGGGATTTTCGTCACCTGTCAAATTATCATACTGAGCGCACCCCGTCTCCCTAATTAAGAAGCAAATAGCGGTGGAGCGATTGAGACCTCGCGTGTGAGGTCGGTGATCGACACCTGTCCCCTTTCTCCGCGGCCAGGTCGGCCGAGTGTTGACCGAACGGCAGCGCTCACGTGGGTCCTGCCGGCCGCTGTCAGTCAAGACAGACGCCAGAGAGGGTGTGAAGGCCGGCGAAGGATTGGTGTATGTGGGTGGTAGGCCGCACTGGTGTGAGTTCTTCATAATGCCTGGAGTGAGGGTCATCATAGAGTGACAGTACGGTGTGGGGCCCGGGGTTCGGGGTTCGGGGGTCCTTGGGCCTCCCTGGGGTGACGAGCCATATGTCGGTAAGGGAAGGAGCGGTGTGAGGGGGTGCCGAGGGATGGGGTCGGAGGGAGTCCGTTACTGCGGGGCCGGATCATTACGGAACGCCGCCGTCACCCGTGGGAGTGGCCACCCGGCTCGGTGGGACGCCCGGACCAGCGGACCGCGCGCAGGGCTGATTGACGGCCGGGAGGGACTGCTCCCGCCGGCCGTGGGGTCGGCACGGACGCACACTGGTCGGAAACGCTCCAGCGAGAGGCCAGCGGCCTTTCCGCAAAAGTTTTTTGCTTGTTATTCCACAACCAGTGAAGCAAACTTCATAAAACTTTGCATACCTTCTCTGTCATATGTAATCTATCATTTGGATGTCAAGCACTAAATATATGACGTGAATCTGTTAAGTTATGACGTCATAATTGAGTATAATACAGGATCTAGCACCACTTTAAGTCAACAAGGGAAATTGGGAGCTGCTATTCGGGCACCGGGAATGGTTTCATGCACTCCTTGCAAGGTCCAGTGCTTGACTTAAGCATTGTTGACTTTGTGTGACGTCATTTATGACGTCACTAAGGCCATGTAAGTTTTTCGTCAATAACTCCTGATCAGATGGAGCTAGAGAGTCGGGAAAGCCACCATTGGACTCAGGAAGACCTGCCGAATCGAATGATATGCGATATGACCTCCTTCAACCATTTTCGTGACCTGAGGGGCTCCGACCTGACTTTGACCCGAGGTTAACACCTTAACCCTCGCCGGCACAGCGGGGGTGATGCAACCCCCCCCCCCTAAGGTTTTTCGCGAATAACTCGCGTAAAAAGCGGCCGATCGCGACGAAACTTTCAGTACCCTCGCACACCTACCCTGAAAATTTCATGACCCTGACCCCAATGACCTTTGACCTGTGACCTCTTTTCCGTGACCATGTTTGGCCGGAATCGCGATTCGGCGTATGTCGGCTCGCATTAGCCGCGTGTTTGCAAGCTTTTCGTGGTTTCAAACGTTCAAACATGTGATTTGATGTTGCTCCAATACATTAGGATGGGTGTCAAGGTCACCTGAAGGTCAGGTCAGGTCATTGACCTTTGGTGACCTCGGGTGACCTCCGTTCACTTTTTCGAGTTTTACATGTTTCTAGGCTAGTTTTTGGAGCTGAATTCTAATTTAGCAACCATTTGAACATTTACGAAGTAGTTTTGGCGCCTTCGTAACATGTTACGAAGCTGTCAGAGGCGGTTGACACGTATTACGAATACCCGTCACAACCCCTACCGGTCGACCTGACCTGGCCTGACCCGACCTGGTCTAAATGCTTAAAGACATCATCTCTGATCAAAACTAATACGATATTCGTGATCAGCACCCCGGAAAACCACATAACAGTCACAATTTACGACTTTCTAACAGGTACCGATTTTCCCGGTTTTCGGGTCATTGACCTGACCTGGAAGGTCACCCGATGACCTAGGACCTTAAAATTGGGTATCATCGGCTTCCTCTCGTGACGGGTAACACGCTCGTTTTTTCCGCGAGGCTCTAGCTCGATCAGGGGCCAAACGCGAGGGGAGGTCGTACCAAACCCCCCCCCCCCCTTGTGCCGTCGAAGGACGCAAAATGGCCTGTGCCGGCGAGGGTTAAGTTGACTTCACCCGAACACCAAGTATAACATTCAACGCGCCTGAGCTAGACAAACACGATTATGCCAAAATCGCGGCAGTGCGACCATTTTTGGCAAAGTAATTAACCTAAAACCGAGCCCGTGCCTTGTGGCACTTACCTGACCTAAGAGGTCACTGGCTGACCTAAGACCTTAAAATCGGGTAGTACCTAATTTTTGCGTCTTATAACGGCACACAAGCTTTTTTTCGCGAGGCTCTAGCTCAATTAGAGGCGAAACGGCGAGGGAGTTGTACCAACCCTCCCCGGTCAATGTAGAAAACCAATCGGTCCGGCCAGGGTTAAATACCGGAATTGTGATCTAATGTAAAAAAGACGGCCCAAGGTAACCCGACGTCAGTGACAGGTGTCCTATATTTGCAGCGTCTTATATTCACGAAGGTTTCAATTTCCACTTTCTTCAGCCGAGTGATGGTTGTCAATAGCAAGGCTCTCTAAATGCAAGCCGTAATCGCCACGCAATATGTGGAAGGCTTTTGATGTCAATACATACATAAATGCATACATAAAACGCGCTTTTCACAAAATTCATAAACTCAAGCGCATCTGTTTTTAATGACCAGTCAACTACGCATGGATGCGTGCAGGCCACACAGGTCAGCGTAAGCCGGGCGCGGCGGCCGAGCCAAAACTGGGGCGGGGCGGGCGGTAGTTGGGTAGGAAGAGCGGCTCCTGCAAATTTTGCGCAAATATGCGCAGTTAGCTTTTATGTTGCCCTGGTGTAAATTTAAATCCTACTTCAGCTCACAAAAAATCAGAGTGGAACTAGATGGGACTACCTGTTGTTTCCTTACCTAAACTTTGCAGTTATATTCCAGAATCACTGTAGGAGAGCCTTCATAAAAAAGCTATAGTACATCTTAGTTAGGGAAAAAGTATACCAAAAAATTTGCACTGACCAGTCGGCAACTTCATAACGAACATTTTGCTGCATAATATGTGGGATTTCAATTTGGTGTCTATCAGCAATAAGACTCTGAATATCCGGCTCAAGAAACCTCTTGCTCCGCGTCAGTTTCCGAGTTCTGGGATACCCCATCTTCGGGGGCTGTTTACAGCTATTTTTGGTCACCCGGATTAGTTTTTTTGGTCTAAGTATAATAATTTGATCAATTTCAAATCGATCTATATAAAAAATAATCCGAAACTCCGGAATCGCCCGTGGCCTCTCGTGAGGGCGTTTCCGACCAGTGTGGGACGGCCCGACGGCGCTGGGGCCACGCTGGCTGGCACGGCCGGCGGACCCGGGACCGGCCGTTTCCGCCGTCTGGCCAGTCCGCCCCGCCCGCCCCCCGCGGCGGAACAGCGCGGCCGGCCGACCCGGACCGAGGCCCCGGCGGCGCCGACACGATGTAAACACGACTAAACACCAATTAAACACGATTAAGCGCTCATTACAAAGTGTGAAGGCTCTGGGCAGCGCGCGCCGTCGGGTTTCCGCCGCGACGCCTCTCTGTGATGAACAAGAAAGGGTTTAATTGGTGAGAACGCCTCACCAGACCCCTTGGCGGGCCCCAGCGCCCCAGGCCCACCCGAGCGCAAAATCCACCCCGTCCGATGAAGGAAGTGAATAGACATTTCGATCCACATCGCACCGTCTTAAAAGCCGCAGTGACGACGCGATGCATATTTTCATGGCAAAGCCGATTTATGCGGCCCGATTAAACGATGCAATAACAGCATTGTGCGCCCGACCAACAGATGGCCCAATGGCGGGCCGGGCGACTATGGCATTCAGCTCGGAGCACAATGCCGGGACGGAGGGCGTGAGTGCCGCTGCGACGGGCTGCCGAGTGGCGCACCGTTGACAAACAGTGGCGTAGCGTCGACAAACAGTGGCGCACCTGCTCCGCTGTGTGGTCCGCCGGTATAATGAAGTGTCGATCGGAGTTGTGCCGGATTATATCCGAAGGGGAGGGGCGGACCGACGGAGGGTTGAACGGAAAGGACCGAGTTCCAGCGCCCGGGGGAGCAGAGGCGATGTGCCGGGAGCGGGTTCCCACGGGCCTGCGTGGGGTGTTGGGTGCTTGAGCTACTAAACAGCTGCCTGCGACTCCTTGGTAGATGAAAGGTGCAATCAGGCCTCGACAACAAAATCAGATATTGTACAAAGCACAAGCACGCTGTCCTAGGTAGGTATGTAGTGGTCTATGATTTTATATGTTGTTGACGACTCCTATAGTGCATGCTGTGCTAATGCAAATACTTGAAGTGCTCTGCTAGGAAATGTAAAATATGTAGTGTGTCGTTATTGCATGTACGCCTTTACCAAAAGTAATTGAGTGAAGTAATCTGACAAAGGAACAAATAATTACAGAAGGTGGCTTTCATTTCAACTGAATGACAGACACATGATTATCTAATCCACCGCAGTCAGAAAACCGTCCGACTTTCAGCTGCGCAGATATAAAGGTGCCAATTTCACGGCTCTTTCCTCCGACTGCTGAGGCCGCTGTAATAAAGGCGTGTTCAGAGTGCGCGGTCCATTTCTCCGCTCCTACCACGCAGTTTTAGCCAGTGGCCCGACTAATAAGTGGCGGTGGAGACTGAGCTCTGGCTAGCCAGCCGTCTGATTAGTGACTGGCTGAGAGGTGGTCGCTGTGGTCGGTGCGCGTGGGGAGACTAATCAGGTCACGAGCCGGATCGATCTCAGCGCTACTGGAGATAGAAACAGAGAGGGAGGCCACCGGGAGGATGATAAGAAACAGAACAGAGATGTTGTCGGTCTCGGTATTGCGTCAAAAGTGAATGGATAGACACGCAACTCCTTGGCTAGACTTTCCAAGCACTCAAGGGTTAACTTTATGGACATTAATATTCTTGAAGAATCAGTTAATCAAAAAATCATTTTCTGCTCATAGATATCATTGCTTTTAGCTTGAATATACATGTCTAGCCTGCTGGGACGTCTTCTCGTGCGTGCGTCGGCCGTTGGACCTAGAACATCTCAGAATGCTTAGCAAAAGCAAACAAAACTGGAACTACGTCTAATCTCTGCATACGCAGTGCCTTTGCATGTTCGTGTCTGATGCATCTCAGCCATCATTTAGGAGGAAGCTTCGCCAAAGCTTCGGTTCAAGTCACGCTCTTTCAGCTCTTAGGCCAACAACAGGCCAAGCAAACAGATTAGGTGCGCAGTCTGTTTGTGTGCGCTCGGCAAACGTCTACCCACATTGCGTGCACTTGCTTGCTGTCTGTTTCGTCGAGCCTGAACTCGGTTCCGGTTTCTGTTGAAACAGCCCTTCGCTCATCCGTTCCAAGCTGCCCCAGTTGAAGACTGGCAATGGAGCACATCAGAAGGAACTAAATTACGCTGGAGAGCCACGATCATCAGAATCCGGCTTGCATTGTAGGTGCCTTGCACTCATCAGCTAATGCGATGTAATCTGCAGATAAACGTTCCTTTGAATGACACGTTCGTTGCGGGTCACGCTAACAATCGGCTCGCTGCAACGAGTCATCACCTGCGATGTGTGGTGATCATTTTATTGCCGGTGATTATCGAAAGGAGAGAGCCTTGCTAGGCAGGAGTGGTCCAGATATATCGAATGGTCGGGTGGTATGAGCACGATACAAACTGTAGGATATCTTTCTTCTGGCTAGGACTAGTTGCTTCATATCCCTCCATGTTTTCCTTGTTCATCTTTATATTTATTCCTTCGATCCATTTACACCTTGGCTCTTAGTATTCGTCCTTTCATATGAGGGCGATTTCTGACATGCAAGACACACTTTAATTCATTCTGGACTAGTAACAGTGCGTGGATAGATACACCACGTCAAATTCACGCCGTAGGCGAAGCCGGACCTTGGAAACTGCAGCGCAGCACAAAGGCTAGCACTGGATGCTGCACCGTAAGGCTTGGAGACTGCACTGAGCGACCAGAAAGATAGCACCGCTACACAAAGGCTCGCGCACTCGCCATCTGACAGGGTGCTGGATTGCTCTGGTGCTTTTTGGTTAGTAGCAAAATCTCAAAGTCATTTTACGTGTATAGCTTCAAGTAGGTATATGATTCAATGAAATTAAACAGATTTCTGCAGCTTACGGAAGTGGAGCTTTTATGGAAAATAATGATGGCCTTGAAGAACGATTTCACCTTGCGATCAACAGTCAACACCCAGATGTGTTGTCTCAAAATTTACTTGACTGAGCACCATTCCGATCCAATGGAGTCACTTTTACACTGATATCTCGCGAGCATGAGGTCCTCTGACCGAACCATCCCCTCTGTCCGTCCGTCCGTGCAGGCCGGCCGATCGGCCGTACCCATAGCGCCCCATCCGTCCGTGCAGAGTGGCTGTTCAGGCTGTACCCAAATCACCTCCCCTCTGTCCGTCCGTCCGTGCAGGCCGGCCGATCGGCCGTACCCATAACTCCCCGTCTGTCCGTCCGCCGTGCAGGCCGACTGATCAGCCGTACCCATACGGCTCCCCGTCGGTCCGTCCGTCTGTGCAGGCGGCGGCTGATCGGCCGTACCCATACGGCTCCCCGCTCGTCCGTCCGTCCCCCGGCGGCTGTCCGTTTGAGCGCGCCGCGCCGCGCCGCAGCCGTCCGGCTGATTACACGCGCGGCGAGCTCGTAAAATATTATATCGCCGCCTGTAATTAGATAATAGCACGTCGGCCCGCCTAAAGACGTGATGCACAAATAACTTACAAATCGTTAGGTGGTGTTCAACGTCTAATGGCCGATGTAATGTCTCCTGCGGGCGCTGCAGCATCCTGTACTCTCTAATAAGTGCGACTTTACGAGCACACCCGATTATTTGCTTTTGGTGCGGCTGGCCGGCCGGCATCTGCACTTAATTAGCCGGTCGGCGCGGAGAGCATCTGACGGCGACCGGTACTGAGAGCCGTGCAGGACAGGGCCAAGAACAGCGGCCCCTGACCGCAGCCGTACCATTACCTGTCATATGGCGGGGTTAAGTCATCACCGGAGGTGCTAGAGCCATCTGAATAATCATCACTCTCTGTCTCAGTTCCGTCCACCCCTCTGCCACGTTCAGTTAGTTGGATGCTCTTTCTCTCGCCCTATTTCTCACTCTGATTGTAGCCCTGTGGTGCAATTCCAGGGAGTGATAAATAAGCAGATAAGGGAAAATTAGGGTCTGGTTTGTCATTGAAAGCAAATTTATTATCTTTCAAATAAATGGAATGCAATGCAAATAGTAATGTAGAACATCTAATGTTTGCTGGTAAAGGAAATAATAAATTGATTAACAACAAAACATCATGCTTCCTTGTGGATGCATGCGGGAGTAGGGATAACTTTAGTATTTTGCTCACGTCTTTCATAAAACAAAGTGAAAATATGGAACGGGTTAATCCAGCGTTTAGTCTATCTAGGCTAGCACTTAACTTGCTAGACATGGTTCAGCTGGTGTGATTTACTAGTCAGCAACGTTTTACTTCTGATTTCGACTCCCGTTGGTTTCTGTTAAGACCCTCATACTCCCTTTTAAGAAATGTCGTTAATAAGTTTAGGACTTCCTCACATATCAAACACTTCTTATGAACTATAAACAACACTTCTGACTGTATGATCTACACTAGTTTTTTAGTATTATATTACGGCTATAGCTGTTTGAAAAGCTCAGGTCCAATTTCGGAAACTACTCGCGGCGTGTAGCTCCGGGTCTTTACTCAATGTCCCGCCGCAGGGGAGGGGCCCACCCCTTACTGTGTTCCTCTCTCAGACCGGCGGGTTTCCCAGGACACCGCGACTCGGAGCCGATACCTCTCGGCCGGCCCCGCCCCGTCCGCGCGACCCTGCCGTTCCCACACCGCTCCAGCCACGACCCGGGCCGGTCGGCAGGCGTCGGCGGCGCTTTTCTCAGCGCTCCGTGCTGACGAGCTGCACGACTCTCACACGAAGACCCCGCTCTCGGGGCCGCACACGACCGGCCGCCTTCCGGTAGGTATTCTGATTGGACCTGACGAGCTGCTCTGAGTGGCCGGACCGTCCCGGACGGGTTTCGGCGGTGCGATGGTGTCGGGAAGTTCAGCGTTTTCATTATGGGACATGTTTGGTATCGTATTTTTATCCAGCTCGTGTATCTGATTAACTTTTTTTGTGAAACGCAACCCTCCCATTCCCTAATCCAGATCTCATCGTTCTCATCATGACCTTAAAATCCCCAAATGGTATCACTGCCACGGGCCGTCCACACCTCTCCTCGCCCAGACTGAGCTGGCCAGCCGGGCCGTGTCAGCACCGCTGCACCGCAGAGTGTTGTCATGCACCCCCATCACGTCCTACGTCGACGCTCTCCGGCCTAATGACCACACACATAATGGGCTCGAATAAAAGTCCATATATAAACAAGCTGCGGTGCCGGCGGCGTCGGTTCAGAGCGGCTCGCAGATTAGCTGTGGTGTAATGAGAAGAGCCGCGCGTAAATATCTCCTGCCTGACGGCCAGCGTCGTGCATACGGCTTGTTAATTCCACAGTTATCCAATTCCTTTATAATTTACACTTTCTTCTTTTGATACGAGCCGCAAGCCGCGGAAAAACGCGAATAAAAACTCGTCTAATATCTAATAATGTATGATAAGTTGACGGGCGCGCACAGGTGTGCCGGCCGCCGGCCATCTAGCGCCACAGCGCACCGGCCGCCGGAGCCGTGAAAAAATCCCTGCGGCCAGCCGAGAAACGTCCTATTAATTACAGATCTGTAAGGCACAAAGGGTTGCGCTGCGGCGCGGCCACGTTTGAGGAGGCGGCGCGGCGCGGGCCGCCCGCCGGCCGGAGGTGTTGGTATTTTGTGTGCCCGCTAACAAATGGAATCTTTTATCCGCGCGGACGGTGTGGTAATGGGCGACGTCGCCCCTGACCGGGAATGAAATTAGCTTCCATTTAGAGGAGCGGCTCGGCAGGCTGGCGGCGCGGGCGGGTCGTCAGCCAGATCCCGGCCATCGCTTACTCATAATGATACTCAATGGCGCTGGCCCGATCAACAAAGTCCACCGATAAAAACCTGCGCGCCGGCCATCCGTCACCGCCGTGATCGCCGCGGCGCGCCGCAGATCGCCACACCTGTGCGCCAATCAATTGAATCGCGCCAAACGAGCCGCGCGGGCGGCGAATGCGGCGCGGGTGGGCAGTGATGTGCGCACGCGAGCGGTCTTAGCGAGCTGGGTGGCCGCGGCCGAGCTGCGGTGAGCAGCGGCTGACTCGGCGACCCGCCGGAATCGGAGCCACCGCAATACTGGCCGTCATGCGGTCACCGCCGCCGCCGCCGCCGCACGGCAGAAGGTGCAGCGCGGCGGTTCGGATGAGAACACCCAGTCCCAGCTTTGGAGCCAGGGAGAGTTGAGATCCGGGCAAGGAGTAAACGCTCCACATGTGGGTAGAGCGTAATATTTCAGAAGCAGAGAGCCGTTTTTGAGACCGTTTTAACTGTTTGAAGTGATGGTGTTTTGAAATGAAACCAGCATTTTTTAGGAGTCTCTTTACTCATTCAGGAGTGTCATGCCTTCTTCCGCTGTTGTTTATTTCTGCCACTTTTTTGTCAACGTCGGAATAATCAGCAGTGCACCATGAAAGACCATTTTTTTTTCTTACACCTTATTCTATTGCAGGCACGAGAAGAAAATTCAAATTATCAAACTCACACTCAAAGCCAGCTGGCTTCAAGACTACCCGTGCTGACACAGTTTTGAAAGGTTCTCTTTTAGGCCATGTCGTCAGCTGTCTGAGCAGCATGTACGGCGTTTGTCGGCAGGTGATAGGTCGGCCAGGCGTGCCCGAGAGGTCACGGGGGTCAATCACGCCCCCCTGGTGAAATGATGAGGTGTGAGGAGGCCCGGGTGGAGAGCTGTTCAGAGAAGAGAAGGAGGCGAGTGCTAGGTAACGAGGCAGCGACCTGTGGCACATACCATCCATGTTTTGTAATCGTGGCTCACTTGGCTGGCCCCTGAACCAGAGTTTAGTTGAGGCTTGTGATAAACTCATACATTTAGGAACACATGATTATGTGACAAAACCGGACTAGAGTTTCATGTTTCATCATACAAACTGTCACATACGTTATTTAGCCAAATTACTGGGGAAGATTTACAATAGTGTAGCAGCTAAGCGTCATTGGGTGGTTTTTCCAAGCTGGCAAGAGTTGTCTCGTTCTCACGTTAAGCTGTTCACAGTCATGCTCCATAAATTCATGAAATGGACGCTGAGCGGCCGGTTGTCACAGCACGTGACATTGTTGTAATTTGAGGCGGCCGGCGCGCCTGCCGGCGGGGGGCGGAAGCCGGGCCCATCATGCTCTCTACTGGCTCTCTGTCTGCCTGCTGGCCGCATGAGTATGCAATATGCACTCGGTGGCGCGCCACGGGCTGTGGCGGTAACGGCCACGGAGCTTCATCGGCTATTATGTGGTCGGCGCATGACGCGATTTGGCAGTTCGCCTGACAAATGCGCCCTCCTCCCGCCACCACAAGCCGGAATATTGTTCGCCAAACCAGAAAACATTATGGCGTTGGCGTCAATAATTCTAGTCGGAAAACGTAATTGCATCGGCGTCGATAAGTTTGAGTCAGCTGACCGCCTCGACCGCGTCAGGTGCATTATCTTCTGTCTGCCAGCGGCGCGGTGTGGCGGCCCCTTTACACAAATCATAGCCGGGCGTTTGGTCTGACAGTGTCTGGACAGCCGGGCATTCCTCTGTGTGCCTTCTCCGTGTCTCCCATACACCGAGTGATCTCTGAACTTTCCGCCTCCAACCGCGGACACCCAGTTTCCCACGCCCCGGCCCTGCGTCTAACAAATATTTTGATTGCCTGTTTGGTCGCCTATTCTTATGCATATAATGTCATCTACCCCTACCCCGTAGTCGGTCCTTCCTTGACTGTCTCCATCGCATTGATCTGTTGGTTTTCTCTGTTTCGGAGCCGATTCGATACCGGATTCCTTTCGTCCCATTCTGAGTGAATGACAAAGCGGCCGGCGCAGTCGTTTTTGGCACAAAGCGCCGCCACGCGGGGGGCATCTTTTGGCCGGCGCGGCGGCGGCGCGAGGCCCATTCTTGGCGAGGAATCCCCGGTCGGAATCCATTTGGCGAGCGGGCGGCGGGGAGAGAGTGGGAGGGGAGCGGGGCAGAGGGTGGCGGGGCTCCTCTGTTGTCGGCGGAGGAATGCGACTCCCGCTCGGTGGTGAAGGTGGTGGTGGTGCGAGTGGTGCAGGGCTCCCCTTCCCTGCCCTCATTGGACCGTCACCAGCGGGTCGGGCCGACCAGCCGGACCGGCACCGCCACCCGGCCCGGCCCGGCCCGGTCCGGTCCGGACACCCAGAATGGGAGGCCTAATGGCTGTAAGGGTGACGCCGACAAGCTACCGGGCACCGCGCCGCCAATGGAACCGCCACCGCCGCCGCCGCCGCCGCCGCCGCGGTCCCGAGGTAGCGTGGCGTGGGTTGTGGCCAGGGCTGCGGAGTCGGAGTCGGAGTCGGAGTCGGAGTCGGAGTCGGTCGGAGTCGACAGTTGTGACCGGAGTCGGAGTCGGAGTCGGAGTCGATTTTAGAAACCCGAGCCGGAGTCGGAGTCGAGTCACCGAAAATCTGTCGACTCCGCAGCCCTGCTAGGTCTGCGGAGTCGGAGTCGGGAGTTGGAGTCGGTCGGAGTCGATAATTCTGCCCGGAGTCGGAGTCGGAGTCGGAGCTGGTTTTTTAAAGCCGGAGTCGGAGTCGGAGTCGGAGTCGCCGAAAATCCTTCGACTCCGCAGCCCTGGTTGTGGCGATACAAAGCGACGAACTCATATTTGCAATGAAATGAACTGTTTGTCCTTGCCACTGAAAATATTTATAGAAATAGCATGACTGTCCTTTGCTAAACATTTATATTGTTCCCTGTCAAAGCCTATTAGGTCATCGCCATAGAAGTTTTTAGCGATTGCAATGTCCTTTATCGGTAGTTAGTGGCTCCTTTCATGAGCAGCGATCTCCAAGATATCATAAAGCAACATACATGAAAACCTCTCCCCATGCATTATCAACGCACACATTCAAAGGTCATGCAGCACCAATGATCTGAGCAATGCCGATCCCGAACGGTGCCAATAATTCACGATATGACGGCAGTAAATTCTGCCCTACGTCGCATGCATCTAGGTCAGGTCATCAAAGGTCACAGGCCTCGTTCGGCCTTTCAGATAACCCCGCCTGGAGAACGAAGATCAACAACATGTCTCGAGGGTCACATCGACACATCGAATGTTTGTAACGTCAGTGATTAAATGTATTTGAATGATACCTTGTCGGCCTTGGCGCTGCATCAAACAGCCTCATTAGAACATTTAAATTAAAATGATATCGTCAATAGTGGTCCACGTTTCTGCTGATTCCTATGATTACGACTCTGGTTAGCTTATAGCCGCTTGATTTGTATTTTTAGTTTCTGGGAACAAGGGCCCCCTGCGGATGCGAATACCTATTTAGTTTGACGTTAATATGAAACTGAATCGTAATGAAAGTATCCTCAAGATGTAGGTATGTTGTTTGATATGAAATATCGAAACCATGTTTTCAAGTGAAATATTTTCGATGATTAATGTGATATCTCCCATTAGTTCTTTTTGACCACTAGGAAGAGAATCCATGCACTTCATTCGCCACTGCAAGACTCTAAAAAATGACCATCGATCACCTGCTATTCAAATGCCATCAGTGGTGCGTCATCCACCATAGGCGTTCACTGGCAGGGCCTTTCATTCGCCATCAACGCTCTGTCATTTGTCTGTCAACAGTCATCCGTCACTCATCAGTCATCTGCTATCGGTAATCCGCCATCACCTGGCCATATGTCATTTGTCATAAGCTGCCAGCAATATAACAGTCATCAATGACAGCTATTTAGGAAGCCAACAGTCGCAGATCAACAGCGCTATTGAATGTAGACGTTTCCATTCACCAATCACACTCGCTGCAGTCACTTCAGAGCACCTCAATCTGTTTCAAACTGAGAGACGGACGTCTATCAGTTCTCCCTGCAGCTACCGACTGAAGCTGTCCTTCGCACCGTTACCAAGGCAACCGATCTCTCTTCTAATCGTGTCCAACACTGACCCGCTCGGACCAGCTCGGCCAACTCTGACCCGGCCGGCCTGCGCCCTCTAATTAAACTATTAGTGGAAAAACACGAGCTATGCGCCGCTTAACACCACAATAGTACGGACAAATTGCGGCGCCGTCAGCCGTGCTCGCGGGATGTATAATTTGTTGCAGAATGAGGCTCGAACACGTCACCCGGAGGCAGTGAGACCATATTTCGCCGCGCGGTCCGCGGGCGGCGGCGGTGGCGGCGCGGCCGCGGCCGACGCGGTGCCGCGTGTCGGCCGGCCGCCGAACAAGGTCGACACCGCGATAAGCGGCGCTGCAAGAGCTACTTTTCAGCGGCGCCGGCGCTGCGCGGCCATTGCGGGCGGCGCGCGCGCTAGGGGCCGGCCCGAGACGGCCGGCCGTAATGAGCGGCGACCATAAACACGGCCGCTTTGTGGGCGTTATGAAGAGTTACGCTGAAAATCGTTTTTATCGGACCGGTAATTTGGTGGCCGGTGGGCAGGCTGATACCAACGGCACATATGTTGCGCGGTTGATGTGACGAATACGGCGCGGCGGCGGCAGTGGCGCGCTAATTAAAGCGGCGGTGGAGTGTCTGTCCCCGTTCGCCGGCCGACGTCCGCCCCACCGCAATCAATGCGCCTTATTATGAGCCCTTTGTTGTCGGTCGCCCCACTGGCCGGCACTCATTGGCAGTTAGGCGGCGAGGAATTTGTAAACCCACACTTTGGGCGCGAGGCAAAGGGATGCCGCGCGGACCCCTGGCGCGGCCCTCGGAAAATATATGGCCGCATCGCCGCGGGATTCCAAACATAGCACCCGATGGAAATAGGCGGCGGCGGATGGGCCGTGCCTGTTATGAGCGCGCCGCGCCCGATCGGGAGGTGTCGGTAACGGTTACACCTAGGCAGTATCGGATTTTACCGACTTGTTTTGTGGCCCGTGTAATTAAGGGTGTGATTTGCATGCCTGGACGGTGGGGCCAGGCAGGACGATTCTCCAGTAATGGCGATACTAGGCTTACAGTAATCTGAAGTAATGACTTGGGTGTACAATGAATCAACCTGTAGGCCGTGCAAAACACACAGGGAAGCGAGCGCAGCGATAAATTCCGGCACGTCTCTAATCGCTTGCCAGGCAAATGGCCGCTTCAAATAGCTACACCGCTATCAGGCGGGTTATGTCTGATCAGAAGTGCCGCGAGAGCACACTAGCCCATAGGCCGTATCGCCAGTATATGTATTGGCAGCGACGTATATCACAATCGGTGAGCATCATATTAAATCTGCTTTACATTATTCTTTTATTTTCCGTGCGCTCGTAGGTTTGTTATCTCATAGACACGTTCTAAGCTGGCTGTTCTATCAGTTCTAAGCTGGCTGTGGCGGTGGCGGCGGTGGCGACGTAGCCAGGGGAAGACGCCGGGCCGGCTCGCCCTATACCACCCGGGTGCGGCGCCACGCTGACTGGCCGGCCTCCGCCGTCCCTCGGCCCGGCTCCCTCCCCTCCGCCGAGCCCGGGTACCGAGTGCTACAAACACCCCAGACAAAGGACACGACACGGCAAGGGGTGAGCCCGCCGCCCGCGGAATGGAGTAGTGGGAAGGCCCGCAGTGGGGGCACAAATGGAGAGAAACGCGCCGAACAGCCAACCGGCTACTGCCAAAACAGATTTAGTGGAAAGTTGCATTTGCATAAACTGTTGGAATCCTTAGGCTCAACGGACAGTGACAAATGAATTTTTGAGAAAAATACCGTAAATATTGACTAAAATCGTTTTCCAGCACTTCTTCCTCAATCCATGCATGCCGGCATACATGTACCCGAATAACGACCATTGCAACGCTTTGATATCCCATGACCCTCATCACATCGATGAATTAAAAATCAGGGCCAACTCGCCCCGTTGTCTGTCAAACACCGGGCACCTGCATTGGACACATTAACTGCCTGCCATCGCCCGTTATCGTTTTATAGCATCTACGCCTGACAAGCTAACAGACGAACGAATCGCCTCAACACCGTTAGCGCTTTAACGGACAACAGCAGTTCACACAGGGCGTCTTTAGGAGCGCGCGCGCCGATCGACACTGATCTGGTGTAAACGGGCCATAAACGTCCGAGCGGAGGCGAGGCGTCCATCCGCCGGAACTGATGATGTGTCAGCGGGACTAGATTACGTCACAGAGCGACCAGATGACGTCACAGGGGGACTAGATCACGTCATAGAGGGACTAGATGACGTCACAGGGGGACTAGATCACGTCATAGAGGGACTAGATGACGTCACAGGGGGACTAGATCACGTCATAGAGGGACTAGATGACGTCACAGGGGGACTAGATCACGTCACAGAGCGACCAGATGACGTCACAGGGGGACTAGATCACGTCGCAGAGAGACTAGATGATGTCAGAGAGGGACCAGGGTCGGTGGAAATGTGGAATGTTTGACACTTGGGGTACATGGCGATGGCATGGTGATGATGGATGGCGGTTTTACTTCTTGGGACAGTTACTTGAACTGCAGGTATTTTGTGTTCGTGTGCCCATGCGGCTCTTTTCAATACTAAATTGTGTTTGCACTTTGCTCCTCGTGAAGATTGCTAGGCTATGCCAATAAAATCAATTAAAATTTTGGAAATACTCGCACAAATTTTTAGAACCAAGAAGTTGACTTTCATCTACGTCACAAACTAAAGTTGTTTTCAATCTCTCCACGTGTTTCAAAAGTTGACGGGGTTGGGATATTTTCATATTTTCATTTTCTCTCCACGCGATGGCTGCTCCCCGCTACGCTGTTGAATTAATCAGAGGCCGAACCTCACACATCAACAGGCTGTTGGTTCACACCTCTTCCCCCGGGAACATTCATGAATTCATTTATGCCAGCCATTGTTTTTCATTACGGCCGCCAGCCGATTGGTTGCTCGCCCCCATTTTATCGGGCACAGAATATTTCAGAGATAATCTAAGCAGGTCACCATAGTTAGCACATGAAAGGCTGATCAACACGGGAAGACGAATTTGAATTACATTTGATTAGCTGTTTTGTACGCAAGGTCCCCATGAAAGATGAATAAAGACGAATGGTTGAAAATCACGTAGAAAAGTTAAAAATAACGAGGAAACCTATGCCAGAGATGACCCATCAAATATCATTTCACCTCAAATTTTTTTCCTTAGTCTACTCAAATTACAAGAATTTGGAAAGTTTGATGCTTTCTTTTCCCATTCTGATAAAAAAGTTCAAAGCGTTTTATCTCGGCAGCGATGACACAATCAGAGCATTGGGTGACCAGTTCAAGCTTACGATCCTGTGAGCTGCACTTGTCTCTAACACACCCAGTAGAAACTCGCTCGCCAGCGCAACCATCTTGCACCACACCGATCACGTTTCACGCTGTTCCTTTGAGCCGCTGATGGAGGGGCGGGCCCAGGCCGCGAACACCCACCCTCCGCGCTATCGGAACCGTGATCCGCTGCCTCCCACCAGCCAGCCGGCCTTTGAGCGCTAATGACCAATTCACACCCACCTGCACCGGGCAAACGCCGGCTAACAAGGCGCCAGCCCAGTTGCATTTAGATTGGACTTCATTATATTGACGAGCCAATTCGGGACATCTAATTGAACGGTGACTGGGTATTATGGATGCTGCAAGGAGACGAGATGAAGCGTGCTCTAACAACATCGCGTGCGGCTGATGAATTGTGTTTAGTTGTCCGGTAGAGCACTTCATGGGCCGGATAAATCCGTTATCCACGGATAAATCCGTGGACCGGATAGGATTGGATCCCAAATTTGGAAAAATAGAACGGATCTGGGCGGGCCGGATTTGGGAATTGAATGTTGAACACGGATCAGAACGGATAAAATTGTAGCATTCAATATTCATGTTAAGAATTAGGTAACTTAACTTGTTAGGCACTGCAGCAGAAGTATTAATTGATTTACATGAGATTTATAAGCATACCTTTGTGAGCCATGATAGTCTGTAAGGTATATGGCAGCACCAACCAAATTTTTAAATATAGATGGTCACAACATAAAATCTGCAGACTCAGCCATGTTCCTAACCGAGGAAGCGAGAACAACCGCCATGGCATCATATCCACCATGGCTCGCTGGTTCCTGAATAAGATACGAATCATGTAAAAAAATGTGTTAATAACTCACTTGTCCTGAGAACAGTCCCCATATGATATGTATAAAAACGATAATGCGTTCTCGAATTTTTCAATCTTCCAGACAGCAACAAACACTGCGCAAGGTTAGAAACACATGCGCAATAACAGATGCTTTTAACCAGCTGAATAAAACGCTGCAAAAAAAAAGTTTTAAACTTAAAGTTTTAAACGCAATGCCTCGTGGATGATTTTTTTAGAAATAAAAACGATCCAAGACGATATTAAATTCTGATGTTATCAACATTTTCAGTGTAAATGACGCCAAAAAATATTTTCTGATCAGAAATTCAACTTAAAGGGTAAACGAATCAATATTACGTCATCAGCTCGCCTATTTCATAAAGAGAGAGCGGATCTTAAAAAAAATCAATCCTTGCTTGCTTTTTTTGCGCCACTATCGTCAATTTTGTCTGTGTATTGTGTTGTGTCGTCTTGTTGATACGACAAAATGCCGGTTTAACTTATTTTCCTTTCATTTTAGGACCAAAGTCAGGCTCAAGGCTATTTAATACTTACCTTTTCAGCTGGGTTTTCAGTGTCAAATTCTTTGTAGAGTGTGTCAGACCACATTCCAAGGCTAGTTTCCAAACAATGTGTTTTGAGGTGTTTTGATTCTGCCTTTTCCCATATAGAATGTTGCCAATGTCATGAAACTTTATTTATTCATTGTATTATACTTATTATTACCTACCATTTGACTTACTAATTGATTGTGGTTTTGCTATATGAATAAGTACTCTTCCTTTTATAGACCACAGTAGATTCGTAACAATTCTAATGATAGCCAACCTTGTGAAATGCTGAGGTCCATGTCAATGTGTTACCCCTATCCTTAGCAATGCAGCTTTTACCACAAAATGTATTTTGCAGTGGCTAAGATTGCTGTTATTACAATTTGATAGCTTCCTAGTGTCCAACGTTTGGATCTTATGGCGATATGCTGATAGTCTCACAACCGGTTTGTAAGGAAACGGATTATTATGGATATTTTTTGGATGTATGGCTGAGATACGGGCCATGGGCGGGCCGGATTTTGAAATTCAAAGAAACACGGATAATGGGCGGATCTGGATATGACTTGCCGGATATGGCCCGGGCCGGATCCTGAAAAGCCTATCCGTGAAGTGCTCTATTGTCCGGCCAAAAGGTGTAACATATGTGTAAGTTATCAACGCGACGAGACAAATTCAGGATAAAAAGACTTATTCAAGTTTCATGTGACACATAAAACTTCGACACTTACGAGGGGGTATCGAAAAGTTCTGATCATCACATAGAAGATATAGACCAATTTTGATGATTTTTGGTTGGTATTATATTTGGTTCTTAAGAACAATGTTCCCGCAAAGAGAATCTTGAGAAGTGGTTTTATCTTATGTAGGAGAGACTTAGAAGTAAAAAAGATGAGTATTGGGCCCATTGAGGACCGAACCGTCATCCAACTAATGCATTTGAAACGGTATCACACTGAGAAAATACATCAAGAACGTGAAATAAGTTTATGGCGAGGAAAGCCCATCTCATGCACTTACCGAAAATGAAGAAATAATTTTCAACTTGGTTGCATGGCCCTTGCAGGGGAGTCAAGAAGTGAGTGACTACCAGTGACTGACAAGGTGGTGACTGTGAAGGAAGTGGAGGACCTCATCCTTACAGATCGTCGTCTGACCTTTCAGATGATTGTGCAACAGAGAGGTCTCAATGCTGGCAGTGCCTGAAAATATTATCAGCGAAGAACTACGGACAATAAAAGAGTCAGGCCGCTTAGAAGTTCGTGTGTCTACTTTGTTCAAGAGAAAAATGCGTCTTGGCCTTTCGAAATGAAATTTAGGCCTTTTTTAGGAAATTGAAGACATCTTCGATCATTCGATGACTTGTGACGAATGCTGGGTCTATGTGTATGATCCAGAGACAAAAAGACGATCAAGAAGTTTAAGCACGGCACATCTGTCCTTCTTGAAAGGCGAAGATGCAGAAGCCGATATGGAAGGTCAATGCTATCAGTGTTCTGGATCTGGCGTAGGATAGTCATTACCGACTGTCTTGATGATGGTCGGATAGTGATAAGCAAGCACTACTGCACACTTTTGAAGAAGTTGCAAGATGGCCTCAAGCAGAATTGCCGCAAAAAAAGCCAAAGAAAGATGTTTTATCCGCACCGACAGCGCCCCCGCCCATTTGTCCTGAGCTGCGATTGAAGAAACAACATGATGTGGACATTAAATCCCACCGCATCTAAGAAATTCACCTGACCGGGTATTAACTGACTCTTGATTGTTACGGGAGATGAAGAATCCACAGTATGGCCGGTGATTTAAGGACGGAAATGACGTCATTGATGAGGTGGAGCAGTGATTTACGGGACAGATCGAAGGTCCTACAATGACCGCCTGAGGCAGCTCAAGAAACGATGCAATAAGTTTGCGGTCGTGTGTGGTGACTTGTAAAGGAGTAATGAACATCATGTAAAAAAATCAAATTTCTATCACATCTAATTCATGGTGATGATCAGAACTTTTCGATACCCCCTCGTAGATGTGACACTTGGAACGTTAAAATAAAACTAGTCATAATCACTATGGTATCCAAACTTGTCTGCCTGACAACGGTGCCAAAAAGATCGGGTGTGAAATGTGTCAAAATGCCAAATCGAAATACGTGAACACATTTGATTTTGTCCGTGCAGTTACCTGTTGCATTTTTTCAAGCCATTTTTGCTTTCACGTTAAGTTAAATTGATCTGATATGCAGATCGTCCATTTCATTTATTTGAAACATATGGTGCGAAGGATTTACAATACATAATATGCATTATACATTTTAAGCACAGTTTTGCCAACCACCTCCTCTCTTTCCCTTCTCTCCTCCTCCTCCTCTCTCCTAACTCCTTTCCTGCTCTGCCTCCATGCCGCCCCATATCTGCGCCGCGGCTGTCTCATGGCATCCGGTCCATCTGAAATGTATCTAATTCATCGCACAGCGCTGCCATCGCGGTACACGGCGCTTCTCCGCCGGCCGGGAATAATGAAAAGAATAACAAGGCTGCCGTACGAATAAATCAAAACGGCACACAGGGTAAACAGGGTGGACAGGTGAATGAGAGAGTCGCGCCCGGGGACGACCGAGGAGAATGGCCAGAAAAACAACCAGTCAGGAGCGGCCGTGTTGGTAAAGATGTCAATGCTTATCTAAATGTATCAGTGTCGCGCGGGTGCCGGAGAGCGGCAGAGAGCCTGCTGAGAAGAGAGGAGAAGAGAGGGAAGAGAGCAGTGAGGGGAGGAGAAGGGACTGTCGAAGCTGAAAAAATAGAGTCGGCGTGGTGCCAAAGCTTATTTCTGTCTCGGTGATGGTTGATGTAAAATGTTGTACCTGGTGCGGTTGAGATAGCAGCTAAAAGAAAACCCTGCACCATGCAGTTTTAGGTAGTCCAAACTCCACCGATAATTTTCAGTTTCCCGTGAAAATGGGTCATTTATGGATGCATGTAGCTACCTTCACTGGGCGACTTTCAATAATAAACATTTAATACCCACTCATGCTGTGCCAATGGCTATCTTTCTTGGAGTGGTCCAAAGTGATGCCAGAAGAATAGCACGTAATAGCACATTGGGTATGAAGCAGCAATGTTTTACCACAGGATGCATTAGCAGCCGTTTGGTATGAATGTTGCAATTATTTAGCGAGATAAAAATACGAGGCGCTTTAGCCACATTTCTAATTAGCGGCAGTGATAAAGGGGGTGAGAAAGTGTAACAAGGGCATGAGCAGCTCGGGATGACGGTGCAAATGACAGTGACAAGTGGTGAGTACTGGCCGACGATTGCTGCTAACACCACCGATCACAGTAATCTCCATCGGAGGTAACAGAGAGAGCAACAGAGAGAACAGAGCGACGCCATTTCGTCCGGGGGCGGCTCTAACACAGTCCGCCTCGACTAGCCGCGCCGCACCGGTCCACGACGGGTGCAGCTCAGCTCATTACGGCGTCTCAGCTAGCGTGCCAGAGGCACATGAGACTGAGCAGACACACGGCACTCGGATTGTTATTGCAGCGGTAATACCCGTCACTGGCCGTCGCAGGCCATAGCTCAATCTCCATTATGGTTCCGGCGCCACAAGCCATTACACAAATAGTAATGGTCATGCGGTGGATGTTTAGCGTCATTGCCGGCATCGCTCAGCTGCTATGGTCGAAACGGCTCCACGATTTTCCCGGACATGCTGGCGTATTTAGAACATTGGCCAGGTCAGCGGCAACTTCAAAGCAGGCGTTTTTTGCCGCACCTTTGGGGCGCAGCGCCGTGAGATGCAGGCGCTCTCGCGTTCTCTTCTTATCCACCATCGGATGCCACGATTCGCTCGCGCCGACTTCAGCAATCCCATGTGCGAACCGCTCATAAAAACTGCGCCGCTTGGAGGCCTTCAACGGCGTGCGAGACTGACGGGTTTCATTACACAGCGACGATCACCGCTCGACGTTCTCTGACTGGAGTGACGCGCCGTGCTCTGCCGTGTCGATCGGGCAGCCGACCTCGGCCGACCCGCGATTGATGTCGACCGCCGGCCGAAAAACTCCTGACCCGGGTCAGAGCCGCGCTCGGCGGAGGGCCGGCCCAGTTAGTGTTTTGCAGCGCCCGCCTCCCAGAGGGGCGCACACAACCCAGTGGGTGTCTCAAGGTGCGATGTCCAACGGCGCGAGCGTGATGTTTACGCGATAGCAGTTTTTGTTTGTTACCGATTCGCCTCCTCTGGCGCGCGCGACGGAGTCCCGCCGCGCGCCGAGCGGCGCCGGACACTTTCAAAAGGAAAGTTAATAGCCACATCCAAATGGAATTCAGCTGGGATAAAGGCGGTGCACGCGCGCTGATTTGCTGCCCACGCCGGTGAGAGACTGATAAAACTGCGTGAAATTAGATAAACTCTTTTCAATCGAGCTCGGACATCCCGTGGACGACGCCCAGCGGCCGCCGAGTCGGGGACAAGGCCAACAGGTGTCCTACGAGTCCCGCCAGTCCCTTGCCCACTGCACCCCCGCGTCGATCGACTGTTTGCGAGATTTTTTATCTGGAGCCCGGCAGTCTCCCGGGCATCTTTTCATCGCTGGCAAATAGGACATTCCATTGTGGCTGGCCGGCGGGCGGAGGGCGGAGGGCTCGGCAGACGGTGTGGAGCCACCGCCGGCGCCCGCTGGGAGCGCACCGGCCCCGGGCAAGACGCCGCGCCGGGGCGTCTCGGTTAACCGGCGCAGCCGAGACGCTCCCGGCGCGCGGCCGCTGACCTGGCGCGCCAGACAGAGTGGCGCACCGGTGCGCCGCGTTCGGCAACGACCTAAATCAATTCAGCGGCGCGCGTCCAAAGGAGACGGGAAGAGTTGCGGCACGTTTGGTAATAACTGTAACTAAGGGAAACGTGTCAGGTGGATTTTACCGGTAGCCGAAAACCCATCAATTAATGCGGCTTATATGCTTTACATAGCCAAGTGCGGTTGGACGCTTATGTTTATTCAGGTCTTCGCTTGGGATCGGGTTGGAAATTGGAGCTAATTACGATCATCAGCTGACATTTGGGAAACTAAAGGCTACCCTGAAGGCGCGCCGAGTGACCGAGGTCCGGTCAGCCGCGAGACCCGCTAATTTTCAATAATTTACGGCGATTATCTCACAAGTTTGACATCGCCTACCGTCTATTAGCCGTGGCTGGCCACAGACCGCACGGTCTGAAGGAACGCCCGCCGAACTGCTACCAGCGTTGGCTACCGCAGCGCGACCTCCTGCGTCCCTGTGCGGTGGCCGGCTGGCGACTGCCGCGCCATCTCTGGAGCGGCGCCGGCGGCGAGGAGCGGCGCGTCACGCCGCGCCGGTTTTTCTGTCCGCACCCCGACACCCGTTGACGAGGGGTAGCCCCGCTCTCATTAAAGGGTAATGGAAAAGCTTCAGAAAGATTGATGAAGCGGCCGGCCTTGAAGGCGGCGAATAAGACCATTGATTGGACGCAGAGGCGAAATCTGTGTGTATGTGTGTGTGCGTGGTGTGTGTACGGGAGCGCGCAAACGACCGGAGCCACTGAACAGAGGGACTCGGCAAATAAGCCTATGTAATTTGTTGACGCGAGCTGAAAGGAAAAGGCAGAGCGCGTCTGGCTCACCAAGCACCTGCGCCGACCGGTTTCCCACGCTCGGAGACAGTGTAAACACTCGCCAAATTCATGGCCGCCGCCGAATGCAATCATGAGTTGGAGGTTCGGATGCTTCAAAGCAGTGCAAATGACGCGGGCGTCCATTGTTTGGCCATGTTAACGGGGCGTCGCTATGCGGCCGGATGGGCCCATTTGCGGCGGCGCGGTCAGGTAGCCGGCAGCAGGAGCCAGCCGTTTTCTGTTAGCTCGGCTGAGGAAGATGAGGTGGTCACGATGTGCCCGGGGCTACCAGAGGTGTATGGGGTGTGTAGTAGGTACTGTGTAGTACCTACCTGAGGCGCACAGGGCCGCTTCAGGGCATCGCTACTCGCTTGTTGATAACCACAAGCAATAATTGATTAATTATCTACACGCTTACGTTTGGTGAAAGATAGGGATTTCTTTCATTTTCTTAAATTTGAGCTTCGTAGGTACGCAGTAGAACAAAGATCAGAGGTATGTATAGTCCCTACCTATTAGTGCGCTTGTTACCTAAATTTGATTATATATTGCTGGCAATTGCGGATTATCTGTGAAGAGAAGTCTGTGCACCACCGTAACTCATCATAACTATTTCAACTTCCAATGCTCTTTCTCCATCACGTCATCAGATATAAACTAAGATAAGGCTTGATAAGGCTTGGCCTCAGGAGGAAAAAATATCAGAGTTAACGTTCTGCTGAAAACAAGGCTTCTGCAATTGTCGTTGACAAAAAAAACTGCCCGGCGCTGGTTTTACCGGTACCTTGCGCAACTCACAAGGACGTGTTGCTGGAACCATAGTTTGACATGTCAACCGAACCTGAAAACTGAAAGTTTGATATGAAAATTTGATTTGAAGTCAAGTCAACTCTGTCCAAAATAAAAGTTTATGCTGCATATCAGTGGATGGCGACTGCATAGATCCGTTTGTTTATATGGACACATCGATAGTGCTTTCATCGCTCTAGCATCTCTGCAAGCATATTTTAAAAATTATTGCTCCAAATAACTGGTCACCTTTTATGACCTAAGATGACATTTCGGGTGACCGCTGTCCGCTGGTCATTAGTTGCACCGCCACCCTGCCTGTTGCATTAGGGTACTAGGAAGAAATGTCATGAAACTGTCATAAAACTGCGGCTTTGGTACGGTTGTTCAAAGCAGGGGACAATAGTTTTTAAACGATTCAAATAATGGAACCCCATCATTCTTTTTCAATAGAAAAACGACTTCCCTTTATGTGATCGCAGCAGCGTACTCAACAGCCGGCAGATGAACTTTGAAAATTCGAAACAAGCGACCGCATTCCGTCCGCGCGTTGGCCGGCTCAGAATAGATTGCGGTGTCGGCGCCATCCCATAGTCCAGCTGTTTGAGGCGGACACCTTTGGTCACGGCCGCTGAATCCGTACCGGCTCTTCCCTGCTCTCCCTCCCTCCCGTCCTCTGCCCGGCGTCACGTCCAGCTCTCGTGACGCGTGATTCGTCACGGCCTCAGCCAGCCGAGCGGCGGCTCGCAGCCCAAATAATAACCAAATTCCAAATAACACTTTATGGGGCGTGCGGTCACATTCCAGGCCTGTTTATTTTCCGCCGTTTTGAGGTGTAAAATCGCATTGAGCCGAGCGCGCCGGCCCCTTTGAAGAGGTCCATGGGCGGAGGCGCGGTCGGCCGCTGGACGTGGCGGCAATTCATTGTGACTTCAAACAAAAATAGCGCTGCAAGTGTCCAAATTGGCGCTCTGTGGGGTGTTTGCGCTGCGGCTGATCACAGGGCCGGGCGTCAGCGGGGTCACGCCCGTCAGCGCCGACTCCGCCTCGCCGAGTCCGGTCTGCGGAGTCCGCGCGGTCCCCGGATCCGGCCAGGATCCCACCGGGTCCGGTGGTGATCCTGGCTGAACCATCAGCGGCTCTTACAGCGGCTCTGGGCTGCCGTAACGACCCTATAGTCGCGCTAATGTGGACTGCGAAGCGGCCGAGTCGACGGGCCGGCACGCGGCAGCCCCAGGTAAACACGTGCTCAGAGACATTACCAGGTGCCACGGGCGGAGAGTGGAGGTGGTGCGGGGGAACACCAGAGGCTTCTGAGTGACACTGCTGAACACTGCCTGACACTGCCCGACGCAACCCGACACCGCTCGACAGAGACACAGCTCGACAACGCGCGGGACCGCGCTCGACACCATCCGACAGCGCTCGACGCTACTCAGTCTACCCAATACGTATTGTCTGAGACTCGTATGCGACGTTTTTATACAAGAGCCACGCTGGGATATTTTGTGACATCAGTGGCGCTCCGTTCTGTGACGTCAGCTAGAGGTCATGATGTGACGTTCCGTGACGGGCGGCGCGCGTCCGTCTCACGCACGATTAGTGACGACAAATGATGTCGGCGTGAGCTGACCGGACACCGAGCGGCAAAGGGGTAGGGGTCAGCTGAATGGTAACGGTGCGGGTCATGTGGGGATGTCTGAACACGAGTGTTAATTTTAGCTGGAGAGTGATTTGCAGGACGGTTTGACAAGATGATTCGACAGGTAATGAGACATATCATTTAAAGTGACGCAGAATATGTTGTCATTTATCTAGTAATTTGTGAATTATTAATTCATTAAACTTCACTTGCAACGGCAATCGTCTCTGTTCCACGGTTCATTCCACGTCTCACTTGTCGCCCAGAGGTCAGCTTAGCCTAACCGTTATCCGGTAACCATTCACACCAATCAATCATCGCACTGCCTCTCCCGGTCCTCTAATCAGCCTCCCAATCAAACGGTAGTAGCCCCGACACCCGCCCTGACCAGCCGTCGGCCGCCGCCCGCCTTTGATCCTTGCCGGGTATCAGTCCTGGCGTCGCCGTCGGCTTCTGTGTGTCGACCGCTCCGCCTGATTTATATATTGTGACACCCCGATTGCCCGCCGCCGCCACAGACCGTCCCACTAATGCATGGCGACGCGCATAATCGGCGCCCAGTTGTAATCGCGCCCGGCCGCCAGTTGGCAGGGCGTCTCTCACGTGTAATACAGATGACCCGGCGAGCCGAAATTGGCGCAGCGGCGTCACATTAGTCGAGAGCCGGTCACAAATTAATCCGCTGCCTGTTATTAGCAGGGCCATCCATCAACGGTCGTGTGGTGCTGGGGTCGGGCCGGCCGGCGGACGGGGAGGACTGACAGGACAGGGTCGCCGGGTCAGGTGTGGCGCGTCAGACGGTCACATCAGTCAGCTACTGGAATTGGTGAGCGGAGCCACTGGAGGGAACCGTTGACTGACGTACGGTTACCCGTCAGTTGTCCTTTGGTTAGCCAATCGTTAGCCCATCCAGAGGGCCTCGCCAAATCACCACGTGACGCCCATGGAGCGAAGTGCAAACGGTGAAGATGTGTGTGTCGTCTAGTTTGTTTGGTATGCAGATAGCGTCAGTTAGTCTCAGTTTAATAGTTATTTTGGGAACTTAGTGAAATACAGAAGTTTTATTGAGCACAAGAGACTTCATAGGTTGTCATGAACCGTATGATCTGCTTTTTGAATTTGACTGTGCTCTGGAAATGATAAGAGACACTTTATGAGAAGATGTTTCAGACATCGCATTTTTCCTCTTTATACATTCCAACCGGGTGCCCCTAAGAATTGAAAGTGTAGGTACACTGTACAAGTTATCCCTCTCCTCTCCTCTCAACTCATGTCCTTCGTTTGGTTGTTGTAGGTGGTCTTGTAAGAAATTCGTTTCAGATCAATTGATTTCAGCACGACCGTAAATCTAATTGAAAGAGCTCAATAACAATTTAATTACCTATCAGCTCATTCAATTCCAACATAGTTATTCGATAAATGTCATGTGCATTCATCAGCTATTGATAGAATCAATTAGATCATGAGTCACATACCACGGCCCTGAAACAATGGAGGAAGCTAAGAATCATGCTTACTGGTTTATAAGTTTATTATTACGGAGCGAGCGAAGCGAGCGGAGTCTCATACTGAATTAACCCGCGCCCCACTGGGGGGGGGGGGGCTATTTATAGCCACCCCCTCCCGTTTTTCTGCAATAACTTCCAAACCGCTTGACGGATCGACGCCAAACTTACAGTACCTTCGGCTGCATCAATTTGACACCTTGTGTCAAAATTTGAACTTCGTAGCTGCCATAGGTCGGCCGGAAATGACGTCAGAGTGACGTCATGTTCGGCCGATTTCGACGCAAAACATTGAACCACGGCAATCGCTCCCAAGAGCTCAGTTTTTAAGCTAGATCCAATTTCTTTGCATGAAAGGACTCAGAATTGACCGCGCTATCAAACTGCTATCTCGAATTTTCAAAATGTTGAAAATTTCGAAAATTTGATATAATAATATTCAAAATATGTATTTTTATATTTTTTTCAAAAAGTTTTTGACTTTCGAAAAAAAACCGGAATATATGTGACAGAACGCTTGATTATGACTAACTCTAGCAAGTTTTAGCTAAATATCTTCAAAAATGGCCAAGTTATACGCATTATTGCAAAAAATTCACAATTATTAATTTTTCAAATCAATTTTTCAGTACGTATTTGACATCGTACACCAATATAAATGGCACCATCGTGTTCCTGAGCTCAAACTGCATCCAATAGACACCTTTTTTGTGCAAAAATTTTAACCTCAAAATTTGACCTTTTTTGACCTGAAAGTGACCTGACCTAAGCTAAATTCGACTCAAAATGACCTCGAATGACACAGACGACATCAAATTCGAAATCTATGGCCTAAATGGACCATAAAACATGTGTCACGTGACCGACGCATGATAAAATATTTTCGTGACCTGTGATGACCTGACCTTGACCTGAAAATCAAAGTAAAAGCTTGGTACCCTCAGGGTATCTAGAGCATCTGTTTAAGAGTGTGTGTACCAAAAATGAGCCTGATCTGACTTGTAAGACGGCGGCCAGAGCCCAAAATGTGAACAAGCCAAAATGCTAATAATTTTTACTTTGACCTGACCTGTGACGTCATCGGTGACCTCGAGGTCAATGAAATTAGGTTTCGCTCGACTGTTTTTCCGGGGCTATCGGACGCCGTTTGAATTTTGACGATCGGCCCAGTAGTTTCGGAGTTAGGAGGGGGGGCTATGAATAGCCCCCCCCCCCCCCCCCCAGTAGGGCGTGTTATACACAGACCCCAGCGGGGCGCGGGTTAAGGGAAAATCCTGAGTATGAGCGGCCGGCCGGCCGGCCGGCCGTGGGGACGCTCTTCAAAAGCTAATATCTTAGGAACGGGACATCCGATTGACAAGCGGTCTTCTTTACTGAATGTCACTTGGACGTAAAAGTTCTGTGGTGTGATGGCCACCATGCGTTCTTGCCAACCACCGCACGTGGCGCGTGGTAAAGTTGGACATTTTTTAAGAACCCCCAAAATTGCAACCTCAATAACGGCACAACGGTTGGGCCGATTGAATTGAAACTCGGTACACAGTTAGGTCTCCATCAGATAATTCATCTGCATGTGTTCAGGTTGGGGTGCTACAGCACGTGCGCACGTGCAGGGGGCGCTCCAAGATCTCGAGAACGGCTGGGCCGATTGCGCTCAAATTTGGTACACGGTTGGGGACCAGTTAGTAGGGTGCCGTGCAAAAGTCAGTTTGGACCCCGCTTGCACGTGCGCACGTGCAGTGTGCCGCTTCCAGATCTCGAGAACGGCTAGGCCGATTGCGCTGAAATTTGGCACATCGCTAAAGACCGGTTAGTAGGGTGCAGTGCACAAGTTAGTTGGAGGTACCCCCTCGCAATTTCGCACGTGCAAGGCCCGTCCTCTCGCTCGCTCCGTTGGTCGCCCAAAAGGCGTTTTACTGGTTACGGAGCGAGCGAAGCGAGCGTAGTCTTTCCTTAGATTAACGGAAATTTCTGAGTATGAGCGGCCGGCCGGCCGGCCGGCCGGCCGTGGTCACGCTTTTGCGAGGCTTATATCTCAGCAACCACTTGACCGATTTACATGCGGTAATTTTTGTAGGGTAGCTTCATTCCTTCTACCAAGCATTGCACTATTCCCGATGCATGTGGGTGACCCCTTATGCACGTGCCACGTGCAAAACGAAGAGGTGTCACTGTTGCCGACAAACTGCACTAGGTAGTTGGTGTTGCGGCTCATTTCGGCTCTGATCGTAGCTGACGGGCCGGGCCGACTCGTGATCCCGGCCGGCGCCGCTCCACGCCGCCGCCGCCCCCATCCCCCTGCCACGCCGCCGGCAGATGGGCCGTCCGCGAGAGACTTTATGGCAGTGATCGGGTGACAGGACGCTCCTCTCTCCCGGCGACCGTGTCTTACAGCTGCAGTTGTATGAAAGGATGCGCTGTTACCGGAGGGACTGACCCGGGGGGAGGGGGTGGGCTGGCGTGGCGTCGCACGTGGAACTGTGTCCCCGGCGGGCTGGAGCCGTTATGCCGACATGTGCCGACCGCGTGGTAGGGTTACCAGGACGCTGTGTAGTGTGTAGCTTCTTTGTTATTTTCATCACTTCCGTCGCCATCTGTGTCCTCCCGACCCAGTACATAAACGGGGCGGGAGCAGCCCTCGCTCTCACTTCTTTACTTTTCGGCGCCGAGAGAGCACTGCCTCGCTCTCTCTGGCCAACTCTTCTTGTCAGTGATACTGTGTTGTCATCGCCTATTCGCCATCTGCAATACTCACCAGTTCGGAAGAATCTTGTGTTTGTGAATGGTGCAGAGTGGAGTGCAGCGGCGGATAAGAGCACGGGGAGAGTGGCACACAGTCAGTTCGCACAGTCTTCTATTTCACGGTGACCGGGTCTACTTATCATTCCTATCTGATTCCTTATTTTCCTAATACCTCTTGCTCTCTGTAAAGAGGGTTCCTTTGTCTCTCTGTAAAGAGGGCTCTATATTTAGGTCTTAACATGCTCTCTGTAAAGAGGGTTCCTTTGTCTCTCTGAAAAGAGGGCTCTGCATACCCTTTTAGGTCTTAACATGCTCTCTGTAAAGAGGGTTCCTTTGTCTCTCTGAAAAGAGGGCTCTGCATACCCTTTTAGGTCTTAACATGCTCTCTGTAAAGAGGGTTCCTTTGTCGCTCTGATAAGAGTGCTCTTAAACCTTGATCCAAAATTATATCCATTCATATAGCATCCACTTCTTATATTATAAATTCCCAATTTCGCCTCATTACCATATCAACCTATATCCTGTCAGGCCCCGGTCGCCACACCAAATGATGCGAGACGTCAACACACACACACAGTTATACAGTCCACTGAGTCAAGTTGAAGAACGTCTGCAACATTTTCTGGTCCTCCGGGCCGGATGATCCCGGCTAGAGGTGAGAAGTCAGAGGAAGAGGTCCAGGGACACAGCCCGCAGTAGCAACCCTCGCCAGTGTTCGTCAAGTGGTATCAACTCGCCCCCTGCAGGATCTAAGTGAAGGCTAATGGAAGATTCAAAGGAGGGAGACGACAGAGAGATGATGCTACGGAGCGGCGACGGCACTGGAGCAGAGAATGGACGTGCTGCTGGAGAGTTGGGAGCCCTGACGCCTCAAGACTCAACAGAGGAAAGCAACGGGAAGGCGATGCCGCAGAACAGGGTCGATGGCGGAGTGAAGGAAGGAACAGCCACCGGTGAGCTGAAGACCCTGAAGCTGCAGCGTGGCCGCAAGGCCGCCCTACTCACCCGTGCCTGTAACATGGCTGAGGTACAAATCGATCGCTGTGCAAGTGAAGAAGAACTTAGGAAGCGGCTTGAGTCCCTGAACACGGCGCTGGACAGCGTCCTGAAGATTAATGATGATTATGTGGAGAAGGTGCAGGAAGTTGAAGAGATAGAGGAGGCGGAAGAGTATGTCACCCGGTTGACGGCACGGCACGCCTCAGCAGTCAAGGCTATCAAAGAGGCCATCAAGTTGAAGTCCTCAGGCTGCTCAGCGTCCGTGACAGAGGGGAAGCCGATGTCGCTCGCTTCACGGCGAGACGGAAGTAAGGTCTGTGGGTCCCGGGCTTCAAAATGCTCAAAGGCCTCAACAGTGGCAAGGGAGGCTGAAATAACTGCAGAGATGAAGGCCCTCGAGCTGAAGCATCTCAGGGCAAGAAAGGAACGAGAAAGGCAGAAGAGAGAGCAAGAGGACATGCTGAAGCGGCAGAAGAGGGAGCAAGAAGACATGTTGAAGAAGCAAGAGGACATGTTGAAGAAGCAAGAGGACATGCTGGAGGAGAAGGCTATGGAGGAAGAGGTGGAACGAGCGCTTGTGATGGCACGTCTCTGCAAGGCGGCTGAGAGCGATCTCGAGTGGGAGAGACGGCACCATTTCGATGGCGAGAATGTCGCTCTGGCCCCGAGGGAGTGCGAGGTGGAAGAGGGTCCAGCAATGGTCGACCCTCCTCAGCGTAGAGCGCCACCCCTTGAAGAACGCAGAGCACTGCAACCTGAGCAGCAGACAGCCGCAAACAGCGCCAAGCTGCCGAGCAGCAAGAACGAGCAGCATCCCGCTAACTGGGTGACAGATGTGCGCTCGGAGCAACAGCCTTTGTTTTATCAACAATCGGCGTTTGTGAAGAGCATCCCACGTCTTACCCTGCCGACGTTCCGAGGAAGCGCTCAAGAGTGGCCACGCTGGATTGGGCTGTTTAAAGCTTTGGTGCACAATCAGCCGTCGTTGTCAGACTCCGAGCGCATGGCACACCTTCAGAACGCGGTAGAAGGACCAGCTGCTCAAGCAATTAACGGTATGTTCTTCGACGGGGAACTCTACCAGGAGGCTCTCAAGACCTTGCAGGAACGCTTCGGCAGAGAGGAAGACATCATACAGGCCCACCTGCGCAAGGTCTTCACCTGCACCCCGCCATCCCTCATGGATCTCCCAGCCATGGAACAATTCTACTCAGTCGTCCACAACACGGTGACAGTTCTTCGCAATCTGGGCTACTCAAGCGACCTAGCGAGCAGCGAAAACTTGAGAAGAGTGGTGGAGAAGCTACCAGTCGAGCTTGGTCGAGAATGGGGCCGAGAAGTGCATAGGCTCCGACCAGTGCGACCCACCCTGGAGGCGTTCAGCTCATGGTTGAAGACAGAAGTCGATGTCCTTAGCCACTCTGCCAGCCGGTCTGTGACGAACGACAGGACAGAAGCAGCCAAGTCCAGGGACGGTGGGACGGCAAGAAAGTCGGCATTCGCGACAGGCGTCACTTCCTCGGCAGATCCAGAATCCCGACGGGCATGTGTGGTGTGTGAGGACACGCACAAGCTTCCAGACTGCCCGACGTTCAAGGCCAAAACTACCGAAGCAAGAATGAATATCGTGAGCGCTGAGACACTGTGCTTCTCGTGTCTCGGCAAAGGGCACTGGAGCCGAAGGTGCAGGGTGGCCAGAAGGTGCGGTATCGAAGGCTGCAAGTTCAAGCATCATCCCCTGCTTCATGGCAACAAAGGACAAGCGGTACCCGACAAACCTCGCAAGGAAGAAGGCAGTAACAGCGCGCCGTTCGTGGCGGCTTCACTGAACGAGGAGACGGACACCCTGCTTCAGGTAGTTCGGGTCCAAATCCATGGCACCAGAGGCTCGAAAGAGGTTCTTGCGCTGCTCGATACCGGGGCGCAAACATCCCTCTGCCGTGAAGACGTTCTGCGCGACCTTGGGATCACCGGACACCGTCGCCAACTCCGAATTCAGAATGTGGAAGGAAGTGGCGTCCGGAAGCCCTCGCAGCGCGTCTCACTGACCATAAGCGCACTGGACCCTGATGGAAGGAAGAGCGAAATCCAAATCCCGGAAGTGTGGTCCGTTCCAGCTCTCAACGTGACTGCCCCTGTGGTAAAAGGAAGCCAGCTCAAGGGATGTGAACACCTTCACGGACTTGAGTTCCCACAGTACGACGGTAGGCAAGTGGAACTGCTTATCGGAGCGAACGTCTTAGAGGCGGTCCTGCAAAGAGAGACGCGTGTCGGACGCCCGAATCAACCAGTAGCAGTGAAGACCGACCTCGGATGGGCACTGACAGGATCGGTCTCGGCCACCGTTCCTAGTAGCTTGCGCCAAGTCATGTCCACGAAGCTGCTGCTGACGGAACAGGAGGACGAGCGGTCTGCTGCTGTCAGTCAAGGGCAGCCTACCGAGCCTTTCGGGACTGTGCGCTGCCAGACTAAACCCAGGTCAAAGGAGGGAGAAAGAGTGGCCAAACCGTTGGAAGAGAGCACAATCAGAAGTCAAGGACGATATAAAACCGGTTTGCTGGGGGCGCGATCGTCACCAGGCATCGCCAACTATGTCCTCAAAGAAACGCCCCAAGAGCACTGGAATGAAGGATGGACAGCGCCTCCGAGAGAACCCGAGCAGATCCAGCAAAGCTTCTGCGTGGATAACTTCTTGCTGTATGACGCGGATGTGGATACCGCCAAGCATCTGAAGCAAAAAGCCGTCCGAGCCCTCTCTGATGGGGGATTCAAGCTGACTAAACGGAGGAGCAGCCGGCACCAAGTTCTGGAAGGCACTTCAACCAGCGATCTGGCCTCCGCCTCGGTGCGCCGACGGCTGCAGCGGAGAAAACCTCAGGAGTCGTCTGTAAAGAGAACCTTCAGCGACACCAGGCGGCACGTCCCAGAAAAGATGAACCCGGCCGATGACTGCTCGAGGGGACTGGCTGCCTCCGAACTCACGTCCGAGAGCCGGTGGCTGAGCGGCCCAGCGTTCCTGAGCGACGACGAAGAGAACTGGCCGGCGCAAGCGCCACCGCCACCGCTGACGGACGACATGGAGGAGGTGAAGTCAAACACCCTGACCAGCGTAGTGAAGGGCGGCGACCAGCCGGAACGTCTTCAAGGAGCGGACTACTGCCGCTGTCGCCGTAGAGCAGCGACGGCGGTGTGATGAGATGCAGTTAGTGGATGTGCCGGAACGTTTGTCGTCTCCTTAGTGTGTGTGTTTAGAATGCATATCTAAACACAGGGGGGAGTGATGTTGCCGACAAACTGCACTAGGTAGTTGGTGTTGCGGCTCATTTCGGCTCTGATCGTAGCTGACGGGCCGGGCCGACTCGTGATCCCGGCCGGCGCCGCTCCACGCCGCCGCCGCCCCCATCCCCCTGCCACGCCGCCGGCAGATGGGCCGTCCGCGAGAGACTTTATGGCAGTGATCGGGTGACAGGACGCTCCTCTCTCCCGGCGACCGTGTCTTACAGCTGCAGTTGTATGAAAGGATGCGCTGTTACCGGAGGGACTGACCCGGGGGGAGGGGGTGGGCTGGCGTGGCGTCGCACGTGGAACTGTGTCCCCGGCGGGCTGGAGCCGTTATGCCGACATGTGCCGACCGCGTGGTAGGGTTACCAGGACGCTGTGTAGTGTGTAGCTTCTTTGTTATTTTCATCACTTCCGTCGCCATCTGTGTCCTCCCGACCCAGTACATAAACGGGGCGGGAGCAGCCCTCGCTCTCACTTCTTTACTTTTCGGCGCCGAGAGAGCACTGCCTCGCTCTCTCTGGCCAACTCTTCTTGTCAGTGATACTGTGTTGTCATCGCCTATTCGCCATCTGCAATACTCACCAGTTCGGAAGAATCTTGTGTTTGTGAATGGTGCAGAGTGGAGTGCAGCGGCGGATAAGAGCACGGGGAGAGTGGCACACAGTCAGTTCGCACAGTCTTCTATTTCACGGTGACCGGGTCTACTTATCATTCCTATCTGATTCCTTACTTTCCTAATACCTCTTGCTCTCTGAAAAGAGGGTTCCTTTGTCTCTCTGTAAAGAGGGCTCTATATTTAGGTCTTAACATGCTCTCTGTAAAGAGGGTTCCTTTGTCTCTCTGAAAAGAGGGCTCTGCATACCCTTTTAGATCTTAACATGCTCTCTGTAAAGAGGGTTCCTTTGTCTCTCTGAAAAGAGGGCACTGCATTCCCTTTTAGGTCTTAACATGCTCTCTGTAAAGAGGGTTCCTTTGTCGCTCTGAAAAGAGTGCTCTTAAACCTTGATCCAAAATTATATCCATTCATATAGCATCCCCTTCTTATGTTATAAATTCCCAATTTCGCCTCATTACCATATCAACCTATATCCTGTCAGGCCCCGGTCGCCACACCAAATGATGCGAGACGTCAACACACACACAGTTATACAGTCCACTGAGTCAAGTTGAAGAACGTCTGCAACAGTCACTTTTGTAATTGTTGCAATATCTCGGTAACTACTGGGCCGATTGCGCTGAGAGTTGGCATGTAGGTAGGCACCCACTAGGCAATGCATATCCATGTGCCAGAGTTGGGGTGCTGCTGCACGTGCGCACGTGCAGGGGTCGTTTCCAGATCTCGAGAACGGCTGGACCGATTGCGCTCAAATTTGGTACACGGTTACGGAGCAGTTAGTAGGGTGCCGTGCACAAGTCAGTTGGGACCCATTTTGCACGTGCGCACGTGCAGGGTGCCGCTTCCAGATCTCGAGAACGGCTGGGCCGATTGTGCTCAAATTTGGCACATCGCTAGAGACCGGTTAGTAAGGTGCCGTGCACAAGGTCAGTTGGAGGTACCCCCTCGCAATGTCGCACGTGCAAGGCCCACCCTCTCGCTCGCTCCGTTAGTCGCCACAAAAGGCGTTATACTTGTACGTAGAATAACGGAAATTTCTGAGTATGAGCGGCCGGCCGGCCGGCCGGCCGGCCGTGGTCACGCTTTTGGGAGGCTTATATCTCAGCAACCACTTGACCGATTTACACGCGGTAATTTTTGTAGGGTAGCTTCATTCCTTCTACCAAGTATAGGACTATTCCTGATGCATGTGGGTGACCCCTTATGCACGTGCCACGTGCAAAACGAAGAGGTGTCCGTTTTGTAATTGTTGCAATATCTCGGTAACTACTTGGCCGATTGCGCTGAAAGTTGGCATGTAGGTAGGCACCCACTAGGCACTGCATATCCATGTGCCACAGTTGGGGTGCTGCTGCACGTGCGCACGTGCAGGGGTCGTTTCCAGATCTCGAGAACGGCTGGACCGATTGCGCTCAAATTTGGTACACAGTTAGGGACCAGTTAGTAGGGTGCCGTGCACAAGTCAGTTGGGACCCATTTTGCACGTGCGCACGTGCAGGGTGCCGCTTCCAGATCTCGAGAACGGCTGGGCCAATTGTGCCCAAATTTGGCACATCGCTAGAGACCGGTTAGTAGGGTGCCGTGCACAAGTCATTTAGAGGTACCCCCTCGCAATTTCGCACGTGCAAGGCCCACCCTCTCACTCACTCCGTTAATCGCCCCAAAAGGCGTTATACTGGTTATAGAATCCTAATTTATGCTTGACTAAAGTTTATCGTGGTTAGGCTAACTTCAGCAAGTTTCTTTTTCGGTCGCGAAACAGTGAGCAAGAAAGTGTGCACAATGAAACCGTGGACTTCAGCCACGCCTTATCGATCATTCTGTCCCTCGTTTTATCCCATCCCGCTATGCAATAATGCGCTACACACTCACAACCATCCGAATATGGCGTCAAAACAGTTTGATACATTGCGCTCCAAACAGTCGCCCATTTCCAAACGTTCATCACAGCGCCAGTAGTCATTTAGCTGTCAAGAGATTGAGAATGCAAATTAGTAATCGATTACCCCCAGGCTTTATTGACATTGTTTATGCCTGGTACCACTAATTGAAATGGCCGTCCAGCGATACTATTCAGGTTATCATATCACCTCCAGACACTGCCTGGCACGGTCGTCCGACGCACCGATCGACTGCAATTAATTGGTCAACGCTTAGTCAGATAGTGTTTGTGATGGCCGAACTTCATGGAAATTATTGGCTAGAAAATGTTATCCATCAATATGTGTCAAATATCTTACTGAACATTGCAAGAACACTTCTGATGCAATGCGAAAGCTTTGATAACCTATAAAATAAGGGGAGAAGAAGAGAGAGAGAGAGAGAGAGAGAGAGAGAGAGAGAGAGAGAGAGAGAGAGAGAGAGAGAGAGAGAGAGAGAAAGAGAGAGAGAGAGAGAGAGAGAGACAGAGAGAGAGACAGAGAGAGAGAGAGAGAGAGACAGAGAGAGAGAGATAGAGAGAGAGAGAGAGAGAGAGAGAGAGAGAGAGAGAGAGAGAGAGAGAGAGAGAGAGAGAGAGAGAGAGAGAGAGAGAGAGAGAGAGAGAGAGAGAGAGAGAGAGAGAGAGAGAGAGAGAGAGAGAGAGACGGGGAGATTCCCGTGTACGGCATAGCCTCTCGTTAGGAAATACGTCTCCATACATCAGTGCACTGATAACAGGCCGGCTGTTGGCCCGGCAGTCGGCGCAAACGGCCGCGATGATTCCTAATTACACCGGCAATAATCACTTATTATTTCCTGTTCGGCCGTCCTGTTTGCACTGACCATCAACGACTGCCGACGCGTCGACGAGCCAATCACCGCCGGCGCAGCGCTAAGTGGGAGAAAATCAATTATCGGCCTCAATGAACGCACGGGAAATAGCACCGAAGCTCACGCCTAAATCGCACCCTAGTCACGGGCCGCGCACCGGAAGTAAATCGTGTTTATTGACGCGCTAAGGTGCGACACGGCAGTTTTGAGTCAGTAGTGGATAGTGGATTTTCATTGTCTGCGGATGTGCACAGTGGGAGTGGCGGCTCGCTGTTCATGGAAAGATGATTGTGATGTTAGCTGGCTTTGCCTACGAGTAGAGGAGTTGGAGTGATTTTAAAAGCGTTTTATTTGCCCCGTCCTGCTGGTTTGCGATGCTTTCGGTAGCGCGGTTTGATTTGACGACGGTTGACATTTCTGATGAAGCAATTCAACCTTTTGCATCATTCGCCACATTTGTCGTTTGTCAGATGTCATCCCCCCCGCCCCCATAGCCCCCTGGCAACCTCGTTGTGGCGGCACGGTCACTGCGGCCACCTCTAGCACGGCGGAGCGTCTCAGGTGGGATGAGCACTGAAAGGAGGTGACCGAGCATTGCGACCCGACCCGACATGACCTGCACCGATCCCATTCGGGCCAACCTGGTACAAACCGACCTGAGGACGGCCAGCATGACCTAACCTAACCCCTCACCCTCGTAGATGACCCAACACGGCCCGACACAAGTTACGAGCTGATTTGGTGAAGGCTTACCTGGTGACGGCCGGACTGACCCAATGCGACCCTCGACCCCCCAACCCGACCAGACACTTCTTATCCGGGCTCTGACCTTGCCTGCCATGACCGGGATCGGTCTAATCCCGGTTTAAAATCGACCTGAAATAACTAAACCACACCGGATTTATCTAGATTCTGGTCGATTTGTATGGATTATATGTACCTTGTATTACCTCTCCAGTTATCGTCACTACCCGCGATAGAGCGATGGTAAGATGAGTCATAGTGATGGTCGGGACTCAGGAGCACTGATGCTCACGCCTAAATCGCACCCAAGTCACGGCACCTCTGTCAAGTCCGATACTCCGAACCCGAATCCTCCGTTGAGAGGTTCAGGACCTAGCAGCACCGACACGACACCTCTGCGAGACCCAGGCCTGGCCTCGGCGGCACCGACAAATCTGTGAGGTAAGTGACTCAGGAGCCGACGCGCCTCTGAGGTTCGGGTCCGGAACTGGGAGCCGACGCGACGCCCCTGTGAGCTCCTGGAGCGAGACTGTAAGAGCCGACCCCTCAGTAAGGTTGTGGGGTCCGGGTCCCGACAACACCGACACCTCTGTGGGGTCCGGGTCCTGGCATCACCGACATCTCTGAGGTCCGGGTCCCGGCATCACCGACATCTCTGAGGTCCGGGTCCCGGCGACACCGACACCTCTGTGGGGTCCGGGTCACGGCAGCCCGCCGAGGTGCCAACACTCGGCGCCCGTGAGTCGGCGTTTTGTCGATACGCGGGTGGCCGCGGAGTGTTGGCTGGCGATCGTCGACTGATAGGGTCCTGATGGCTGGAACAGCCCACCAAACCGCGTCCCACCGCCAGCCGACAGCCGTGCCGTGCCGTCACAAAATAAACATCCCAAGTCGGACCGCGCGCACTGCCAGCTGCCAGCAGCCGCGACGTATTTATCGCAAACTCCGCGGTGCATTGTGTTTATGAGGGCATTAGAAGTCGTTAGGCATCGTCATCTCGTACATTACTATGCTTATCGATGCGCTCCCCGCTGGTAAATGCCCGGTATCGCGAAATATAGTCGGCTCGGCCACACCACTCACCGAGGTATTGTTGTCAGACGACCTGCTAATTCATCTCCGTCAGAATAGGAGAGGCGGCCTGCTGCAGTGCCGTTTGAATGTCCATTGGTGTTCAGGACGAATAAAGGGCTGATTCGTGGTTAATGGCTTGAAACTCGAGCGTGCTGGATTGGCTAGGAAACACTGATGGAACCAGCCTTGGTGAACAGGACCGACGTATGTGTTCATATTTTCATGGGATTTATTATTTCCACTTAAGGTAACATTATCATCAACATGTGTGACACATTGCTGATATAGGTATGTGGGGCATGCATCATGTAACTACATTGTGTAATGTGCTTTATGCAATCGCATACCATGCTAAGCAATCTAAATTAGTCTATGCTTTTCAGCCGCTTTTTTTAATAAAGCTATTTCAAAGCCAATGAGCCTGCTTTTCAATTGAGCACATGACACCGCACAGTGCAGCCCTCTCCTCTGTGAAGCACAGCCACATCACCGTCTATGCTGCCTATCCATAACCACTCTACCTTGCATTTACTTCTGCCACGGCTGACCCATTCTTCCCTGAATCTCTCTGTGCTCATCCCCACGTCTCCCCGTTCCTTACTCCTCTGCTCCGCTGCTCCTTACTCCTCTGCTCCGCTGCTCCTTACTCCTCTGCTCGCACACATCGTGCCGGCCGGCCGTTATTCAGCCGCAGGTTTTATTACTTGGTTAGTTGGCTTGATTTGTTGGATTTTGTAAAGAACCAAGCGCCTCGTCGGGCACACGTGAAAGCCTCGTAAATTCAGTAATAGTGTCGACTAAATTAAGCCGAGTTGATTTGTCGGGTCAGCCATGCTTGGTGCAGAGCTCGGTAATGACCGGCGCGGCGCGCCTGAATGGCGGGCGGGTGCCTTATGACGGCCCGGGGCCCGGCCCGCGGCCACGACCCGACACCGGGCCTGAGGAACGAGCTGACCACTACAGCAGTGGTACGGCACACCCGCTCATCACGTCATGTGAGCCGACGGATCGCGACAGGGGACTCCGGGCCTCGCGTCAGGGGATGTCATCGAGTTTGAACATCGTGTCAGTCAGCTCACCCATAGCATGAGGTAAGTCTACTCTCATCTCTGCCATTAGCTTGTGAGTCGATATGTAATGCTTCCGCGGCAGGCTTTTCTATATATACGTTTATATGCTGAGTCTGACCATGAAGACAGAAATCTAAAAGTCTGGAAGAAATATATAACATCAACACTCACATCCCATGTCCCACGCCCATATATTGGCGGCGCATAGGAAGATATAGGTACCCACGCCCACACATGGAGACGCTCCAGCGCGCGGGGACATACCCGGACAGGGTGTGACCGTCTGACCGCGGCGCCGGGCCTCGGAAATGAGACTCGGCCACTCCAATATCATGCATGAGCGGCGCTGAACGAGGAGCGCGCCGGCAGACTGTAAAACATCGTCTCACCACTCCGTGAACACCGCGGCAGTACGGCACGGAAAGTCGCCACCGGCCGACCGCACAGAGAGCGTGACAATCGCCGTGCAGAGGGGCTGAGAGAGGTGTGATGGGGAGCTGCAGAGCTCCCACCGCCGACCGGTGCTGTACCGGACGGCGGGGAGCAGCGGCAGCGGCCGACCCGACCCCGTCCGCTGTCCACAGTCTACCGTCCACCGACCACCGTCCACAGTCCACCATCCACCGTCCACCGTCCACCGTCCACCGTCCACCGTCCACCGTCCACCGTCCACCGTCCACCGTCCACCGTCCACCGACCCCGTCAACCGCGTGCTTCGTGCATGTTATTTTTACTCTAAAGCAAACCTTGAAACGTCGACACCATTGGAATATGAAGCTCCAAAGGTGAAAGCTGACAACCCCAAAGTCCAAACTTACAACTCTAAATTCCTGTTCAAGGCCTTGCGTTCTTTTCCGCTTCAAACAGATTTTATTATACATTGCTTTTGCATAAGGGATCGAATACTTGCTTCCTTGAAAATCGAACATACATCGTTTAGTAGTGTGCATTTGAACAATTCGGATTGCGCAGTCAGCTCTTGCTGTCAAATGTATCTACTGATACATTGACAGCAAGTCTAAGTGAATTTTTTTGGAAACGACTGCTTTTACATCAAGTTGACCTGTTCAGGAACAGGAAATCATCAATGATGTCTATTTATACTGTTGCCCCTAAAAATGGGATAAATTTAATGCATTTAGCATGATATCGATGCGCTCAGAATATGTATTCAGCTCTTCGCAATTTATGTTTATGACTCCTAGCTGCGTGACTTTCGAAGCCAATAAACGATCTCTTCCGTCTAATTGATTCCACTAATCTAGCCAAAGTTTTCGCGTCGGGCATTTCGACAACCATGGCTTACATGGCATGTTCCAACATCTCCATTATAAGTTTGCATCGAGCATTGTTCATTGTTCCCAGCAATGTATGCATGAATGTCCCGTGTGCTTCTTTATGCTACTCAATAACAAAAGCCTTGGCTGACGCTCCAAAACAACAAGTCATTGTACCAGGTAGAACTTGTTGAAAGCTGCTCCGACCAAGTCATAATGGATCGTCATTTGTGTACCGCAGACGCCACCGATCACAATGTGGCAGACAGACACGTCGTTTGCTGTATCCCGGCCCATGACTGCGGTGAGGTAGCCAAGTTATGGTTTTGCCAGCTACTGGCTTACGCCGTTTGTGGCCAGATGAATTCGGCCAGTTCCCATGGCTGTCTAAACTCGATATAAACCGCAGAGTGGTGATGTTCGGCGGCAAATACCCGCCCGACTCGACTCCACTGGATTCTGGAAAGGCATTGTATAGTGCATGTGTTTTCATGAACCACCCAGTCCATATACGTAGGCATTGCTCGAAGCTTTGAAGAGTGAAGACTACATTTGAAATGAAGCATGAAGAATCTGTTTGCAAATAAAGAAGCACCTACAGAGAGGTCTTGATGCAATTACAAAGGTGGCCATACCGACAGCTGTTATGAATGTTGAAGCTCGCAAGTTATGTTCCTTGTTCAGGCATGACTAACTTACGCTAAAGCTAAGGCGTCCGCATCGTTTGCTTCCAGATAAAACTCGGCAACGTTGATTACCACTTATATTGTACATTGTACCATAGATTTTCACACCATCAATAAACACCACACTCACTGGACATTGTCCAGGCTTCGACTCGGCTGCTGGAGCCATTCTGTCAACCCAGGAACATTACTAGCACATTTATAAATTATCCTTTTAAATAACGCTTCAACTGGTAACAGAAAGCTCCGTGCAACTGCAACAAAAGGACCCGGCGCGTGACAGAGGTGCTCTCGCGAGGACTGGCGCACCTCAGAGGGGTGCAGCGATGCGCCCTCACCCGTTTACCTGACGATATCCACCTCCGTGTCTTGCTCTCCGACGGCGCCCAGTCGCGGCTCGGCCGGTCTCAGTGCCGGACTGACCTGAGGTCGGGTCAGCTCAGCGGCCGCCATGGGCGGGGGCGGCGGCGGGGGCGGCGCCACGCCGGCCGCCGCCGAGTACAGCAGGCTGCGGGCGGCCAGCGAGTGGCGCAGCGCGGCGCCGAGGTCCAGGGCGGCAGGACCGGGCGGCGGGCCGGCCAGCAGAGCCCACGGCGGCAGCAGCGGCAGCCGCGGCTGCAGCAGCGCGGGGTGCGTGGCCAGAGGTTTGATGGGCTGGCCCGCGAACTCACCGCCGAGCGGGTAGCCGAGCAGCGGGTGCGGGTAGGGCAAGAACTGCAGCCGAGCTGCTGAAGCCGCCGACACCGCCGGCGCTGCCATCACGCCCGCCGCCGCCGCCGCTGACGCCGAGGATGACGACGATGACGACACGGGCGCCGCCGCTGCCGCCTTCTCGGGCCGGTCTCGGTCCGAGGACATGATGCTGTCGATGGTGAAAGACTTGAGTCGCTCGGCGCGCGGCGCCGCCGCCGGCGGACTGAAGCTGACGGGCGCCGACGGCAGCGGCGGCGGCAGCAGCGGCGCCGCCGGGTACGGCGCGTACGGCGCCCCGTAGCCGGGCTCGAAGCTGGGCTCGATCCGCTTCAGCGTGTTGGCCAGGTTCTGCAGCTCAGTGGCCAGGGTGTCCTTCTCTTCGCCGTCCAGTCGGAACCGCTTCCGCCGGCGCAGGAACGAGCCGTTCTCGAACATGTTGAGCGCCTTGGGGTGCATGGTCCAGTAGGCACCCTTGCCGGGCCGGTCGGGCCGGCGCGGGATCTTGATGAAGCAGTCGTTGAAGCTGAGGTTGTGGCGCAGCGAGTTCTGCCACTTCTGGCAGTTGTTGCGGTAGTAGGGGAATCGGTCCATGATGAAGCGATAGATATCGGACAGAGGCAGCATCTTCTCCGGACTCGACCAGATAGCCATGGCTGTCAGCGAGATATACGAGTAGGGCGGCTTCTGGTCGCCGTATGTGTCTCGCGTGGGTCGAGGCATGGCTGCTTCCGGCGTCACCAGCCGCCCGCACGCGCTCCGTCGGGATACTGGCGGCACGGGAGGCGCGGCGGCGGCGCAGCGGCTGCGGCGGCGGCGCTCATCCCGGCACCCCGAGAGAGTGGCGGCGCATCTGCCCGGCCGGCCGGCTCACCGCCGATTGGTCGGCGCCGGCCGGTGGGCGGAGTCGGAGGCGGAGCCTCGCCGCCGCCGCCTGAGAAAAACTCTGCAAACAGAGTGGCGGAGCCGGCCGACAGCGGTGACGGCGACACAAAGCGGGCTATCGACGCCCGCTGCAGCTCCGACGGTCTGAGCTGACGAGCTGCCTGACAGCACGGCCGGAACGGCGGCTACGGCCGACAAGGCAAGCACGCCTGTTTCGCCGACCGACCCTGACAAACGAGCCAGCAGGCACTGCCAGACGGGCAGCTCACGAAACCACCTACGCCCGCCCGGGCCGCCATGATTTAATTGTTTACGACGTGTGGGCGTTCATCACGGTCATAACGAATCGCTTAACTGGCTGCTCACGGCGCGGCCCTGGGCGGCACGGCACGGGGATACACACGGAACGGGCCCGAGAGACGCCCACCGAACAGCCATCCCACCGCGCCGTAACTGCGGTGTCGTGCCGCGAGTCTAACGGAGTGCTGTCCCGGCGTATAGTCGATACAACTGGGCATTATTTACACTGACATTAAGTCTAGTGTTGTAGCCTGAGCAGCCATGCCCATTCAAATCATTTTGTGGGGCGTTAACGCTCTTTATTTTTGGAGCTCGTGGACAGAATCCGGGAGGCAGCGGTGGCAGTGGGTGGACTGGATTACAGGGCTGCCACAGGCTCTGTGAGCAGGCGGCGATGTTTGTGTGTTCGCCTGTTGATGGCGGCGCGCTGGTGTGAAAACGGCCACCTTGGAGCCAAATGATAGGGTTGCCGCGTCCCTGGCCGCCGCCTCCGTGAAGGATTGTTGTTTAATTGTGTCGGTCGACGCCATTGTTGAGCAAACAGATCTGGGGAGGGGCTCCACCGACGCCGGAAGTAACGACCATCCGGCCCGCAACGCCCGCGGCTATGATATGAGCGGCGAGCGCCAAACGATGATCACTACAAACTGTGAACGGAACGCAGTAGGGGAAGGTGGAGTAAGACGGCCCAGCGGGGCAAGACGGACCACCAGCCCTCCCGGCTGAACCGCTGCTGGTATCTACTGTTTTATGCACTCACTATGTTTGTTTTCCTTCGTAACAATGGCCACCTTGAGCTCATGCTGCTAGGATGCATAGCTTTTGAGTTATTGAGAAAAATGTTGCTTTTCGTCAAACCGATCTAATATAAGAGGTCTACGGGTGATTCAATTATGGCGCCTTTCTTGCATGATTAGTTTCTATTTTGCACTTAACTGTGAAGAACAAAGTTATAAACTTAGTTATAGTCACACTTTAGGAAAGGCAAGGTTTTGCAATGTTGGGCTATTTGACATATGTAGGTATACGTCATGATGATGACAGAATTTAGATTTGGGGCAAGACGGACCACTGTGGTCCATCTTACCCTGTGGTGGTCCATTGTACCCTGCATATGGAAAGTTCTTTTCCAAAACATTGACACAAGCTTAAGTAAGCTAATTTTTCAGGAACGAGTCTTTGTTGCATGTGAGCCATGCATGCAAATGCTCAGTTAGCATGCATTCATGCCAAACGACAATCAACACACATGTTCCCAGCTTTTAGCTGCACTTCCATCACACATGAGTAAAGAATAAAGGCTCGTTTTGTTATTTTATCATTCTGGTTACTTTTTCTTACAGGAGTAGGTACAGAGCAGAAGTGTAACACACATGAACGGATAGCAGGCACTGCTGGGTGGTCCGTCTTACCCCACGTTTTTTTTTTTGTCTGAGTTGTTGACATGTCCCTCTTTAAGAGCATCCACCACCTAGATGTCTTTAATTTGAAATTTAGTCTTTACACCTATCAACAGAGGAAGGATTGAGCATTCCGAAGGCTATAAATAATATGAATTATAATTTATAATATAGATTACGAGTGCAGTGTCGCAAGATATGCGGCCTCAAACCTTAGCTGGTCCGTCTTATCCCACCTTCCCCTATATTTTTTTAGAACGCAGTTGATAGAGAACAGAAAACAATGAGCGCCAGCCAGGATTGTCGAGTTTGATGTAATTTATTTGTGAATAATCAATTTTTACAAGCTAGTCGGTTGATCGGCTATCGGTCACACCTGCGTCTGGCTAGCCGCAGTATTATTGGCCGGAACCGATCGGTCCGCAGCCCGGAGCCGGCGGGCTGCGGACGACCACCCCGCGAGTGCCAGCACGCACAAACACAACTGCAACAACAGCGCCGCACACGAGCTCGGCACAAATAAGCGAGACAAGGACGCGAGAAATAATCACTTCGTGGGTTTGCGAGACGGAAGTACAGAGTGCAGACTAACTATTCATAGTCACCGTGGTGCAGACTGCAGTGCAGACCACACATGGGTGGAGAACCTGCCCCGGCCACCCCGGCCGTGGCCGGGGTAACTTTCAGCCGACCCCGGCGCGGCCGGGTTAACTTTTTCCACTTTTGTAAATCCTAAAAGCTGTCTCCTTACGAAAAATCTGCCATCTATAAAAGTGTCTCTCATTATTCTTATCTACCTTGAAAAGTTCTTGAAAATTTACCTACTTTATTTTCATTTTGGAGCTTCTATGTTTTTAAGTCTTTTCATCGCGGAGCCCGACATGTTTCATCAAACAGAAGTAAATCATAGTTAAGGGCCGTTATCGTAAGATGGCACTGTAATAACATCACAAGACAGGACGAGGGTAATATCAGTGTCCAGTGAGATAGAAGGACCAGCTGCTGGGGCTCAAGGCTCCCCCCAACTTAACCCGCGCCAGGGTGGTGGCCCTATCGTAACACGTTGAGTCGAGAGGTGGGCTTTCCACGCTCCTTCTAACTCCGCTACTGGGCTACGAGGCGAGAAGCGGAACGACGTTTGAAAGAGCGACAAACGTGATCAGAGAAATCTGGTCATGTTTTAGGCAAGCTCAATAATAAAATCACCATAGATCATCAAAAGCCAAATTTCTCTGATTTTAGCGTTTTCCGACAACTTTTCTCAAAGTTCATGAACATAACGGAGCTTAAACACTGCAAACAAAACATTCGATTACTCGTTTAACCCGCGCGGGGCTGGGGTCTCCAGCCGAACGCGCGGGGCTGGGGGGGGGGTAAATTTTACCCCCCCTGTTATCTCCCGAACTAATGGTCCGATTTGGAAAATTCAAACGCCAATCGAAAGCTCTCATCACGAACTACTAAAAACATGTACTTAATTTAAAGTTTGAGGTCAAGGTCAAGGTCAGGTCAAGGGTACAAATTGCAAGTTTCTACAGTATCGGCCTTGCACCGTAGTTACCGAAGAATGGAGTCATGGACTGAGACTGATCGCCCAAAACGTGTTCTTAGGCTACCAAGACAATATTCGCTGCATACAATATCATTCAGAGGTCAAGGTCAAGGTCAGGTCAGGTCAGGTCAGGTCACCAAAAAACAAAATATAGAAAAGGGCATGTGCGACACATGTTTTATTGGTCATTTTACTCATAGAATTTAATAGGCACACTCAATAAGTGATATGGACCACCTCTGGATGAATTTCAGGTCGAGGTCAGGTCAAGGTCAGGTCAAGTGAGGTCAAATTTTGAAGTTGGTTGTTAAGGCCTCAAAAGGTGTCTATCTGATGCAGTTTTTCACGGCGAATCGAATGGTGCTATTTTTGCTTCCGTACGAGGTCTAGAACTTCCAAAAAAGTCATTTTTCAAAAAATTTGTGTGTCGTGACGTCATAAAATCTTGAATAACTCCCACATTTTTGAACCGATTCTTCTAAAATTTGGTATGTAGGTGCACATAGACCACTTCTCTGACATATATTCCGTTTTTTTCGATTGACTCAAAATTTTGGATTTTATAATGATTTTCCCAAAAAAGTTAGTTTTTTGAAAAAATTTAGGCCAAAATCCAAAATTTTCAAAAAACCGAGATAGCCATTTGATAGACAAAGTAAAATTACGTATAACCTTTTTTGTTACGTCTTGATTCCTTTAAAAATGAAGATGTTAGCGGCGTTTGAACTTTTGCCGTTTTTGAGGCGAAAATGGCGAACATGACGTCACTAAAACGTCAATTTCTCAAAAAATTTCCGACGGATTTCGCTCAAATTTTCAGGGAACGTGTCAAATTGATGTAAGAAAAGGTACTGAAAGTTTGGCGGCGCTACGCGCCGCCGTTTTTGAGATATCGCAAAAATTCGCGAGGGGGGGTAAAATTTACCCCCCCCCCCAGCCCCGCGCGGGTTAAGGCTCGGTCGCGAATAGTATTTCAGGTGCGAGCTCAAATCAATAAGAGGGTCAAAACGGTCAAATTTGACATTTTGTTTTGTGTGGGAAGGTTGCAACTTGCAACTTCCACGGAATAAGCTTTGCAAAGGGCATGATGGCATTTTAGCACGATCATCCAGCAAATTTGACCTGATGACCTGACCTAGCACTAGGTGACATGCGTCCGAAATTTTAAGGCGTGTTGCAAAATTGTTGTTACAATTACGAAATCTTCTGCACCTGCGTGCAGCAGTTTTCCTTAAAAACGTACAAACGGCAGACACCCATTATTCTATGCCACAGAATATACATAGGGGTTTATTGATAACCGTTGACAAATATTTGAGCATCATCGTCTTTCTGACTTCCGGTCGCCGGCCGGGGTAACTTTTTCAAACATTCTCCACCCGTGGGTCTGATACATCGAGACACAATCTACAGAAAGTCCCTTGCGTAATTAGAAAAGAGGCAAAACACGTGACACGTGAAACGTATCTCCGTCCGTCAAAAAAGTGATATTGAAAGGCACGAATACAAGAAGCATTAGCTTGCAAGCACTACAATCGTGCACTACATGTTTTAAGCAAATCGTGCATCCAGTTAATCGTGCATCCGTTTCACCATTAACAATGGTGGTTAGGCATGCTTCGTAGACCCTTCACATTCAAAGCGCAGTAAGCGCCGCTCACTATATTTTCACCCGAGGCATCTTTCACATCCCGCCATATCTGACCCTTACCGGCCCGACCCAGATGAGTGAGATGACCAACATTACATTCAGACAATCATCGTCCCATCTCCTCAGGCCCGCGCTGAGTGACGCACAGACCACGCGCGCGCCGGCGCACCACTTTCGACAATCGATGGGCGATCCTGTCAAATTACCGGCGCATCTACACCAAAGTAATGGGCTCGGTTAGATTAGTCATTTGTGCCGGCGGCGATTTACGTGCGAGCCACAATGCAGAGACTTTGTTAAATGAAGCTCTTTACGATCCGAACCCATAGCGGGGCGGACATAACGTCCCGAACTGAGTCATTCCTCAATGAAACTGGGCCGGCGTTAAACAATTCATGCGGGTCGCTGCGGAGCGGCCGTTTGATTCGGCGTACTGGACGGCGGTGCTGGCCTCCGCCGCAGGATGGACGGGGTGAATTCGGCGCCTAATGTGGAGACCTGCTCGTTTAGATCGAGCAGAGAGTGATTCGTTAGTCGCATTTAGGTCAGCTCATCAGATTTGTTCGGAGATTCGCCCGTATCAGCGCTCGTCAGTAGCGGGAACGCGTCGGTTGGTGCTGCCCTGACACAGCAGGCGATCAACAGAAAGTCGGCGCGGGGACGGTGCTTCACGTCAGTCAGATGCAATGCACGAGACTTGGATAACTTATATTGAAGTGATAGACTGTGACTCATTGCTCACACATTTTGCTCGAAAACAAATTAAAGTTTGTTTAATTTTAGGTTTATGTGAAAAAGTAACGTCTAATTGCGCTTTTAGTCATCGATTTATGCTTGTAGTCATGGACTGCATGTACCTATTTACTTCCTTTACCCTGATCATATATAAACGGTTTATTGAACGGATATTTTCTTCGAGCTTGGCCGTTGGCACCATAGAGATCTTATATACATCTTAAGATCTTAAGATAGAGATCTTATATATCTCTCCTCAGAGTCCGATTGTGACGCCCCGCATAGGCCGCTCCCCAATCCTAATAAAATTATAGCATTTATCACGGAGATTCGCCGTCCAGACAGGAGTATGCGGCCTAATATATCATGCGGACCGTTTTTTACAGCTGCTACGCACTGGCTAATGGCATTGGCCTTTGTTATTACAGTTGTGGCCGGCCTCTAATTGTGGTGGTCACCGGGGGGCACAGCCGTGGCGGATAGAGGGCAGAAGGAGGAAATATCGACACTGGTGCGGCACGCGGGCGGGGCGGCGGGCAGCCAGGGTGGGTCAGATGGACTGAACTAGGCTGGGTCAGATGAACTGAGCTGGGCTAGGTCAGATGGACTGAGTTGTGTGGACTGAGCTGAAGTCCGGGAGAGATCATCAGTAGAGCCAAAATAAAATTTAAGTTGAGCCTGGTGTGGACAAAGTAGAACGAATTCTAGAACGAAATAAAACGAAGTGCTATATTGGAGTTCGGGCAGCGGGCTACCTACACGGGTTTAGAATCTGGAACGAATGAAGTGGAGTCTGGAATGGTCCACCGGAATGCATGGATGTTGCTCCATAAACTTCTGTTTTGCAGTCTTGAATGAATCGGACCGAATTGTGAAAAGATTAAAAATATCAGCTTGGCACAACACCCATCAATACGTTGAAATCAGTTGACTTTCAATCAGTTTAATTTTAGCTGAAGTCACAGTGTGCAAACTGGATACCCATTGGGACCTCCTAGGAGCTCCTCAACCTCTTAGCTGAACCACATGTGCCTCGCACATGTCGACATTCGAAAGCGCTGATAGGACGCATAACTCCCGTTTTCGTGCTGTTGCATCATCTCGTCATCTGTGGGTTGCAGCTGTTTCCGACCCGGCCGTGCCAGTTCTTTGGAGCACAGGTGTGTGTCCGCCCTGCTCCCCCCCCCCCCATATCATAATCTCCTCTCGTCTGTAATGACTCCGGTCACAGAGTCCCCAGAGTCGCCGGCGAATCGCCATCGTCCCGCGACCGGCGGGGAGCTGACGGAAATTAGCGCAGTGACATCCCGCGGTCCCGGCCGACCACAGGGGCGGGACGGGACGGGCTCGGACAATCACGCGCCCACCCGGGACCGTGGGAGCCCGGTCCCCTCTGGGGGAGGCCAGGGGAGTCGGTTCGGGAGGTCTCGTGTCACCGTAATGACAGTGGTGTCTATCATCGTGGGCGTCACACGCGACCAATCGCTCCGTGACATAGCTCTGTTATCGACGGACGATCGGGGCGGGGTGTGTCGTGCCGCGAATCAATCATTAGGCCCCCGTTGCCCGCGCCCCACTCACCGTTTGTTCTCCCCAGTTGGCTGTCAGTGGCCGAAACCACTCACGTCGGCTCGTTCTCAGGGTAAGCTAGCCCCTAAAAAACGGCCGGCGGAGTAGTAACGACGAGGTATAGTGTGGACTACCTATGTTCGGTTCGGTATGGTTATTCTTATCAATCGTGAAAATAATATGGTCTAATCTGAGACATCGGTGAGGGTGGGTGGGAGACTTTCCTCTCGCGTTTCGCTCCGTTCACCGTCCGTCGCTGTCGATGACTGGTGAGCGCGCCACTTTCCGTCGACGGCCCGCCCGTCCCCGCGCCCCTTCCAGACACCCCTCCCGGGTCTGCCCTGCGTCCGTCGACGGGGCGATTAGCCACGGTCACGTTCGGTGGCGCCATGGCAGGGTCCTAACCTTCCATAGCCGCGTCGCCGCTATGAGTTGATTAGGCCCCCGTTGCCCGCGCCCCACTCACCGTTTGTTCTCCCCAGTTGGCTGTCAGCGGCCGAAACCACTCACGTCGGCTCGTTCTCAGGGTAAGCTAGCCCCGATCCGGCTGGTCCCGTGCTGTGGTATAGGTTTCCGTGCAACGGGGATCCGCAGATTCCGCATGGCATGTGCAGTCGGCCGTACGGGCACTGGCGGCTGCACAAGCCCCGCGAGAAACGAAAACATAATTCGGCGTCGGCCCCCGGCCGTCTGTTTGTTTTGGAGTAGGTGTCTGGTCCTGGCCTGGCCTGGGTGGGGAGGAATTGGTCGAGGTCGGCGTGGGTCAAATACTCCCACGGGCGCAGGGACATGGCCTGGCGGGCCCGTTCGTCCATGCCCCGCACCTCCTGCCCGTCCCTCCCCATCCCGCGGTCGGCTAGCCATGCCAGGTACACGATGGCCTGCAGGCCCATCTCCGGGAAGTAAAACACGGAGTGAGCGAGCAGCGCCGCGACGGCTGCGATGTGGCCTGCGGCGGACGTGTGACCTCCGCCCGGCGCGGCGGCCTGTGTCGCTGCTACGAACTTCCTCCTGTCCCGCAGGGCGCGAGCTTCACCGGCTGTGACGGCCGGCAGGCGCAGTGACGTCGGCGGTGCGGCGCTCCTAACGCGCACCCTTGCCGCCCTGAGTTCCTCTCTGCGACAGGGCGTCTCCTCCTCCTCGGAACTGGTGTCCGACGAGCTCGACGATTCGTGGCGGTGGTGGCGGCGGCTGCGGCGGCGGGGTCGCTCGCTGTCCCCGCTGGCCCGTGCTCGTTTCCTGGGCGAGCGATCGGCGTCTGCCCCTCGCGGCCGGTGTTGGTGCGGCGGGGGGGCGGCGCCGCCCGCCGCCACCTGATACCATCCTCCGCTGTGCGGCTCGCGCTCTCCCGTCGGTCCCGCGTCTGCCGGCGGCCAGGGCTGCCCCTCATTTGTTCTCGCCTGCCATGTAGTCGCTCCCGGCGGCCCCGCTATGGGCTCCCGCGGCCCCGCTACGGACCCCGTCGGCCCCGCTGACGGTCCCAGCGGGCCCGCAGCTGTCCAGGCGGTGGCGGTCGCCGACCGTCCCGGCTGCCAGCCCTCTGGCCCCGGCGGCGCGGCGGCCTGTCCCTGTTGCCAGGCGGCAGGCGCAGACGTTACCGAAGGTAGCCCCTCCTGCCAGGCGGCCGGCGCGGGCGGCCTTGGCGGGCCGAAAGCCGGGCCGACGGTGGTGTGCGGCGCCCTGGCTGCGTCGCCCGCCGGTCTCCCCGGTGTGTGTGCCGCCGTGCCCGGCCACGCGCCCGCCGGTGGGGGCGGCTGTGCCGCTCCGCTCGGCCACGCGCCGGTCGGTGGGGGCGGCCAGATGGCCAGGCCCCCGCGCGGGTCGTGGGCTCCACGCGTGCCGGCTGCGGCGCTCGCGGCGTCTAACTCGGCACGCAGCCCGGCGTCTATGTCCGCCTGCTCAGTGCTAGCCGGGCTTAGCTGCCGCAGATCTGGAAACAGGATCCTTGTTAGAGTTCCGTCGGGGCCAGACGAAATCGTCTCGCTAGTGTCTGTGTTTGGTGTCGTACGCTGTGTCGTGTCTAGGCTGACATGGGGTGATAGCGGGCTACGCTCTGCAGTGCCGCCGTGACGATGCCGCGCTGTCCCCGTATGTAACCCCCGTATGCGGAGCTGGTCCAGCGTCCCAACAGTTGTATGGTGGTGTCTGGCACGCCTGCTGCCGCGGCGGTCGTCGCCAGCCCTATACGCAGCGAGTGTGAGGAATAGCCGGGTCCCAGCGCCCGTCGCAGGACGTCCGACATGGTACGTCTCGTGAGAGGTGTCCCCGATGCTAGGACGAATAGTGGCCCGCTGCGCAGTCCCGGTGTCCGGTCCCGCTCTTGGCAGTAGCGTGTAATTGCTTTTACCGGGCACGTTGAGGTGCCTGTTGCTGGCAGGTGCCGCTTCTCTGGGGGTCCGAACTGCCGCGTTTTCTGTATGCGGAGTTCGATGGTGCAACCTTGGTCTCTTGGAGCCAACGTCACGTCTGCGCGCCTTAGGCCGCGCCCTGGTTCTGTCGACAGGTATTCTCCGCACCGCAGCCCTGCGTAAAACGCTAACGTACAAGCCGCCCACAGGCATAGCTGGTCCCGGTATGATGGCAGAATGTGACATAATCTTCCTTTTAGGGTTCTCAGATCTGCAATGGTGACTGGCGACCTCCGTCGTGTGCCGTGTCCGGGTCCACGCACCTGTGAGCCTCTCAGAGCCGCGCTGACCACGGGGGATGTACCGCCCGCGTACGGTACGCCATACTGTACGTGTAGGTGTCGCACCGCTGATAGATACTGTCGCACCGTAGCCCCGGCCACTCCGCGCCGTCGGAGGTGGCCGACGAAATAGACCAGTGTGTCAGTGTCGGCCGGCACGGGTCGAATGCCGTAGCGTCTGCAGAAAGAGTAATACTGTTGCTGGCCGTTGTAGTAAGCCCGTTGCGAAGCCGGTGCCAAGCTGTTTCGGAGCACGTGCCGCGTAACGGTCTCCAGCTCGCTGTCTCGTGCGCACGGGTGGTGCTGACTTAGCGGGAAGCCAGGAAAGCCTGCCATAGGTGTAACGTCAGCCGTCGGCTTTCTCGCTGTCCTGTGGTTTCCGTTGCTCCCGCCGCTGGGCGTCCCTCACCCTGGAAAGTGATAGTGTATGGTTTGAATTCTATCGGAGAGGGGCGGACGCGTGCAATGTGGCGAATGGTGCTGTGTATGTTTTGTTATGCATTTTTTTTGTATGTACTTTTGGGTGTAAATCGAGTGCAGCGTGGCCGAGGCGTCAGCGGCGGACCTAATGTACGTGCGGACATGGGTGGAGAATTGGTTTCGATATGGCGCCGGTTGCTTGGAACAATACTTTCGTATTTATATTCTTATCAAACTGAAATCCTTAAATTTCGTAGCTTTTACCCTGGAAGTTGGTATGGCATTGCCACACCATCTTTTAAATTGGTGTGGCGCGTGCCATACCTGCCATACCATATTCTCGATCCATGCCGGTGCGGAGTTTACGGGGTGGCTGAGACTACGGCGGCGGGCCTGATGTGTGTGTGCATGAGTTGCAGGTAGCCGAGGCGTCGGCGTGATCTGACGTATGTGCGTGATTTACAGAGTGGCCGAGGCGTCGGCGGCGGACCTGATGTATGTGCGTGTGTTGCAGAGTGGCCGATGTGTCGGCGGCGGACCTGATGTATGTGCAGTGCGGAGTAGTGATGTCAACTACGGAAAATCGGAATACCGATACCACCCAAGTACGAACCAAACAGTGGGGAAATACCGAACCAAACCGACTGGGAACATGAGGAAAATACCAACTTTTACTTATTTCTTAGCCTCTGAAGCATTAGCTTAGCGAGGGTTCATTATACCAACAAAATACCAAACACATTAGGATTGACATACCAAGTGCCGAGTTGGTATCGGTGTGGTATCGGTATACCGAAATTGGTATCCGATTGACATCTCTAGTGCAGAGTAGCCGAGGCGTCGGCGGCGGACCTGATGCATGCGTGCCGAGGCGTCGGCGGCGGACCTGATGCATGTGCGTGCCGAGGCGTCGGCGGCGGACCTGATGCGTGTGCGTGCCGAGGCGTCGGCGGCGGACCTGATGCGTGTGCGTGCCGAGGCGTCGGCGGCGGACCTGATGTATGTGCAGTGCAGAGTAGTGACGTCAACTACGGAAAATCGGAATACCGATACCAGACCAAGTACCAACCTAGGGTGCATTATGCCAACAAAATACCGAACACATTAGGAATTGAATGCCAAGTACCGAGTTGGTATCGGTATGGTATCGGTATACCGAAAAGTTGTATCCGAGGACATCTCTACTGCAGAGTAGCCGAGGCGTCGGCGGCGGACCTGATGCGTGTGCGTGCCGAGGCGTCGGCGGCGGACCTGATGCGTGTGTGTGCCGAGGCGTCGGCGGCGGACCTGATGCGTGTGCGTGCCGAGGCGTCGGCGGCGGACCTGATGTATGTGCGTGCCGAGGGCGGCGGACCTGATGCATGTGCAGGAGTTTGTATGTGCGTGAGTTGCAGAGTGGCCGAGGCGTCGGCAGCGGACCGGTGTATGTGCAGTGCGGCGTAGCCGAGGCGTCGGCGGCGTATCTGCTGTATGTGCGGTGCAGGGTAGCCGAGGCGTCGGCGGCGGACCTGATGCGTGTGCACCCGTTCTCTACGCGGCTGCGTGCGCGCTTAATGCGCCTCTGAGTAGGCGCGTGTCGGTCGCCTGGCAGCCGTCCTCGCGATGTCGCCGTAGGCTACCGCGCCCCCCTGTGGTGCGTGCACCCGAGCCGTACCCGATGCTCCTCACCTGCCATGTCGGCGCTGGTGTGCCTGATCCGAATCTCCTCGTAGCTGTTGGTACGCCACACGGTTTTCCTTGTCTCACTTTCCTCTCGCGTTTCGCTCCGTTCACCGTCCGTCGCTGTCGATGACTGGTGAGCGCGCCACTTTCCGTCGACGGCCCGCCCGTCCCCGCGCCCCTTCCAGACACCCCTCCCGGGTCTGCCCTGCGTCCGTCGACGGGGCGATTAGCCACGGTCACGTTCGGTGGCGCCATGGCAGGGTCCTAACCTTCCATAGCCGCGTCGCCGCTATGAGTTGAGTGGACGCAGGCCGGGGTGGCCGCCGGGCCGGACGGCAGGGGTCGGGTCGGCGGTGGTTACCTGTGGCATGCAGGGACAGATGTCACCTGTCGCGGTCAGAGGACGGCGGGGGCGGAACAGAACACCTGCGATTGTCACCCGATTTCATGGGGAGTTGGCGGAATTAATCGATCGCTGGGTGGACCACGCAATGGGCGAGCTGTGACACTGTCAGCTGTGCAGTCACTGACGCAACATTATTGGTGGCTTCCTCTCCATCTTCAGCTCTGCGGCGTTCCGCTGTGGGTGCAGAGCAGGCGGAGACACATCGCGGACGGCACTCCGCCTATCCCACCCCGCCCCCACACTCACCACCGCTTCCAGCTCCACCGCCCCCGACGCGTCCGTGGCGAGCGCATCTCCCAGCATTCCGACAGTGGCCGTAAACAGGCCGGCCGCCGCCGACAATTGCCCACCGTCACCATCTATCACCTGGCCCGCTGCCGGCGACGCCGGCCGCTGCGACACGACAATAAGACTCAAATATTTGCCGCCGAGCGCCGTGATTCGCCGCGTTCCGGTTTATTATACCGAGCTGATTGTTTCGGCGCCGCCGGCTACAAAAGTGAATTAATACATCAAACGCCACCAAATTAGAGGTGGCACGTGGAAATGCGCCGGGATTTTTGATTCGCCACGCCGCCGCGAGGACTGGCAGTGCGGTGTTTACCGGCGGCGGTGGCGGCGCAGCGGAGGCGGTGGCGGCGCGCCCGACACGTGTGCGCCGCCGGTCGACAGCGTCCAAATTGCCGGTTTGTCTGTCGGTTGGGCACGGGAGAGGAGGGCGGTAATGACTGCCCGGGGCGGACCGGAGGCCGGTCGGCTCCGGCTCGAGCCACTCTCTGTTCACCTGTCAGAGATGGACAGAGAGCAGAGAGCCGAGACGGCGGAAACGGGCAGAGCAGAGAGCAGAGCGAGATTGGAATGGAGTCGGGTCACCAATCGGAGTGGAGAGGGAGAGGGAGAGGGAGAGAGAGAGAGAGAGAGAGAGAGAGAGAGAGAGAGAGAGAGAGAGAGAGAGAGAGAGAGAGACGACTATTGAAAATAGTTTCGGTTATTGACGATTTATTTCTAAGAGCAACGTCGTAATTAAATGCGTAACGGTTATGCATCGAGCACGCTTAAGCTTTACCCCTCGCAAAAAAGACAAAATGGAGCTAAGAGCCAGATCTGCTTCTAGGGGTGATGTTTCCCAATGTTAGCCGAATAGCATTTACTCACGCACAGGGATGCGCTTTAAAGTTGTTAACCGTGGGCATCATCGACATCAAAACTGAACCGCTTAAGTCAGACAAGATTGGTTCACTATGCACCAGTAAATGCGTGAATGAGCCATTATGAAATGACCATCGCGCGCGTAGTCAGTCATCTACAAACGATCAATACTTCGGCGATCACTTTATCGGCCAAACTGGTGTCCCGTCTAATCATTCAATCCGCCCACCTACATTGCACTGGTCGTGACCATTTCGAGTTCACGTCGTTTGTGTCGGCTTAATCTGACAGCTACCCCATCGATAGGTCCCTTAGGAGGGGACTGGGGACGCAAAAGCAGGGACGGAGCAGGGGTACAGGGGGACTGATTTGACCAGGACACGCGCCACGTGCTCGATGACTTCCACCTTAGAGGGCGGGGCCTTATCGATATCTACCGGTGAAATTAGTTATTTCCGCCTCAATTTCAGAGCAACTGGCTGACTTCATCTTATGTGGGGGAGTGGGTTGTCGTCCAGTGGCGGATCCAGGGGGGGGGGGCAAAATGGGCATTTGTCCCCCCCCCCCCAACGGCATGATTTTAACATTACGCCTATGGACGATGCATAGAAAGAATCGATAAATTGTTATGGTTTGCCCCCCCCCAAAAAAAAACTCTGAGCTGGATCCGCCTCTGTTGTCGTCTATTAATTCTGCTATATCACACATGCTATTGATCTATTTTACAGCTGGTTGACGGTGTGCGGTCAGCAGAAGCGCAGATGTGATTGTCCACAGCTCCCCGAATAACCTAGCGAGAAATGGCTTATCGTAACGGTCACCTCACACCTTAAAAATCTTATCAAGCCCTGATAAAAACGTCCATTATGGCAATTTGGACACACTCTCACCTATGATATAACACAGCTATGCCACGGCGGCACTGGCCAAATTAATAGGTTTCGTGTTACGTGGCACAGAAAGCGATATCACCCGCGTAATGCCATAGCTTTACCGTTAAACACATCAATAACGAGTCAATTATTGTGACCGCATATGAGGGTTACGATACCAATAATTCATCTGACATGTTCACGTGCCCAGTGCTCCATTACTGGCATGGCATGTGACATATGAAATTGGTCTTCTGACGATGGTTGTCTTTAACCCTCGCCGGCCGAGGGGGGGGGCGGGTGCCGCCCCCCCCCCCATAGGGTTTTTTCGCGATAGCTCCGAACACGCTGGCGATAGAGAGCTGAAACTTGGCATACCTGACCTTTGATCCAAGCCGGATCTTTTGACACCAACCGCATTTTTGGGTCAGGTCAGGTCACTGACCTATGACGTCATAAGTGAACCTCTGCACGGTCTTCAGATGTCGCAACTTCGCAACGCCCTCACTGCCAGAGGAGATGTCACAGGGAATTGAAACTTGCAGGATCTAGTATCCATTATGAGTCCCACAACTTGTATATCTCGGATTTTTCCTAAAGGTCATATGAGGTCAGGTCATTTTCGTGACCTCACCATTATAAGTCAATGGGGAAAAATTCAAACTGCTATTCTGGCGCCGGGAACGATCTCCAACTATCTCAAGCACACAGAATCGTGATTTGATGCACTCCTTGCAAGGTTAGATGCGTCACTTTTGCAATGTTGACCTTGCGTGACGTCATTTATGACGTCATCAAGGTCATATTAGTTTTTCGTCAATAACTCTTGATCAAATTGAGCTAGCGAGTCGGGAAAGCCACCAATGGACTCAGGAAGACCTGCCGAATCGAATGATATGCGACATGACCTCTTTCGACCAACTTCGTGACCTGGGGGTGCTGACCTGACCTTGACCTGAGGTCAACACCCCAAGTTGACCTGACCCGGACAAAAAGTATATCATTCGACGCGCCTGAGCGAGACGAACACGATGCTGCCAAAATCGGCGCTCTGCGGCCGTTTTTTGCGAAGTTATTCACCAAAAACGGAACCGTACCTTGGGGCACTTGACCTGACCTCAGAGGTCACCGGTTGACCTAGGACCTTAAAATCGGGTACCAATCTCTGCGTCTCGTAACGGCGCACACGCTCGTTTTTTCCGCGACGCGCTAGCTCCACCAGGGGCGAAACGGCGAGGGGGGGGGGTCGTACCCGCCCCCCCCCCCTCGGCCGGCGCGTATGTAGAAAACCAATAGGTCCGGCGAGGGTTAAATGACACGAGAGAACGAAACCGATTGTACACAATCGACGTTAGTAATCATAATTCTTGATTCCGATTTCTAGCATCACTGTCTATGGAACGCGAACCGCAGCTTCGTAGGCTGAATACAGTCAGGATAATAAAGTACACGGCTCATGGCTCGTTCAATTCTTTCAATTTATTGCATATCTATATATTTTTCCGTATTTCGAGGCCGAGGTTTACGTTTGTCATCGTGTGGCGATATTACCTATCTTTGTAAGAAACACCTATGATGATCGTCCACAGGTGTTGTTCGGGTGCGGTGCATTAATAAAGTCCCGCCGGGGTGACAGCAGAGGGCAGGACGGTCCGTTTTTACCGACGCTCACTGGGTGACGTTTCCTGCCCGTACAACATAAATTTATCGTGTTTAATTACCACACAGCAAGGGATGGTGCGCACCTGAGCCAGTCCCTGCCCCTGATACGGGGATCGGGCCGAAATAACACCGCTATTAGAGCATTATGAAGACGGCAACAATGAAAAATTCAGCCCCGGACGGCAATTAAAAGTAATTTATAACATCTGTCGGGAAGGCGTAACTCGTAAGAGCAGAGGCCATGCGTTGAAAGAGCCCGGCTTCCCGCTGGGTATGTTATGGGCTATTTGAGGTTGAACGTCAGAGATAAAAAGAGGTGGGTCAAATAAAACAGACTAATTAGTAGTTATCAGCCGCGGTAAAGATACACAAAATCACGAATCAGCATCATCATCATCATGGTGCAGCGCCAAACTATTATTGGTATTTGTAAGTTTCATGAGCCGAAAATATTGAGGAAACTTGGATCATTTGAAGGAATTTCTCATCGACTGAAACAAAGCTTCTCAAGCATTAGGTACAGCTGCAGCACACGAACAACATCGGACTGGAAAAGATGTCATTTTTAAGTGAAGATATTTTAGCGAAAAAACCTCTTGACATCGCAATGTGAGCACTCAAACGAGTTGTCCGGGAAAGGTGTTAAACAGCGCCACACTTTGTGCGTAATAGATGATACCATAGGCGCGCGGGAACCAGGGGGGAAGGCAGTGGGGGCAGCTTGCCACCCAACTCTGGGGCCGTGAGGGCGCTGCCCCCACAACTTTTAGACGGAATATCGCACTTTTTTGCAAATGTTTTCTTTTTTTGTTGAAAAAGCCAAGGGATAAAAAATAAGTGGCCTACCACCGGTGAGAAAACTAGATTTAGGGGGTATTAGGTACCCTATAGGCTGATCTCTATTACGGTGTGCCCCCCCCCCTCCCCCACCCTCCCCCAGTCTGAAAGTAGTTCCCGCGCCCCTGGATAATAAAGTTTGTTATAGGTACTATGAGAACCAACATTTGGTGCGGCTCTGAAATGAATAATGACCCCTAAGGTGGACAGAGGCGTCGTGGAAAAATTTCGTTACCTGTCAGTGTAAACTTGCTAAGACTGACAGGCGATTCGAACCCCACGATTGTCGCCCAGCCCTTGATCAATGACGGCGGGCTCGAGGGCAGTGCATCACTATTTGTCGCCGATGTGCCGTCGTTTGTCACGGATGCGCCGTTTCTGGCGACAGCTGTCACTGGCTGTGAAGTGACGTTTGTCAGGGAAATATATGATTGTCAGGCGCGTACAGATGGCACACGAAACCACCCAAACCGACCAATAGCGGTCGGTAGAACACGATCAGTCCTATCGAATGGACCGATTGAGCTCTCTGGAAAGATGTATAATGGGCAAATGCTAGATATTCCTTGTTTTATTTATAGAACGGGTGATTATCGTCCACTTGCTCAGGGATCCGCCGCCAAGCTGAAAATAGCCAAACAATAACATGAAGAATGAAGATTGTATGAACTTCTTACAAATTGCACATAGCTCATTTATGTTTCTGCTCGCGCTCGCCACTCCAGTGACTTTCTACAAAGGATGGAGACGGAAACTATACGAACGATAACCCTCGTCGTTTCGCCCCTGAAATGGGTAGAGCTTCCCCGAAGAAACGAAAAGTTGACCGTCATGGACACAGTAAATAACGTCACCTAAATACCACTTTTTTAACCCGCGCCTCGCTAGGGGGAGGGGCAGAATCTGCCCCCTCCCGTTTTTCGCCAATAACTTCTAAACGCGTTACGCCAGCGACGTCAAACTTTCAGTACCTTATCATACATCAATTTAACATGTTGTCTTAAAATTTGAGCGAAAGATCGTTCCCGGTGCTAGAATAGCAGTTTTCATTTTTCCCCATTGACTTATAACCCGCGCCCCAGTGGCGGTCTCCGCCAACTTCGCCCTAGTGGAGGGGGGGGGGGGCATATGTTACCACCCAACTCTAACTCAAAAACTAAGAGGGCTAGAAAGACGCGGTAAAAAGCAGTCGATAGCTCTCAATGCGTACGTTTGAAAGCATTTCAGTCATTTTTCATCTTATTGGGGTCACCAGAGGTCATCAAAGGTCAAAATTTGCCAATGGTCATTATATTTTTCAGAAAACATGCCGTTATCTCAGGAACTATGGTAGCTAGAAAAACGCATGGAAAAGCACTCGATAGCTCTTGAACTCTTCTTTTGAAAAGGTCATTATCAAAATTGACCTCAGGTCACTGGTTTAGCCTCCAGAGGGCAAAAACTTCAAAAATAGCTGTTTTTACGAAAAGTGTTTTTTTGACCATAACTTTCGACAACAAAAAGCCACGACATTTCTATTGCCAGAATCGTGTTCCTCTCGCCGAGACGCGTCGAATGAACTATAATTTGACCTTGAAAGGTCAACTTGAAAATTTGACCTCAGGTCAAGGTCATGACCTGACCGGAAAAGGTCATGTAGCATATCAGTCGATGCGTCTCGGCAAGACAAACACAATGAGACCATCGCCAGCGTTCTATCTCTTTCCAATCGCGAGTTATTGGCAAAAATCTGTTTGTAGCCTCAAATGACCTCGGATGACCTTTCTAGAGGCTATCAGCAAAAATGACACCCTGGTCATCATGGGTGGTCCAAATCATTGTGATTCTGAAATATTTGGACTATTCCTATGCGTACACACGGATCTAGAGGCATTTTCATTTTTTCTCCATTGACTTATAATGGAAAGGTCACGCCACTGACCTGACCTTAGGTCACGGATATAGAAAATCCGAGATATACAAATTGTAGGCGCCCATAACATCATGCAATCCACCAAGTTTAAAGCCCTTCTGACAAACACTGCAGGCTGGACATGATTGCAAACTTTTTTAGGCTTGGTCAGTTAACATGACCTGGTGACCTGACCTGACATGACCTGGGGTCAAAAATTTCACACATTGTCCAAAATTGATGTACCGAAATCTACCCCAAGCGGCGCGGCGCTACGCGCCGCGGTTTTTTATTTACACGCAAAAAACGCGACAGGGTCGTAACATATGCCCCCCCCCCCCCACTGGGGCGAAGGATAATGGCGAGGTCACGAAAATGACCTGACCTCATATGACCTTTAGGAAAAGTCCGAGACATACAAGTTGTGAGACTCATAATGGATACTAGATCCTGCAAGTTTCATTTCCCTGTGACATCTCCTCTGGCAGTGTGGGCGTTGTGAAGCTGCGACATCTGAAGACCGTGCAGAGGTTCACTTATGACGTCATAGGTCAGTGACCTGACCTGACCCAAAAATGCGGTTGGAGTAAAAAGACCCGGCTTGAATCAAAGGTCAGGTATGCCAAGTTTCAGCTCTCTATCGCCAGCGTGTTCGGAGCTATCGCGAAAAAACCCTATGGGGGGGGGGGGGCGGCACCCCCCTCGGCCGGCGAGGGTTAATGCAGAAATAAAAACAGGAACCATAATCCTTATCCATCAGCACAAACGAAGAATTTAGTGCTTTTCATCGGTAGTCTTGATATGTAAAGATACCGCAATCCATCCCAGACTTTCTGGCGAATGGCAACACAAAATAGATAATCAGCCATTTATTTTCTTGTGATTCGCACATCATCTTACCACTGAGGTCATGGACTCGCGTGCATAAATACACAAATAAATGCGTCCCCCGACTGCTTCGGACAAACTCAAGCCACACTGAAGTAGAATGCACTTTGTCGATACATTATCGACGAAACGATATCACAATCATCACGTGAATAGTGCAACGGATCATCAATTGCCACATCGATTGCCATGGTATATTATGCGCCTCAGGACTAGCAGTACAAAACGTGGACGACGCCGGGCGGTGCCACCAACGCAACACACACCTTCGCACAACATGGAGAGCAGCAGTTCCCGATGGAATGCGCACCGTTTCAGTGCTGGAACGACAGTGGGAATAATACTGGCGGAATGACTTTCCTCGACTTCCCTCAGCCTCAAATGTCATGCACTGATAAGCGCCGTATGACAATACAATGCGGTAATAAAGGTGACGCCACACGGACACATGATAATACATCAAACGCATGCACATACCAAGCTGACAACAGAGAAGTCCACATACGTGCTGACTTTCACAAGGATATAATCTCGGATGTAGGAAGACGATCACAATAGCGTGTTGACCCGTTCAGTCACGAATCAGTAAGGCAGCTTGACATCCGCACCGTCGGAACACAGCCCGCGACGGTGTGATCCTCAAAGGCTAAGACAAGGCACACTGCTGCATATACCCGTGTAGCAGGAGGGGGGGGGGGGCGGAAAGACTGATACTTAAAGTGGTGTAAATCACCGACAGGGTGAATGTTTTGGTCAGCCATACCAGAAGACAGGTTTCCATTTTGATTGATTAACAGTGACCACCTCGCGTACTTTCGGCATTGGGTCGTCCGAGTCGTTCAAATGACAAACCGCAGTGCACATATTCATCACTCCGAAACTGAGCTGCCTTTACCTACCACCGGACGACAGGCTCCACCCCGTCCCGACCGGTGACCGCACGCACCTAGGACCCGTACTGCGGCCTCTGCGGTCCGCCGTCCTCCTCGTCTGGCGTGGTGGCGATGCTGCCTCTCAGCAAGGTGCTCACAAACCCTGAGCTGACTCCAAGGAGGCGACACGGTGCAGCCCCGTTCCGTGCCGGCCCGAACGGCGCCAGAGAGCCGGGCAGTGCGCTCGGCAGCGGCAGGGGTGGCGGCGGCGGGCGGCGGCGCACCACGCCGTCCCACTCCGACTCGACACAGGCGGTGAGCTGCTGCAGTCTGGCGAGCAGGTGCCGCTCGTGCGCCTGCTGCGCCGGCCGGCCGGCGCGCGGGCAGTGCAGCAGCGGCGACCACCGGCAGTAGGCCAGCGTCCACAGCTCCAGCTGCGCCACACAGGCGGCCACCGGCAGCGGCGACGGCCGCTCCGCCGCGCCCAGCACGGCGCGCGCCGCGTACAGCGGACTGACGAACAGATCCCGGTACTCGGAGGGGAACTGCTGCTCCCACTGCCAGACGGGCCGGCGGGGCAGCGCGCGACGAGAGGACACTTCCTGGAACGGCCGGAGGGACACCAATCCGTCAGTGCTATGCCGCTTCTCGACGTGTTCCAGCGCTGAGCATGGTGTGGCGGTCATATCAGGTGCAACACCACATGTTAGCGTAAATGTGATGGTTACTCAGCTCAGGCAACTGTATGGTCTCAGAATATGCAGGTGGAAGAAGACAACAAAATAATTCGAAAATCATTCTTCACACATGACATCTGCAAAACTGAATTATTGTAATGCCAAATATTTCCCCAGTACGACTTCACTATCATATTTCATTCATTCCAGTTGCACCCTCCACCGCCTACTATGCCTCACCTTTCCTTCGAGGGCGAACACGCGCTGTTTCTGCGAGTTGAAGAGGAATGTATCGAACACGGGAACGAAGAGCGAGTCCCAGAGACAGACCAGGTAGGTGGCGGTGAACTCAAATTGATCTGGGTGCTGGATCACCAGCTGGTGAACGCAGTCGAGGAACAGCAGAAACACTGGCGACTGAAAACACAGAACAGAGAACAGTCACAATTGGTGAACACAGTCGAGGAACAGCAGAAACACCGGCGACTGGGAACAGAACACAAAACACGCAGCTGATGAACGTAGAACACAGCCTGGTGAAGACAGAACACAGCTGTTGAACACAGAACAAGCTGAAGAATACAGCCAACGAACAGCGGAAACACTGGACACTAAAGAGCATGGCGCACATTAGTGAATGGCGAGCGCTCATCACTGAAGGGTATGTAAACACATCAGAAGCCGGCAGTCTTCATACATCGTGAGACAAAGCAGAACTCGCTAGTTACTGGTAATGAGTGATCTGGTCGAAAAATCACATCTTTCCAGTGAATATCAATGCAATGCCATAATCACCCTCAGAGCCTAGCTGGCACAAAACTGGAAATCTCTCCCGCCACGTCCCCATCCAATGACTGTAGAGCCATAGGTCAGTCTACCATCATCCCGTCCCCCACCCACCTTTCTGCCGCCGTCGGGCGCGTACAGCAGGCCCAGCCTCTCCTGGAAGGGGTGTCCCAGCACCCCCCACTCCCTCTGCACCAGACGCTCGAACCCGGACCGAGAGCGGGTCGCCGGGTCGAGCAGCAGCTGCGCCAGACACGACACCAGAGCGGTCAGGTCGCGGCCGCCAGACTCTGAGGGCACAGAGGCATGGTGGTCAGGCTATGTCAGGCCACAGACACAACAGGCAGATACGGTACTACAGCAATAACAGGATCATACATCAAACCAATGCAAATAACCATTGACTCTCGCAGCTTTCCAGGACGTCTGGATCTGGAAGCTCATGTTTAGAGCAGTGCATAGGTACAGCCCGCCGGTAAAGTAATGTGCGGTTTTACCAATCTCAACACACATGGCTCTGACTGACGATTTTTAATACGAAGTGATCCAGGAGTAGACAACAAAAGATAGGCTATCATCTTCAAGGAAGATGACTACACATGTAAGCTACATTCCAAGTTTCATTCTAGTCTAGCAAATCATTCCTAAGCTACAGAAGCAAAGCATTACCAAGACTGAAACCGCACATTTACTTCTGTGGTGGACTGCAGTATTTGTGTAGTAAAGCGTCGTGACACATTTACTGCACACCATATCTAGAATGCTTTTCAACCACGACACCTCTCCGCGGTGCCGGGCCGTACCTTTGAGCACACAGGCGGCGCCGTCCTCTGTGATGACGTTCACACAGGTGACGGCGGCCTTCAGACAGCGGGAGACGAACCGCATCCAGTGGGTGGCTCCGAGCTGGCTCAGGAACCGGTCATCGCTCAGCTCGAACGCCTGCACGCTGTCTGCCGGGCGGCGGAGCGGGCGGTGTTATATGACAGGGTCAACGAACAGAATGGGGCAGCAGTAAAACAATAAAGATCAGACAAAGAGCAGCCGGATAGCGAAAGCAGTCATGCCCAGAGCAGTGGTAGATTAGTGGTACAGTGTATATCAGTGTATACCTATATGGCGATTAGAATATGACAAAAGTTTAGCGGGGTTGCGTGCAAATCACGTAAGTGAATGTAGATATGCTGTGTTTTTGGCAGCAAACCTAACAGAATGCCTACACACAGCACCACTCATATCAGTTCTAGATTCATATCAAAATCCATATTCCAGACGGAAGTAAGGATAAGATATTCCGACCGGCGACCCGTCTTATCGGCAGCCTACCACCGTCCGCTCCACGCGACCCGCCCGTCCGTCCGCGCCCGTCTCACCCGGAGCACAGAGCTGCCGCAGTTTACAGTAGCTCTCCTGGATGCCTTCGATAGTAGGACATTCGGCGCCCACATTGAGCACCTCAGGCTCCTTCTGGAACGGGTGGCACGCGCGGATACCATCCAGCACACGACGCTCCTCCGTGCTGGAAACAGCAGACGCCGAGCCGTGAGAGAGGGGACAGACGGGCGGCCCGCGGGCCGGCGGGGATCAGACTGGATAAGGATGAGACTGCATAGGTGCCGCTAGTGACAAGCGAGGCTACAGAGATGTCGCAGTGTAAGGCGCAGGCCAGCGGGTCAATGGACACTGTCAAGTTGTTTAAGGTTTCTTGAAATGAAATCAACGACATGACATGGCGGAAAGATTAAGCGCAGCTTCAAGCTGATAAAGTATTTTACTGAGCATTGCCCACTCAGGACAGTCATTCGAATGCCGCTTTCCCGGCTCTCCCCACCTCTGTCGGAACTCTGGGTGTGTGTAGGCCGACCGGACGATGGCGGCGCCTGCCGAGTTACCCCAGCACCAGACGGGCGGCCGGCGCTCCTTGAAGTGGCTGCTAGCGGCGACCAGGTCGGTGTCGAACACCCCCTTCGGCACGACCAGAACCTGCGGCAGGCTGCGGGGGCGGGAGCGGGCCGGGGGTCAGATACCGGGGAAGTGGGAGAGGGGAGGGAGACTAAAGAGATATTTAGTATTTACCTCTCTGCGGCACATCTGATAAACTTCACCTACCTATGGCACATCACCAAGCTACTGCACATCTGGTACATCCTACCATCCACCCGCGGCTCACCCGATACACCCCACCACCCCCTAACAGCGCCGCGTCACCTACCTCCGGCACATCTGGTACATCCTACCACCCACCCGCGGCTCACCCGATACCCCCTGCCAGCGCCGCGTCACCTACCTGCGGCACATCTGGTACATCTCGCCACGTAACACCTGCGGCACATCTGGTACATCTCACCACGTACACACCTGCGGCACATCTGGTACATCTCGCCACGTACACACCTGCGGCTCACCTGATACACCCCACCACCCCCTGCCAGCGCCGCGTCACCTACCTGCGGCACATCTGGTACATCTCACCACATACACAACTGCGGCACATCTGGTACATCTCACCACGTACACACCTGCGGCACATCTGGTACATCTCGCCACGTACACACCTGCGGCTCACCTGATACACCCCACCACCCCCTGCCAGCGCCGCGTCACCTACCTGCGGCACATCTGGTACATCTCACCACATACACAACTGCGGCACATCTGGTACATCTCACCACGTACACACCTGCGGCACATCTGGTACATCTCGCCACGTACACACCTGCGGCACATCTGGTACACTCGAGGGCAGATTGATGTTCCACCACTCCCTACCCATCGGGCTCCCATGGCTCAGCACTGGCTGCTGCCGGTGTTGCCTGCCCTCAGCACTGCTCAGCACTGTCTGCCAGTGCCAGTGCTGCCAGTGCTGCCACTGGCAGCAGCCAGTGCTGAACCATGGGAGCCCGATGGGTAGGGAGTGGCGGAACATCAATCTGCCCCCGAGTGTACATCTCGCCACGTACACACCTGCGGCACATCTGGTACATCTCGCCACGTACACACCTGCGGCACATCTGGTACATCTCGCCACGTACACACCTGCGGCACATCTGGTACATCTCGTTGGCGTGGCTGACCCGCCAGCCGATGGTACCCGTCCTCTCTAGCTCGGCCTGCCAGTAGTCGGCCGTGTCCAGCTCCCCGAACGGAGGCGGCGACACCGGCTCCGCACTGTAAACGACGACAGGCGTAAAGTTTCGAACGGAGACAGGGAGACGAGCGAGTTGGTTTCACAGTAACTCACCAGCTGCACGGTTTCGCTGCCAGACATGTATTTTAGCGGTGTGGCCAAAACAGAAAGGTGAGAACGAAATGAGGCATGCAAGCTGTTGGCAGGTTGCAGAAATCAGTACAATGAGTTACCCAAGTTGACATATTCAATTCATACTTTTCGTGACCATCGTCCATCTCCCACCCCACTGCCAGAAGCAAGGAAACACGCGGCGACCTAGCCACCAGCCACGCGGATCGCAAAGCATACCCAGACCGCAATTAATAGGCCGATCAGTTCCACGCTATCCACCCAAACGACTACGACCGGACCACTGCAACCAAGTGGAGCGCTCGAACTGCCAGATCACTGCCCCTTAGGACAAAACTGAACCCAACAGCTCAAGGCAAAACGGACTGCTGAACCACCTGAACCAGACCGCTGCACCCGAGTGGACCATTGGACCCGACGGACCACCGCACACACGCGGACAACTGGACCTACCGGTAGTGGAAGGCGAACAGCTGCCCGACGGCCACCGGCTGGCAGTGGAACAGCAGCGCGTTCGTCACGTCCACGCTCTCGTTGACGCCAGATAGTCGATAGCTAAAGGTGAACAGGCGGAAGTCCTGGCCGGCGGAAGACAGGTGAGGTTAGGTAGAAGACTGGGGGTGGGATGGTTGGAAAATAGCACAAAACAGGCTGGGATTGCTTATATATTTGGAGACATGGCACTATGAAAATAATAAAACTTAGAACACTTTTTGCAACTGCCAACTAATACTGTCCAAGTCTATCAAAAAGGCGTTTTTACATAGTAAGATCTGTCGAGTTGATGACTAGGTTATTACATGACAGATCACACAAAATCAGCAACAATTTTCGTCAGCAGGGACAATATATCATCTTAATGAACAATCATCGTCAGTATTCATATAGCATCAGCGCATTAGGTCCTACACAATTACACAACCATCATTACAGACTGTGAGGCCACATCACGAGCAGGAGCCCCGGCCACTGAAATTTCCGGCGCTGCAGACCCACCTTACAGCGTATCTGGATGCCCTTGATCTTGCCGGAGACGGTGGAATGGGGCGGCAGCGGCCGGGTCTTGCCGCCGGAGGAGAGCAGCTGGTGGACCGTGTCGACGTTGGCCAGGGTGATCTCGTGCTCGCCCAGCAGCAGACTGCGCGGCGACTGAGGCAAGAGAAACGGGTGTGATAGCGGCGGGCCAGAGAGCAAGACTGAGTGGGCGAGAATATTCTGTCCTCCCCATCCTCAGGACAAACCCACCCGCGTCCTCCCTCAGCTCCCTTCCTTCACAGGCTGGCGGTCACCCCCATCTGACAACTGGTGGATGAGGTTGGGTCTATTGCAGGACCCGTTAGAATCTTCCCCGGGCTGACCGTTAAGGACGGTCCCAACAGGACGAGCCGGTCCCGCTGGGACAGTCTCGTCTCCGCAGATCACTGTCGTTTTCCCGCACAGTACTTATCCCGTAGCTCTGCAAGGTCTTTTTAGGCGATAAGAGCAGGGCTAAAAAAAAAAATAAAGAGTGGGCGAACAAGGCGGGGAGAGAGAGAGAGAGAGAGAGAGAGAGAGAGAGAGAGAGAGAGAGAGAGAGAGAGAGAGAGAGAGAGGAGAAAAGAAAGAGGAGAGAGAGGGGGAAAGGACAGAGGAGAGAGAGGGGGAAAGGACAGAGGAGAGGGAAACAGGGACAGAGGTGAGAGACTGGGAGAGAGAAAAGGGCCAGAGGTGGGAGAAATGAGAAAGTAGAGAGGGCGGAGGAGAGAGATGTCCCGAGACATGCCATGGTTAGGAATGACATCATTGTTAACTTTCAGGAAGTTTGTGATTGCATTTGAATGTACACTCATTCTACAGTATTTTACGGTATTTTGATTTAAGAGCTCTGTGGTGCCATCTCGTACCACAGCGATGCATGTCAGTTTTTTCGCCTGAAGCCTTCTCAGCTTCTGTCTGATCGTAGACCCCTTCAGCACTGGGCTTTCTTCCTCAATTCTATGCCAACTGTGAAAAACTCGTTAAACAGTAATGGCAACAGGTCCAGCCAGTTCAGAAATGATGAAAAATGCTGCGATTCACAGTGAGTTATTGTGCTTTGTGAACAACAAGATCCAGTCAACACCATTTGAGATCATCGTCAAGCAATGCATTGAGTTTTACTCAAGTGAGCAGATTCAATCTGCCAAAGACCTCTTCTGGGACACAACGGTGTCTGTCACTCCTTTCTTGGCATCTAGAAAAGACTTGCGCAACATTAAGCGAAAAAACACTGGTGCTCAGAGCAAGGAGAAACTTGATATGGAGGACCTACTGAAAGTCATACAGGTCTGTGACAAGGAGGGTATTACCTTGCCTGGGTACTATGCCCTAGACTTGGGAAATGTCCCTCCAACTTCTGTAGAGCAGTTGGATGCAGCAGTGCTCATGGGACAACTTCAGGGAATGAAGAAAGACATTAGCGACCTCAGTAGTGCTATGTCATCACTCACTAGCACAGTGTCAACACTGAAGAAAGTGGATTCCACTGGCCAAGTCACTTCACCATCATGGGCTGAGGTGGCTTCATCTGCCCATGCCCCAGCTGCACCAAGCCGCCCGGTCTCAAACTGTCCAGTTCAGTCGAAAGAAGCAGAGACTACTGCAGCAATCACTGCAAGTCAGCTCAAGCCAATTCAACGTCAAAAGCAACAGCAACAATCTGTGCATCAACAGTCTGTGCATCCAGTCCAGAGGCAGACACAGATGGATGATGAGGGGTTCACCCTCGTCGGAAAGAAGCCCAACAGGAGAGCAGCGGTGAAGGGATCATGCGCAGAGACACAGCTCAAAGGAGTGGCTGCTCCGCCTAGAAGGATGAACTTATTTGTGGGCAGGCTGGACCCCGACACGACTTGTGAGGCAGTGGTTCTCCACATTGACCATATCATAGGTAAGCCCAGTAATGTCGAGGCTGTTGAGATCCCTCATTGCTTGGCATCCTACGGCTACAAGGGTTTCAGAGTGTCAGTCCCTGTAGAATGTGTAAACATGATAATGCAGTCGGAGAAATGGCCGATGCATGTGGCAGTAAGAAAGTTCTATCCACCAAGAGTGGGTAAGGCTGTGAGTCAGAAGTTAAGACGCACCACAAGTGCAGATAACATCTCCAGGTCTGGCTAGGTAGAGGGGTGAAGTCGGACAATGTGCTTTCCAAATGTTGCGTATTTGTTCTTTCAATTGTTGTTCTTTGAAAAACTCTCTATATGAATTGCATTCATTGTGCACTAACAATGATTTGATTTTTCTCCAAGAAACATGGCTGTCCAAATTTGAATTGTCGCTACTCAATGATATTCACACAGACTTCATTGGATTAGGAATTTCTGCCTTCAATTCACATAGTGCATTGTTAGCTGGTAGACCATATGGTGGTCTGGCTATTCTTTGGAGGAAAAGCCTGCAGCCAGGAGTTCGCGCTATAGCTCTAAATGAGCGTATAATGCAGGTTGATGTTCTGACGAATGTCGGAATAGTGTCACTATTTAATGTGTATTTGCCTACAGATTATCATGACAGTGACAGTCAAGATGACTTTGGAATGTGCATTGGAGAGCTTAGTTGTTATCTTGACATTGTTCGCACCAGAACTGACTATTATGGGGTCATTGGTGACTGTAATGCGAATAGTTATGGGTCCCGTTTCTTCTTAGAATTGTTGGACTTTTGCTTGGAAAACAGCCTGATAGTGTCGGATTTGTTCTTGTTAGAACCCACTACTTCCACATATACATATGTCAGTGCTGCACATGGTACCACTTCATGGTTGGACCATTGCTTGTGTAGTCCGGCCCTTCACCTTACCATTGATAGGATTTTCATTCACTATGACACAAGTGTTTATGATCATTTGCCAATGGTTGTGGAATTCATTCTCCAAGCAACCGACATTGTTATGCCGGAGCAAATAGCCCAAAAGATCCCCAGACCGCAATGGAAATCGATTACACGGGAAGAAATTGTTAACTACAATGAATTTATCGTAAGGGAGCTAGGAATACAATATACGGCTCCACTTCAAACGCTAAGTGCTGATTGCGGCCTAGAATGTGTTAATGAGGACCATGTCCTACATATAAGTAGTTGCTACTCCCGTTTAGTTGAGACTGTGAAACTAGCCGGATCTCATTGCATCAAGCAGACCGGAGGTGCTCGGCGCCATAGTCAGATTCCTGGATGGAATAGGCATGTCAAAACGAAGCATGCTGTAGCCCGCCAAGCTTTTCTTTGGTGGCGTCACTGTGGATCTCCCAAGGTAGGTCCAGTGGCTTTTCATATGAGACAGACTAGACTTGCTTTTAAATACTCCCTGAGGAAGTGTAGGAAAGATTACAGAGTCGCAAAAGCTAACAAAATAGCAGCCACTTTGGCTAATAAACGGCCAGACCAGTTTTGGTTCCTCATTAAGCAAGAGTTAAGTGGAAAGTCGAGTACTCCACTGAGCTTTGGTCTCATTTGTGGTCAGGCAAACATTGTTAAGATGTGGAAATCTCATTTTGCATCGATCTTCAACGATTTTACCTGCTGCAGTGATGATGCTGTCTTAAATGAACTGACAAGAGCACCACTCTCACATGTCCCTCCCATTGACCTTCAAGATGTCTGTGGTGCAGTAGCTAAGCTTAAGGGTGGAAAAGCCCCAGGCTGGGACCTTGTGTGCAATGAACACTTGTTGCACTTAGAAACGAACTTTCTCGGTGATTTGGCTGTCCTATTTAATGGAATGCTTAACCATTCGGCACTGCCAAGTGATATGATCTATTCTTTGTTAGTTCCCATAATGAAGGATAGGTGCGGTGCTTTAGATGACAAAGCAAATTACCGGGCTATAGCATTGTCCACTACTTTGTCAAAGATATTGGAACTCATACTTTTGGACAGGTTAATGCCTTTCCTAAGTACCTGCGATGCACAGTTTGGCTTCAAGGCGGGACAATCCACTACTTTTGCAACATACGCCCTTAAAGAAACAGTGAACCACTATACAAGTCAGGGTAGCCCTGTTTATGCCTGTTTTTTGGACGCCAGCAAAGCATTTGACAGAGTATCCCATTCTAAACTCTTCCGCATTCTTGCTGATCGTAATGTACCCCTACCATATGTCAAGCTCCTCTTGAGATGGTATAGGACGCAAAAACTAAGCGTCAAATGGGCTGGTAGTGAATCCGACGCAATCAACGTTCAGAATGGTGTGAGGCAGGGTGGATCGTTATCCCCGATGTTATTTAATGTGTACATTGACTCTCTTCTTACTGTGTTGAGGAAGCTGAAGATAGGCTGTTTCATGGGTCCAAGTGCCGTGAATGTGATTGCGTATGCTGATGATTTAGTGCTTTTGGCTCCAACTAGGTCTGCCCTTCAAATGATGGTACAAAAATGTGAGCACTCTGCATTAGCACTTGATGTCGTGTTTAACACAAAGAAGACAGTGTGTATGATGTTTCCGCCACAAAAGCCATATAGAAAATTACACCTGACCAATAGCCAGACTGCAGATATCTATTTACATGGACAAAAACTAGGATGGGTGCAGGAGTTTAAGTATTTAGGTCACACAGTTTCATGTGATTTGGATGATAGTTCTGACATGCGCAGAGTCAAGCGATTTATGTATTATAGTACAAAATATATGCTTTGTGCTAAATTAGGCTTTGCAGATAGGGACACTCTGGTTAGGCTCTTCAGGGCATTTTGTACAAGCATGTATGGCTGTGAGTTGTGGAGTATGCTGAGTGGGAAAAAGGCGATGCGTGAATTGTGTGTCGCCTATCACTCCTGTTTGAAGAAACTTGTTCATGTTCCAAGATGGACGAGAAACCACAACCTGTGCATGGAGCTAAAGGTGCTCACATGTCCAATGCTGATAGCGAGCAGGCAACTTCTTTTCTGGAAGAGAGCTACATCTAGTCAAAATAGCATAATAAATGATCTGAATAGGGCCATAGGCGAGAAAGGGCTAGTTGCACGCAACCATAGGAAAATCCGTACTGACTATGAACTGCTGGAACTTGATATAAATGATGTCAGTCGAAAAGATGTTGGCAATATGTTTAGTGCCCATTTAGAAAGAGTGGTACAAGCCCGTCTCATGCAGGTCTGAATTCGCTGATGTCAAACTGCTAAGCTGATCTATTCGTGTGCACAGTGCATGGGTGTGATGTGTGTAGAGTGTATATTGTATGTTGGTGATATTGTTATGTTAACTGATTTTGTCATGTATATGCACCGACTTGGTGCGAAATAAATGCTATTATTATTATTATTATTATTCTGAAAGGTATTGAAAAGAAATAATTAAAATTATCATTAACGGGACATAGAGCATGACCATTAAGCCGAGGCTGAGGAGATAATGAATGATCCCCCTTGTTCAATTCAATATCCTTCACCACTCCCTCAGCTTCATTCATTTCCCTTACAGGGATACAGCCCTGACCATTGACCCTTCCTCCTCCAACAGCAACCCACTGTCCACTGACCGTCCTCTCTCCATTGGTGCTGCTGCTGTCGACAAAGGCCAGCTTGAAGTTTGTGACCACCAGGCGGCCTCGGATGCCCTCTGCCTGCTCGGCCAATGGGAGGTAGAGCAGCACATCATTGGCAGTTGCCCTCACCTCCTCTCCTGGCAGGAGCGTTGGTAATGGCAACGAGTCCACCTGTTGGACAGCAGCAGGTGGGAGGGGGGAGGGGGGCAATGGGAGAGGTTAGCCTACTGGGATGCATCTTTTCCCTCGATCTCAATTATCCTCAGTAAATACACAAATCTGTCCAAGGAAGCTCTCATGAAAATTGCTTGACTGGCTGTCCACTACCAAGATGCATCAACAAGACTTCAACAAGCTTCGCTGTGACTTGGTGATTTCCTTGAAACGAACAAACTACAAACATTGATGGAATGTTCTTACAGAACAAAAACAAATAATTGATTTCTTTATAAAATGAAAGTGTACACATTCGGCCTTAATAAATGCTTAATTTTATTAAAGGGACCCTCCCACCTTAACATTAGTTTTGAGTTGAGATAGCCAAATTGGTGGCCATTGCCTGAAAATACCGGTTTGGGCATTCACAACATCGAAAATTGCTTTAATTCGGAGATATGGAATTTCAAACTTGCAGTTCTCGGATTCTAAGGGGCTAATGCATTGGTATGCCCCCTTAGAATTTGTGACGTCAGCGGAGATCTAACGCTTTTTTAATCTTTTACTAAAACGTTTGGCAGCACGCTGTGGTATATGCTGCTTTGCGCGCAACAAATGCCGCACTTTCAAATAAAGTCGCTAGGAACAGCGGAGATCCCAAAAAGTAAACAAAAGTAAAAGTCTAATATCTTGAAAACCGGTGAATATTTTTCGATGAAATTTGGTAGATATTCATTTTTGCTCTTTCTGAACCGAGCGACATCACTTTCATGCCAATTCATTAACTTTTTTGAAGGTGGGAGGGTCCCTTTAATGCCACTTACTCCATCAGTAACATATTCACTCAAATCAATATAACTTCTGAAGCTTTTCATTTCAACCAACCGACAACTTCAAAGTTCAACTTGAGATGTTATGCAAAAGGTATTGTTATATTACATGTGTCTTACTGGGAACATATTATACATGTCAAGTGACTTAAATAATTTTTAGTTAATCAATGAACAACCTTCCATGAAATATTTCCATAAACCCCGCGAAATCACTGCTCCCTCCACAGCTCCACAGTGTTTGTTTACATTTCCCTGGAATTAGCAGGCATTTATTGCGCACATGTTACATAAGTCTGTTCACCGCTTTCTGCTGTCAATGTGTTTGTCAAATTACACTGCGTTCGATGTTTCCCGAACGACGAAGATTCTACGCCGTCCGGCCAATCACGTTCCATAACGGCAGCCAAGCCCCCGCTAACCTTGAACGGGATTGGCCGGACGACGTAGAATCTTTGCCGCCCGAGAGACATCGAACGCAGGGCTAGTGTTAAAATCTACCGTAAGGTGACGGTCGTCAAGTTAGATGTAAGTGAATCCTAATCTATAATCTAAGATTCGGAATCAGGTGAGCCCCTACGATTTGGACCAAACCTGGTCAGTGGATAGTACGTAACGTCCTGATTACGATGCACCCAAAATCTAAGCTCGGCCCGCCATATTTACGAAGTTACGGATGTTTGAATTTCAAGGTCATTCGGGAGAGCCTCTACGATTTCCGTCAAAATTTGTGTACGGACACTCTAGATGCTCCTCATTACGAATATCACAAAATTTAAGCTCGGCCCGCCATATTTACGAAGTTACGGAGGTTTGAATTTCAAGGTCATTTGGGTGAGCCCCTACGATTTCCGTCAAAATGGAGATGCAGCCACCACGCACCATGGTCACCGCTTGGAGTGGGCGGTATATAGGGCCTTGGACATCCTCTGTTCCGTCGTTTCCATCCTCAGGAGACTGAAATCCTTCTCCTCCACGCCGCAACCCCCACTCCGACCTGGACAGGCACCATTATCTCATTCCGGCTGCTCCCTTGGAGCGGCACCGCTGCTCCCGAGGGAGCGCACCCCTGACCCCGTAGCCGGGTGCAGAGAGTACTTGGGGGGGGGGGGGGCGGACTGGTCGGCCTGTCCATTCGGACGGGCTCCGCCCCGGCGTCTCTAGGGTGTCCACCCAGACCGATATCTCCCCCTACTCCTATCATCCTTCCCGGGCTCTGAAATGGTCTTGTCAGACCGAAAGGGCCCAACCCAACAAAACAAAAAGCCATTGGCATGAGTTCATCGAAGGCAACGCGTGAAAATAAATGGACATCCCGACCCGACATTCGCTAAGCACATCCGACCCGATGAGCTACTCACCTTCACACGTTCAGCATTAGTATTCGTCCGGCCTCTGTTGACGGTAAATGAATTCTTCCGCATCAAAGCTTTGCCAATCATCTGGGATAACCTCTGTGCTCACCGCAACACTAAGCTACCGAATATCACCGTCGTCACTGGCCACAGCACACCCTGCCGCACCCGCTCACCGCCCGTCCGCCCCGCCTGACTGGCAGCGCCGCGCGGCGCCGACCAGTCCAGCGCCAACGACGCAACCGGTCTGTGAAACTCGACACTCCGTTTTCCGGGTTAGATATTTTTTAACAACGAGCCGCAACGTCGCATACACTGTACAAGGCTTGACTCACGCCTGCATGTCATGAACTCATCGCGCTTACTCGCTCATACATTGCATTCACTTACTGACATACTGCGCTCACTTGCTCAAACATTCTCACTAGCTCACATATTGCGCTCACTCGCTCACTCGTTGACTCATCACGCTCACTCTGCCCTCCCTCACTCTTTCGATACGGGCGTTGCGACAGAGAGGCTCGGGCGGGCGGCTCTGGGCCGAGCTCAGATGCTCAGTATGTGATCAGACAGAGGTGGCGGCCGCTCGGACCGGCCGGACAGCTCGGAAGACAGCGGAGACGAGGCGCGGCGCGACACGGCGCCCGGTTCGCCGCAGCGGAAACACGCGCAGCGCGGGCGCGGCGTCAGGTTCGCCGCAGAAGCGCCGCGGTTCGCCGTGCGCCGAGCCGCCTACAATAAATACGCTATATTAGAGAAAATATACTCCGATTCCGTCGCCTCACATGTGGTAGGTATGGTCTCTCTTTTGCGCTGCAGTGCCGCTGCGTATGTACAACAATGTCTTTGGTTTAACGTAAAATACTGACCCGGCGAGCGGCGACAGCTAGATCGCGACTAAAATGCGTTCAGATGGAAGTTAGTGGACCTTCTCACTCCTCTCACCCATGCTCTCACGACTCACGCGCCTTGGTCGCTCACTCTCGCCCGATAAAGGTTTCAAAAGCAGTCCCGATGCCGTTTCGCCCGCGGCAGCCGATGGCGGCGGCCGGGTGCGCATCCGCGGTGGAGCCGGGCTCGTCGCTACCCACTCCATTGCCCGGCGACTGCAGGTACCGAGACACCCCGCGCCGGCGCCGACATCGGAGACGGCAGACCCACTGCTCGCGCCAGGGGCGCCGCGGACCACTAATGCCGAGAAATATCACATGGACGCCCTCGCACAGCGTCCGCTCGTCCGCGCCCGCCACCTGTCTCGGCTCCGGTGGCTCGAGCGCTCCAGTAACTCCGGCCCGGGGTTACCCGGACCGTCCTCATACACTGGTCAAAAATGTACCGGTGACGTTCGGTTCCTCCGTAGTCGCCAGCTCATAGTAACCATCTTCTCGTCATACGCGGGGGCGAAATGAGTAGAAGAGGATTCTGAGACCCACACTGTTCGCTGGCTCATGAGGACGTCTTGCCGACCGACGGCCACGAGGCGACCGGCCAGCTCGACGCTCGAGGAAACTGTACAGCAGCTGGGTCGGGAGCCTGGTGTCAGTATTTGAGTAACGAGACCGGCCCACCTGTCCTGTCCGTCGGCTCCTGACGTCCTGGTGGCGGCGGCGCTCCGCCAGCGGCACAGAGAGCTCCGCCCGAGCCCGCAGATCTGTCATGATAGGAGTGTTGGTGTGTCGCCCTCACACGGTGTCCAGCGATCTCTGGAGGTGTTGATCCCTCCAGCACACTGCCGTGCCGCCAGGCCATCACTGACGCTGGATATGGCTTCACACTCCGAGTGATTCGCACATCGCCGGACACATAGCCTTCACAACGCGCCAATGAAACCAAACACAGCTTCATCGGCCGTCGCTCTCCCTCTCCTCTTCTCACACCACTCGCCCACATCCTCCGGTCCTCTGATCGGTCACTGGTCGGCCACTGTTCCGTCCCATTCAGTCCGAGTCCGGCGGAGCCCGCTCGGAGAGCAGCTGCACGCTGTTAGCCTGCTCGGCGCTGAGGTAGCCGCGCGACACGGCGTAGTCCACCAGCGCCGTGTGACAGAACACGTACTGGTCGGGCATCTGGATGCTGTGCGCGCGCTGCGAGCGCACCTTCTCGACGGTACCCTGCACGTCCACGGTGCCGACGTCCTCCAGGCGGCGTATGCAGATGTCCAGCGTGCACAGCGTGCCTGTGAGAGGGAGGAGGGGCAGGGGGTCAGTTAACATGTGGGGTGGGATTTTAGGGAGGATGGAGGCGACGAGTGGGAGGACGATGGATGCCCGACCTGCGGCGGCGGAGACAGGGAGGACGCGGAACATTTCCTGACGTCGTGCCCCGCGACGGCCCGCGTCCGGCACGTCGTTTTTGGGAGAGAGGACCCGACGCTGCGGGAGGTCTTCGCTGACCCGTGCCGGGTCATTGAGTTCCTGCGGCGTCTGGGCCGACTATAGAGCGCCCACGGCGCTAGACACTCTGGCGGGGTGCTGGTTTTTCCGGCCCTACCCATCGTCTGCGCCCGCCGGAACCCGTCTGGGGGCCTGCTGCCCTCCCTGCGCGGACGTCGCAAGTGTCGCCCCCGAGGGGGCTGGGGCCCTCCCGGACCCCCCATGTGGGCCCCACCGGGCCCGACGGCCGGAACGACAACAACAACAACGAGTGGAAGGGTAAAACGGGTGCGTTTCAACGCAATGATGGCTTTCTTATATCCAGCTCAGTTGAAATAAACAGCTACAAGAAACTTTCGAGTTTCGGTGTCATCTCTTTTGAGAAATTCAATAAAACAAGCATCGGCAGATCGTCACTAGAATAAAACTCGAGTTCCGTTCCACCCTCTCCCTCTCTTTTCATCCCTCTATCCATCTCCCTTCCAGTCCCTATATCATCCCCCTCTACTCACCGGTCCTTCCGATGCCGGCACTGCAGTGGACCAGGATGGGCGGCCCCAGCGGGTGGCCCGTCCACGAGGGCGACAGCTCGGGCAGACGGCGCTCCTGGGTCTCGCGGATGGCCGCCAGAAACCGCAGCATCGTCTCGGCCGAGTGGGGCACGTTGTAGTCGGGCCAGGCCGTGAACAGAAAGTGCGTCACCTGAGGTCAGACACACATACAAGCGGGTTAGGAAAGACAGTCACACCGGCACGAGCAGAGTGTCTTTGAACGGAGGCTTTAGGGCGTAGACAGACTGCGAACTTCAGTTAGCGATGTGATTTCGTAAGTGGCAAGTGGCTGTGATCGAGTGTATCATTATGGTTGATACTGCCAGGACTGAAGCTGCGTGCAAACTGCACGACGTCGGCTAAAACGTTAGCAGTCTCTGCACAATAGATCGCATTTTTAAGCGGACGTGGCCTCAGCAGATCCCGAACAGTTCGCAAAACTGCAAATGGCCAATAAACCGTCAGCCGGCAGCGGCTCAACGCGGCACGACTTTAAATCGTCCGGGAAAGAGAAATAACATCGCCGGTAGTAAACATTTCCGAGAAGCTAAAGAAGTTTGTGCTGGAGCCACACGAATCAGCCAGCAGCAGCCTCGGAAAATCGAACAGAGTCAAGGGTCTCACAATGTGAAACACTTAGCACGTCGCTGGCACGTCATCCTCGAACCTCGCTCGCCTTTTCCCTAGGCCACTCTACATCACTAAAACCTCAGCTGAATACTGAATCAGGCACTACAGACTACCATCAGGCGCCTCGCTCAAATCTGTCTTGTCTGGGTCTTGTCCGTCTAAAGCCTGAAACAGACTCTTTCCGCATTCAGGAAATCGCATGCGAGAGCCTATTCAAATACATTACCAGTATAACGCCTTTTGGGGCGACTAACGGAGCGAGCGAGAGGGTGGGCCTTGCGCGTGCGAAATTGCGAGGGGGTACCCCCAACTGACTTGTGCACGGCACCCTACTAACCGGTCTCTAGCGATGTGCCAAATTTGAGCACAATCGGCCCAGCCGTTCTCGAGATCTGGAAGCGGCACCCTGCACGTGCGCACGTGCAAAATGGGTCCCAACTGACTTTTGCACGGCACTCTACAAATCGGTCCCTAACCATGTACCAAATTTGAGCGCAATCGGTCCAGCCGTTCTTGAGATCTGGAAACGACCCCTGCACGTGCGCACGTGCAGCAGCACCCCAACTCTGGCACATGGATATGCATTGCCTAGTGGGTGCCTACCTACATGCCAACTTTCAGCGCAATCGGCCCAGTAGTTACCGAGATATTGCAACTATTAAAAAAGTGACACCTCTTCGTTTTGCACGTGGCACGTGCATAAGGGGTCACTCACATGCATCGGGAATAGTCCAATACTTGGTAGAAGGAATGAAGCTACCCTACAAAAATTACCGCATGTAAATCGGTCAAGTGGTTGCTGGGATATAAGCGTCGCAAAAGCGTGACCACGGCCGGCCGGCCGGCCGGCCGGCCGGCCGCTCATACTCAGAAATTTCCGTTAATCTAAGGAAAGACTACGCTCGCTTCGCTCGCTCCGTAATAATTCTTCTCGCATCAATCGCTTGCGGGAGGTGCGTGCGATTGATGCGAGCGTGCTTCCATGTATTTGATTCCATGTATTCTTCCAGCCTTAACGCATTCTGTAACTGTTGGGTTTGTGTGTTTATAATCAGATAAAGATGTTCAGACGCTACGTTTTCTCTTTCTCTTTTGCATGGCTGCTGCTATTCTGCATCTACCAACACTGTATTTGACAAGACATACGAGACTAGTATATATTCTCATGCTGCTCCGTACTTTCCCCACACTACTCTCAGTTTTCTCCCACCACCCACTCCTCCTTTCCTCTCTCCACCCCCTCTCACCTCTCTCGTCTGCTCGGTGCGTGTGTCCGTCACCAGTAGCTGACTGACGTTATAACAGTCGTGCTGCGTCACGCCCAGGTTCTCCACGGTGAAGAAGCCGTGCCGGGTCTCGGCGCCGAACTCGAGTGGCCAGTACCGGCCGCACTTGGTCCGGCCCTGCTCCACTAGTCGCGTGGTCATCACAATCAGCAGCACGCGCTGCTCCCACACCATTCGCCAGAAGTCGGCGAACGTGCCCGGGATCGGACCTGCGCGGGCACGGGGAAGGGTCAGAGCCGACTGCGGGAAGGGAGAGCTAGGAGAGAGGGGGAGAGAGAGAGAGAGAGAGAGAGAGAGAGAGAGAGAGAGAGAGAGAGAGAGAGGGAGAGGGGGGGAGAAGGAGACGGACCAAATACTAGTCTTCAGATTTCTTATTTATCCATACGAAATAGTTTCTCAGTATTAGTGTCAAACACTAGTGGGACAAGGAGAAGGAGACAACAGAACTTGCACCAGCTCGGAGTGAGCTCCGACAGGTAGAGAATTAGGATCCGCAATTATTAGTGCAGGAGCTGCGAAGAACGGAGCGAAAGAAACTAAAGGGTCGTCATATAAGAACAAAATAAACGTCAACAGGCCTATCAAAAATTGATCCTGAAGTTTCCACGTCATACACGTAGAATGTAATATATGCAGCGACCAACACTACCATTATTTCTACAAACACCTCGTTCACTAGCTAGCCACCTCGGCAGCTAGCCGCCAGCCTGTCAGCCCCCCTCCCACCGCCTACCTTGTGACGAGATGAAGGCGTTCTTCTGTTTATATCCGTCGACAAAGTTGGCGTTGATGTAGTCCGAGTTGGGGTCGTCGTTGACCTGAGTCAGCGTCACGCGGCTGTGGTCGTAGCAGAGCACGTCGCTGTACCGGTTCTTACCCCGGTTGGCCGGGATCCTGGCGGGGGTGAGACGGCAGGTCAGAGCACTGGTGAAGGGGTGGATCCTGGCGAGGCTAGGGTGTGTGCCATGATAGGGAGTACCTTGACCAGTTACAGTAATAAATAATGTAAAAAGATGTTGGATGATTCTTTAACCCTCGCCCGCACATGCCATTTTCCCATCCTAGAACGCACATGGGGGGGGGGGGGGTGGTTGCCACCCCCCCGCGCCGTTTCGTTCCTGTTGGAGATAGAGCTTAGCGGTAAAGACCAAAAAGATTCTTTGGGAAGAGACGAATCCAATGATACCCGATTTTACCTTCTCAGGTCAGTCATTGACCTTCCAGGTCAGGTCAAACTAAAAAATGTTGCTGTTTTGGGTCACCGTTGGATATCAAGTGCGCTGCTTATCATATACCGATGACGATGCCGTTTTCTGGTGCCAAGCCAGCTAGAACCTCTTTGTCACACTACCCGACCAGATTTTTGCTGCTGAGGTCATTTCAGGTCAAGTTAGGTCAAGGTCAGTTATATGTGTTTGTATGTCTGTGTGTGTCCTGCCGTCCAAAGGCAAAACCCATTATGTTACATTGACCTGTGACCTAACATAATGGTTTTTGCCACTGGACGGCAGCGTCTGTGTGTATACTGATGTGTGCACCGATTGTTTTTGTGTCCATATTACATGAAATCATGATCTGAGAAGCTTTTACCAAAAATGCAGTCAAAAAAACTTCACAAAAAGTAAATTCAGCTTGCCTAAAACGCAATTATCTTAGATGACCTAGGTTGACCTTGACCCTGACCTTGACCCCTGTACATCGTCGAACAACATGTTCCATTATGGGTGGGAGGTAAGACTGGCAAAAAAGGCCGAAATCAAGGTGTCAAAAGCTCACAAGGCCCATGGCAAACGCAAGATGTTGAGAATTGGCCATTTGGGTCATGACATGACCTGAGAAACAAGGTCATATCTCCGAAACCAAAAATCACAGAAACTTGAAATTTTCAGTGGACATCAAAAAAGGATAGAGGAGCAGCTATACCAAAAATCAGCCTTCTAGCTCTAAAAATGTTGAGTGCAGAGCAGAAAGACTACCTGGGGGGGTGGGGGGGGTGGCAACCACCCCCCCATGTGCGGGCGAGGGTTAAAGCAATGAGTGGTGTATCATATCGGTGGCACCACATGCAATAGTTAATCCAGGGCGTCAAGAGCTACTTATATTTAGTAGTAAGAACATACGTGCCCAAAGTTGTGACGCTACACGCTACACTAAAAAAAAGCACACAAAACACAAAAACAGTAGCAGACGACCCCTCTCCCCTTTCCAAATTCATTCCCCCTCCTCCCTCCACCCCGCAGCACTCACATCGAGTGGTTGAAGGTGCCGGCCGGCGGTCGCGACTTGATCTCCCAGTAGTCGTCATAGAGGCCGCGGCGGCCCTTGGTCTGCAGCTGCTGCAGCAGCTCGACCAGCGTGATGCCGCGACCGTCGTCCATGTGCAGACTGTCGTCGTCGCTGAACCCTGAGCTCTCGGAGCAGCCGGCCGGGTCCGGGGAGCCGCCGCCGCCGCCTCCGCCCCCTTCGTCGCCGGCGCCGCAGTGGTCACGATCGGCGGCCGGCCCCGGCGCCGTCGCGGGCGGCGGGGAGTCGGCCGGCCGGCGCTGCACGTTGCCGTCGCCGTCTGCCGACGAGAAGGAGGCCTCGGACGGCTCGCTGGCCACGCTGGCCGCCGTCGAGTTGTTGGCGTTGGCCATGTCGTCGGCCGCCATGCCCAGCCTCTCGCGGTCCAGCTGTGGGGCGACACAGAGATTAGGTCAGGCCGGATCGGCTCCCGGACATCGGTCAGAATGAGTGTGGTGATGCAAGCGATTGTCGATTGATCAATAGCTGACCATTTCATTTTTGTTTTAACTAGAGCGGTTATCATAGACCAGAAAACTGTAGTCGGACCAATTGCAGCGTTCCTCGCACTCCCCTCAGACAGAGCCACGTCCGTTTCCAGTGCTGTGTTCATACCTGGGTGAGGCTGATGTCGCACAGGTCACCATCCGCCCGGCTACTCATCGAACGGTGGCAGTCGCGCAGCCACTGGGCATGGTCGGCACGCAGCGTGCCACCGAACTGGGGCGGCAGCGACTCGCGCGCAATGTGCAGCGACAGCTAGCGGCACACACACAGCACACACACACGGCACACGGTTAGTGAGAGCAGCACACCGCCGGCAGGGCAGGGTACGCAGTGTGGGGGGCAGCGGGCGGCGTGGACGGACACCTGAGGTCGTACACCGCCGTACACAGCCGCTCGGCCACCTGACCGGGCACAACTGGGTAAATATGAATGGGCCGGCCGGCACCAGCTGTTGGTGAATGACTACTCCGAACTGAATGGACAGACGCAAATCGATCAGTGATTGAGTGTGATCGTCACGCGCAAATGTGCATGAAAGATGAAGAACAACCTACAAGCGATAAAAAAACAATGCATTAAATCAGCAACAATATAACATAAAAATGTGACTAATCCCTTTTGACCAAAATTTTTCATGAAATTGTAGCAAGGGAATGAAGGGAAGGAAAAGTACAGAAATAAAAAAAGCTGCATCTTGAGGTTCATCAAACAGCGCGGTCCACTGCTGTTCGGCGGTGTAGCAGAAAAGAGATTCGCTGCTGGAAGGAACTCGATAGTAGAGCTGGTAGAACAGGGGAGCTTGAGAGTCGTTGAAGAGATCCCGAGATAGATCTAGTGAGAGATCCAGATAGTGATGAGATCCTGAGATAGATGAGATCCACCGGATAGAGATGTAAGTATCCACCTTGCGTACAAATACATCTGATGGAAGATGCTTTTTAATTTAGAGGCTTGATGATTCTGTTCATTGTATAGACCATGATGCACGAGATGGTTCTTCACTGCTCGGATTAAGGATGGAGGGATCCGATCAGCTAGGTTTGCGGCACAGTTGGGTAGGTGAAGGACAGGGCATTTCGAAGTCCCGATGACCACTGCCAAACATATGGGTGGTAATTACATTGATAAATTGAATGTGATCATTCGTCCAGTCACCCATTCCTATATCACTGGCCTCCCCATTAAGAAAATTGCCCACTTAATTCGTATTAGCGTTGCTGGTTTTCAGTTGCCCTCGAGAATCATTTGTTCGACTGCCGTAACCGAATTCTACCAAATTCCTATCGGCCTTACTCTAAGATTCATGCGTCATCATTCTCACATCCTTGCTCGCATTACGTTCACATTTCATGTGTTCACCCAAATTTAATTGGTAGCCCCCGAAATTCCCTCCGATAGTGTTAGGCGTCTTACAAACCATGGTCTCCCCGGCGAGATAAATGTCTCTTTCCGAAATCCATATGCATGCTCCGCTAACCGGCGACAAAGATACTTATCGCAGGGCCGTCCAGAATAATTATACAAAAATATCCACCCTACTAATTTATGGGATTCACTTCACGTCCGATAGACTTATGGTACACACATACACGATTTATATCCGACTTATCTCTCTACCGGGAGAGATTACCTATGCCCTCTTCCGGTCCGCGTGTAACATTCCCGTTCACGACCCAGGGACCACCGTTCATATCCTGGAACTCTCCTCAGGAACTCTCCTTAAACCATGGGATTTACTCTTCAAGGCCTTACGTGTCCTGGAGTACATTCTTCCCTCCCCTGAGGCTGTCCAGTACTGATTAAGGTACCTTTACAAAATAAGTATGAGGACTTATTCGGGACACTACGGCTCGCTTTATTAGCCCTTTGGGTGACTCACCCCTGACCCTCGGCTTCTTGCCTTTGGCATAACTTACTCTCCACTGCACTGTGCCAATCTTCCCCCTTCCCCCCCTGCCGTAGAAACCTCTCACTGCCTTCTCACCCAGTGTTACCTAAGCGGGAAAATTAACAGTGGCCGGTACCACTGGCGGAAAACGTGCATATGCCCTGCGTACGTGACGGCGTGTCCCTCTTATTATTCCGGTCTGGACGTGGGTTTAGAGAAGTGCATCTGTGTCTCATACGGTCATGCTGGTAAACGCTACGCCATAGGAGACGGGCAAACAAGCCGTCTGTGCCTCACAATGCCCTGTGCCAATATTGGTGGAGTAATTATTGGCGCTAACTCTCAAGAACGCGAATAACAGAAACGCATCTAATCGTAATCTCAAGTCCTAATTGCTGCTGCACGCGTGAACCTAATCATCAGTTCTCGTAAACAATCCTAGCAGACCTTGAACCGCTCTTGATTTCATCAGATAATCTAGAACCAATTAGTACGCACCGATCTGTCGTCTGGTTGTGATCCACCGTATCATAGTGAATTGCTGAATGCTCAAACGGAAATGACTCCTTGAAACTCGTTCGATAGCTTCTGATGGGCTACTAGTTACCTAAACAAATTATCTTTATAGAGTGCCAGAATATTGTCATAGGGTCCCTAGCCTTTCATAGGGAATCTATTTTAAATCATCCTATTAGCAGTAAACAATGCGCATCAAACGAAGTGCAGTCCTAAATATCAAATAGCATGTCATATTTAAAATTATGCATTAACTGTTTACGTTCTTACCCCGTTGCAACTTTCCACAACTAACCATGCTCCTATATACAATGACCTTCACCTACCGCCCGCGCCCCAATTACGGCTAACCCACTGCCCCTGTTGTGGCTGCTTTTTACGCCCTCTGGCGGCTCAACGCCCGCGTCGAGAGCGACGATACTGGCCGCCGGCTGGCGTCGCGTCGACAGTCAGTCAAGGCCACGCCGCGATGGGCGCGTCATCACTCGCGGTGCAATGCTCGTGCGTGTTGTCTCTTCTGGCCGGGTGGATTCACCGGATGTGTCAGTGAGTGTGAATCTGGTAAAATATCGCTGCAATATCTCCCTGTTCGACATCTCATCAGCTCCATTCAACGTAAGTTTTTTTTTAAATTAAATTCCTGTCCCATTTAATCGTTCCCCAACAAAGGTGGTCCTTTCTAGTATTTATTCTACAAAAGCACAACGATCGGCACCTATATTAGTCGCATATTAGTTCTAACCACAAACAATTCTACATCTACCTGTTACTCGACATTTCGCAATTTCAATGACGCAAAGTGACCATCTAAAGTCGCTAAGTGTCAAACCGTCAACCTCAAACCACTGCTCGCAACTCTGCACCTAAGTAACAGAAGAAATTCCGCCGTAAGCTCAAGCATTCGTATCTGTCGGAAATCATAACTCATAGCCATATTCATAGATCGATCGCATGAATCAGTCGCCACCTTAAAACATTACATTCCCTTTCAACCGTATTTACCTGTTCTATAATTGATTTCGACTTCGCAATTAATTCCTACAGCAATATTACCAATGATTTCGCAATGCAACTTTTAGTGAGTACAGCACGAATCTAAACCCTTAATTTCACAAACGTTCCAACCTCAAAACGCACCTGGCCATCGCCCATAATAAATCGAACGAACCAGCTTGACCGAAGACAAAGACATTTCAACGCTGTCACACATCCAGTCATCAATCTCAACGTTCGTGACCATGAGCTGCTTATTCAAATTTTAGCCTCTCGCTCTGGGCCTAATCGTGAACTCCAACTGACAATAACGGTTTGCTGGCGACTCTGACATGACTTCGAAATTCAGATCCTAATATGCTACTAGGGTGTCTGGACCAATAAGCTCAAAGTAATTTAAGTTTTCCAATTCCAATTGAGAGTGCATTTTATGGCAACCGAAAATGTTTGGCAGTCGTCACGGCACGGCAACCGGGCAGAGGGGGGGGGGGGTCAAGGATTGGGATTGAGCAGACTTTTCAACAACACTCACATTCTGGAGTTTCTCTGCGCTTCCGCTTCTCAGTGTGGTCACAAGCGTCGGCTACTGTCCTCGGTTCTGATCACTCGAACTGAAGAGGCTTCTCGCGGGTGACCCCGGACTGACGGCGGCCTCCAGATGGCGTCTCCGGCTCCGGCTGCAGACTGTGACTCTCGGCTGCTCGACTGTGATTCTCCCTCTGGTTGGGTGGCGCACCCTTTTATAGTTGGGGGGGGGGGGGGGGAGGGGTGACTGCCACGCCCTTGCGACGTCATCTTCCTCTGCCTTCTTCTGGTGGGTGGGGCCGTAAGATGGCGCCCTCTGTCCTGTTTAGTCACCTTGCTCCTCTGTGCCTGCAATTTTTGGCCGTCGAATCGTCTTCGTGTTGAGTGCTTTATCATTTTAGTAATCGCTGACATAAAACAATCCACGAAAGGTTTGTGATTTTCGAGTTTTAATTTTGATTCTTCAATTTCATTTTATTCAAACTTTTGTTTCCTTCCGTTTCGTCTGCCGCCAACGCCCCTGTGACGTCACTCTTGCTCCGCCCACCGTACCGGGGCGTGGCCGTAAGTCAGCGCCTTCTTCCTCTGCGGAGATCTCTGGAACTACCTCATGAGGCCATTGTGAGGTCGGTCACCCGGCTATTTTGCCAGGTTCACTCACCCTGGGTTGCTGTGCCCGACAAAGGAGGCTGTGTGCTCCAGCCGGCATCCATCCTTGACACTGCTCCATGATCTGTTGACATATCTTACTGATCCAGCGTTATTTGAGGAGGCTCGGATCGCTCATCCTGCGGTAGCTGTCTCCATAGGCGAGCGTCGTAATGAGAGTTTAACGGCTGCCCATTGCGAAGACCTCTGGAACTACAGCGTTTTTGCTTGCCGTAGGATCTTTCTGGTTTTGCCATTCCCTCCGTGGGACTCAGCGCGGCGCAGCTGTTGTGGTACCTGACAGAGTACGTGACAAGTGACAGAGTACCTTAACGTGCTCGCTCGCCGCCGCCGCCGGCCGCAGTTCTGACGTAGCTTGTTGACTCAGCTGTGCCTCGGCGGTTCGTACTGATGTGACCGGCATCGTCTTCTCGCAGATGTGTCTACTGCGGGCTATTCTCACGGACAGTGCTCGTTGAGGGAGTTGGGGAAAAGTGCTGAATGGGGATGGCGGGCCTGGTGACGGGGGGGGGGGGGGGGGTAGTGAATAATGAGAGGGGAGGAGAGCGCAGCAGCAGCGCTCCGCTCAGCTGTGCGTCACCCGGTAGCAGCGACGGGTGTGTGAATGGAGGGCTAGGCCTGTGACCGGACTGCGAGGGGGGGGAACTGCCGTACCGAGCCGTGCCGAAAAGATACTACGTTAAATGTTCAAGATGTAGCGTGCTACATCTTCAGTCCAAACAACCCTAGTTGCGTCCTCGCAACTCATACAAAAAAGTCACACCCCTTACTCATCTAAATTTACACAATCATGTGAACTTCCGCAACGCCCACAGCATGACATCGTATACCTAGTACAGTACACACACGCACCTGTTGTTCCTCGTCCCCACCTCAGTTTGTCGTTCACCAGATCCGGGTCACGGGCACCAACCACTTTGGTTAGCCCGATGTCGTCGGTTGTCGTCCGGTAAGCGGCTTCTTAGGAGGGTGAAGACCTCTGCGGCAGCCCAGGTGGGCGGCCTCCACAGCAGTTCGGGTGGCAGCCTCCATGGCAGCCTCATGGCGGCCCGGGTGGCGGCCTCCATGGCAGCCCGGGTGGGCAGCTTGCACGGCGGCCCGCGTGGGCAGCCTACGTGGCAGCCCAGGTGGACGACACCTCCGTGGCAGTCCGGGTAGGCGACCTCCATGGCCGGCCCTGCCGCGACCTCCGTGGCCGCCCGGGTGGCAGGCTCCGTGGCAGCTCAGGTGAGCGACCTCCATGGCAGCTCAGGTGGGTGACCCCCGAGGCAGCACGCGAGGGCAATGCATCCCCGTGGCAGCCCGGTTGGGTGACCATCGTGGCAGACCCGTGACAGCCTCCGTTGTAGCTCAGGTAGGCGACTTCCGTGGCAGCCCAGGTAGGTGACCCTCGTGGCAGACCCGGTGACAGCCTCCGTGGTAGCTCAGGTAGGCGACTTCCGCGGCAGCTCAGGTGAGTGACCCCCGAGGCAGCACGCGATGGCAATGCATCCCCCGTGGCAGCTCAGGTAGGCGACTTCCGCGGCAGCTCAGTCGAGTGACCCCCCGAGGCAGCACGCGGGACCAATGCTTCCTCCGTGGCAGCTCAGGTAGGCGACTTCCACGGCCGATCAGGTGAGTGACCCCCCGAGGCAGCACGCGGGACCAATGCTTCCTCCGTGGCAGCTCAGGTAGGCGACTTCCGCGGCCGCTCAGGTGAGTGACCTCCGAGGCAGCCCGCGAGGGCAATGCATCCTTCGTGGCAGCACAGGTGACCTCCGTGGCAGCTCAGGTAGCGACCTTTCGGCGGACCAGGTGACAGCCGTCGCAGCAGCCCAGGTGGGTGATCTCTGCAGCAGCCCATCTGAATGGATCGTTTGGCAGTTGGTCTTGCAGCATCCTGGCACCCTCTCCTCGTTCACCAACATGATAATCGCCTTGGCTGTGTTGTGAAGACGACCGTGTTTGATTTTGATTCAGTACAACACGAGCATTCCGCCTGTTCTTCCTCTTCTGCTTTTGATATTGCTGTCCTTTTATCCTCAATACTCTAGAAAGTTCGAGCTCTCCTTTGCAATACAGCAGCTGACCGTGACTTGGACTTGTTGTACAGCAGAACGTAGAAGAATTGATATGCTGATGCAAACAATTGTCAAGTTTCATTTTCGGCCTGTCTTCTGTATTAGTCTGATCCTTTGTTCATGAGACAGCTTCATTTCCTTATCTTATCTTCAACAGCTTCTTCTATGTCCTTTTCAGTATTCGTAAGACCGCTTCCTCTCATCAGTTCCTTCACGTCGACCCCTGCAGCACGTTCATTTCCACTGCTGTCAGTATTTCGAACACCTGCTCAATTCTTCAACTTTCCTGTCATCAGCCACCATCATAAGCTTCATCATCTTCACACAGCTTTCTTTAGCTCATCCTCTTTCTTCATATCGACCCCTGCAGCACGCTCATTTCCACTGCTGCCAGTATTTCGAACACCTGCTCTATTCTTCGACTTCTTCCTCTTCTCCATACGGTTGACTTTCAATTCATCAACTTCGGGTTCGGCGGCTTGTGCCAGTCTACCAGCTTCACAATTTGAGAATTATCAAATCCCCACGTTTTGGGCGCCATTTGTAGCAAGGGAATGAAGGGAAGGAAAAGTACAGAAATAAAAAAAGCTGCATCTTGAGGTTCATCAAACAGCGCGGTCCACTGCTGTTCGGCGGTGTAGCAGAAAAGAGATTCGCTGCTGGAAGGAACTCGATAGTAGAGCTGGTAGAACAGGGGAGCTTGAGAGTCGTTGAAGAGATCCCGAGATAGATCTAGTGAGAGATCCAGATAGTGATGAGATCCTGAGATAGATGAGATCCACCGGATAGAGATGTAAGTATCCACCTTGCGTACAAATACATCTGATGGAAGATGCTTTTTAATTTAGAGGCTTGATGATTCTGTTCATTGTATAGACCATGATGCACGAGATGGTTCTTCACTGCTCGGATTAAGGATGGAGGGATCCGATCAGCTAGGTTTGCGGCACAGTTGGGTAGGTGAAGGACAGGGCATTTCGAAGTCCCGATGACCACTGCCAAACATATGGGTGGTAATTACATTGATAAATTGAATGTGATCATTCGTCCAGTCACCCATTCCTATATCACTGGCCTCCCCATTAAGAAAATTGCCCACTTAATTCGTATTAGCGTTGCTGGTTTTCAGTTGCCCTCGAGAATCATTTGTTCGACTGCCGTAACCGAATTCTACCAAATTCCTATCGGCCTTACTCTAAGATTCATGCGTCATCATTCTCACATCCTTGCTCGCATTACGTTCACATTTCATGTGTTCACCCAAATTTAATTGGTAGCCCCCGAAATTCCCTCCGATAGTGTTAGGCGTCTTACAAACCATGGTCTCCCCGGCGAGATAAATGTCTCTTTCCGAAATCCATATGCATGCTCCGCTAACCGGCGACAAAGATACTTATCGCAGGGCCGTCCAGAATAATTATACAAAAATATCCACCCTACTAATTTATGGGATTCACTTCACGTCCGATAGACTTATGGTACACACATACACGATTTATATCCGACTTATCTCTCTACCGGGAGAGATTACCTATGCCCTCTTCCGGTCCGCGTGTAACATTCCCGTTCACGACCCAGGGACCACCGTTCATATCCTGGAACTCTCCTCAGGAACTCTCCTTAAACCATGGGATTTACTCTTCAAGGCCTTACGTGTCCTGGAGTACATTCTTCCCTCCCCTGAGGCTGTCCAGTACTGATTAAGGTACCTTTACAAAATAAGTATGAGGACTTATTCGGGACACTACGGCTCGCTTTATTCGCCCTTTGGGTGACTCACCCCTGACCCTCGGCTTCTTGCCTTTGGCATAACTTACTCTCCACTGCACTGTGCCAATCTTCCCCCTTCCCCCCCTGCCGTAGAAACCTCTCACTGCCTTCTCACCCAGTGTTACCTAAGCGGGAAAATTAACAGTGGCCGGTACCACTGGCGGAAAACGTGCATATGCCCTGCGTACGTGACGGCGTGTCCCTCTTATTATTCCGGTCTGGACGTGGGTTTAGAGAAGTGCATCTGTGTCTCATACGGTCATGCTGGTAAACGCTACGCCATAGGAGACGGGCAAACAAGCCGTCTGTGCCTCACAATGCCCTGTGCCAATATTGGTGGAGTAATTATTGGCGCTAACTCTCAAGAACGCGAATAACAGAAACGCATCTAATCGTAATCTCAAGTCCTAATTGCTGCTGCACGCGTGAACCTAATCATCAGTTCTCGTAAACAATCCTAGCAGACCTTGAACCGCTCTTGATTTCATCAGATAATCTAGAACCAATTAGTACGCACCGATCTGTCGTCTGGTTGTGATCCACCGTATCATAGTGAATTGCTGAATGCTCAAACGGAAATGACTCCTTGAAACTCGTTCGATAGCTTCTGATGGGCTACTAGTTACCTAAACAAATTATCTTTATAGAGTGCCAGAATATTGTCATAGGGTCCCTAGCCTTTCATAGGGAATCTATTTTAAATCATCCTATTAGCAGTAAACAATGCGCATCAAACGAAGTGCAGTCCTAAATATCAAATAGCATGTCATATTTAAAATTATGCATTAACTGTTTACGTTCTTACCCCGTTGCAACTTTCCACAACTAACCATGCTCCTATATACAATGACCTTCACCTACCGCCCGCGCCCCAATTACGGCTAACCCACTGCCCCTGTTGTGGCTGCTTTTTACGCCCTCTGGCGGCTCAACGCCCGCGTCGAGAGCGACGATACTGGCCGCCGGCTGGCGTCGCGTCGACAGTCAGTCAAGGCCACGCCGCGATGGGCGCGTCATCACTCGCGGTGCAATGCTCGTGCGTGTTGTCTCTTCTGGCCGGGTGGATTCACCGGATGTGTCAGTGAGTGTGAATCTGGTAAAATATCGCTGCAATATCTCCCTGTTCGACATCTCATCAGCTCCATTCAACGTAAGTTTTTTTTTAAATTAAATTCCTGTCCCATTTAATCGTTCCCCAACAAAGGTGGTCCTTTCTAGTATTTATTCTACAAAAGCACAACGATCGGCACCTATATTAGTCGCATATTAGTTCTAACCACAAACAATTCTACATCTACCTGTTACTCGACATTTCGCAATTTCAATGACGCAAAGTGACCATCTAAAGTCGCTAAGTGTCAAACCGTCAACCTCAAACCACTGCTCGCAACTCTGCACCTAAGTAACAGAAGAAATTCCGCCGTAAGCTCAAGCATTCGTATCTGTCGGAAATCATAACTCATAGCCATATTCATAGATCGATCGCATGAATCAGTCGCCACCTTAAAACATTACATTCCCTTTCAACCGTATTTACCTGTTCTATAATTGATTTCGACTTCGCAATTAATTCCTACAGCAATATTACCAATGATTTCGCAATGCAACTTTTAGTGAGTACAGCACGAATCTAAACCCTTAATTTCACAAACGTTCCAACCTCAAAACGCACCTGGCCATCGCCCATAATAAATCGAACGAACCAGCTTGACCGAAGACAAAGACATTTCAACGCTGTCACACATCCAGTCATCAATCTCAACGTTCGTGACCATGAGCTGCTTATTCAAATTTTAGCCTCTCGCTCTGGGCCTAATCGTGAACTCCAACTGACAATAACGGTTTGCTGGCGACTCTGACATGACTTCGAAATTCAGATCCTAATATGCTACTAGGGTGTCTGGACCAATAAGCTCAAAGTAATTTAAGTTTTCCAATTCCAATTGAGAGTGCATTTTATGGCAACCGAAAATGTTTGGCAGTCGTCACGGCACGGCAACCGGGCAGAGGGGGGGGGGGTCAAGGATTGGGATTGAGCAGACTTTTCAACAACACTCACATTCTGGAGTTTCTCTGCGCTTCCGCTTCTCAGTGTGGTCACAAGCGTCGGCTACTGTCCTCGGTTCTGATCACTCGAACTGAAGAGGCTTCTCGCGGGTGACCCCGGACTGACGGCGGCCTCCAGATGGCGTCTCCGGCTCCGGCTGCAGACTGTGACTCTCGGCTGCTCGACTGTGATTCTCCCTCTGGTTGGGTGGCGCACCCTTTTATAGTTGGGGGGGGGGGAGGGGTGACTGCCACGCCCTTGCGACGTCATCTTCCTCTGCCTTCTTCTGGTGGGTGGGGCCGTAAGATGGCGCCCTCTGTCCTGTTTAGTCACCTTGCTCCTCTGTGCCTGCAATTTTTGGCCGTCGAATCGTCTTCGTGTTGAGTGCTTTATCATTTTAGTAATCGCTGACATAAAACAATCCACGAAAGGTTTGTGATTTTCGAGTTTTAATTTTGATTCTTCAATTTCATTTTATTCAAACTTTTGTTTCCTTCCGTTTCGTCTGCCGCCAACGCCCCTGTGACGTCACTCTTGCTCCGCCCACCGTACCGGGGCGTGGCCGTAAGTCAGCGCCTTCTTCCTCTGCGGAGATCTCTGGAACTACCTCATGAGGCCATTGTGAGGTCGGTCACCCGGCTATTTTGCCAGGTTCACTCACCCTGGGTTGCTGTGCCCGACAAAGGAGGCTGTGTGCTCCAGCCGGCATCCATCCTTGACACTGCTCCATGATCTGTTGACATATCTTACTGATCCAGCGTTATTTGAGGAGGCTCGGATCGCTCATCCTGCGGTAGCTGTCTCCATAGGCGAGCGTCGTAATGAGAGTTTAACGGCTGCCCATTGCGAAGACCTCTGGAACTACAGCGTTTTTGCTTGCCGTAGGATCTTTCTGGTTTTGCCATTCCCTCCGTGGGACTCAGCGCGGCGCAGCTGTTGTGGTACCTGACAGAGTACGTGACAAGTGACAGAGTACCTTAACGTGCTCGCTCGCCGCCGCCGCCGGCCGCAGTTCTGACGTAGCTTGTTGACTCAGCTGTGCCTCGGCGGTTCGTACTGATGTGACCGGCATCGTCTTCTCGCAGATGTGTCTACTGCGGGCTATTCTCACGGACAGTGCTCGTTGAGGGAGTTGGGGAAAAGTGCTGAATGGGGATGGCGGGCCTGGTGACGGGGGGGGGGGGGGGTAGTGAATAATGAGAGGGGAGGAGAGCGCAGCAGCAGCGCTCCGCTCAGCTGTGCGTCACCCGGTAGCAGCGACGGGTGTGTGAATGGAGGGCTAGGCCTGTGACCGGACTGCGAGGGGGGGGAACTGCCGTACCGAGCCGTGCCGAAAAGATACTACGTTAAATGTTCAAGATGTAGCGTGCTACAAAATCAATAGCATGAAGGTAGGATAGTCCGCTCATATGCCCCCAGACACAACCCTACAAACAGAACGCTTTCACCCGTACGGCCCTCCCCACAGCGATCCTCGCTGGCCCACAGTTTCTCACAGACTTTGACCTCACTGTCCTCTAGCTGCTACCCCCACTGATCAAAACACAAACTGTGGCCTAGATCGGCCCTAGGTAACCCCATCCCGTCACTGACCTCACGTGTCCCATCACTGACACCAGGGCCTCGTTTCATAAAGCGAGTCCGTAACTTATGCCGGTTTTTGGGCTTGTGCAAGCGCATGTGAAGCGATAATTTCATTTCCCCTTATATCCCTTCTGTTCTTGCTTGCAAGATAACTAAATTAACTATTCAAACCATCGCCATCGCTTCGCATGAACTTGCAATACAAGACCAAAAACCGGCGTAAGTTACGGACTCGTCTTATGAAACGAGGCCCAGGTGTCCCCAATGACCTCTGACCCTCTGAACCCTGCCCCCTCCGCCACTGACCTGGGGACGACTGACGGTCCACACACGGTCGCGCAGCTTCTCTCTGACGAACAGACGGAGGATTTTGAACGGCGCCCGGAACCAGAGGGGCGCCGTCACGATTAGCACCTTTTTCAGGCGCGCCGGGTAGCCGCCCTGCGGGGACACGCGCACACAGAGGTCAGACGAGGAGGCAGTGAGGTCAGCTGCCCGGCCGGCCAAGACGCACCACATTGACACAAGACGTGATCAGTGAACGCATATGGGGGGTAGGGAGCACATCACAACATATTACATATGTTGTGGTGGGAACATGAATAAACTCGAGTTTTGAGCAGGTGTGTAGTAACAAGCTCACAATTACTTTTGCTTCTGCCTCAAATCACTTCTACGAACTAGTAAAAAGGGAAATAAATACAGAAAAAAGGGAGACAGAAAACGATGGTCACGGTCACTAACAACCAAAGGCTCCCAAGAATAATTCATCATTCAACGATCCATCTTTGTTCCAGTCATTGCCATCAAAACTACCCCACTTCACCCATTTCTCCATCCTCGCACTCCAGTCCAGGGCAGTGGGCGTGCACCGCCCCCCCCCCCCCCGCCGCGGCGGTGACCGACACCGTACGGCTCACGGCTCTGTTTCCGGGCACGCCGGGGGCAGGGGGCAGGGGAGGGGTGCAGTGACGGTCGATGGCGGTCGATCGATACCGATGGTCGCCGTCCCGTCCAGTCTCTCCTCCCCTGCGCCCCCTCCCACTGCCACTGCCCACAGCGCCGCCTTGAGTGGACACTGGACACGGAGGGCGGTACCGGAGGGCGGTACCCGGACGGAGGGAGTGAGGGGTGCACGTGTACCCGATGAAGCCGGCAGCAGTGATCGGTCGCGGTGAAGGTGCTGTTTCGGGTCAACAATCCGGCATTGGTTTGGCATATGTCCAGCATGTCTTCAAGTCGGTTCTAGGCACTGCTCCCTAACCGGCGCAGTGATGTGTCAGGTCACAGGTCACTGGTGGTCACTGGTCCTGTCACTGGACTCCTACTGCTCCAGGTCACGGATCAATCAGTGGTTTGCCGTTTGTCCGGTCACTGCTCCGGTCACTGGTCTGACGTTTGCAGCCAGTGTTTTACCTAACAGTTTCCTAAGAGGAGATCCATCGATCGATGATTGGGTTTTCAGGGCACCCAGACCTCAGAGGTCATCGGCGCCCAAGACCAATTAAATTAATCAGACAACCACATCGCCAGTAGGGGAAACATCGGAAAGAGAAGACGACCGGAGTGCCCCCACACAGAAAATACCCAGTTTCAACATCCAGTCGGTTACATAAATGTAACGAAATCCAGCACATCTGAACACACGGCGATTTTAGTACACTGTTTAAAACAATGGAGGTGCACGTCAATGACCGGCTAAGCAGTAAGTACTACCACATGAAGCTGAAAAGTGTACGCAGCGTCCATACAGTGGACGTCATATATGTACAGTCCACAGCAAAAGTAATGTGCGGTTTCAGTCATGGGTATGTTGTGCTTCTAAAGCATAGGGGCGATTAACCAGACTACAATGAAACTGTAAATGCTGCTACATGTATCGTCACCATTGCAGCCGGAACTTTATCCATTGACGTCTTCTTTTCGATCAATCCGCATTAAAAAAATCGCCAGTCAAACCCATCCATTGAGATTGGTAAAACCGCACATTACTTTAGCGGTGGGCTGTACGTTCAATCACCGTCCCTGAGAACGGCGGGCGAGGATGGGAGCAACTACAGACCATAAGAGACCAGTTATGATGATAACAATTGATGTCAAGTGATGTGATACCAATATGTGTACACTGCAAACCGTACAGCTCGAACCCTAAAACCACCCAATGATTAGAGAAACGCGTGCCAAAGCTTACGTCACTAGCCAGTCAAATCTTACGCATGGGCCGTTCACTTGTACAAAAAAGTAAAACAAGTACCCGTTTTTCAATTCACTCCACCTCTTTTGTATTGCAAACATCGTGAAGTTGATGACCAATACGGACCAATATTTTCAGCCAGTGCTTCAACGTATCGGTGGCATGTGCAATATGCATCTGAGCTGAAAAGACTAAAACTCGATTAACCTGGAGGAATTTCGCCACGCCGATTGTGGCATCAAGGAATGAAGTAAGTGAAGAAATGAAGTTGCAAGGAATATTCTGATGCCACCCCGCGGTGTTGCGGCTATTCCGAATAGTGAGCTGCAGAAAGCACCCCGAACTACTTGGCAACAGCGTTCCGGGTCATACCTACTGCCGATACCATGCCAATCGAGAGGTAACATGTCAACAAAGGTGTTCCTATGCAATTGCTCCCACCGAATTGGCGTCCTGATGGAAAGCTACCTCTGAATAAACAATCAGTGGACATGATTCCGTATCTTATAACCCACAAGATCCGTGAGATCAGATTCTTGACCCATTTTATCAGATCCATGCAACTCTCAATTCTGACGGCGCACCGCAGCCGAAAACATGTCACTCGCGTAGGTCATATAATTGAGCGACTGCAAGACGCTATTGGTACCTATCCTAAAGTGAGCTTTCGGTGCGTTCATATCGTCTACACCAGTGGCCAGTGGGTGAAGCATCACGCCGCTGTACATCTGGCCGTTTGAGAACGATTCAATTTCCAAGGTCATCCACCGACCATGACACTGGCGACCGTAAGCACGAACACAGAACAGAACAACTTGATCAAACACACTGCTTGGCAACGCCAGACACAAGCTCTAGCATAACATTCACTGTGTAGCATCGCCACAAACTCCTTCACGGTCATACAGCTCATGTCAGAAGACATCAAGTATCAACAAATACAATGCACATCTCCAAATCCAACAGAAAGCAATGTGAGCTAATGCATACCAAAGGATTACAAAATGCGCTTAAAAATGCTTATGTGACAGCAGTAAGAAAACCTGAAAGCGCAGGGAATGCGGTAGAACGAAATCCAAGTCTAATCGGGTCGCAATATCACGTGTCGTCAAACCTCGAATAATGTATGTGTCGTTGCACCCACCATTAACAATACCTAATCGCCTCTGAATGTGAACGCCTATTTGCTGTCACTCACACAACCAAGGTCACTCTGTTCCCAGGACGGGACTGGGTACCGGTGACGGCCTTCGGGTCCTCACCTATGAATGGCGGTGGGCGTGCACCGGGCGGGCCGGGGGCGGGGACGGGGGCGGGGCGATCGCCGGCGGTGGGGGCGTACAGACTCCTCGTCCCTCGGCTGACCACGGGCCGCTCCGTGCACTGCACACTCCCTGCACCTCGATCACGCGGCGGCTCTCGCTCGCAGCGCGCACAGTACACAGGCACACGGTGCTCGTCTGCGCGCTCGTCCCGGCGGCGGCGGCGATCGCACAGGCGCGCCGCCCGTGGCCGGAGCTCAGCTGACTTTTGCGTATCGACCGGCCGGCTACCGTCGCCGCCGCCGCGCCGCGCCGAGCGCCCTTCATAGGGGACGCGGTCGGCGCCGCGCCGCGAGGGGACTCGCCGGCCCTTTGTGTGCCCCGCCGGGTCAATACTGGCCGTGGCCGACCCTGAGGGCGCACGGCAGTCCGCGACCGGCGGCCGGTTGGCAGCACAGGTTCGCCGCCGCCGCCCGGTGCCGAGCCACCGCGTAGTCGGCTCCCGGAACGCCAGGCCGACCGAGCAACAGCATACCTGGCCGGCTGGCCGCCCCCGCGCCGGCGCCGCCTCCGTGAAGACGGCCGCACGTGATTCATTATTTCGCAGAGGAGGTAATCAATAGCCCATGTCTATTCGTGGCCGACAGAGCGACAATGCCGCTCAGCGCTGGAGCCGCGCGCCGCCTCCTAATGGCCGCCGAGCCGGTGATGATACGTGAAATGTCGACCGTGCCATTCCCTCATTTAAGTTTCTTGAAGTTCAACACCATTGACGATTCCAGCTTATGTTTGATCGATGATCATTGTAAAATGTCAGGTAATTCAAAGGCCTCCGTGATAAGAAAATAGTGCAATGCACATTCAATATACAGTCTATTTATGCAGTACCATTCATACCACCACTGTCATCACCATCGACACCGACATCAGACCAGGCCCGCTAAGAACCATCCCAGACCATCCGAGCTCCACCCAGAACAACCCGAGACGGAGCAGGGGATACATCATATCAGGGCTGCGGAGTCGGAGTCGGAGTCGGCAGTTGTGACCGAAGTCAGAGTCGGAGTCGGAGTCGGTCGGAGTCGGCAGTTGTGACTGAAGTCGGAGTCGGAGTCGATTTTGGAAACCCGACCCGGAGTCAGGGTCGGAGTCGCCGATAATCCGTCGACTCCGCAGCCCTGCCAGGTCTGCGGAGTCGGAGTCGGGAGTTGGAGTCGGTCGGAGTCGACAGTTCTGCCCGGAGTCGGAGTCGGAGTTGGTTTTTGAAAGCTGGAGTCGGAGTCAGAGTCGGAGTTGCCGAAAATCCATCGACTCCACAGCCCTGCATCACATCCCACCAAAACACACCACATCTGACCGCATTGGGCCAGTCGGCACTCGGGAGCCGTACCTTAGCCCGGCGGTGAACATACACGACGCACAACTCAGACGCACAACTCACAAGACGCACGCATTCAAGACGCGAATAGCACCGGGCGGGGTGGCTGACCGGCCAACAGCGTGTCGCGACCGGGATCGGTACAGAGGGAGCGAGATGACACGATAGGTCGCTGGCGCTCGGCACACAGTCGCAGAATATACCCCGAGCGCGCAAAAAGAGACGTAAATGTTGGGCATTGGAGTTTGTCTCCATGCCGACCGAGGGCCTGTGTGTTCCTTGGAAACAGGAGAATTGTGTCATTGAGAAATTAATAACCAATGAAGAAGGAAACATTTTTTTTTTTTGTCGTGAAAGCCTTGATCTGCAATTGCGAAGCATAAATTGGTTGAATTCCTTTTAAAGAAGCAATGCTGTTCCCTGCTGGTCGACAAAAATGTGTTCACCTCCCCAGTCCCCACAACCTCACGCCCACAGATCACCTCCCCAGTCCCCACATCCCACACACCCATCACAGCCATCCTAGGAACGCGGATTGCGCACGGTAACAACGCCAGCAGACCAGCGCACCAATCAGCGCCGCTGGGGACTGGGGGAAACCCGACAGTCCAGAACAGTGTACCGAAGTAATGGCACAGCGACAAGGCCTCGGTGGGTGTCGGCGTGGCCAGGCCGGGAGCCCCGCCCGAGGGGAAGAACGGGATCAATTGTGTCAACGGGACGGTTTGCAATCGTCCGTCCGTCCGTCTGTATTCGGTTGGCTGGTTGGCTGGTTGGTTGGTTGGTTGGTTGGTTGGTTGGTTGGTTGGTTGGTTGGTTGGTTGGTTGGTTGGTTGGTTGGTTGGTTGGTTGGTTGGTTGGTTGGTTGGTTGGTTGGTTGGTTGGTTGGTTGGACAGTGGTCGGTAAGTCTGTCCGTCGCATGTTGGTCTGCCGGTTTGTCCAGCCTGTCCTTCTGAGCTCCGCTTAGTAACTCCACGACGGCTGGGAATTACTTCGGTTGCCGTGTTTGTTCCGTTGTAAAATGTCAATGTGTTTTTGATCAGCACCGTCGTTAGAAGCTGACCTTTGGGTCTCGTCCAATTATAATGACCGCCTAGGTATGCAGAGCATTGGAAAATAGTCTCATTGTTTCACTGCAATTGAAGTTCACATGAAAGTAAAATAGGCAATGTTTGCCTGTTTGCTTGTTGAGGTTTCAAGGGGCGTGGTAGTCGGAAAACGCTTACCTTCAACAGTGTGAGGATCTTCTGACTGAGGTCGTAGTCGAAGTTTGAGTATTTCGAGTCGGACATGTCGTAGATGAAGACGAGTCCGTTCCGCTGCGCGTCGATGCTCTCCATCGCCACGTCCAGCTGGTACACGATGCCCTGCGGCAGAAGAAGTGGAACGTCAAGAGCTGATAGAAAGGGCAGGTTTCAAAATTGGAACTTAGGCCAGTAATTCATTCAAACAACACCACTATACAATGCGGAAACAGATGAACTGCATTCCGTTATTTGACCGGGCACCGAGCTACATTGCGACAGCGCGGCGGCCGGCTCCCAGGGGTGAGCGGCGGGGCGCTGCACACCAGAGAGCTCCATTTCCGGCGGCCACCGCTTCCGTCTAGCGTCAGCGTCAGCGGCGGGTCAGGGCCGCCTCCCGACAGCCGGGCGGCATCACGGCTCCGTCGGCCGCGCCGCACGGCGTCAGCTCCGACGGCCGCGCGGAGCCGCCCGGCGATCACCGACAGACCGGCCACGGTCCGGGCCCCGGCCACCCCCGCACCGACCGCCCCGCGGCGGGTCCCGATCGCTCGGTGCTTCCCCAGGTTCGATCGAACAGGTCATCCGCCGACTGAGCGCAGCGGATCGCCACCGGAGACGCAGATCTACGCGGTAACGTCGGCGGAAAGTTCGATCGCGCCTCGACTTCAGGTCGGCACGCTCCCGGCGCCGCCGGACTTGCAGCAGAGGGGTGCGTCGACGTCCGGGTTCGGCGAATACGGTACATCCAGTGGAAAGGTTAAAACAGCATCGACTTAGGCCGGTTGCAGGATACCGCGCTTAGAGACTGATCTTCACTTCTTTTTACATTCCTGCTGTTCCACTGCAATAAATTTAATAGATATAAAGGACAAATGGTAGCCTTAGCCCCCTGCTGTCAAGTTGATCTGCAGCTGCAATGAGTTTGAATGAATGAATGGGGGGGATGAACATTTCACGAAAACAGCGCACCCGCTTCATGCTGTCACTGTTAGCAGTCAACTCGTGTTATCATCGACCTCAAGTTAGTCGAGCCGCTTAAAGGGACTATCCCACCTTCTAAAATGTTGTTAAAACCAGTGAAATTGTGCCCGACTTTATAGATTGGATGACTAGGAACACGGTTCTGGCATTTATTTTTCATTTAACATCTTAGGCTTCCCATATTCCAAACACAAACTTTCAAATATGTGACGTCACAGCCCAAAATTACCTCCTTCCCCAGGCCACATTACTGTCATAAAGCTGATTCTTTTTACTCTGTAGGCACCACAACACAGTTCAGACCAAGTTTTAAGCGATTTTTCAACGAACAAACCCATTTAAATCAGAATGACTAAAGGAGGTGACGTCACACTAACGGTCGCTCCATAGATAGGGCCTTGTACAAGGCCCATTTTCAAATGAAGGGAACGAATTTCTTCAACACCAAGAGGCCGCGGGGGTTGCAACCTAGATAGATAGTGGTTTCTGAACCTCGCCGCAAACTTGGCTATCTCAACTCAAACCCCATGTTAAAGGTCGGATAGTCCCTTTAAGCAAACTCCAGTAACGAGGCAGGACATGTGTACCGAATGGTCAGCCGGATGCTCAGCTAAATCCACACTCCACAGTCATACTTCCGCCGCGCAGGCCTGTGGTGATTTTCCAGACTGGATTAAAGACGATACGCCCACTTCCGCTGACTGGCGGCTGTTAGCTGAGGTGTTTTCCAGAGAGTCACGGTGAGGCCAGCATTCAACGCAAATTTAGCTGCTCACAATTGAACTCACGCTGCTATGAAGAAAACGGCAGGCATAGGTACAATCAAATTGATGTTCACTGAGCGCGGATCCCGATTCTCTGGAACGGTGCACTGTCCAGGTCGCAGGCCATCACAGCGCTTTGCTGCTGGTCGCAAACGATCGGGAGTGCCGAACCGGACAGCTCGGCACTTCAGAGCGAGCGGCGTCCGCCACGACAGAAGCTGGAGAACGGCTATTCGAGAAACAAGGGGTCCCACGCAACGAAACCACGATATGCCGACACCAAACGAGGAGAAAATAAAACTTCATCGTTCCGTAAACAGCATCATGCCTACCCATTGGATCACTCCTCTGAAAATCTGATCCGTTAGGGTGAGCGTTGAAGCAAATTCAGAGCTCTGTATCCGGGGAAAAGAGACGCTGCAACTTACAAGCGTGCAGCTGTGTTCGCAGGTGTGCATTTACAGCCAGCGGGCTGGGCTACAGCGGGAGATGTTGGTGCAGGATAAGGCGGGTGGTGAGCCCTTAGAAGCGCTGCAAATCCGCGTTATCCGTGACTACCAAACCACTAACACCAACGTATTATTTTTGTATCATGTGGATCTCATCTGGAGCGAAAAAAGCAAGAAAACGGCGCTACAAGTATGAAACCTCTCCCACAAAGCGTGTCACGATTAAAAGCATTTTACCCATGTTCCGTGGCATTCTTTCTTACTGCCATGTTGTACACACGGCCATAGTTAGTTACCCTCAACCTTAGAAAGAACATTAGCCGTCATTGTGATGCATGTCTAAATACCTGAGTCCTATTTTTAACATTGCAAAATAATGTTGAACATAGCGAGAACACACACAAGATAACCAAAGCCGCATAACCAGATGCACTGACCGTGAACTCAGGAGACGTCATAAGCTTCGGATTGTGCAAACCACAGCACGGACAGAGGAAGAAAAATCAGCTCCGTGAGTGAAGAGCATTAAAAGAGGCCCCAGATAACTATTCACCACTGTTAATGTTCCATATATGTTAAGTCTGTAGAAGTGGAAGCTGGTAAAGTTGCGAAGCTGAGAGAAGGCGCGATGCTAGGCCTAACTTCAGTGACAGGTGAAGGGCGGAATTCGCGCTGCTATATAACTATAACAGCCAGCTGTGTCACAACACGGCTTCATCCAACGTACGCAATCCATCTACTGGGACATCATGTTGTGTCCGTATTCCTTCACAATGTTTCGTTATCCAAACATAAAGGAGCATTCGAATGCACAGCAAACATATCATGTCAGGAAGTACAAAGTACAATCTCACCGCTGCATGACTAAAACAGCAACCAGAACTAAGTTACCAAGGAGGCAACGCACGGCTTTCTCTGAATCCGGCAGGGTCGCCTCCGCCCATCCCCGTGGCATGTCCGGTGTTGGAGGGGAGGGGAGGCACGCCGCCACCCCGTCGGCACCGCTCCTACATCAGAGACATTCCCGAGGCGGCTCACTTCATCCAGTGAGTCGACACTCAACGCGGTCCACCTTGCCTCGCCGTCACCCGACACAGGCGGCACGCAGCACCGACGGCTCTGGTCTCCCCTGTGCCTTCCCGAGTCGGCGCGGGACACCTCAGTCGCTGCCATGGACGGCTGGGACATGAGGACACTGGGGACACTACAGATGGCGCTGTCGGGTGGGTCTTTGAACCCAAAACGTCCACCGACCAACGTCCCACCACAAGCAAAGCAGCCTACGGTCGGATGGAGGTCGAGAGAAAGACAGGCAAACTGTTTACTCAAAACGTCCACCTGAAAATCCCCACTACAAGGAACACAGCGTAAGGTCGGTTAGTGATTAGATAGGCTGTGCGGGGACATGCTGGTACTCCATGGATCCCACCGGGAGGACATAGCTCCCCGCCGTCGCCGGCGCGCAGCGGGGCACTGGTCGGGCCGCCCCGCTCTGGCAGTGGTCAGGCCGCCCCGCTCTGGCACTGGTCGGGCCGCCCCGCTCTGGCACTGGTCGGGCCGCCCCGCTCTGGCACTGACCTGCAGTGTGTCCTTGTGTGTGGAGAGGTGCGGAAAGTGAAGCCGGGCCGTGAACAGCGCTATCGAGGCGCCGCAGCTGTCCCGCGCCGGCTGCCGGACACACACAGGGCACGGGTCAGACTGGGGTCACACATGTCGCTGTGGGGTCACACGGGTCAGACTGGGGTCACCCAGGTCAGACTGGGTCACAAAGGTCACTGTGGGGTCACACAGGTCACTGTGGGGTGGCACGGTCAAACTGGTCGGAAACACGGAGGTCCCCAAGCGTTTTCGTTTTAATTATATGAATCCAATTAGTATCACAACATGCTATAATCCAACTATCTAACATTCCCTGCCAGTAAAATGCAACAGCTTACCATTTAAAGCTGGCAAAATTGACCCCAAAACACCACACACCTCACCCCTCGCAACCGACGCTGACGCCATGCTGGTTACGGCGGATGAACACAATTTATAAACAATCAAGGCTGCAAAAATATTAGATGCGTTTCGCGTGCACAATTTTTTATCGCAGCCAGAAATGACAAACAATACCAAGGTTCTCAAATTGTTATGTCTAAAGCGCGGACAACTTTAAATTTGAGAAAAGCGATTATTACTCGATGAAATTCAAAGAGGTGTCCTAACCTAACCTAACCTAACCTAACCTAACCTAACCTACTGATTTTTGCCTACCGAGCTTAAAGAATCCTAACCTAACCTACTGATTTTGCCTACCAGGCATAAAGAAACCTAACCTAACCTAACCTAACCTAACCTACTGATTCTTGCCTACCGGGAATCCTAACCTAACCTAACCTAACCTAACCTAACCTAACCTAACCTACTGATTTTTGCCTACCAGGCATTAAGAAACCTAACCTAACCTAACCTAACCTAACCTACTGATTCTTGCCTACCGGGAATCCTAACCTAACCTAACCTAACCTAACCTAACCTACTGATTTTCGCCTACCGGATAAGGAAATAGTTACTTGCAGGAATAGATTGCAGGCAATAGTAAATCAAATATTTTCAGGTTAAGTGGTCATGCATCAGGCTTCAGGCCTTCGGCCTGAAGCCAGATACATAACCATTTAACCTAAAAATATTTGATTTACTATTGCCTGTAATCTCTCCTAAGGCATTGCCTTCGGCACTGCACTGCTTCGCCACGAGTTGGCCACAGACGAAAACATGTACAGTACAGGCGAAGAAATGTTGGACGAAGAATGAAAATATGTACAGACAAAAAAATGCACGGACCAAAAAACGAAAATAAAGAAAATGCACGAACGAAAATATTTACGAACGAAACATTTCTGAAGACTTTTTCAGAAAAGTCGCTATCATTCGTCGACAGATCTGGCGCATCTCGTGAGGCGCTTTACCGAAAAAGAAAATTACCGAATTCTCTTCTATTAAAAATTAAAAATACAGAACCGTAATTCCAAAATTATTTGTGTATATCTATCACTTTTTCATAAAAATAGTACCCCCCCCCCCCACCCAAAACCCCGGTTTCCCACAGTTCCCCTAGTGTGTTGGGTTTTATGAAGATACTACATTTCTGCGTAATGGTATTTAACAACAATTGACATGTTGACAACAGACCGTCGTGCGGCTCCACCGAGATCGTGGTAAGAATACGATTAGTTAGCTTTTGGTCTTAAAATTATCGATCAGATAACTGGAAACCACATTATTCTTACTAAACATGAGTTTCTCTATAGAATGATGTCTATATTATAGGGATTAACTAATTTTGAAGCGGGGACCTCCATGTGTACCGCCGTCAAACTGCGTCACAACTCACACCGCCCAGTCATGATCAGACTGAGGTTAAATACTGGGATTAGCTGCCGCGGTCTGCCATCATGATTGGTCAGACAGAAGATCATGGCTTAGGCTGCAAAAGCTATACAAAAGCAAAGGAATAAGGAAGCACGTTTAAAAGACCATTGTAGGCTCATAATCAACTCAAAGTTCAAATAACAGCCAGCGTCATCGCACAGCGGTCAAGGTGGCCAGTGTGTTAGCTACTGTGAAATTAAACCGCGAGTTTAACGAATGAATAAGCATTCACACATTAAAGCCAATGGGTTCCACACCGCCAGCGTCACTCACCAGTAGCGTGAATTTGCCCATTTCCAGCTCGCTCTTGAGAGGGTTCTCGTGCGGCCGGAAATCGGTGAGATTCTCCATGAGTCTTGTTCGCTCGTGCTGCTCGTAAAGCGTTAGCGCCCTGTGTGGGTAAGAAAAGACCCGTGCACGTTAGGTATCACTTATCAGAGCGTCAAACGGTCGCCATTCGTCACGTTAACGTCATACTGTCATTGGCAGTGCTGACACATCGGAAATGCTGAAATGAAATGCAAAAAAACAGAGTAGTCTAACATCATACGAACAAATGCAATCCAACAACATTGGTGTAGCCCCGAATTAAGGCAACAAGTATCCAACCAAACGTTTGCATTTTCATCTGCATTTGGATGTGATTGCAATGCCAACCTCCTTGTAGTGAAGCTTGAGTATAAAAAAAATAGATCAGTCATATTGGACTCTAAAGCAGCGAGATATTTTACAAATTTATATCATCAAACACACTTTCGATTCTCCCTTCCGATAACGACATTGTTGCTACATACCGGTCAACATCGAACTTCCGGGCCATCAGGAATTTCACGGCAGTCTTCCACGTGATGGGGCCGGCATTCTTTCTGGCGCGGGCCTTGTTCACGATCTCCAGGAACTTCTGGGTCGCCTGAAGACAATATAGACACATGAGAGTGTCAGTGGTAGAAGTGGCCATGGACGGAGCCGAAAAAGAGCCGAACAGTATACATTCAATCAAACGACCTCCGGAGGAAAATGACGCCTTTGCGGGAGTACCTACACAATTTAATAAGTTGTAAAGCGATGCAGAGACAGAGAGAATGAATAAAAATTACCTAAATAATCATCTCCTATGATCAGATCATTGAGTCAAACCCAAAAGATAATAAACTATGAGACACATTGGGCTGTTCACACACACACAAAAATATCAAGCACTTCATGAATTATTGTTTATCTGAAGAAAGGCATTCTGGAGACAGGAAGCCTTTCATTCACAGGGAGACAGGAAGCCTCCTTGTTGAAGACTTCCTCTCAACAGCTACCATTCAGTGACTGCTCTTAAACCTACCTCCTCCTCCTCAGCTGACAGAAGAGATGCCATCTTCATTCCCAATGGGGTGGCTGAGAGCCTTTACAGGACACAGGCTTACAAATCTAGAACTAAACAGAGTCTCAGTGATATGTCAAACACTATCTGTCTTGAAAGGCTTCTATTGAGACTGTTTCAATTATTTTCAAAAAGCATAACAGGTGATGCATTTAGTAATGTCTCTGGTGGAATCTGAAAGAAACAACATGTTAAGGTGACATGATTTTGCAACTTTGTGTTTATGCAATGTGTATGTGTTGTGAATGAAATACACACCATAGTTCTATAACAGTTCTGCTAAGTGCTACATTCAAGTACCTACCCACACAAGAAGCTTAATTTTATATCGAGAAAGCCCATATGAATCATGAATTGCTAGCTCACATGGTCTATAAGAATTTAACCAGCTCTCTTTTCATTCTTTAACTTATGTTTCAAGTACTCTTCCAGTAGGTAATTATCCTTCCTCACATCATTACTTCTCCTATAAATTTATCCAATTTACCTGCTAAAACAATTTGGTGCCTATATTTCAGAGTTCAGGTTGCACAGGTCACAGCCAATCCTTGAATACCTACCTACCTAGTTAGTGATAACCTGTTGATGAAAGCATTCCATGTGAACGAACATCAGTGGCTTGCAAATTGCACATTACAATTACAAACAAAAATATATGATTAATGGTTCCTATTCCTAGTTCCTACCACCTTGCTCATCAGTATCACTGAACATCTCAACAATTGGTTGAAAAGTTCATAAATAGTTCAAGTTCAAGACAAGATATCTTTGATTTTTGAAGCCTATTAAATTGACCACATCTATATCTTATCTAAGAGTAAGTATATCATCAAAACAGCCTCTTTTGTCTTGTGATGCCTGCATTATCATTCCTATAAATTCAATATTGATATTCCCATAATAAAAGTTAGATTTTGAGAGACTACTAACACATTTAAACTGGGCCTTTGTTGCATTGATATGATATAGCTTTGCAAATGCAGGCTGGGGCTGATGATATGTGAATGTAACACAGTCAATGAGTGCAATTAATTACATCAAAGTTGCAACTTTGTTGGCAATGATTAGAGATATGCAGTTAAATTTTACATAATCTCCTTGACCTAGGGGGATTCGTAAAAGTAGGGCCGTCATCATCATTTGCAATTACTTTCTGATGTTTACAAACACAGTTTGGGCAGCCCAACAACATGATTTATCAGGACAACATCGAATTTTACACTCCAATTTTATAACGCAGTAACCTGTCCCTGCTCATTGCCATTTAAAATAGCATTTAGAATAGATAGAGAGGCAGCCCCCTTTGAAAACGCAAACGGTAGGTCAGGTAGTCGTTGACAAAGTACCAGATGATGTATCAGACGGTATCAGACATCAAATCGAATGTCATCTAATGCAGATATGAACACATGTGAAAAGCACCTATAGTAGTGGACTCGACGGTAAGTATTTTCAATAATAAATTATGAATTTTGGTACACGACCAATCACACGACCGCCGCCAAACACTTTTGGGCGGATGTTCGGCAGACGGCAAATGTATCAAGGACAAGGATCAACAGTTGTTACCGGTACGACACCGTTTCCAAATTGACGATTTAACAACATTTTACAATATTTACATCTAGTTTAGGTGTATTTACTTTTTTTGAAAAAAAAAATAATAAGTTCTAAATTATTTGCTCATTTTGTGCAATAAAACTCACGTTTTGATATCAACTGTTAACAAAAAAATATATCTTACGTCATTTAATTCCAGATTGTTGATCACTGCATTGTTGTGATTTGGATGCGCTACGTTTGTCTATTTTGCCGCTTGGTGTTGCAAATGCAAAGTGTTGCAAAGAGAATTCGCAGTTATTCGAGTTTCTAGTTAAATTGCTTGTGATATTTTCGGTGTTATCCCTTTTAGATCATTCAATAATCGCACAGCCAAGTTGTCTGAAGTCTCCATTTCTCCATGTTTGCAGAGAAAGGACAGGAATATCAAAATTGGGGGTTCCATGTTTCAAGGAAACTGAAACGGACCTGGACCGGGTCCAATGCCCACTGCAAGTTGTGACGGTCCCTACCTAATGGAAGCACCAGTTTGTCGTTTTTCAGCTATTTGGGCTGTGTGGATCGAGTTACCAGAGAGCTATCTATCGGAAGAATTACAACACATGTTGCGCTTTGAAGGTAGTTGTTAGATTGGTGAAAATCATGGATCGGCCAACTGTTGAGAACTGGTTGAGGACGCTATTCCTTGGCCAGTATTCTGAATCATTTTTGGACAATGGATATGATGAGCTTGAAATTTGTAAGCAGATTGGTGAACAGGATCTTGATGCTGTGGGTGTATTCAATCCAACTCATCGATTTAAAATCTTGGAAGCAGTTAGGAAGCTGAGAGAAGAGGGAGCAACTGCAGTTTATTTTACAGTTGAAGAAGTGTTGAAGTCTGGAGAGTGTAAATGTGGTATTGAGAAGGCAATGAGAATACCTCCCTCTCATGCATCCAAGTATATTCCTCAAAAAGCATGTCATTTCTGTACATCAAACTCTGAGAGCATGAGCACATGCAGCAGTCCACCAGAACCAAAGACTCCATTGCCAGAGCTGAAGAGACTGCCTGCTCAGAAATTGAGGCAGATGCTTCAGAATAAATTGGTTATTGATGGCATCAAGCTTTACAATTCACCATACTCTACAAAGGTGGGCAATATGATTCCTAGTTGTGACTTTTGTTTGTGTTGTTTTCAGAAACATGAGTAGGTAATTGTGCTATGCAAAACTTTTGTTTTAGCATCTTAAATGATGTATTACCTTTTTTACTCACAATTCAACTAGGCTTTGTTTCATATTTTAGCTCATGCTCCTTTGATCCTTCATTGCAAAGTGTTGTATCCTTTTAACTGACGAGTGCCTTTCCATCTGATTTCAGGATGGCAGGACTGGCTACCTGAATGGTCTGGCATCTCGCTATGCAGATGATGTTCAGACCCACTACCAGGATGTTCTTCAGCAGCTGGATGTGCTGCGGCAGCAGGCGTGGCAGCAGGTGATGGAGGGCGACGGCAGGTCCGGACCTGGCTCTCCACCGACCCTCGCGCCTCCACCGCCCCCAGTTCAGCAGCAGCAGCAGCAGCCAGACCTGACTCAGTCCGTTCAGCCCATCTACCAGCCAGGCCAGTACTTGGTGAGTTCTCAGGTCAATCGCAATTCTGGAGTTTTTTTGTCATTTTAGAATTTAGTGCCAAGCCTACTGCTCTGCAGTCTGCAATCTACACTTTGCTTCTCATTTGTTTGTCGCCATGTGTGATATGGGTCCATTTGGTGTCATCGCTGTCCACCGGCACCGACGACCCTCACCGGGTTAATACATATCGTCACCGCCCGGCGCAAAGGAAACCGTCGCGTGACGGCGTCGGCAGATGGCGGCCCGATATGACGTGACCCGTGGGGCGGTGCGGGGGGGGGGGGCTCGGTCCAGCCGTGGGGAAGGGAAGGGTCACAACCGGAACACTAGTGCTGATAGTGTACTGGGAAAGCTATCGCTAGGAATCTGCCAGCGTGTGTCGTTTTGTGTATTTAACACTCTGGCGACGACCAATGGTGGAGGGCGGGTGGGGGCAGGTGGGAAAGATCGATGGAAGACTGACACACGTGATGAATAACGGAAGTGCTTCAGTTAGTCCTTTATCTATAAGCTGATACATGCTTCCCTTGCAAGTGGCTTTGCAAAGGGATTGTGCCATTGGTGGTTGTTGGACGGACAATGATCGAACAATCAGCAGTGATACTGATAACTGAGGAGCAGTGATGACTCTACCTCAGTATATACTAGGCTCTCACCTCTACCAGTAATGTGGAGCCGGAAAAAGAATGAACGGGTCCAGCTCTGGTTGGGTATTTCGGCTCTGGCTCCGATCCGACTATCTGTGCAAAAATAAGAAATGGTACTTGGCGCCGGTTCGTGACTAGATTTTTTTTATATGACCTGGCTCTTGGCAACGCAAAGACGACTCCAACCGAACGGCAACTAAAGTGCGTGTATCGTTGAAATTCGTGTCAAATTCATATTTTTCAATGGCATATTTTAGTTTCAGATTAATATTTACTTAAAATGCAAACAGATAAGCCAGTCCCAATGAACTGAATTTTAAATGATTGACTTGTCCTGTTAGCACGTGATGCTTTTCTAGCTCGGTTTATTGATGACTTCGTTTGTTTTCGGTGTTGTGTTCATCGAGTGTGAAACACCGTTATCGTTTAATTATTTCCTTTTAGGTGTTACAGACGTATGTTTTACATTTCTTCTAAATCCGGGCATTGTAAATCGGCACATTACCTGCAAAAGTCACGTTTTCAGCACGTTTACACGTCATCTTCCTTGTTTGGGCTGCGGCCACCGGGAAAAGTGGAACTACTGGCCGCCCGAGTTTCCGCGTAATTGACCCTGTCGTCGGCTATGATCTGACCGATTGTCAGCTCTATCCGCGCTGACATAGAGCAGTAGGTCTGTCAGCGCGTAGGTCCGCGCTGGCAGACCTACACAGATGGTGTATACTGAGCAGTGTTCGCTCGATATTGAAGGGGTTTCCATTAAGTGGAGCCACGGGATTAGCCTCTTGGTCCCAACTCCCACAGTCCCTTGGTGACATCAGCCGGAGGTGGCGTAATGTCGAGTGATATGATAGCGCGCCATGGCGTCATTAGGGCCCAATGACGACTGATGCCCAATGATTGGGCATTCCGTTACGATGTGATATCACCGGAAGTTTGCTTATTTTAGCAGTCATAACACGGTATTGATTGTCTACGATTGTTCGGTCGTCTGACTAAGTGCGTCATTTTAGGTTCTGTCGAAATCTGTTATTCGCAATTGTTGCATACGACTGTAATCCTTTCCCTCTTTTCCGCCCTCCTCGCCGACACTGTCTGACCGGGCGTGGCTCCTCTTTTACAGCCATCCAGCTGCCTCAGCGACAATGACGAGGATGAGATCTACGGCTTCGGGTACGGCCTGTACGACCCCCGCGCGGTGGAGTCGCAGCACAGCCGCAGGCAGGGGTGAGTGCACGGTGGGCGCGGGAAGTACAGGCTCGCTGTCGCTGGCCGCTCGGTGGTTTGGTTGTTTGGTGGGCTTGTGCAAGTGACTCAGGTGGTTTAAGATGTAATGCCAGTTTTTTAAAGGGACTATCCCACCTTTAACATGGGGTTTGAGTTGAGATAGCCAAGTTTGCGGCGAGGTTCAGAAACCACTATCTATCTAGGTTGCAACCCCCGCGGCCTCTTGGTGTTGAAGAAATTCGTTCCCTTCATTTGAAAATGGGCCTTGTACAAGGCCCTATCTTCAACATGGAGCGACCGTTAGTGTGACGTCACCTCGTTTAGTCATCCTGATTTAAATGGGTTTGTTCGTTGAAAAATCGCTTAAAACTTGGTCTTAACTTTGTTGTGGTGCCTTCAGAGTAAAAAGAATCAGCTTTATGACAGTAATGTGGCCTGGGGAAGGAGGTAATTTTGGGCTGTGACGTCACATATTTGAAAGTTTGTGTTTGGAATATGGGAAGCCTAAGATGTTTAATGAAAAATAAATGCCAGAACCGTGTTCCTGGTCATCCAATCTATAAAGTCGGGCACAATTTAACTGGTTTTAACAACATTTTAGAAGGTGGGATAGTCCCTTTAATGTTTATTCAATTTCATTGGTATTTACTTCCGCCTTTGGTGATCTAGAATCTAGCGATGATCACTTTTAGCCATTCATATTAAGTTATATGCAATTCAACATGCTTACTTTATGATCACATGCATTTGGGAGTTACATGTAACTGCTTTTTACTGGCACTGCTATTACTCACAAAAATTCTTGGAGTTTCCTTTGAAACTCTCAAGTCTCAGTACACTGCGAGTTTCAAATACACCGCGCAGTGTACATATATTGGCTCCAGCGATCCCTCCATGTCACCATTATGGACAATGAGGTGCTGAGTGTCGCTGCGTCGGCCGCCGGTCCGCTGACGGTCCCCATTCGAGGGCGATCGTCTGCCGACCGTCGGTCGTGCCGGTCGGTCGCTCGGCGAGTGAGCCATTTCCGCTGTGTGCCGCAGGTCCCGGTCGCGCTCACCGGCCTACGCAGTACCGCAGGACGGCTCCGGTGAGTCCCCCACGGCCCCCACCACTCCCCTGCTCGCTACTGGTCCCCCGTCCATTCAGTCGTCGACCGGATGGACATCCGGTCGACATGCATTGGGTATACATTATGATACATGCATTGGTTATACATGTATCGAGCGTGTAGGTCTTTTCCGTCCTAAGTTTTTGTTTATCGTTCTATGTGGAAACCCATATGAAGTTGACGTTGTGTTGTCTGTTGCTATGCACATTTCGCGTACCTACGTGCTTCTGTCTGCAGTGTGTAACCTTTCTGTCTGTTCTGTTCATGAGCTGACCCAGTTTGACATCTCGTTTAACGACCTGTATGACCGTTCGGTCGTCCATATATGGCCTCTCGGTCTTCTCCCTGTGACCTTTGTTGCCCGCAGTGACCTCTGTCGGTTCTGTCTGACCCCTCTGCCCCTCCCCCCGGCAGACGGGGACGCTCGGCGCGCTGCCCTACCGGCTGGCGCTACCCTGGGTGCCGCCAACGGCAAAAAGCGGGGCCGCCTCGGCCGGCTGTTCCGCACGCTCAAAATCAACCGGCACCACAACTTCCCCAAGCTGGGACGGACCAAGGTAGGATGGGCTGGCCATCGAGGCTTCCGAGCGGGATGACCGGGTGCCTGGTACAGTGTATTTCGTTAGTGTAAAGTGACAGGACAAAACGTTGGCTGTTACTAAGCTACGAGTCATTTTGGTCTTCCTGCAGGTCTGGTCCGTTGTAGCTGCTACCTACGCAGCAAATACTCGTATACTCGTACCATAAAGTATTGAAACTTTCTAAAATAAATGTTTCTTGTTTCCTTTTCCCATGATTCAAGCTGAGGTAATCGACGCAGATTAATGACTGGCTGGTTCTTCTAAGATGGTATTTATGATGATAGGATTCAACTACTTTCAACTTCTGACCGCTTGCGGCCGATAGTTGACTGTGGGTAACTAGCAAAAAGTTATCAGAAGTTTAGCTAGATGAGGAAAGATATCATGCGCTGTCGGGCTTGGAATATTTTGTTTCCGTTACCTCCACTGATGAATGTGCAGCACTTAGGTAACAAAGCTCCAGATTTATCACTTAAGCCTGCACTCCGCAGCTGCGTATGGTGATTCTACCGACCCCAGAAAATTATCAGCAACGCCGACGTAGCAGCGATATTCTCAGCCGCTCGTGGAGCGTTCCTTGTGGAGCGCAATAGCATTGATCGCCGATCGGGTGTGTGGTGCAGCTGCCCCGATCGTATTGGCCCACCTGCCGCCACATACCCTGTGTTTCGTTTCTGCGTTGCTAATTGCAGCTATCGCTGCTTTTCCAGGGCGGCCGCACGCTGGCGGGAACTGCCGGCCCGGTGCTGCTGCCACCATCGTCACATTACGCACCTTCGGGTTCCATCTACCGCCAACAGATGTCGTCCGGGCGCACCATCGAGGAAGGAGTGCAAATGGTGGGTCCTCTGCGCTCTGTTGGGGTTTGGATAAAATGTGTTGAAGAGACTTTCTATATGGATTGCATGTGTGCTTTCGTTCACGTGCCTTTTGGGGTTAATAACGTCAAACGACTGTTGACTGAGCTTAAATCTTTTTATTTTAGTGCAAGCCTCATAACAAATAAAAAGCTCAGACGCTGAGACCCGTAGCTGTTTGCTGACCACATCCCGGCGCCATGTGTCCCCAGTTCAAGGAGCTGGAGCGGGAGCGACTGCAGCAGCGCAGGATGGAGGAGGCCGGCTCCTCGGTGGCGGTAAGTGCACAGAAACGGGCTCAGGGAGGTCCACAGTCCTCCGGGGAGGTCCACAGTCTTCCGGGGAAGTCCACAGTGCTCCAGGGAGGTCCACAGGGCTTCTGTCGAAACTGTTCAGTCTGTTGGGGAGGGCGGGAACAGGTTATGGGAGGATGATACGGACGTCGGACATGCTGCCTCCGACAGGATGGTTTCTTCTCCTCGGCTCAGGTCCGTTGTCTGTCTGCTCTGACCGGCACCGTCGACTGTCCAGGGATTTTGATGTGTGGGATAGACGAGACTTAGGTTTGACGCTCATCAGCTGCGAGGCTCTTTTTTCGAGGAACTTGAACCATATGACGCGGACGGACGGAATCGGAATTTCGCGAAGCACTTGATGCGGTCGACGGCGTGTCTAGTTATTATGTATTTTAATTCTGCTATTCAGTGTTCGTGCTTGCCGACGAACGCCATTTGGTTTATCTGTATCGTTTTTGGGAGCAAAATGACATTGAAGTGCAGGGATCACTGTGCTGCACGCAAGTGTTATCTTCAGGCATATTGTTTCATCATGATACTCATTTCATCAGTATTTCATGAACCTATTGTTATAGACTTTGTTTGTCCCTAAATCGTCCCTGCTCGGTCCCGTTTGGCGTCGCTGGTTTCTCGCTCTCGCCAGCCCCAGATGCCGCCTCTGTCGCCCTCTCTTCCTCTCTCCTCCGCGCCTGCCTGCGCCTGCCGAGTCCGCCGGTGGTAGCGCCACCTGTCGCTCGGGTCTCCGCACCGGCAACTCCTGCACCCAGGTGGGGACCGGCGCGCGCGCCTGCTCCCCGACTCATAATGGACTCTTCCGTCGGCTCAGACGCTGGTGGCTTACCAACGACAATGGACTCGTCCGGGCCGCGATCGGCGCTCGTCGGTGGCCGGCCATGAGTCTGGCTCTGTTGCCGGGGTCGTTGGGTCCGCGCAGGGGTCGGGCGGAAAGGAAACGGTCACGGTTCGTTCGTTGAACTTCCGTAGGCGGTGGTGTCATAAGGGTTAGGTCGGCAGGTGACAGAGGACTGGGAAGTGGGAATGCTCATGAAGCTGATTTCTTTTGTTGCAGTGACCTGGGGCCGTATTCACGTCGACTTCGTAAGTCGATTTTCTTTCGTAAGTATAATTTGGTATTCACGTCGACACTTCTCAAGTTTTTATCGACGGAGTTCACGTGATTAAAAAATTTACTTAAGAAGTAGGTCAAACTTAAGAAAATTCTTACGAAAATGATAGACGTGAATACGGCCCCTGGAAGGTGTTCGAATTTTTGGTACCGGTAATCAACGTTTAACGGCATTTAAATGACCAACTGTCGTCTTGTTTCTGCATATTTTATGGATGCTATGTGCTGTTCCGTGGTGCAAAGTGTTCAAACATTTCCTCAATTGAAAATCAACATTTAAAATCACTGCTAAAATTTGAGTTATTGTGCCACATAATTGTTCTTTCACCATTCATTGCTTGTTCTACATTCACCAAATCTAAAAAAAAACTTGAAATACATTTTGGTAAAATTAAAGGCAGTGTTATCGACAAAATAAGCAAAGAAGCTTAAAGGAAATAGTTCACTTTCACGAAATTATTTTTTTTGCAATGGATTTATGATTTTTTATGTTCAAAATGATCAGCAAAGAAAATAAAACCTATTTATAACAAAAGATTATTTTCTATATTTTGATATAAGAAGAACTTTTCAGTTTCTGTAAGGCACAGGCGATCCAGTATGAAAAGAGCATGGGTCCCGAAAATTCTTCAGAAACTAGAGAAATGATCGCGGCCACCGGCATTTGGGCGATCTGCTGCTGCTGAATGTTCTTATTGATCAGTACGAGAATTTCTCTAGAGTTCTCGTAGATAATTTCTCTAGTTTCTGAAGAATTTTCGGTACCCATGCTCTTTTCATACTGGATGCAAATATATGCAAGGCACAAATCCTCAACGCAAGACACCTTTTTCGGGACGAGAAATAGAATATCTTTGCCTAGGGTGATCGTTGGGCTGTAAAAGCTCCTGATTTATGCTCGTCTCAGCCCAGGCTACGGAACTGCTATTCCAGTTCAAAACCCATGTTAAAAAGTGAACTATTTCCTTTAAAATATAGCGTTTCAAGCTGCGGGAAATTCAAGCTTATCTTGTTCTTACCACCACCGACCATTATTACCATTGTCAATTTATTGCATTCTTTCCTAAATTTTAGTATGGAGTTAGCGCTTTAGGATATATGATTTTTGAAAATCTGAACTGCCTTTGTCGATATCTGAAATGCTTCAGATTGAGGAGCTGCGGTCAAATTGTGTTGATTTTTTATGCATATCGTCCCTTTTAAATCAATGTGTTTAAGGTGTGCACTGTAGACACACGAAGGTCCACGACTTTATCGAGATAAGATTTTGATAGCAAAGTCCTTTTTTTCCTGGCTCATACTCAGCGATTGGAACCTGCTAGAAAGTTCGGTAATTGAATACGTTGCTCCAGCTGTCACAATCGCTACCTTTTCATGGAAAGCATGTTGATACACTTTTCCACCATTGTTTTGCTTCTAGTCTGGTTTCCCTATTTTCATTTTTAACAAGCCTCCCCTTTGTCGTTAAAATTGTTCCGTGTCTCCCGTTTCTTTGTTTTCCTCAACCAACCTCGAACAGGACAGTCAATTGTATAGGCATGGATGATATAACACTGGATTGGTGTCTCGTGGAAATTAGCATTGGGATCCGCGACATTGGGATCAGGCCTGCCATCTAGCGAGAGAATTATCGTAAGTTAGGAGCAAGCCGAGTGAACGCCATCTCTCAGCATTATGACACACGTGGGTGTGGTGTGTTAGTTGGCTTGAAGTGCATATTCCCACGAGTTGGAGGTAATCTAACTGGACCTGAGACGACAAAAAACTTCTTAAAGTGCTTGAAAGCCAAAAACGTCAAGCAGCCTTTAGGTAATAACGAAAATAAAATGCGTAAGACGGTGTGTATTGAAACGCCCAGTCCCATCGGCTTGTACGACCTTTTATATGGTCATTTACTCACAATGGTACAGCAGTTTGACAATATGTCACTTACATATTCGGTAGGCTTATTCCTTCTTCTCCGAATTTCGCCCGATTTTCTTCATCTTAGTTAATGTTACGGCACGTGTCACGTGCCAACTTAGGGGTGTCGAAATTGCTCCACATAAAGTAACTCCGCAATGGCTGGGCCAATTACAGTAAAATTTCGTCAATAGTTAGGCACCCAGTGGCCAATGCATTTCCATGTGTCACTATGGGGGTGCTACTGCACGTGCGCACGTGGGGGGGGGGGGGTGCCGCTTCCATATCTCAAGAACGGCTGGGCGGATAACACTCAAACTTGGTACACAAATGTCACATCGATCCTCGCACTGCATTGATCAGTGCTTACATTGGTGCAGAGCTGTTAGGAATACGATGAAATGAGATGCGTGGTGTTTATGCCTTTCTTTTCCAGCAGCTGATTGATTCGCAACAGGAGATCCTTGTTTGCGAAGGCTTCGTCTCCCTTTTCCGCCCCTTGTTTAAAATAACATTAACAATGTACGGAGAAGATCACACATAAAAGCTGTTTTAGGCGGCTACCTTGGGCCAGGGCTGCGAAGTTGTAGTCAGAGCCAGCGGTTCTGTTCCGACTCGGAGTCGGTTGATTTTTAAAAGCTGTAGCCCGAGCATGAGTCGAACGTCACCGAAAAGTCATCACTCCACAGACTTACCAGGGCTGCAGAGTCGGAGTCAGAGTCGGAGTCTGTGTGAATTGACAGTTCTGCCCGGAGGAGTCGGAGTCGATATTTGGATACCGGAATCGGAGTTGGAGCCAAAGTTACTGAAATTTCATCGACTACGCACCACCGGTTGGGTCCTTTTCATAGAGCGTCTTGAATGACATATTGAGCGGCAATGACGTTAGCAATTCTGTTTAAGTTTTTCATTAGACTTATAAATAGTACTTACGTTCGTTTTGTTCTTTGATCGGACAATTTGTTTGATTTAGGCCAAGTAAATACTCATGTGAAAAATAGCGAAAACGACACGTGCTGGCGAAGTCTCCAATAACTCCCTGTTTCACGATTTAATGAGGAAATAACATGGAACTGCTTATCTTATTACTGACCCTGCACATAAATCTATTAATTTCTTCGCTTTTACTGACATATAAAGACATAACCTTTTGAAAAATTGCACAACAAGCCTGCTACTATACCACACTCCCGTGTGTCACAATGCTAATCAGCGGCGTTCACTCGGCTTGCTCCTAACTTACGACAATTCTCCCGCTAGATGGCAGGCCTGAGCTCAATGTCGCCAAAAACTGCGAAGACACCAATCCATTATTATCTCATCCATGGTATAGGTTAGTACGCAATTCACCACACGAAATCGGCATGTGATCGGTCGGTAGGTACTCGGTTAGTCCGCTTCTGCTACCTTCATCCTTCCTATTGCTATTCTGATCATGGCACCATCCCAGCTCCCGGGCCACCTCCTCAGCGGTGACTGGGCCGCTGCGCCCGCCCACACCCAGTGCAGAGATCGCCCGCCGCCTGCCCTCTGGATAACCCCGCCGCTGGGGGCGCACAGCGGTGGCGGTCGGTGCGCGTGCACGGCTGGCCGCCGCCGCGGGGTCACCGGGTCCGGCCGACCGGCCGCCGCCGCCGGCGCCGCGCGGTGACCGGACGGAGCGGCCGCTCACCTCCAGCCGTCCGCAGGGCCGGCGAGCGGCGCCCGGCGCCCGGCACCGACCTTGCTGTCCGCCGGCGGCGCTGCAAGGGCGTCCGGGGTATTGGTGCCAATCGGAATTTCTTTTCTTGGAATTCCAATTTTTGTCCAATTCCAATTTGGAATTTGGACGGAATTCTTAACATTTTTTGGAAATTAATCGGAACACAAGGCCTTTAAAATTTAAAATTTTAAAACGGAGGCCTTTAAAACGCTTTTAAACACTTTTAAAATTTACGCAAAAAATGCAAAAATCGTTAAAAATTGGAATAGCCCCCGCTTTGGACAAAATTGGAAATTTACTTGCAATTTCTTGGAATTGGATCGGAATTGGAATTGAAATTTCATGAAATTGGCACCACTAGTCCGGGGTCACCTCCAGAGAGCGGCCGCCGGCGCGCCGGCCGCACCCGCCGCGCCCGCCGCCCTGAAGGACCCGATTGACGTCAGCCGGCGGCGCCGACCGGCCGCCGGGGTCGTTGGCCGACCGCGGACGGGTCCATTGCGCGCCGCGGACGGGTCCACCTGGAGGGGAGGCCGCCGCCGCGCCGCCGACTCATGGCGTGCTGACGTCACGCACGGAGTTCCGCCGGGTCGGGGTGGACGGCCGGCGCGCGGCGAGGTCACCGACCGACGGCGCGGGGCCGACGGCCGCCGACGACCGACGATCATGAGCTGCACCGACGATGTACGGAGGGGGACCGCAGAGCGCGTAGCCGCCGGTACAGGAGAGGTCGGGGAGCGGGGCCGCGTAATGATGAGACGATGAGTGCGTCTCTGAGATGATCTTGTGGATTCTTTTTTTTTTTAGGAATTTGGAAGAGATTGTGGGATGGCTCGTATTGTAAAATAATCAGGTTCGTAGTCCAGGGTCCTCGGCACTCGACATGTCTGAAATGTAGCACACAGCTACGCCGCTCGTTTTATTCAAACGAACCAAAATTTTCCGTTTACGCTAATCTCAATATTGTTGGTTTCCCAGGTTTTTAGAAAAGCGCGAAATCACTCACGTTTATGCTCGTTTTTTTGCGAGGCCAAATTGTTTCTGGTTTTCTCATTTTTCTTCTGGCGCACTCGCATCACGCATGTCTATCGCTAAATTCATTGTGCATTGTGCATGCTGAGTTGATAGTTGCCAGCTTCTTGGCCTCGAGATCTCTGAGACCGCCGGCTGTGAACGGGTTTGGTCGGACCGGCCGGCCGGCCGGGCCGCCTGTCCTTCGCACCAGGATGTGTCCAGGGTCGCCACACGGACCCAGGCGGAGGCCGGCTCTGCCGCGGTCACGGCAGGGCCTCCAAGGTCCGTCCGCCTGTACTGCAGGACGGCGGGAAACTGGGGCCAGGGACGGGCCGGGCTGCTGACTGCTTCACGACGGTGAATGGGGAAGGGAGGTGACGATCTACCAGGTGAACTCTGGAGTAAGGGTGATGTCCTTGGTGAAAATGAAGACAATGACATATATTTCTTTTTCTATATGGTGAATTTATATTTCTATATGGTGAATATATGGTGAATTTGGTGACTTTTCGTAGCTTTCAGCTCAGTTTCGCTTCTATGGTTCAGCTGAAGATGTTCCTCCGATTCTGATGGTAGATGCGAGTCACATTGATAGGAAAATTATGGTGTTTACGGAAGAACGTAGTTTACGGAACTGATTTGAAGACAATTGTAATCAGTTTATTTGGTTGTACAATCAGTAGGGAATGTCTCTAGTTCACGATTCACAGCACGAAATCTGGCATAGGACGGATTAATATTCGATTATTGTGTTGCCTGGTATTCGTTTTTTGCTCGGAGCCGTTAAAATGTCGAGCGGACTCAGCTCTAACTCCAGTGAGCACGGCTTCTCCGGCTCCCTTTCCGAATATTATGCCTTGGCGGCTCTGGCTCCGAGTAAATTGTACAGTCACCAGCACTTGCTACTAATCACCTCGTTTTTGTTCAGTAGTTTGAAGACCGATCAATTCTCAGTCGCGCAAGTTACGTCAAACGATCCGTTTGGTCCTCCGATTTTCGAATATCTAACTTGTTTTTGTATATTCGATGCATTTTGGGATGGGGAGCCAAAAAACTCGTTTCTGCCCTAAAGTGTGCCCCAAGAAGTCGTAGAACCTAGCCCCGCCTCTGATCCACAGACCACTAGTGCCATCTCTTGTCAGCCGAACAAGTCGCAGAAGTAAATAATGTCACGTGACCTTTGCACACGCTACAATTACTACGCAGCTGTAGTGGGGGAAGCGGGACGGAGGCGTGGAGAGGGACGCGATCGGTCGGCTGGGGTCAGGTCGCCGAGGTCAGAGGTCATCCGCCGGAGGGTGTTCGAGCGGTTGGGCCGTGTGGGCTAGGGCCTGCGGAGTGGGGAGCGCCTGGACCTGTCTGGAAACAAGCCACAACGCTGTGACAGTCGAGAATATTGTGAGGAAAGAGAGAGAGAGAGAGGGAGATGGAGAGGGAGAGAGAGAGGGAGGGAGAGAGGAAGAGAGAGGGGAGAGAGTGAAAGAGAGAGGAGAGAGAGGGAGAGAGAAAGGGAGAGGGAGAGATAGAAAGAGAGAGAAAAAGAGAGGGGAGAGAGAGAGGGAAAGAGAGAGAGAGAGGGAGAGAGAGAGGGAGAGAGAGAGAGAGAAAAAGAGAGAGAAAAAGAGAGAGGGGAGAGCGAGAGCGAGAGCGAGAGCGAGAGCGAGAGCGAGAGCGAGAGCGAGAGCGAGAGCGAGAGCGAGAGCGAGAGCGAGAGAGAGAGAGAGAGGAGAGAGAGAGAGAGAGAGAGGAGAGAGAGAGAGAGAGAGAGAGAGAGAGAGAGAGAGAGAGAGAGAGAGAGAGAGAGAGCTAAGAAGACTGGGGGGAAAGAATAAGGACGGGAGGAGAGAAAAGAGAGAGAGAAAAAAAACTGAAAAGGAAAACCAGAGAGGGTAAAATGAGAAAGAGGGCAATTGGTAAATCAGTGAGAGGGAGCGAGAGAGGAAATATTTAGTTGTGTCAGCTTGTTTCACATGTAAAATGCAAATTTGCTTTCCATCATCACTGCTTCGGATTGGAAATTAAATCTTAGCATTCTTATGATAAACCCACGTTGACGGGGTGCAATAGCGGCGGAACACCTTCAATTAAGGGGGGGGGGGGCACTGCCGACTTTTGGCCCTATTATTTCCATGCAACGCTCATAGGGCCAAAATCGCCAAAATCAAAGGGGGGCACGGTGTCCCGGTGCCCTCCTCGTTCCGCCGCCTATGACGGGATGGGGACGCTTTTATGGTTGTCGTTGGGAGCTCGGCACTAATGGGGTCAGTGGGGATGATGTTGAAGGTTTCGCAAATGTTTCATAAAAGAGATGCTATTTTTGCACAACCTATTAAACATTTTTTACGTTTGCTATGAAAATGTTAGGCCCAGTTCCTTCAAGATCAGGTCCACGACTCAACAGCTTACAACAGGAGCTAGCTAACATAACAATTAACCCACGCCGTGTTGGTGGCATGAATTTTCCATCGAGTGCTGGGGGGGGGGCGTTTCACGTCCCTCCGTGGCCCCCTCCTGGGCCACGTAGCGACACGCAGTAAGCGGCAATCGAAAGAGCGTCAAGAATAAGGAGGAACACACTCGGTCATTTTAAGGTCAGTGCAAAGGTCAGGTCACCAGGGTTCATCAAAGGTCAAATTTTGTTGATTTCAGCGATTTCGAACACCCGACGGCTAACACGGGAACCAATAGAGCTACAGCGCTGCGGAAAAGCGCATTCGATAGCTCTTTTAACGCTCTTTCGCCTACATGTCCTCAAATTTGACCTCAGATCAACGGTTTAGCCCCCAGAGGGCACCGCTCTGATTGACCTCAAATTTGGCCTCAGATCAACGGTTTTTTCACCGCTCTAGCACGTCTCTGTCAAAAGTAAAAAAACTGCTGAGGACCTTTAATGTCCTAAAATGACCTCAGGGGCACACACAGGGGTCACAGGCGCAATTTTCCGATTCAGTGTGTCATGTTTACCTATGAACCGATGTTTGAGAGGGTGTAGAACGAAATTCGTCCAAAAGAGGCGCATTTCAATTTTCTCCCATTGACTTGGAGCAGTCGCAAAATTGACCTGACCTTAGGTCACAGACATAAAAAGTCCGAGGTATCCATTTTATGCATACTGTTACCCTAAGCAATTACTGAAAGTTTTAAAGTGATCGCTTAGTCGGTGTAGCTACAACGAGCTTTCGAATTTTTTTTCTGAGGTAAGGTCACTTGACGTTACCTGGTGACCTTACCTTGAATGACGCTACGCGTCGCGTCGCCGTTTCTGAGATATTCGCGAAAAAAACCTGACTGGGAAGGGCGTAAAAACGCCCCCCCCCCCCAAGCACGGCGCGGGTGGTCGACATAGCAACTCGGACTGAACAAATGCCTTTAACCCTCGCCCGCACATGGGGGGTTGCCCCCCCCCCCCAGGTAGTCTTTCTGCTCTGCACTCAACATTTTTAGAGCTAGAAGCCTGATTTTTGGTATAGCTGCTACTCTTTCCTGCTCCTCTATCCTCTATCCTAAAACTGGGCATCATTGGATTCGTCTCTTCCCAAAGAATCTTTTTGGTCTTTACCACGAAGCTGTATCTCCAACAGGAACGAAATGGCGCGGGGGGTGCCCCCCCCCCCCATGTGCGTTCTAGGATGGGAAAATGGCATGTGCGGGCGAGGGTTAACGTTTCAACGATTGAATAAGGTGAGAGGATTGAGGTAGGCTTGTATCGGATTTTCTTCTGCTTGTTGGTAGTTTAGGTTGAAGTTAATTTCGCGAGCTGTCCATAATCATTCAAGAGGGAAAATTCAGCTGCACATCGTTCGGGTCAAAGTAATACCAAACATTCTCAAATTTTGTAGTAAAGAGCCAGTAGTCTACGAATATATTCAAAAAACAATGAGAAAAAGAATAAGCGGACCGGTTTCGTCTATCAAAGACTTCTTCAGCGCTTTTTCAAAAACGTATAAGAAGAAAACTAGCACAGTGACAATCGTTTGAAATTAAATTGGATTCAGTAAGAACTAAGAACTTCATTGTCCGAAAACCGCTGACAGTTAATAGCTCAATGACACTTAGAGCCGTGCATAAGGAGGCGTGAAAACACTCTCCTCATCTCGTTCTATTACGAGACTAGGATCATGTCATGGCGTGAGAAAGGTGTTCTCAAAATAAATGACACTGTATGAGTGAATAAATATTCCGCGCCCCCCTGGGCTATTGGCGGACCCTCCCACCTGATCGGGTGGTGCAGCCGTTTCACCCTCCACCGATCTCGGAAAGTTACCGACCGATTTTAAACATTCAAAGAGCGATCGATAGCCCCACCAGGAAACTACTTTGTTACCAGGTTTCGTTGACCTAGGTGCAACCCATGACGTTACAAGTCAGGTCAAAGGTCGCATTTTTTCACCGATTTAGTCTAAGGAATGCGTTTACAGTTTAACACATCAAATAAAAGGCATGTTATCAAAAAACATCGATGGAGCGTTGGTTGTCTAATACATATGTTGCCTAAAGATGTCATTGATGTTAGGTCAGTTCACAGAGGTCAGGTCACTTAGGGTCACAATATGAACCCAACTATGCTAGGGTCGTGTGATGCATGTTTTATGGCAATTTTACATTTAAAATTCAATGGTGTGAGCTAGACGGCCATTGGGGCCAGTTAAGATTACATTTTGGTGGAGGTCAGGTCAAGGTCAGGTCAACGAAGGTCAAATTTCAAAGTTGATATTTTGCATAAAAGGGGTATCTATTCGATGCAATTCATCACAGGAAATTCAATGGTCTTTGGCTTGCTTTGAGTGTTCTGTGACGGCTAAAAATTGAATTTGAAAATTTTACGTAATAAATTTTGAGTATTTTTTTTGCCATAACTTTGCTAAAAATGAAGCTATCGAGTTTAAGTTTGGCATATCTAGAGCAGCTAGTTCTATAACATATATTTCAATTTTAATTTTGAAAGTTGTTGGTATTTTCGGGGTGTTATACATCTATAGTTTTGATGGTCAAAATCAATTTTTGTTTGGAAATAAGAGTTAGCAGTTTGTAGCGCTGTTCATTTTACATCTTTTTGATCTTGAATATTTTTCGTTATCTTCAAAACTAAGCGTGACAGCTCTTCCCGCTAAACCTTTTATTGGGTCGAAAATGACAGAACATGGCATCTCTCTGACGTCATTTGTGACTAACGTTTCATAAGAGCTCTGGAAAAATTTGGTCACAAGGTGTAAAAATGATGCCCGGAGGGGTCTTGAAAGTTTGGTGGCGACATTTGCTATACTTTAAGAGATATCGACTGAAAAGGAGAGAGGCGACCGATTCGCGCCGCCCTCCCCCATCAACGGGGCTTTCAATTGCTGCTCTCACAGAACTATTGGTTATATTGCAACGATAGTGGAATTGCAAGTGGCAATATAAGCTTCCTGCCAGCGCCGGACCAGAGTTTAAAGATGCAGGCTGAATTTTAACATTTAACTTTGGAATTTTTAAACCGTTGAGCTTTTTAGAAGCTGTATGAACTGTTCAGCTCCTTTTTTGGTCCATCACAGCGGGCTTGTATGTCATTTGCCAACCAAAATCGAATTAAAAACTTTTATTTGGTCTGGCTACCTCGCCAACCTTTTAACTGGATCGTTTAGTAGCTTTTGATTGGGCACTGCCCACGTTGTCTGTCTAGCCTTTCGTGTCATAGATAGACACTCTATGACACGAGAAGAGGCTGCTGACATCGTTTGTCGCGGTTGGATAATACCAATCCACGTCCCAGTGGCTGCTCGATCGCACTTTCCCTGGCCCAACTCTCCCACCAGGCTAGACTTTGCCCGGCACAGTCGTCGCCTCAGTGCCTCGGGCGGTGACCCGTTCAAAGGGGCTCTCAATTCGTATGGTGCCGTGGCTCTCAAACCAATACAGAACAGTGAAACGCAAAGGCTCACTTTCCATATAAGGCGAACGGCTGATTCTGGCGCCGGGGCTTCATTCATGCTAAGGCGCCCAATCACAGCGCCGCATTTCAGTTAGTGTCGGGCGCAAAAGCTATTATGCTCCGCCCCTCCATCACGTGACCCTGCCCTCACGTGGCCTCAGTCACGTGGTGTTTCCACTTCTTGGCGCATGGCGGCGCTAGTCTCGCAGGGGCGGTGGTAGCTTGCTCCCCCGCCGTCCGAGGGTGATGGGTAGCAACTGCTGGTGACTGTACATACTCCGGCAACTTCTGCCCCGACTCGAAGATCGTGGATGACGAGACGTCATGCCGCTATGGTGCGGCGCACTGTCCCATCTTCCCGCCTCCAGTGGCCGGCAGCCGGAGTCGGACCACTGCCCCCTCCGGCCTCCGGCCGCGTTACGGTGCCCTCCGCCCTCTGCCGGCGGCTCTGTGCCCTCCGCCCCCGGCCGCGCCACTGTGCCCTCCGCCCCCTGCCGCGCCACTGTACCCTCCGCCCCCGGCCGCGCCCTGGGGTGACCTCGGGCGTCCTCTACTGACCCGCGGCCGTCCGGGCGCCCTCGGCCGGCGGCTCGTGTCCTCCACGGCCGGCCGGCTCACCTGACCATTGATCTGTGGCGGCGGCGGCGCCGACCCGCTCTCGGTCCGTCATCGACCGTCGGCGGGCCATGCGCGGCGCGCGGCCTTGGCTCGCTCCCGGCGGCCCGGCGCTGACCTCGCGCGCACCGGCCGGCGCCTCGGTGGACGGACGGCGACCTTGGTGGCCGGCCGACAGCCTTGGAGCGCCGGCCGCGCCCGACTCGGCCGCCCCGAACCGGGCCGATTCTGTGGAAGGGTTAGCCGGCCGACCGCAGCGCCACCACGGCTACCGGCGGCCGGCGGAACTAGTAGTTGGGTGTGCTGTCGCTTCGTAGGAGATGGGGCTTGTGTGGTCCGTCTACTGTTGCCAATCCCAGGTGTGAGGGCTGTCGCAAAATTATGGGGAAAAACAGGCAGGTTGGGCTGGTCAGTGCTAACCTTTCCAGAGACCTATACTGCATTATTTAACGATTTTTCTCGTAAAACATAATTTATATTGAGATTTGAAAACGCCAGTGACTTTCGGACTTCAGTGCACCTGTTTCTGCCTGTAGCTAAACTAAAAAATGACGCTGCTCTGGCTTCGCCTATTCGTCATATTTGAATATCTTAAAACATGTTGAATGCAATTATTTTCTCCTTCTTCAAAGAGTGATTAAAAGAATGCATTTCTTCCAGACTCTTGGCTGAACTGCATATTTTGGTCCGCCCTCTTGATCGTCTTTATTGGCATGCGCTTTATGATATGCGTGGTTATGAGTTTGATAGGCGCTCTGCTCACTTGGAACACATCAGACCATAGCTGGACATCGGCCAGCCGGGATATTTTTTATCACATGGATATTATAATTACTTTTCGTTCCGGGAATTACCTTATGCGTGCTAGGAATGTTTGTGTTGTGTACGATTTTCCACTAAGAACAACTGGCTCTGCTCCATGGGTAACGGTAGCGTAGCTTCAGTGCCGGATAGCACGCCCGTGATAGTTGGAGGTGTAGGGCGCGACACCTAGTGGGTGTCCTGGAAAGCTGAGCTGCTGTAGCTTACCGTCAGGGTGCACCATGTGCTCTATTGCTCGACCGTTGCCTCCTAAATGTTACTTGTCTGTTCGATACTCGCGTGATTTTGCTTACCAAAGAAATGTGCAATCTGCATCGAGAAGCTCGATCACATAAATTGGCTCACACTGAAATTTAGCATTGTCATCAGACATCAAGCATCATGGTAACCGGACAAAAGATCGTAAAGCAGAAGATCGTAGGAAGTTGATCGTATGCAAAAGATCGTAATGGATAAAGATCTTACGACATAATGCTCGTATGGACAAAAGATCGTATTCGCTTAAGATCGTTAAGGAAAATGATCACATGCCAAAACATCGTATGGGATAAAGATCGTACGGCATGATGATCGTATGGATAAAAAATCGTATGGGCAAAAGATCGTCAGTGAAAATAAATTATGCCAAAAGATCGTGTAGGATAAAGATCAAACAGTAGGTATAATGTTCGTATGAACGAAATAATGGCATGGATATTTCTAAAGTAGGCACTGGATTGAGGCTTCAGGCAGAACAAGCTGCGTTTAGTTACATGTACCTATTGCTATCGTTTTTACGTCAGCTGCCTTACGAACCTCATTACGGTGGATGTGATATCAGTGTGCATTCCTGTTTGTCGGCTATACTGGGCCGTCCTTGCGCGGAGTCCGCGTCACTGTGCCCTGCCCGGTCAGCCCACCGGGCGTAGTGCGTCCTCACCCAGCCGTGTTCGCGCTGCTGGCCCGTCACAGGCACTGTGACTCACTGCCGTCCTTCGCTCGGTCCCGTGCACCGAACGGTAGTGGCTCAATGAACGGCAGCATCGTGTTCTGGCTTCTCCCGACCTGGTGGACGTTGTCGATCGGTAGTCCCTTGTCGGCAGTGTCGAGGAGTCATGAAGCTGTGGTAGTTTGGTTTTTTGCCGTGGTTTCTTTGGCGCAGCGCAGTGGAAAAGCCCCACTCCCTTGGTATATAGGGCCTTGGCCCCACTCAGTGTAAACGAGGTGTCGACTAGGTATCAGAAAACCGCGGAGTTCGTGCGCTGTGTAGCTCGAGGGTTCGGGCTGTATTTGACCTTGCATTGTTCAAGGAGTTATTGCAGTTGCTTGTTCTCGTTGCTTCTTGAGCTGCCGTTTATATGTTTGGTTTATCCGCTTGCCGCTGGCATTATATGCTGATGCGCGTTCGGATCGTTTTGGTAGGTAGGTGTGCATAAATCCACCAGCGCCGGATGAATTGATCCGCTTCGACTGACACAACATGATCCTTAATATTTCCTTAACCCGCGCACCGACGGGGGTCTGCGCCAACTTCGCACCGACGGGGGCACGGTTCGTCGGAAGGTCATCTCAGGCTCAAAAGAAACGATATATACCATTCGAAAGCTGACGGTGAGCTGAATCCAAAAATGTAATTTATCGATCGATGGCCTTTTTTGAAAATTGCGTTTTTGTAAAAACTTAATAATCTTTTATTCAACGGGCTATCCCGGACATTCTTGAAAACATAAACATGTATTTTTTAGTTCCAGTGAAAGCTGAGCGCCAAAAGAACAATATTTAGCGAAACAATATTTCCAAACATTAATATGCGTCTCCCACAGCCGACAATAAGGCGCAATCACACAGTTCAGTGTCACGATGGACCAAAGTCAGCCGCACATAAGCGTGAAATGACCCTTATCGACTCGCAGACCCGGCGCTCTCGGCCCGCCTGACCGGCCACGGAAAGAACGTTCGGCTCTCGTTCTACTAAACAAATGTCATATTTGTCAGTTTAACTGTCCACATCGCTATTAAAGTTATTCAGGATACCTGTGAAGAAAATTCATTGCTCTGCCATCTTCACATCATGCATTAATTTGCATTTGTTCATGTCTACATTTGCTCAATTGAGCTTGGTATCATGCCCATATAAGGAAAATTGGCCGCGCTGAAATGTCAGAGGTTGCACCGGCCTCAGCTCGGGTGGAGTGGGGGTAGCGCCCGGCGGGGCAGGGTAACCTTTGACCGGCCGCACGGCCGAGCAGCTGTCACCAGTACAGCCTCTGACAGTGAAACCCCGCTCACTTCCCCTGCGCGGCCACTGATCGCAGCTAAATGGAACAAAATATGTATAAGAAAAATGTAAATTAAAGCATGTTGTAAATCAAGCAGAACAATGAATTTTCTTCACAGGTATCCTAAATATCTTTAATAGCGATGTGGACAGTTAAAGTGACAAATATGACATTTGTTTAGTAGAACGAGAGCCGAACGTTCTTTCCGTGGCCGGTCAGGCGGACCGAGAGCGCCGGGTCTGCGAGTCGATAAGGGTCATTTCACGCTTCTGTGTGGCTGACTTTGGTCCATCGTGACACTGAGCTGTGTGATTGCGCCTTATTGTCGGCTGTGGGAGACGCATATGCATGTTCGGAAATATTGCTTCGCTAAATATTGTTCTTTTGGCGTTCAGCTTTCACTGGAACTCAAAAATACGTGTTTATGTTTTCAAGAATGTCCGGGAGAGCCCGTTGAATAAAAGATTATTAAGTTTTTACAAAAACGCAATTTTCAAAAAAGGCCATCTATCGATTTTGTTAAAAATACATTTTTGGATTCAGCTCACCGTCAGCTTTCGAATCGTATATACCGTTTCTTTTGAGCCTGAGATGACCTTCCGACGAACCGTGGGGGGGGGGCGGATGACCGCCCCCCCCCCCTGAGATCTCGAGAACGAAGCAAGATAGCGACAAGCGGTAAACGGCATCGGATACGCACGGCCAAGATCTACAATTTTTACTAAGGTCATTTTCAGGTCAGGTCAAAGATGACGTCACAGGGGTCGAAAAAGTCAAAATGGCGGTGCTAGATATGGAGAGAGTTTTTCTCGAATAACTTTCGAATTAGTCAAGATAGGAACAAACTAAGGGCATCATCGTGATCCTCTCGTCAATCCGCATCGAATGATATATATGTTGACCTCGAAAGGTCAAGGTCAAAGGTTGACCTCAGGTCACGTGACCTCGAGGTCATCATGTATATCATTCGATGCGTCTTGACGAGCTGAACACAATGAGACCATCCACGCGTCTGTATCTTGTTCTTGTACGGAGTTATTAGCCAAAAACCTTTGGTGACCTTTGATGACGTCACACGACCTCACAGCTGCCCAACAGCAAAACAGACCTCAAGGTAGTGAAGGTTGATCGTATATGAAGTCATGTATGGTATATGGGGCCATTCCGACCCGTTTTAGTGGTAAAAACAGGGAGTTGATTTTTCCCCCATTGACTTATAATGGGGAGGTCGCAAAATTGACCTGACCTTAGGTCACCGATATCAAAATTCCGAGATATACAAATTGTAGCTACTAATGACCTAATAATATCCTGAGACTTTCAAAGGCCTCAGACATCTACTGTAGCTCTGGCACGGTGACAAAGTTGCAAAAAAGTGACTTGAGGTTGGGTCATTCAAAGTGACCTGGTGACCTGACCTTAAAAGGTAGGAGGTTCAAACTTGCACACCATGTGTAAAATTAATGAGGTTATACTCATACCAAATTTCGCGGCGCTACGCGCCGCGGTTTTCCCGCTATTCGCGAAAAACCTCAGGGGGGGGGGCGGATATCCGCCCCCCCGTCGGTGCGCGGGTTAATATTGTGTGCCATCGAAATTAATTGGTAAACGGTGTAAATAACTGCATAAGTCTTTTCCATTTGCCATGAATAAATTAGTTTCGATGGTGTGAACTGTGAAGCACCTTCCTTGAGCACAGCCCTCCTTTCGGCCTACACAATATGCTTTTAGTCACTCAAAGGTGGACGACACGTATTTGAAGGAGTGTCGCCTGCTGGGTTTTATAATATTAGCATCCTCTCTGCGCAGTGCGCACTATCGTCTGTTTTGACTCACCTCGGTCTCTCAGAGTTAGAGGTAGGTCAACCCCGGACCCGCACGGGGCAGGTCTACCCGGACCCGCCAGTGACCAGACCGGTCGGAGGCTCATTGTTAGTCCGGTCTTGGGTCCGGCTTGGACTGACCAAACATATTACGCACTCTTTTTACTACGCAGCATGACTCACTATACCCGTGAGACGGGACGAGACACAGACGCACGTCCTCTTCGATCTCATCCGGTCACCGATACCCACATCCTTGCAAAGCCACGGGTACGTTCCTGAAGTCCGTACCGCCCTGCACCATTGCCGGGAGCCGCTGCGTGCCGGCCCCGGTATTTCTCCGAACTGGCCTCGGGCCGTCCTGCCCTGTGGTCAGATGACTCATTTGCTATCACCCGCGGCGGCAGCGAGTCAGATTTGACACGATCGGCTGTAATGAGCCAGTGAGCTGTGAGTATGTGAATTTCCTCGCGTTTTAGAGCGTTTGCGGGTGCATATGGCACGCGCCGGAATCAGGGCGGGCGCCGCGTGCCGCCGCCGGCGCTGCAGACCCTGTGATTTGCACGTCCGGTGTCCTACACTTTGGGCTGGCCCAGATTTTGCAGGCCGATGTCACTGTCAGTTGTCGGCCACAAATATATAGCAGAACTGTGCCATCATTTGGACCGCACAGAATAAAGTGTTGTAGTGGGATGGGTGCGCAGCCACCTGTTGTCAGGCTAGTTCTTTCAGCATTTGTTTCCATGATTTGCTATATGGACCATGAAGTAGGAGTGTTGACCTAGTGATGTGGTCGCCTTGGCGCATTTATGTCCATTGAGAGTTTGTATTTGTTTTGTTGGGTTAGCCTCTTTCGGCCTGACGAGACCAACCATTTGAGTGAATGGTCTTCCATACTCAACCATATTTTAGTGAATGGTCTCCCTGTAGTCTGCCTACGTATGGCTATTGGCTAGTCGCTGAACGGGTCATGAAGGTCACGTAACCCCTACACGTGACCCGTGTGCCACGTGACGGGAGAACCGCTCACGTACGGCCGCGACACGTGGTGGAGCTCTGGCACGTAGCGCGTGACCTGTGACCGCTGGGGTCAGTGGACCTCACGCGCCGGGGACACATGTGTCGAGAGAGGGGAGGGTCATCATGGGCTGTGGTGGATCAAGAGGTATCCGTAATCCAGCACATAACGACACAAGTCATTTGCGATGGCGCTGATTGGATATCCGATACTAGCCTGTCTGGCCCTGTGGCTTTGCATGTCGCCCGCGGCTCTATGGCTGCGTCATAGTCGACTGAACTAAAAACCGCCGGTGTATTCTGACTGTATCACCGGCGCACCGTCTGTCTGCCTGTGGTGTTTGTCTATGTGGCCTTCGGACCAAACTAATAGGCTGCCGGGCCGTCCGCTTCCTCTCGCTACCGACAGACGAGGCGAGTATCATTCATTGCTGCCCTTGCCACCTCCCCGTTCAGAGTGAGGACATGCGTAGTGGCTCGATGGAATCGGCCGAAAATGTGGAGACGGCGAAAAAATGACTGGAAAGTTGGATGGTGTATTCGGATGAGCGGCCCTCTGTGCGCCGCGCCGGGTCGGAAGCTCTGCTGACCTCGCTGGGAGAGCCGAGGTCGGTGGCAGTCCGGCCGGCGGATGGCAGCCGGCCTTTTTGTCCGGCCGGCTGCTGATCTGTTGTCGCCCTCTGTGTTGATGATACGGGCTGTGGCCCTGGTGGAGAAGTGGGCTGGGCAGAACAGGCGGGCGGGCAGCAGGGCGGCCAAAACCGACTGGGCTTGCGATATTGGGTGTAAGTGAATGTGGGTGATTAACGGTGGCCTCAGGCCTGCGTCGGATGGGTCACAAATTGTTCGTCACTGGATTGATATTCAGAGCCATGCTCCTGCCTTGACATTTTCTATGATTTCTGTTAAGGCTTTTGACGTTTCTCTCAAGTCGACTTCTTATTTAATCCCATCTACTAGTGCCACTTCAAAGGTCAAGCACATGTTTGGCCTTTGATGGCTTATCACTGTTGGCTGAGCACGGGCATTGTGCAGTGCTGTCGCAAGCCCCAGTCTCCAGTCGCAGAGGCGGACTCTCCCCGTCCCCGCCCGCGTTGGCGACTTACGGGGCGGCGGCTCGCTTTCGTGGTGTGATAATATTTAATAACGCCCCAGGGTCGTCACGATTGAGCCCCGCATCACACTACCGTCGCATCTCCGCCTCACGCCGGGGGCATGGGCGGGATGCGAAGGATGCACTCAACAACGATGAGGACAATCGAAAGTGTTGGTGTTGGGGTCCCTACCAGCAGTGACCATATGGCCAACCGGAAACAGCTTCTGGGCGACTGAATGACATGCCTTTTTCTTTGATCTTATGCCGTGTGTTCCTCATTGCCAGCCCTTCACATCATCGTCACGTCACCTTCACGTCATATCGAGATTTGTGTGACCACTTGACTCTATGCAGTACAGCTCATGCTCTTTGTGTTCCGTTTTCGCTGTGTTGACCGGTAGTTTCCCCCGTTTTGGTAGCTAAGTCACGGCCTACACAACGGTCGTGGTCGGGGAGTGATGTTGCACCCGTGGCCGCGCCCCTTCTGTTGCCAGCGCGGTCTGCTCGGCCGGTCGGCTCGACATGGGCCGTGGAGTGTGTTAAATGGAGCTCATCCGCGGTACTTACCGTGATGACACGGAACAGACACTGGCTTAGCAGATAATGCTCAGCGGCAGTGGCCGAGATTTTCGTGGACTTGAAGCGTAATGGGGCTGGAGCTGGATGGGCGCATGGGCGCATTCAGTAAGTCAGGACAAAACGGAAAAAAATGCCGAACTATTCATATCAGAACTTGGAGAACTTGAGAAGCATATAAGAATTTGAACTGGTCCGTGCTGCCCTCACTCCAGTCAAAAATCAAAATCCCTTTCGTAGCATAGATATCGTATATTCTACGACCGGCATTTTGAGTCCAGATGGCAAAGAATCTTCGTCGTACGGGTGTCGGTGAACGGAGTCTATATTTATTTGATATGCGTTGTCTTTTGCCTGACCCTTTGTTATGTGTTAAGCTCCCTCTCTTACCCCCCCCCCCCCGAGGGGTGAGGCAAATTAAGCGAGCTAGCTCGCCCATGTTCTGTCATTTCCCATGCCAATGTGTCACTGTGTCAGTATAACATATCGTCGACAGGCGGCGCGGCGCTGGCGCGCGTCCGAGACAATAGCAGCGCCGTTAGCCAGTGCCCGCCCCGTCATCACTGTCAGCCGGTGATTGGTGACACATTGTCTCTCCGAGGCGGCAGCGTACGGTGGCAAAACGGCGTACCGACCACCAACTACCTCTGCCGCGGCCGCTGCCGCCGCGCGCGTCACTCCTCGTACCCCAGACGGTCGCCGCCGCGCCGCTGCTCGTCTCTGAGACGCGTGGCGCGCCGGCGGTGTATGTAGTGTATGTGTGACGGAGCCCACAGCGTGCTCGCCATATGGTCGGCATGCGGCGGCCTCTTCGCCACCGCTTTTGAAGGGCCGGGCTGTTTTGCGGTGGCTCGTCGTCCGTGACGCTAGTGGAGCACCGCCGGACGAGTGCGTGATACGGTTTCACTTGATGTGGTGTGAATGTGGGGAGAGTGGGATATGGAGATTATGTGTTTGGAAATATTGGGGCTGTTGTTTGATTCCGCATTGTTACGTCATATCGGTATTGTGTGATAATGCGGAGCACATGTGAATAATTGACATTGACGATTGAAGCTGGCGTGCTATGACGTTTGAAATGTTCCGACCCGATGTTACTTCGCTTGACGACTAGCTGACCTGAACTGACGTCTTTCGGCAGATGCTGCGTGACCTGAGGTCGGGTGTGCGGGACGACGACAGGTCACCGAGTCGAGGTGCCACCGGCGGATCGTCGCTCTACGGCCAATCAGGTACAGCCACGTCACACCAAGGAACCAATCAGAGTCCGGGGTGAGATGGACTCGGCTCATGGCTTCTCTTATAGCGATTTATGGAGTAATCTGTGATTTTCATGATATTTTTTTTTACATCAATTCCAAGACTTTTAAAGTAAAACTCACTTTTAGAACGCAACTTATAAGCATGCTGATTTCCTACTTCTTTGTAATGAGCATCAATCGTAACGGACTTATGATCACGCTGCACGTTTTGTCGGGCATTATCATTCAGCAAACGGTCGGCACTCGGCAAACAACACGGGCATATATCAATACAGCAAGGTCATTACGATATGAGCCACCCAGTGGCTAATGAGATACGACGCTCCCGTAATACCAACAGGCCCGCCTGCCTCCCCTCGGGCGGCCGTCAGATGGTGGCTCCGGTTTCTGCCGGTCCGGTGTGGCCCATATGCGTGTGTTTGCGCGTGGTCGGCGGTGCCGGCGGCTGTCTGGCTTATGATGGATCGGGGAGCGGTGATACCCCGACCGCAGACTGTCCTGGGGAGATGGAGGGAGAGGAGAGAGAGAGAGCGGGGGAGAGGGTGGTGACGGCTCCCCTGGTGACGACAGACAGAATGGTGATGGAGCCGCACAAATGGCAGGGGTGGTGGGGGCGGATGCTCGGGTCGGAGCGGGGGTCGGATCGGGTCGGCCCGGAGGCAGCTGTGTGGGCCCGTACTCGTAGTCGCGGTGGTAACCTTTCTGGGTCGCAGCTGCGCCCTGTGTGCTGATATAGCAGCGCTGCAGGTGAACAGGAAGGACAGAGTGTTTTTGGTAGTTACCACGCCTACCACAACTGATAAAAGAGTCGCTTTTACGATCGTCCCAACTTTTTTCATTGATTGGTTTCAGAATTCAGTTCCTCACTTTATGTCGTAAAATCAGTACATGTGTCAATTGATATCCAGACCACGGAATATATAGTCTACGACATATGTCGTAGGACGTAGACTATATATTCTGTGTCCAGACTGACCAATTTGTCACTTAGATCTTGGTCTAGCACATTGATTTGTTGGATATCCACTATCCAGCCACCAAACAATATTTCTTTCGACTAGAGCCGGAGTAGTGGAGGTGACGTAAGAAAAGATGTTTTAGTTGCCCCTTCGATGACAGCGTAAACTTCCACCTCAGTCACTGTCACCTGACTCGTGCTTCCATCGGTACCACCGTCAGACCGGGTCCGTGCAACTCGCCTTGTGCCGCCTGAACTGGGGAACCCATTGGACTTGCGGTGTTACCTTGCTTGGCCCCTGTGGCCGCGCAACGAAGTTCGAACGGGCGAAATTCGAACTACTTATATGCAAACTGTTGGGATTGGCACACAGCGGATCGCCTGGCGTGCTCCCGATGATCGATATTCACTCTCCCGGATCTGGATGTGAGATGCGAAGGCCGCCGGCAGTAATTTCTGGGAGGAATGTATATTGAAAGATTCGGCGTCAGATGTTTATCGACGCGATTTTGTATTGGTTTGCACCATGTCTTGCCAAAGGAATGTTAAGGTGTGCCGTTTTCTGGAACCGGCATTCGATAATATGGTAGATGGTTTATTGGATGGACAGCTATCTTTATTGGCTTATTGTGGGTTTTGCTGCAATCTGCTCCACAATCATGCAAAAGCCAACTGGCCGAATTTTGTACAAAGAATTAGCGTCACTTTTATCTGTTGATGTTTTATGTATTGTTTTTCATTCAGGGAACCTCTCGCGAACTGTTGATTTCGAGACGTCATATCTGAACTCGTTTGCATCTAATTACAAGACAGATCACCGACTCCCGATAAGATATTTCAACAGATCCCTCCCATCTGCGAAATGCGTGCCAACAGACACACTTTCCACCCTGTACTGCGTTCCGGTCCATCCACTCGTGATCCCGTATTTGGGTTACACAGGCGCACAGGTCGAGACCCAGACCCGAGCTCGGCGTGTCCCACAGAGGTTCGTCACGCTGTCACGACCCCGGGACTTGTCCCCAAAGTCGTGCCTGAGTGCCACTCACAGCCGCTGAAGACACTCCCCGCCGGCGGGACCCTGTAGCAAACGGAAGAGCGTGCGTTTGGGACAAGAGTCGTGTGAAAAGTGTCCTGACAAAACTGGATATCATGACTGACGAGGCCGATTCACACCAGAGTTTTGTGGCTCATCCAGGATGACCGTCAGGAATCGCCACGGTTGACAGAAAATCCTCGCGCATCAGCGGTTTTGTGGCGTGGTTTTTGTGGTGTTTGAATGGTTTTGTCGCTAGTTTGTGTGGTGGTAGCGGTGGGCCAACCTTGACCAAGTTTCGGACCTTATTTTTTATTGGGATTATGTGATGACCATCGGCTTCCGTATAGATACTCTTCCTGTTCTTCAATAAATAAAGATTGGGGCCATTTCAGCCATTCTTGCTTCGGTGTGTGCAGTTGCATCAGTCCGTCCATGAATGAGAGTTGGAGAGCTCATCAACGAATATGCTCCGTTTTGTCTCGAACTTGTGTGTCGGTTAACATTTTCCGTTTTTCCGAACATCTAAACCGTATTCCTCTTTAATCGCGTCTCGCCACCGAGTCGGAGCTGAAAGTCGTGGGACATTTTGTCTTATGAGCCTGTTTGAAGTATTCGAAGTGTCCGGACGTGATGTTGTTTGACCTCGCTCGAGTCTGGATGTCGTTTCCTTCTTGTCATCCTCATGCCTGTGCGTATTTTGATGCGCTATTTCAACTTGCGCTGCTTATTGAGGCATAATCATTACGCATCGGGAGCAGATGTCTCCCTCCGCCCGACTGTTCTCATTCTAGATTTCTCGGCTTGATATAGCGTCTGAATTAGCCCCGGTTGTTCTCTGCGGTAATTTCAGATAGTTACGTCCGTCGAACAATCATTTGTAACTCATGTGACTGTTGGGTGACCATTTGTAGCTGACACCCCGGGGGTACAAATTATCGTCACAGACCATAACGATGTCTGACCTAGTTTGTGAAAGTATGACTGGAACCGTGTCGTCTATGTAACTATCAGACACGTGTATCGGTGGCTGTGGGCCGGAAGGGACACCGCTCTCACCACCTCCGTCACTGACACCCCGTCCCTCCGACAGATGAGTTTTGGCGCGGCGGCGGCTCGGGCTCCGGCTCAGCAGTGGCGGTGGTGGCGCGCCCGTGGTTCGACCAGTCGCCAGACAGTGACACTGAGGAGTACCTGTTGGACAACTCGCTGAGGGACCAGCTGGTGCCGGCCAGCCCGGCGCGCTGTGACGATGACGTGGTCTCTCTGCGGACAGCCGGGGACATTAGCCTGCCGCGGTACGGCAGTCCGCCGGCAGCCGCCGCCGCCACCGCCACAGACCCCAGGTACTATCAGAACATCGGCTTTGTGATGTCGCCGGCCGGTGAGCTGCAGCGGTACTACGGCCGACCGATGGCCCCCGGTGTGGGCGGAGGGAGGCCCCCGCAGCCGGACCAGGCTGCTCTGTTGGCCGGGGTGGCCGGACTGAGTGTTCAGGGCGCGGCGACCAGCCCCACGGCGGCGGCAGCGGCAGGGGCGGCGCCCGCACAACTGGTAACGGGTGGCGGCCAGTAGCCCGGCGGCTCCGTCTCCTGCCGGTAGGAGTGTGAGCCGCGCGTGTATTTGTAGCGGGGATGGCTGTGCTTGGGGCTCCGAAGAGTGCCACGTGGCTCGTCGGCGGGGCTCTGCCGTGTGCGGGCGGACCGCCGACGCTCCCATGTCGCCGTCGACGCGCGGTGGCCCGTTCGTCCACTGTATGTGCGTGGGATGCTCTCTGCCAAACGACCGTGCTGGCAATCCCAGATCTCAGAGCGCGGTGCTGACTCGGTGACGTAGTTGCTCATGACAGACAGCGAAGGCGTGCCTGGGTGCGCGTCCCTGCGCCCACTGTCCTGGGCGAGCTCCGCCCGCCGGGCCGGGGCGTCGTGTATTGTACATAGAATGAACGGCGTGCTGCCGTCGTCCGCAGCCTGTTAGCCGGGCAGTCTGTTTTGTAGACGCCGCTGTTCGGCTCGACTGCTGTTATCTCCGCTGTATTCACGCCGTTTTTGGAGAGCTGTTGGTGAACATTGTGCTGGGGAAGTGTTATTCGCTCTGTTCAGAGAACGCTAGGCACGCGCGTTATGTATTAGTTTGCAATTTCTCCATGACATGTTTGGCTCCTATGGCTTCAGGAGCGAATACCTCATCTGGTCCACACCAGATCACACTCTAAGTCCCGCTAACCTGGTACAAATGTCTTTATGCACGATTCTTCACTGACTCCGAATCTCAACTCCCAGTGCTAATGATTTCATTTGGCTCATGAGTGTAAACGAATATGCAAAAAAGTGTAATAATCTCAACTGCTTGTTCCGTCCTGAATTGAAAACGTCCACAGCAAGATCCATCCATAATACTTCATAATGAGCATAAAACGTCTCCATTTCGACCACTTTGCATAAACTCACTCCATACAATATATGCCAAAGGTGAAGCAACACCCTCCCTATTTCATCCGTCCTGTCTCTGGCCTTTCTCACTCTCTCCATAGCCTGCCTTCCATTTAATCTCCGTAACGCTATCGTCGGTCGTCCCGACTGCCCTCTGGCCCGACCTGACCTGACCTGACCTGACCTGACCCCACCGTCTCACCGACGACACTCCACAGTACAACGATTCGCGCCGGCGTGGGTCGGCCGCCGCCTCGTGCGGGACAGAATATGCGGTGCTTATTTTTATACCGGTGTGTGTACGACGTTGTGCGTGTGTGTCGTGCTCGTGGGATCGCGGCCGCCGCCGTCGTGTGTGGCCCACCCGCGGCGCACTGTGGCGAGTGGTGTCCCCTGGGACAGACCGGAGCCTGGTGCTGCCCGGTGGGGCCCAGATTGTACCTGTGACTGCGCCCATCGCCGGCCAGTCCTAAATAAAGACCGCAGCTGCCGCTGGTGTGTGCTGGATGAGATGCGGGGTGAGGCTGGTTGGGTGATTTGAAAGGTGAAAGACGGAAAGGTCAAAGGAAGGGCTTCGTAGCTGAGTGAGACTGGGTACCTTGGTGCTGGTTCAATGGCGTCAAATGCAGAACTGGCACAGATTATTTATCGATCGTTTGATAGGAGCGTGACTTATTAGATGTTGAAACGGCAGAATACGCCTGAAATGGTCAGGAATTGCAGGCCAGGGTCGTGCTCGTGTTGAATTGGCTTCGTCTCTGCCTCACGACAGTGGAACGCCTCACGCCTGGCGCCGAATATCTCGTATATGAAATTTGGAGGTGATTTATTCCGGTGACGAACCTACAAACTTCGCGATATTCTTCCCTGCAAATGGTGATGACTCATTTTCAGACAATTTTTACGCAGAGCCAAGTTAAAATATTTACCCCATTACGTCGCTCGCTGCATTTCTTGCTAAGTGTAATGTTCCTTCTGCTCCGTTCTGCAGTTCTGCTCCAAGTGAGTGAAGGTTATGCTCGAATGTCAAGCACAACTGGAGTGAGCCGGTCCAGACTCGTCTCCTGCCGCTCCCGACATACTGTGGAAAATTATGATTATAAGGAACAGAAGCCTTAGGAACATATAGTAGGTATTTGGGTCTTTGATTAATGGGTCATCTGCAACGACACTTTGAAGAGAGAGGATTAGTTAGTGCTACGCATTTGTTTCTTGTATTCGTTTGCATCAAGCGCGACAGATACCTATACTGAAACGTAAAAAAGGTGCCGAGCAACAGCATGCGCCACAAACCCTCATTCCCCATATTTCCTGCAATTTTAAAAGCAAATCGTTCTCTCGGAGCCACGAGTAGGTAAGATCTCGTCATAGGTACCTATCATATTTTGATTCATCTCTGGTTGAAGGCGTTTGGTCGTCGGTTTTGCCGTATGGCGACACTGAAGCATTATGTATTTATAGTCATCGTGGCATTATGTATGTGCACTTGCAGCCTGTTCCGCTAGGTCTACCTCGAGACGAGATTTGTGTATTAGTCTGTTGGGCCAAGTAGCTTACGGCTGTGTAGTGCGGTGCAGTATAATTACAGGGATGTAATGCGGCGCAGCATCTGGTAGTGCTCTGCGACAGAGGAAACCTGCTCGCCCTCTTTAGTACACAAGAAGAAACCGAGTCTTGTGCTGAGGAACATTGTCACTCGTTTGACGGTGACAAAATTTTTATCGGGGTGCATCTCACATTCGGTGTGATAGCGTTAATCCTTCACGGGCATAGGCGGCGGAACGGGGGGGGCACCGGGGCACCGTGCCCCCCCTTGGATTCTGCAAGGGGGCACCAATAGCAAGGTGCCCCCCCTTAAATTTGATGTATTAGTACCAGGGGCGGATTCGGGAAAACTCGGGAAATTCGGGAAAGGGGAGGTTCATGAATCGAAGTGGTGCCCCTACCTAGTACCTATGCCCAAAATTAAAACCTCAACGGATTTCGCCCACTTAATTTTGGTGGTGCCCTATTTTCAGTTTTTTTTGCTTTATTTTTGGTTAGTCATGTGATGACTGGTGCCCCTGCTAAGCCGCTGGTGCCCCTGGAAAGACTGTGGTACCTACCTACCCTGCCCCCTGACAAGCCTACGGTGGGCCCTGACATGACTTAGGTGCCCATGGGCCCTGACAGGCCCGTGGTGCCCCTGACAGGCCTGTGGTGTCCTTGCTAGGCATGTGGTGTCCCTGGGCCTTGGCAGGTTTGTGGTGCCCCTGTTAGAACGTAGGTGCCCTTGACAGGTTTGTGGTGCCTCTGACAATCCTAAATTGCCAACGACAGGCTTGTGGTGCCCTTGACAGGCCCATGGTGCCCTTGAGAAGCCGGTGGTTCCCCTGCGAAGCCGATAGTGTCCCTGACAGGCCTCTGGTGCCCCTGGCAGGTCTGTGGTGCCCCTGGAAGACCTGTAGTGCTTTTGCTAGGCCGATGGTGCTCCTGACAGGCCTGTGGTGCCACTGACAGGCCCGTGGTGCCCCTGCTAGGCCTTTGGCACCCCTGGCGGGCCTGTGGTGCCCCTGTCGGCTGTCAGGCCTGTGGTGCTCCTGGCAGGCATGTGGTGACCCCAGGCCCTAAGTCATGACACATGTGACCTCCACCCTGGGATTCGCCACTGATTAGTACTGCGATGGCTTCTTGGGAATTATACATGTAGGATAAATGGAATTTATCAAACGACAATAAGGAAGAGACAAACACATAGGTACTTGAGGATCAGCTTAAAGTTAACCACACATACGGGCAGGGGTGTAATTTTCCTAAAATGATTGTGGGTGCCCAGCTGTAGGGGCGCCCGGCGCCAGGCCGTTTTGGGGCGTGATAGATATTCTTTATGTGGGAGCCTAAATTAACACCGAATTTGATAACATTGCTAGCCGAATGGCGCTTCAAGTGACGTGTCTGACTAAGCAAATACACGCTTAAAAGTGGAAACTGACCGGAAGGACGTAAAAAATATGTAGAGAGGCGCCATCCAGTAGGAGGGGCACCAAATGTGGAGGCGCCAGACGGTTACGACTTACGAGGGCGCCGTGAGACGATGAAAAGGGCGCCATTCTCTTAGGAGGGCGCCGAGTGATTGAAAACGCTATGTGGTCTAGGGGCGCTAAGAGGCCAGAAGGGCGCCGCACAGTCAGTAGTGCTACGTTGGTGGGGACGTGGGGGCGCCAGATGGTTACGAGGGCGCCTTGAGATCATGAAAAGGGCGCCATTCTCGTAAAAGGGTGCCGAGTGATTGAAAACGCTATATGTGGTTCAGGGGCGCTGAGAGGCCAGAAGGGCGCCGAATAGTCGAGGGATGCACGGTGAACAGAGACCTAAGGACGCGAGACGGTCAGGAGGGCGCCGTTAGACCATGAGAATGGCGCGGTGCTGTCAAAAGTGCGCCATTCTCCCAGAAGGGCGCCGAGTGATGATTAAAAACGCTATCCATGCTCGGGGTTACATGAGCAGAGTTAATACGCATTACAAACGGACTACAATGGTGAGCGAATAGGAAAATCCGTTCCTGATACGCATTTACTTGCTCATGTAACCCCGGTACATGAACGCGAGACGGTTAGGAGGACGCCGTTAGAGCATGCGAAGGGCACCGTGCTCTCGAAAGGACGCTTGCAGCCTTGTAAAAGACTTGTGGGTGCTTTTTCATCATTGTGGGGGCATAATTCAGGATTGTGGGTGCATATGCCCCCACAAAGAGATATAAAATTAGGTACACCCCTGCATACGGGGGTGAACTGCAATTTTCGTTTAGTAAAAAAAAAAAAAATCATCGTGTCAGGGCTGTGACGAAAAATAAGTGGCCTAAATCCGATGAGAAAACAGGATTTGGGGGTACCCTAGGTTTGGCTCCTTGAGCCATGGTGCCCCCCCTTGTCTCAAATCGTTCCGCCGCCTATGTTCACGGGGCGTGTCCGTTTTCACGTTTTCCTTCATCTGGCCGACTGCACTGAAGCGTGCGCCCGACGCGATGCTATCAGCAGATGGGAATATCCCTCAGACGTTGCTGTCTCACACCTGCCACTCGGACGGTCTCCGTGCTGTCTTCAGGCGCCGGCTGGGACTACGCCACACTTCCGGGGCAATATTTACCCTATGTCTTCTGCCGGGGGGTGAGGGGGATCGGCTGTGTCCCATCAGAGGCGGTCCTGTTTGTACATTCATCTCGCCGTGTGCCCCGCCCCTTCCCTCTCCCGTCCCCGCCGCACTCACAAATGTGCGTGTTTATTCTGAACATAAACACGCGGATTAGCACTCGCGTTCGGTCCTTTTCTCGCCAGACACGCGCTCTTGTTCAAGCGCCGTGTATCGAGGGAGATATCGCGTCGAGCTCGAGCACTTTTCGCCTTGATGCTAATTCTCCAATCTCTCTTTCCAAGTTCGAGCCGTGCGCTGCGGTTGTGCTGCGCCGTCTCTTGCAAACACGCATTACGGGGTTATCCGTGTGCGGTTTTTGCGCTGCGGTGCCGTGTCAATAACGCTGTGCTCCCTCCGTCACCGACACCGCGGCCGGCTGTGACCTTGGTGATGACATTGCTCAGTTCCCGGCGCCCGGCCCGCCCGGCCTGCCACCTGAGCCCCGGCTGGCGGGCGCAGCTGCTGGTGGCTCCCCGAGCTGTATGTACCGGCGCCGAGCGCGGTGGGTTTCCCAGGCCACAACTGACGTCGCCGCGGCCCGGGTCGCGAGGCGAACAACAACCAACAGCACGTGCCAGGCGGACGGGTGCCGACAGAGAACGTGCAAAGTGCGACTACTTGAGGCAGGAGTCTCTAATCAAAATAATTGACGGATGGTCTGAGCATAGGATTGGCAGCATTTGATTACGTGTTACATAATTTGGCTTAGGGAATCCCGGCCGCACTGTTCCCAATTCATCACGATTTTATACATTTTCGTGCGTTCTTTTGCGTTATAAAAGGATTTAGATAGATTGACCGTCATTTACGCGCTATTTCTCGGTTTGCATTGCACATCGTTATTCGCCACAAACATTTCCTTGGTTAAGTTTGTTTCCTAATTTTTTTACAGGAACCAGACATGAAATGTCTGGCGACATAGGCGTAGGAACAGGGGGGGCCAGGTGGGCAAGTGCCCACCCACTTTTCGAGGTGGGGGGCCAACCATGTGTTTTGGCCCACCCACTTTTTACTCAAGGCCCCTTGTCTCGATTTGATAGGACGTCGTCACCTTCCAGAATAAACAAACTCGGTAAAAATAAGTTCCACGAATCCCCACGCACGGACTCTCAAGGGGCAGTGATGGATCCAAGGAGGCCCTCTGTACGAGTACATACTTGTCAGTCGAAGCCCCTGAGACTGATGGCCTGAGAGACCCTAGTGGATCTGAGGAGGCCCCAATATCCACACTGGTCTGGGGAGGCCCCTGACACTGGCGGTCTGGGAGGCCCCTCTATCCATACTAGTCAGAGGTCTGAGACTGGTGGTCTGGGAGGCCCCTCCATCCACACTAGTCAGAATAGGCCCCTGACACTGGCGGTCTATCCGAGGCCCCCTACCCTCACTAGTCAGAGGAGGCCCCTCTATCCTCAAAAGTCAGAAGAGGCCCCTGAGACTGCTGGTCTGGGAGGCCTATCCATCTACACTGTAGTCAGAGGAGGCCCCTGAGACTGATGACCTGATAGGCCCTTATAATCACACCAGGCAGAAGAGGCCCATGAGACTGATTGACTGAGAGGCCCTTCTATTCATACTGGCCACAGGAGACCCCCAAAACTTTCGGTCTGGGAGGTCCCTCAATCCGGCACCAGTCAGAAGAGTCCCCTGAAACTGATGGCCTGGGAAGCCCTTATATTCACACTAGGCAGAAGAGGCCCCTGAGACTGATGGTATGAGAGGCCCTCATATTCACACCAGTCAGAAGAGGCCCCCGAGGCTGATGGTTGTGAGGCCCCTCTGTTCATATAACTGGCCACTGGAGGCCCCTGAAACCGATGGTCTGGGAGGGCCCTCTATCCACACTAGTCAGAAGAGGCCCCTGAGACCGATGGTCTGAGAGGCTCTTATATTCATACTGGCCACGAGAGGCCCCTGAGACTGGTAGTCAGAGAGGTCCACTCCTAATGAATCTAAGGGGGCCCTCTATCCACATTTACACTTTTCTAGGGAGGCCCCCGAGACTGATGGTCTGAGAGGCCCTTTTATTTATACTGTCCACAGGAGCCCCCAACGATTAATGGTCTGATAGGCTCTTTCATTTATGCTAACCAGAGGAGGCCCCTAGGATTGATGGTCTAACAGGTCCTTCTATTTATACTAGCCAGAGGAGGCCCATGAGACTGATGGTCTGAGAGGCCCTTCTATTCAAACTACATAGACAGATGAGGCCCCTGAGAATGATAGTCCGAAGAGCCATGCGGCGGCAACTGACCGTGGCCATATTTCGGCTCGGTAAGGCCCCACAGAGCTCATGAGAGCACCTCAAGGGCTCCTAAGTAGATACGCTTATCCCCATAAGGGTGGCATAAGGGCTTCTGAAGGCTCCTTGTAGGCATCTAAGGGCCCTTTCCGGCCTCTAACGGCTCCACCCGCCTGTGATGGCTCCCCACCAGTGTTTATGAGCGCCACACAGCGGCGCCTTTGAGGGTCATACTAGTGACTCCTAGGGCCCTACATCGGTGGCTCTCGGGGCCCCACACCGGCGCCTCTGTGGGCCACCACACCTGTGCATCTCAAGGCTCTACAGGTACAGGTCTCGCGGGTTTTAGCGGTAGGTTTTGCACCTAGAAAATTTAGTGTACTTCAGGCTATATCTTCGTCGTCTTAAGCTTTTAAGTGTTGAAGATGCGATCGACTTGTTGGGTAACAAGCCGGCCATGACCGTGTAAAATGGCTTCATCGTAGATCGATTAGTTTCTGAGATATAACCGGAAATGTAAAAGTTCAAAACCTACCGCTTAATCTCGCGAGACCTGTACATCTGAAGGACCCACACCGACACCTCTGAGGGCCCCACACCAGTGTCTCGGAGCTCTGAAGGCCCCACACCGGTGACTCTGAGGACTCACCGGCTCCTGAGAGCACCATGTTGATGTCTAACGGCTCCACAAGGTATATAAAGGTATATACCTTTTGTTTTTTTTTTGTGTTTTGTGTTTTGCTACATGTAGCAAAACACCCAACCCTCCTAACAGTGTTCTATTACCTTCTTCCTGGTGTTCATTTGGAAGCGCGAGTAATTTAAGCGGGGAAGGGACTAAATTAACTTTCCTCAAGTGCTCAGATATGTACTGTGCAATTACACCGCTAACGGTGTTAATATTTTTCTGTGTGTACTAGTTAGCTCTTGAAGGGAGTATGTAATAGGTACCTACAGCTGCGCCTTCCATGTCCATGAATGCACAAAAACGCCAGGTAGACCGAGACAGACTGCAGAGGTATGCTTTTCGTTATTTGTCATCTTGGTTGTAAAGGTACCAGCGTCCAGCCCTCTTAAGAATCTGCGCTCGGAGATTACCAAATACCGACTTACAACTGATTTGAACTATACCAGTCATGGCAAGATGCCGTTTTAAGCGAGTCAAGGGTCCGTAAATGCGGCATATGCGTAGCAAGCAAGCCATTCGACCTGTAGGCTGTAACCATGATGCAGCGCCTCTATTCCCGGCCTGATGCTGCTCCTGCTTCATGCACATGGCACATACAGTGCAATGCTAATCTAGCCCATACATCAAGAGCCCCAGTGTCGCTGCTGCCGTGGGGCCCGGCATTGCGCGAATGCCGGGAGGTTACCGGTCGGCTCTCCCCTGCACCTCAGTCAGCGGACTCTCCGTGACTGCACGGGGATCCCCTCATGCTCTCAAAATCCCAGCCCTGCATGGCATTTATAGACGGCATCTATACTATATGCATCGCAAAACACGAGCGAGGATGGCAGCGATGGTCGTCGGCCGTCGCATGGCTCGTGCACTCTAGCTCGGGATTCCCGCATTACTAGGCATTCAGCAATCAGTGAATTTATTCTGAAGCTGTGACATTAGCTCGTAAGCGATGTCACGGCCGACCCTGTTTTGGTTATCCCGTCCCCTCCTGCGCCCTGTGCCCTGTCCAATGCCCACCGAGGTGTTGTGGCCTGTCGCGCTGTCCTGCTGGACATTCTGCTTTCCATCGCCGCCTGACAACTCAGAAGGGTGGACATTCTAAACAACGAACAGCGCTCTGAATGCAGTCCGGAAACTGCATGTCATGCCATGAGGAAGGCATCAGTGGTTTGCTAGAGGGTATGAGGAAATAAAGTAAAGCAGGACTGGGTTACGTTTAATGTCAGCGTTGCAGTCTCCCGGTTTTAGGTATTCCAAGCATCGGTGTTATGTAGGTACGATTTAACCCGGCACCGCCTGCAGTGGCGGATCCAGGGGGGGGGGCAAAATGGGCATTTGCCCCCCCCCCCCCAAACGGCATGATTTTAACATTACGCCTATGGACGATGCATGGAAAGAATCGATAAATTTTTATGGTTTGCCCCCCCCCCCAAACCTCTGAGCTGGATCCGCCTCTGACCGCCTGGGCTATTTCCGTACCCACGACAGCCTGGGGGGGGGGGGGGGGGGTCGGATCCGACCCCCCCCCTGTTATCTCGAGAACCAATGGTCGTATCGAGCCCCGCGAGGCGGCGTTCGAAAGGTCTCTACGAGACCTTCCCAAAGCACTCTTAAGATTTTTAGATTGAGGTCAACTTTCGGGTCAAGGTCAGGTCAAAGGTCAAATTCTGGGGTTTTGCATGATTAGGCTTACGGACAGCGGAATCGACAGCTGCTGCTCGAAACTCACCAAAAATGACCTCTAAGACCTAGTGAAGGTACCATGTGCGTATAGGGGTCATACTAAGTACGGGTCAAGGTCAGGTCAGGTCACGAAAGGTCACGGTTTTCACTTTCTGCTACATGGCCGTGCGACACATGTTTTATGGCTTATTTTTCACGCCGAATCCGATGGTAATGGTTATATGTGACCCCAAGTCACTGTGCTTGGTGATAAGTGTGCATTGAAAGCATAAAAAATCGTTTATACCATACATAACTAAGCGAGGGCTAAGAAAAAAGGTCAATTTTTCAACTTTTTATTTTTGACATAACAATGCACTTTCCTAGACGAGCTTTGTCCCAGGAATCTAGTGGTGCCATTTGTTTTCACATGCGATGTTCAGAAGTGCCTCTAATTCACGAAAATACTTATGACGTCACCATGCCCTATGCATGTTGGAGCTATTTTTTACAATTTGGGGGTCAAAAATCACGATAGAACGTTGAAATTTGGGACATCCAATGTTCTAATAGAGCTCTACAACATATATTCCGGTTTTTTGGAAATTCTCAAAATTTTGGATTTTATTAGCTGTTTTCCAAAAAAATATACTTTTTGGAATTTTTAGGGGTGAAAACCGCATTTTATGGAAAATCCGAGATAGCCATTTTAAAGAACTTGTTGCGCTGCGTCCATTCATGTTCTTAATTTGCAATTTGCTTTAAACCCTGATTTTTGGCGATTTTTCAAACATTTACCACTTTTTGACTGAAAACGCCATGTATTTACATCACTAAAATCGATATATCTAAAAAAAAATTGGAAATTTTTTGTTCTTAAAAATTGCACAGGAGACATCAAATTGATGGGGGAGAAGGTGTGCCAAGTTTCAAGTCGATAACGTAAGCGGTTCATAAGTTATTCAAGAAAAACGGAGGGGGGGTCGGATCCGACCCCCCCCCCCCCAGGCGGTCGCGGGTCTTACTATACAAAGCCGCCTGCACTTTTAGCTCGTGCTGCGCATATCCGTGACTTCATCTCAGTATCGTTCAGCTCAGGCGAGCAGATTACTCGCCCTTCCGGCTGTGTACTGTGTAGGAGGTCCCAGTCAGCGTTATGTCAGCAGCGGAGAAGCCGCCGACCGCCGAGGGCATAACATCGGTCCCGGACCCGGTACTGGACAGTGTCAGAAGGTCCCCGGGTCACATGACCGGCAGGATACGCCGAGTCAGCCTGTTGTCATGGTAACCGTACTGACCACAGCCGCGCCCGACCGCTGCGGCTCGTCATGGATACATGAGCCGGATATACACAGGGGGCGGGTCGCTGAGACGGGCAGGGCAGATGTCAGCGAGAGGGGCCGGCAGAGAAGTTCGTCTGGGCCGTTCCAACTCCTTGATTGTGGTTTTCAATATCACTGAGCAACAGGTCAGACCTTCTTTGGCTGACTGACTATAATAGGCACAGAGCAAGTGCATGCGCATGATTCATTGTCGTGTACATACCTACCTATTGAACATGCTGTTTGATGTCAACGCGACCCAGTACAATCACAATGCACATTGCACGATGAAAGTGCACATGTGATGCGTCAGTTTTCGGCTGAAGAGAGCAAGGGTATGTCAAACAATCTCTTTGTTGTTGAGCGCTGCGCAGTTTCTGTTTGCGCTAACGGTATACTATCGCCGACTCGTGCCAAATGCCAAGTAGATTTGCATGCTCTCGATAAGAAAGCCGCTGTATCCATGACTGCAGCATGTATTATCTGCATATTTTGCCTCACGTGTGCACATTGTCCATGACATCATTGATATGTTTCGGCTCGCAATTCGAAAGGTTACAGGCAGGACGTTATGCTTGTCTGGATAAAGGAATGTTTTTCATCCTGCAATAAAAGCACGGATCTGTGCTGGATTAGATGTCAAAATTAGCGTTCAGCGATGTTTTGTCTCCCTTGGAAAGATTTTTGTAAAGTATATCCCTGCGGGTCAGCACATCTCCCAGTGGAACGAGCAGACTGGCAGGAGTTGCCTGCACTGGCCAGTCTTCTTCTGCAGTGGAAGCGAGAAAGGCAAGATCGTCAGTCGTCCAACTCCCATTTTAGCTAATTCCATACAACGAAAATCATTTTCGGAAGTTTGGAGGAAACCTTCAGTTCTATTTCCTAAACGCATACAGATTACAGCATCTTTATATTCATTATAAAATATCTTAGTAATAATGCATACACTTCAGTCACATCTAACTAATTTCTTATCATTTCCACTCACTGACCTTAGGACAATGAGTGTCGTATTTTTTGGCACCAGGTAAACGTCAAACGACTGCAGTTGCTCGGTGGATTTACTAAAGCAACTGTGCACACATGCACTACAGCAGTGTACTCGTGTAGTGCATACAGCCTTCGGCCGCGGTCGAGCTGCACTATATTTGCTCGATCCTGGTTTGCGGTTACGGTGTAGGTAGGTGCGCGCTGCGCAGCGCCGACTGAACCTTTTGTTTTGCAGGTAGCGCTGTAAAAGCGGCACCTACGTAAATCGTGTAGGCACGTGATGCGGCAGAGCTCTATGTATTTCAAGCGCAACGCTCACGAGCCGGAGCCGAGTTTTGTCGTACATCCCGATTGTGAGTTCCCAGGCCAAGAGCAGCACAACATTTATGGTGTCACATAGGTAGGTACTTACGTACATACAACACACACTAAACAATGCGTAGCGTTTTTCGTTATCATGTTACCATAGCTTGGCGCAATCCAACGATGTGTTTGATTTGATTTTTTACGAACTTGAGCCATTACCCATTCATTGTTTTGATCCGCTTTAGCCACGGAAGTGCTTAACCTACGTGCAGTGCACAGTATAACGTGAATGTTCATATAGCGGATAAACTTCCTTTGGACGGCAAACGGCGTAACGTCACCGCGCGTGTTTCCCAGTTGCCCGGTTTCCTCCAGGACTGATGCAGCTGCGTCACGGGCGTCATAGCTGCGTCAGAATGACTGACAATCCACAGTGCCATTGTTGAGTGGTAGGCGTCATCGCCCAGCACCGGGTAGCGACCGGCGGTACCGGGCTGACCCAGCACCCCTGCAGGTCACAGACCGGGGGGGGGGGCGGGGCGGGGGGCAGGAGGTCGCGGGCGGGCGGGACGAGCGGACGGCAGGGTGTGGCTGCATTCTGGCCGCCCAGCCGGGCGCGACGGTCGAGTTTGAGCGCGGCGCGCCCGGCCCACTGCGCCGGTGACCTCGGTCGTCGTGACTGGTGATCGGGCGGGGTGACCTCAGCGCCCGCGGCGGTATTTTGACCCCGGGAGGCCCCGCTATCGCCGCGAGGTGATGTCACCTGGAACCCATGGCGATGGGGCGCTGCCATCCGTCCATACCATGAGCGGCAGTGCATAACTCTGGGTAGAAGCGAGCTTATTGATCATTTTACCAGCATTCCTCAAGGTGTTTCAATGCGATATTAACCCTCGCATGTGTGCGGCGTTTGCCAGCTTCTAATGTGTAGGGGGGGGGGGGTCGGTTGGACCCCCCCCCTTGCCGTTTGGCTCCTGATCGAGCTAGAGCTTCGCGGAAAAAGCGAGCGTGTTGCCCGTGACGAGAGGAAGCCGATGATACCCAATTTTAAGGTCCTAGGTCATTGGTTGACCTTCCAGGTCAGGTCAATGACCCAAAGTCGGGAAAATCGGGACCTGTTAGAAAGTCGTAAAGTGTGGCTGCTAAGGGGTTTTTCGGGGTGCTGATCACGAATATCGTGTTAGTTTTGATCACAGATGATGTCTTGAAGCATTTAGACCAGGTCGGGTCAGGTCAGGTCAGGTCAACCAGTAGGCGTCGTGACGGGTAATCGTAGTACGTGTCAACCGCCTCTGACAGCTTCGTAACATGTTACGAAGTCACCAAAACTACTTCGTAAATGTTCAAATGGTTGCTAAATTCGAATTCAGCTCCAAAAACTAGCCTAGAAACATGTAAAACTCGAAAAAGTGACCCGAGGTCACCCGAGGTCACCAAAGGTCAATGACCTGACCTGACCTTCAGGTGACCTTGACACACACGGGAGTAACATCAAATCACATGTTTGAACGTTTGAAACCACAAAAAGCTTGCAAACACGCGGCTAGTGCGAGCCGACATACGCGAAATCGCGATTCCGGCCAAACATGGTCTCGGAAAAGAGGTCACAGGTCAAAGGTCATTTGGGTCAGGGTCATGAAATTTACAGGGTAGGTGTAAAATTGATCAATGCGAGGGTACTGAAAGTTTCGTCGCGATCGGCCGCTTTTTACGCGAGTTATTCGCGAAAAACCATGGGGGGGGGTCCATCCGACCCCCCCCCCCCTACACATGCGAGGGTTAATAAATAGTAAGCAGAACGGCATATCGGCAGTTATAAATATATTTCTAAGCTGAATGAGCGCGAATGAAATCATCCAACCATCATGTGCCCAGCACTTGCTTAGCACTTCATGCATGAAGTCAATTGAAGAAGCCCGACACCACGTGATACCGTTCCAAACCTACGTGACCAGCCCCATACCGGGGCATACCCACCCCGTTCCAGGCAGTCGTTTGGCACATGTGCACGCCACTCCCTTTTTCGTGCACCGCGGGGCGCTCTTGGCCTCGGCTCCTCCCTCTCGTCTCCCCAAGTTCCGCGCTCGTGACCATTAGCAGCTCGTCTCCCCTCTCTCTTTCTCCGCCCTTCGGCACTCTCGCCACTCTCCCATGACGGTGTGAGGGAGCGGGTGGGGTGGGTGCAGGGGAGGGGTGCCAAAATCCTTGTCCAGAACCGCCCCCTGTCTCTTCAGTCCGGTCACAGATTATATCGGCCTGTGCTGTGCCGTTTGGGTGACCTGTGTTGTAAAGCTTGGATTCTGCGGTGTCCTGTGTTGTAAAATGTGCATTCTGTTGTGCCTGCCGCCCCATTTGTGCCAGTTCGTACCGTGGTGCGCCGGGTTAGGCAGGGTCAGACCGTGACAAGCCACATCACACCGTGCCCTATCTCGCCGTGTGTCATGTCATTCCATCCCACCGCGCCGGGCCTGGCCAACTGGGGAAGGGGAGGGGTACAGAGGGAGGCTGCAGCGCCGGGATGCCAGGCGAGGCCGCGGGGAGGACGGGCCGCTCTGACTGACTCACCCGCACCCCTCCCCCGGCGCTCCCCCCGCCCCCGCCGGAGCTGGAATCACGTGTCCGCCCTCAGCACTCGGCGGCGGGGAGCGCGCCGGGCGGCGGGGAGCGCGCCGGGCGGCGGGCATCAGTTGGTGGCGTCCGGCCGGCCGGCGTGGAGCGTGCACAGAGGGCCGGCGGCAGGGGCGAGCGGCGTGCACAGGCGGCGTGCACACAGCGCAGTGCACAGTGTGGTGCACGCGTCGGTTAGTACCGTCTGCCTGAGCTGTGTGAGCACAGTAATGTGCTGATTGGTGAACTGAGGCGAGGGAGCCGCAAAACATTCAGTGCTGGTGCTGTGTTGAGTAGAGGCGGACTCTCTGAGCTGAGGACAAAGTGTGGTGCGAGGACTGAGTAGAGAGACGTGACTGCTGTTTGTTTGGTACTGGTTACCATGGAGACCGTGAGGGACAATCAGGAAGGACCGGTGAGTCTGGAGCCAGATGTCTGGATTCAGGATACATCCATCCGGGACACTCCTGGAAACACCCCGGAGTCCACCAGGAGTCAGGAGACTCCCGTCAAGAGTCAGGAGAAGGGCGGAGGTCTCCTGGGAAAGCTGCGCCGTCGCTCCTCATCCGCCAGCACCACTCCTGTGAAGGTCAGTCACGAGATAAACACCGGCTCGCTGTTGCGAGTTCACACGGACAATCCATATCCGCCGGTTTACTGTTCACGCAATGTGGCATTTATGATCGTCCAATAAAACCCGGAGGTTTCATGAGAGCGCAGTTTCTCCCTCAGTCCCTGCAGCATGATGCACACAAATCCGACTCAGACCTGCATGCCGTGAATTCCAGTGCCGTCTAACGTAAGGTTAGCACCTACAGTCGACCCTAGGCTACAACCTTGGCATGCGCATGTCTTTCTCACGCCTTTGCTGACCCTATCATATGACAGGGGCGGCGGTTGTTTTCCCCACGCACCCCTGTTTGTTGACTTTTCACGGGGCTCCGCGCCTAAACTAACTCCAGCCATGCGAGGGGCCGATAGAGGGTGACGCACGGTACCCCTCACCTCCACACTCCATGACGGTCCACTACGGGCCGTATGCAGCTGCAATTACGGCTGATTGCCATGCCGTTTACAGCGAGCAGCCATCCGGCAGCTATTCAAGGGCAGGTGGTCGGCTATTCCCGTCCCAGACTGAGACAGGCGCGGGGGACTCGGCCGCTCGGATGGCGGCTGGCCCCCGTGGTTTTCCAGCCAGTTTGCAGCCCACCAACAGCTCCCACTGTTGCCAAAGCCGCCGGGGTGACGTGTGCGCTCTGGTTTGGCACGAGGCCTCTTTGTGGCACTCGATGATGTAATGTTATTCTGTAGCCGGAAATAATTTGTCTGTCTTTGTTTGCTTCATTGTGGTGCTACTTTGATCTAAACTTACATATTTTGAGAAGTTGGATGGTGGAAGTAAGTACAATGACCACGGGAACTAGTCGTTTAAAATGTTTTTTTTTTTACTTAGGTATAGATGAACGCAGTTTGCCGTTGGCGGTTCGGCAGTCATGCATCCCATCCCATGCGGTACATCAATGGTCCGCGCGACCTGCCTACGCTAATGAACGGTCATTGGACATTGGACAAGTCCTTTGACCGACCAAGCGTGATAGAGAGAGCGGACAGAGGGACTCACATAGAGGCCACCAGGCCGTCACGGGGCACGGGGCTGTCACGTGGCGGCACGGGGCTGTCACGTGGCGGCACGGGGCTGTCACGTGGCGGCACGTACAGCTGTGAAGTGTCACAGGCGGAAAGAGTGCGCCACGTGAGGGAAGTGTGAGGCCACAAGCAGCTGCGAGGGTCACGATAGTTCAGCATGGGGTGGATTGTGACGGTTGTCATGTGGAGTCTCCTAGCGCCATTGAATGATCTATGGTCAGTGGCCTATCTATCCCTGGACGCGCACTGGCAGCACGTATAGACAGGGAACCGTGATACAACTTAAAAGGCTACCTGGCCTTGGTAAGACCGGTAATCCGTGGGCTTCCCATGCGCTATGCGGGTCAGCTCGTGGATCTGAGCGTGTCCAGTGGCAGTAGCGGGAGATTGGACGGAAAAACTGCCACCGGTGCCGGGCTAAATGGACACATCCTGACCACAACGCGACTGGGACAAATTGTGCATGTTGGCTTCAGTGTTCGAATGATTTAATGTATTTTTTCTTTCTTTTTTACCCTTTTTCAAGCATCGGTAAATAAGCATTTGTAATAAATAATTACGTTTGCATTATTTTTTTCTTCGCCTTAGAAAAGACATCTATCATTTGTTACATACCAACCTACGAATCTCGCAAGGGAGTGACTGGGATAATAGGTAGAAAAGCTGCGTGTTGTAAATGCTTTGGTGCCTACATCATTTTCTTCCTTGGCAACTGTAACGCGTTTGCCCCAATTACTTACCTACCGTAATAAAAGTACCTATTACAGGCATTTGTTCTTATTTTCTGTGCATACGCGAGCGGGTTGGCTCATGGCTGTAGGAGCAGTCAGATTGGTGAGCTCATAACCTGCCATTGTGCTTTGTCGTTTATTCCGGCGGCTTGTAGGCTTTCTAATAATGTAAATGCTGTAAGTAAATTGAACCACATACGTGTTATACATTGAGCAGGGACAAAGAGGCTGAGTTTTCCTGTTATGCAGAGACTAGCGGAATAACCACAAACAAAGGAATGACTTCAGTTCAACGTCGTCACGGCATAGACGGTGACCCTACTTTTGTTAAGAAGTTTGCGTTATTGTGTATATGGCATGCTACCTATCTTGCAGAGCGTAAACTGAGCACAGCTAAACGAAGCTAAACTGAGCTGAACTAGTTCCTAAGCATGCTGCCTATTTAAGTGACGTATGGCCCAAAATCCAACATTTTATAGTGCCTATACTTCTCACCTGGTGATGCCCCTTTGGTGTGGAATTCTGCGATAGCTACCGATAGGCAACTAACTATGCTCGCTACAGTGTATTCCAGGTAACTCTTCAGGTCATTCCAGGGATTTGTGTGCGTCTTGCGTACCCAACACCGGGCTGTGATTCAATCCACAAACCGGTTTTTGAGTCCACTGTTATCAAATCCGAATATGATTCAGCGCAGGAGTCGATCTGATGCCTGTAGTTTTTATCACGCTGACCTGGCCGTTTTGTGAATCAGCAGCCAAACCGGTCGGCTAGTCGTTTTATGTATAATTAGCGCGTTAACATTGGCCAGTCATCCTTCCGAGAGCCGAGCTGTCCATGCACGTAGGTCGTGCAGCTGGAGGAGGCTATAGGCATTGAGGCTATTGAGGCGAGGTGAGCCCATAGGCGCGGGAACCGGGGGGGGGGGGGGCAGTGAGAGCAGCTTGCCCCCCCAAGTCTGGGGCCGTGGACAACTTTAAGACGGAATATCACACTTTTTTTTGCAAATGTTTTCTTCTTTGTTGAAAAAGCCAAGGGCCAAAAAATAAGTGGCCTAAAACCGGCGAGAAAACTGGATTTGGGGGTACCTTAAGTTGATCTCTATTATGGTGTGCCCCCCAGTCTGAAAGCATATAAGTTCCCGCGCGGTGAGCCTCCAGTAACTTCATGGCTCATTGTAGCTCCACGGGATGCGTTTACTCGTAACGGTTGTAGTAAAGCGTCTTCAGCATGGTGTCCCTCATAGGTCTACAAGTAGTTGGGTTTTACTCTGTAAGAATTTTGGGTTTTACCAAGCTCGAAAATGCCGAATGCTGAAGACGTCTTTTCTCTCTTACTTTCCCTCGCTCTTTCCCTCATTCTCTCTCTCTCCTCTCTCTCTCTCTCTCTCTCCCCCCCTCTCTCTCTCTCTCTCTCTCTCTCTCTCTCTCTCTCTATTTACCTAACATAAATCATAGCAGCTACTTTGAAATTATACACGACCACAATAACTATGCAAACTTGTATAAACTTTGTATAAACTCACCTACATTTCCTGTTTCTATTTACCAGTAGCGCTTAGTCATGGAGATATGACATGACTATGCGATGCTTTCATTGACAAAAATGCGGCCAAAGTGTGTCGCGATGCAGCAATATCACAACAAACGATGTGTAACCGTGGCGACACTCCCAACCCCACCGAACTCCCTTGCATGGCAACTGGCAAGGCTGCCGATTATTCCCGAATACCATTTCCATTTGTACTCGCACCGGCCTGGCCCATCGGGAAATCCTCAATGCATTGCAAATGCACTGGGTCGGCTTGTGACGACCCCAGGCTTCCCACCTATTAATATCGAAGGGGTTCAATGCGCCCCCAGCTCTGTAGCGGTGCCTTTCAAAGCTCTCATTCATCATACGATGTCATCCATCTCTCATCCAGACGGGCTAAGCCACCACCATTTGCTGGTCATCAGTCAATAAAGTGCGCTTTTGAGGGCGCGTGTATATCCCCATAAGCTGCACTCATTTGTCTGTTGCAGAAAAGTGCGACTTTTGCTCGGCGACCCGAGACCGGGGTCGTTACCCTGCGTTATGTACTCTTCTCTGCCGTGCTGCCCTCACACCACGGTGGCACCTGTGCCGACTCTCCGTGGCCTCCTCCTCCCCCGCGAGGCTGGGCCGGTATTTTTACCTCCCCTGTTTTGCCGCCCGGCCCGTCTCGGGTTCTTTCCCGCTGACGGCCCGCCCGGCCGCCGGCGGCGGACCGGACCGGACCGGACCGGCCGGGCGGGCGGTGAGGCGGCGGAGGCGGCGCCGGCCGGGCGGGCGGGCAGCAGTCGCGCGACAGGTGCTGGGCGGTGAAGGTGTGTGTCTCCGTGCGTCTATGTGCCGGCGCCCGGTGCGCTCTCTCGGAGTTGTGAAGGACGTGTGAGTGTGGACGAGCAGTACGACGTGAGTGCGCGGGGAGCGCAGTTCGCGGTAGGCCAACTGACAATCTCCGGCCTTGCGTGGGTGCATGTGGAGATAATTGATAAACTGCGTGAGTGGTTTGGTGTGCAGCTTTGCAGTTGGTCCGACGGGTGACGGATCGTCCTGCTGAGCTGCGCACAGACGCGCTGCAGCGACACACGCAGTGGTGCTTTGCAATCAAATTGCCATCAAATTAGCACATCCGAGTTTGGCAGCGTGCAGGCCCGCCACAGGCGCCGGTCGTCGGCATCCGTCCCCACCGGCCCACTTCCCCAGCCCCCCGGCGGCGCGGTCTTCCGCTTCGGCGGTGCCGTGTTGTCCAGCCGGGCTTATTGACCCACAAAGGCAGGGCTTCACTGATAGGCTCAACACGCTTTCCTGAGGAGGCATCTATGGAGCAGCCGCGGTGTCGGGCTGGACATCACAGGACCGGTGGTATGGCCATACCTTACCACACCATGCCGCCATCCTCTGGCAGTTGATAGTAGCGGTATGACGCCAACTTCACCATTAATCACCCCATCATTTGTCACCCAAACTAAGGCGCCGCTGCCGGGGGAACGATCTGTATTGTGCGCGCCACAAAGAGCCGTCGTTCCCCGTTCGCTGGTGCGGCCCGGCTCGACACCGCGGCACTCTGAACCGGTCCAACGCGACAGAGCGGGTTACAGAGCGCTCCCGGACGAAAGGGGAACAATACGAGGCCTTGAGACACCCAGCCTGACGGGTTTCGCGCCCGTGACGTGACGCGCGCGCTGCGTAACGCCGCCGTCACGGGCCGGCTGCCGGCGGTCGTCACAGACCGCCTACAAGGCGGATCCGGAGACGCCGCCGCCTTAGGTGAATGACGAGACTGTCGCAACAGGTAGTGTGCGGCGCATTTCTGCTTTTCCAGAGCATTCCGCCAATTTGGAAACCAGACTTTCGCAATGGTAATGATGGGAAATGTGCCCGATCGTCCTCGTTATAACATCACTGATATTTTGTCCATAAAATCGCACAGAATTTTCGCGGCCTCACAAGTGGTCGGCCATTTGTGAATTGTGTATTCGCCCGGAATTGCAGTATCCGGTGTTTTGACCTGGCCTTTGTCTGCACCTGCCGAACTGAAGCGCCAGCGTGGCTCGCCCCTGATCGTGTCCACCTCATATCGTCCCATCTCGGCTCATGGCGCCGCATCTGCCGTGTGACGGGCTTGATTCCGTGACGACACGAGTTCGTGACGACACTACGTGGCGTCACGACACACGCCGTGACGGGGTGTCACCTGCGAGAAGATGTGGCGACACACAGACGTGACCCAAGTAACGGCTCGTGTGACGGCCGCCCCGCTCCCGGTGCCCGTTCGTCGCAGTGGCTCACGGAGGTGGCTCGCTGACGTCATCGTTGCAGCATCTGCTGTCTCGATGGGACACTGGCCGTTTCGGTTCACGGGATACTAAGGAGACAGGTGGCAAGCTGCCCGAATCTGCATGTGTAGAAGCGGGGACGACGGAATGTCGACCGGGATGGCTCGATGAGGTTTGTTTCCGCATCAGTGACTCGGTTATATGTGTTGTGTCGGTCTCAAACCGCCAGCAATCAGTGGAGCATGACCTCGGCCTCAGCCACGAGGTCAGGCTAACAGCTCTGTCGTCAAAGGCCGGTCCAAGCCTTTAGGTTGCCATTTGAGGCCATCGGATCTGTTCAGTTCATCTTTGGAGGTCGTCAGGTTCCTGCTGAGGTGGAACGGGAAGGATGCGGGCCGTCGGCGCAGTCACAGGTGGCCGCGTCCGGCTGACCTGACAGCCAGGGTGGCGGTATCGATCGTGTCGTGAAGGGTGCCACTCGGGATCACGTGTGACACGTGACGTAGTCCGACACACGGTGACAGATGGGGGAGGTCTGTCAGTCTGTCAGATGAAGTAATTTTAGGCTGAAATAGTTATATAAATCGTAAACTTTCCGTATCTGGACTACATCAAGCTTTGGCTTTAGCATCAATGCTAAGCTCTTTCCTTTTTTAATTTTCAATCACTGTGCCCGCACAAAGTCCAGCTCCAGACGCACCCGTTTGTGGTACCGGTGCTGCTGACACTGACATCGTTTCCGTGACTTCGTCTGGCCTCTGTCGGCTGCACTGTCGGTTTTCCTCTGTCGTGACAGCCGCCGGTGATGGCAGGGCCGGGTCCGCGACCGCGCCGACCGGCTTTCACGTCCGCCCGGGTCGTCAGCCCCGTCGACCGCGACGTTGGGGTGTGGTCGACGCCCCGACGACGTGAGCCGACGGCCGACCGACGGCTGAAGACGGACGGCCGCGTCATCGGCAGCTCGTCGTTCGCACCACCGCTCATCTCTCTATCTCCGGCACGGTGCCGGCACGTGGGGCGGTCCGTGAGTCACGTCAGTCACAGCGGTGTGAGCGGTGTGATGTGGCCACATGATGTGTGAGGTGACGCCAGGTGATAGTTATGGTGATATGCGGTCATTGAAACAGTCGCTTAGCGGACATGAAATGGTGATACCATGTTGTTCGCTGACACTTGAGTCGAGTTGAAGACAACATATGACCACAACATTAGAAATCGCTTCCTCACCGTGTCGCTTGGATAACGGCAGCCAGCTTGCCATCACACGCAAGCAGCGACCGCGTTGTTCCAACGGTGATGGTCTGTTTTGACGCTGGACCGAGACGTAATGGACTTCGGCTGCATTCCGTACTGCTGTATCACCGTATGTCTCAGTCGTGCTCTGTCGCACGAAAGAGACAAGAGCGCGACAAGAGGCGGGAAGACGCCAGGAGACACGGCGGGATGCGCTCTGACGCGGCGTGGCACGCCATCAGTCACGGCGACGTTGGTTGTTTTCCCATGTGAGGTGAAAGCCGCCGATTTGCCGGGCACACTTGACGAGACACAGGGGAAATTAATATTTCAGAGGGTCGCGCCGCCGGTATATTTGGCCCCCGACGATCAACTTTCATTTTCCGGGCCGCAGTCTATGGTCGCTGCTGCCGGGGCAGAGGCCGGGGAGGAAGGGGAGGGCTGGAAACGCTGCCAAGGGACGGGCGGAGACGTGGTGTCGTGTTTCACTGACGGGGTGGCAGTGACCGGCCGTCTCTGGCGGAAACACGCCGCTCCCACGGCCGGCTCCGGTGTCACTCGGTGGTTATGTAAACGCCAGGTCATGACCTTGTCAAACGCCGCGCTGGCCTGCGCTAATCGGCGCCTCCCTGGAGGCTGATCACCTGTCGACCTCTTCACCTGTTCGTGGACACCCAGAATCGACCGGGACCGAGGTTCAACTGGGTCCGCTAAACCAGTTTGGACCCGTCTACCTTGGTGACGGCCTGGTCCGGTCCCCGCCCGTCATTTGCAGAGCTCAGCCCGTGGCCGGTCTGTCATTCGGCCGGTCTGCTGTCGCTCGGTCTACTGTCAGTCTGGTATGCATGCTGTCCGGTTCCACGCCCAGTGTCAGGCGCGCGGTGCCTGCTTTTCTGTCATACCTGCCCGCCAGCTGCAGCGGCAGGTCTCAGCTGCTATGTGACATTTCCGAGCAGCAGGATGTCGCTTTCTCTTTCTCTGCAGCCCTGTCGTCCACCCTTTGCGTCGCCAGCGACGCAGTGCGCAGCCGGCGGTCGGCACTGCACGCGATCTGGCAGCTGCCGCCACATGTGGGCCGCCGTGGCCGCCGCCGGCTGACGGCACCGGCTGGCTGCAGGCCGACCTGCGGCGTGTCTGGCCGACCCAGACTGTCACACAGTCTGCACACCACCCTCCCTCCCGAGCGCCCCTCGTGCGGTGCCGCGCGACTCATCGACAGCCCGTTCTCCTAAGAGTGGACGAACGCGCGACCCGATTTCGCGTCGGTTCTGTAACTGCATGACGTCATTTTGCGCCGTGTCGACAGTTGCGGAGCGCGTGCAGCGCTGGTGCCCTGTGCTGGTGACGTCACAGACGCCTGTCATCGAGCGAGGGCGAGGGTGATCGGAGCGCGTGCCCGACTGGCTCGGGATGACCTCTGACCCCACGCGTGTCGCTTCGTTCGTCTGTGAGCGTGTCTTGCTCTGTGACGAAGCACTCTGTTTGGTTTATCCTCTGCTCTGTCAGCACGTGTCATTTCCATCTGTGTCTCCTCGCTATTCAAGGCTCTGGATTTGGGCTCAAGCTCTAGACTGTATTTCAGACGGGCAAACACTTGACTCTCCCTTCAGCTGTTCAACTATGTCAACATGACTAACCGCTACTCCGAACGGTGCACCGCCCTCAATCATATCCCGAGGTTCATCGTTACGCATCTCTGTCACAAAACCACAGCAGTCACGCATCACACACATCACACATACCTCCCACATCACCGCAGAGGGCCACGTCAGTGTGGCGCCGGTGCCGTGAACCGGCTGATGTCACCGGTCACGGGCGCTGTCCCCGCAGAATGTCGAGCCGCGATCCCCGGCTGCGATAGGTCGCATGCAACACCGGCCGCCGGACGTGGTGACGAGCCCGCACGCAGCTGACGCGTGGTGACCGGGCCGGGTGAGCGGTGGTGCTGGGTAGAGCTGGTGAAGGTGGAACGTGATGTCGGGAAAGGTCAGCCGGCTAGGTGACCCAGTGACTTTTTTGGGGCTATACCGACTGGCGTTAAACGTGTTCGATGGTGCGTGAATAACCCAGATTTGGTACGGAATTCTGTGATGTTGGTCCAAACTGCAAGGATTGAGGAAACGCTGCGTTCAGCTCCTACAAGCATAATCACTTGGCTTGTGGAATGCGGAGCATCCCAGTCACACTACAGGCCATGCCACCTCTCCTCCCGGAGGCCATACGATCCCAGACCTGCACACGGGCGGCCTGTTTGGAGAGACAACGGAGTGTCTGTCTCCGCCACTTCCTCCTGAAAGACAACTCGGCGGAGCCGTCCGCTGCCGCGGCCTGCTCCGTGTCTCAGCGGTGCAGCGGCTATCTTGGGAGCCGGAAGCAGCCGTCTCAGCTCTCTCGTCGGAAGGCATTCAGTGGTGATGGCTCACCTGTTGACAGGTCTCTGTCACAGCTCGACTGGGCGCGGCTGTGGATCGAATATCTCTGCGGTGACTTTGTCAAATATCGCCCTCGTTTCTGCTGTCACAGATTTCGCTCATCGTCGCTCGACATAGTATATTTTTGCTTTGATTCGCTGAACCTACGTGTGACCTTCAAGCTGTAACTGAGCTCAGTCATGGATTGAAATAGGCCTGTCCGACCTTCGGTCACAACTGTGACTCAAATTGGCTATGGACATGAGTAGCTGGGTGTGGCCAGGTCCAGCCGTGGCTGGTGTTAGCGCACCGTCGGCACTGCAGTCTCCGACTCCGACCGGGGCCGACGGAGGAGAGCGCAAAGGCCACTTTCTTCCTCGCCCTCTTCGATCAATTACGGACGGTTTTTAACTGAGCGGGCACACAGCGCACACAATGGATTCGAAAGGGATGTCCTGCTGGGAACTGGAGTAGTTTTTGCGCCTAACCCGCCTCGCAGCAGGCGTGAAACTCGATTGTTGTGTCTGTGAGGAAACATTAAAAAATGCGTGCACGATGATTGGTCCAGTTCGACTGAACGACTGAACGCTCACGTCCATAAACGCTCGTTTGGTGCTGAACGCAAGAAAATGGGTATGCCACTATAACCGATGTTAATCTTTTCCAACAGATTGCACAAACAAAATAATTTATTTTGAGTGAAATTTGTATAAACGCCGCAGATAGCGTTGATTCAAATGAAGATGGATGCCTAAAATTTATAAAAGCCGGTCATTTGGCTTTACCAGTGCGTAAGCGTTGAAATTCGCTGTAAAGTGAAGTTCGGTGAAAAGTGGTGGTCAAGATGCAGTCGGTCTTCACGAAGGATGAAACTCTGATGAGCCACATAGGAAGGACGCCCCAGGCGGTGCGGACCTTCATGCTGAACAAGGCCCGCAAGATCCGTCGGAGTCGGAGCGCCTCACAGGTGAGTTTCTGCCTTCTGGGTGGTTTAGAGAAGCTGGAACTAAAGCTGAACACTTGCCCCCTGTTCAAGTGCCGCTAGGTAGAGATGTGTGAGTGTTTTAGCAGGTCTTTGTGAGACATGTGTTCTAAATATTCGGGATTCGGCACTGGGCTAATGGAGATTAGGTGCATCACATCGAGTTAGACATCTGTAAGATTTTTCATATGTGGTCGGCTTTGGAGTTCCTATTAAAGATTCTTGTTTTTAGCATTGTTTTACATGCCGGAAGAATTCTGAATCCATGCTTAGCGTGTCACTGTAACATGCTGCGAAGTTTCCCAGCATTAAGTGGTTTCCATGAAACTCATTTACATACGGTTTCATTGTGGAATCGCACACATTCTTCCATATTCCTGGTTTCTCACGATCTGCAGCATCGCCCTGCGCTTTGTGATAGTATCGTCGACCACAAAGCCGCCGAGATACTCTCTGATTCCTATGGAGGTCGGAATGCGGCGGCCGACGGAGCCTCCTTCCCTCACGCAGCTCGGCCGCAGGCCAGCCCTTCCCAGGCTGGATCAGACGCCGCGGGAGCATCCTGTGGCCGGGACGGCGTTAATTAACTGCATGCAGAGTGTCGGGAGGCAATTCGATAGCTGGTGCCTGATCTGGGAAAAATGTAGGAATACGTTATCAGTTACAAACGAGCTCGAATCAAACACGATAGACATACTCATTGCTGCTGCCAAATCATCGACTTGATGTCTAAAATGTATTCCTCCCTTCCTCTCCCCTCTCCCTCTCCCTCTCCCCCCTCTCTCTCACTGTCTCGAACGCACATTGGCGTTCGTTGTATCCGTTCCAAGTATCATTACTTTAGCTTCTACTCCCTGTCTTTTTTCCTATCATTCAAATTGTACTCCCTGCTTATGCCTCACACAGATAGTTGCCTATCAGCCCTTCCGGTCGGTCAGTGCAGGCCCAGCCGCCGCCCCGTGTGACTTGTGAGAGTGCCACTGGAAAGTGACCACTGACCGGCGACCGCGATCACTTTCCTCGGCACTACCCACCGGGTATTGTTCCGTGCCAGGCCGGATTGTTCGCGGTGTGTCGCTGTCTGAGATTGTTCGCGGTGTGTCGCTGTGGGGGATTGTTGTCGACCTGCCGCTGTCTCTCCCGTTCGGGTCAGCGTATTCATCAGCGATGGGATGGTTCGCGACCGGAAGAGAGATACCATCACATCTGCTAATGCGCTCATTATGTTCGGCTGAAATCGGCCCATTTGTGAATGCGGTGCTTCTTAGTTCTTATTCGCCACCTTGACTATTACCTGTTGCATGATATTTCTCAGAGGTGCAATGTATTTACCTCTCTGATGATTGGTTACAAAGTGCAGCTTTTTGAAAACGTTTATTGATTGGAATAGGATTATCGAGCTCTCACATAAATCAAATCCATGGACCATGCAGTAGCATTTGTGATTAAACTGTGCCCTTTTGACGAGGAAAGGTTACTGACGGAAGCACGCCCGAAACGACGGGGGTTCAGATAGTGACGATCTCCACTCCAGTGTTGATGATTACCTTCACAAACAATCCACCATGGGGAGCAGGCCGCAGAGACGGTTGGGCCGCCATTCTCCCAGTGTGGGGCATACATTGGTGAAAATTATGTTTGTGGTCCACCTGTATTGCATAATCTTCCTGAAAACAAACCAAACGAAATCTTGCATAATAACGGAACTTCAAACAGGGCCTTTGTATCCTGCGCCAAATGCTCTACCGTGGGAGAAAGCGTCAAATACAAGATACCTACTCCCAGCAGCTCGTTTCTTATTCGACGTTCTTTGTTAGTGGAAGGAAATTTCTAACATTTTTTCCGATCGCCCTCTCGGACGAGTATTTCCCTCTTCTGGCCGTTTTCCTGCATCCTCCGTTCGCTTTTCACATGGCTTCAGCTTCCCGTCGATGTTCTCAGCTGTCTGTATGCTTTAATGTAGATGCAATTCCTCGAGAATCCGCTCATTAGCGGTTCTGGTTTGGTTAATCTTTCATTTGGCTTTTGGTTTAACATCACAATGCTCTTCACTTCTCCCATGCACTATCTTCTGGTTTTTGTCACTCTTATCATGTCCCCCAGCCATGCGACATTGAATCGAGTCGTGCAGACCCATCCAACGCACCCAACCCTCCTCCCCCAGCTCCGCCTTCGTCTCCGCCACGCCCCGGCTCCGCCGCGGGTGCGGCCAAAACTACGCACTGTGCCCACTGACGCGTGTCCCCGCCTCGGGCAAGGTCACGCGCCCTGCCTCCTTCCTTAGTCCGTCTGCAATGGCCAGTAATAGTCCCGCAACAAGACATCAGTAGTACGGGAGCGGAGACACGGCAATGATATGACGGCTGACGAAGCTCGTTAGCGAGATAGGCGAAGAGCGATGCCGCTTTGGAATCTGCCTGTTGTAGAAAGCTGTTGGCCTGTTGAATATCTCGATAATCGAAGTTTTTAAATGAAATTGGCTCACATCCTTGATTTGTGCATGCTGCTGTGCAGTTGTGGTCAGATTTCAGCGCTTGGTTTGCTTTTATTGCGGCTGCCGTGAGACTTTCTTCCTGGTTCTCACACATTGTCGGCTAACAGCAATACGTTCCGTGGTTTGGTGAATCGCCAGCCATTTCTTGAATCATACCCTTACAGTGACATGCACGGCTCGCCACGACTGCTGGGCACAATGTCCGCCGGTGGTCAAACCCTCAACTATGCGACTTGCAACCGCCGCAGATGCGTCAGTTTTCGCTCGACTGGCCGCATGTCGCCTTCTCACGCCATTCAAAACAACCACCGGAAGGTTTAATCGTGTCGTCAGTGGTGTTGTTTGGCCGTACGACCAAACAGATCGTTTGTCACATGTGTGTGCCCCTGCACTGCACGTCAAGCTCGCCTCTGCACGGTCTGTGTACCCGCCCCGAGCATCTGGTGTCGGCACTGTTGGTCTACAGAGTTGACATCAGCCCCCCGACGCTCCCACCCACCCACGAAGGTGCAGCGGTGATTTGCGACCGAGCAGTAACACAAAGATGTTGACATTGTTGAGACATGACCTTTGATGTCACTGCACCGTTCCTCGATTCGTTCCATTAAAGGGACAGTATCACCATTTTGATGAAATTTGACATTGCATAGGCCCCACCTTTCTGGTCCGGGAACTGAAGACCGATCCTCGAAGCTCCACACCGTTATCCCGCTATCGCTGCTCAAAGTACGAAAGGTGTACTACACTTTGAATCGTGCTTCACTATCTTCACTGTTTAAATGTTTGCGCCGTTTTGAGTTGACCGCCAGTAATAAAACTTTTACCCTGGTCATTTCATCAAATTTTATAAAGCCAAAACGTTTTTCGCACTTATTCATCACCGTTAAATTCATTAAATAGTCGTAGGCAATTTCCGCTGTTTCTTTCGGATTCTAGCGGCTCAACAAAGGAATTCCTCCAGCTTGAATCACAATCTCCCTCCAATGTATCACGTTTATCACGTGATTGTCACGTGATATTTTCTCCCATTGTCAATTGTCACGTCCAATTGTCACTCCCTCCAATTGTCACGTGATATTTTTATAGGCAATACCTAAGGCTACCTCTCCCTAAGGACAACTCAATCAGAAGAACGACCGCGTAAGCGTAGCGTCAATAATGTATTATCTGCGCCAGTTCTGTAGTAATTTTGCATGCTTCCAAACTGGCGGCCATGCTTGTATAGTGGTGGTTCGCTCATGAAAATGAATCATGAAAATGAAATGTGGTTGCAATATTTTTCACCGAGTTCGGTCCTCAAACTATGTTTTTCTGATTCAGAAAAATAAGAAATGCTAGTAAAAAAAAAAAATCAGCTCCATACATTGATTTTTTTCGATGATACTGTCCCTTTAACAGTGCTGTTTTAACACGGTTGCCTTAGTTTTCACTGGTTGTCATATAAAATAATTTACTTCACTGTCATGCCATCAGGTAGATCATCACCAGGGTCAAGGTCTAAGACCCATGTGCTTCACTTATCCCAGAGACTTGATATGTTACTCAGTGCCACGAACGAGAACGGCTTAAAGGGACCATCCCACCTTAACATTAGTTTTGAGTTGAGATAGCCAAGTTTGCGGCCAGGCTCAGAAACCACCATTTATCCTGGTCGCAACCCCCGCAGCTTTATGGTGTTCAAGAAATTTCTTCCCTTTACTTGCAGGGTGGGACCAGCTTAGTCCCTATCTCTTAACCATTAGCGGTTTTTTGATGACGTCAGCAGTCATTTCAACGCCCGCCATTCCTTGAACCCGAGTTTTGCTGACCTTGAGCTCCCTTGTTTATCAACGTGAAATCCGTCGTCGGCGCTGATGAGAAAGCCTATTGCTTTTCATTTTAATTGGAATATTAGAAGATACCCACCACTGGACTGGAACTTGGACTGATATTATACCAAGGCCGAAGATGATCAAGCTGCCTGCTATATCTGGAGCTTTGTGTTCAACTTCAACATTGAATAAAAAACAAAATATCAAAGCAAACTGGATATGGTACTGCAAGTTAAAGTCCAAAGAAATTTGAAGAGCTGACAATTGACATTAATTCTTTTCCTGCAAGGTTTCCATATGGAGATCACAGTCACACCATGAAGAAATATTTTTGATGTTAACAGTTGAAAGGGGATTTATCTTCCAGTTTTGACGAAAGACGCTGCTGACTGTCTTTGGAAAAGGATGTCGGCATGAGGTGCAATTATGCTTGTGAAGTGGTTATAACTGGTCTTTTCACAGTATTAAATTAAATGTGCCATTGCAGCCAAGTGTGTTATCATGTAAGGTAAAATCAAAACTACAATGCTGGTTTTACGAGCATTGAGAAGGCTGGTAGGTAACACCTGCCTGTGCTCGTAAATCATGCTGCCAGAGTATTCTAAATTAATTTTATCATACACTTTTGTTGTCCAGAATGGTTGCACTATTGTTTGGTATCATATTATTCCATGTAAATATGGTAGTGTAAAGTCCGACCAACATGTTACCAGATTTGAAGCTGTTACGTTACCTAAGTACCTGTTTTTTACTGGCGTGGTGAATGTCACCTGGATTTTGTTTTGAGGTGCAGACCTAGTAACTCTGACTACATGGGTTTGAAGCTATTATCTATTCTGTTTTTACTGGCCTGGTGAATGGCGACTGATGTTGTCCGTGGATGGCACTGAAACAAATTTTGAGTGTTTTGTACAGTGTTTTAATACAATGCTGAGGGCTGAAAGTTGTCTTGTTTAAAGTGGTGAAAGTTCAGGATATGCCAGCCACCATGGTGGGTCAGAGTTAAATGTGTTGCAGTCAGTTCGGCTTCGGCAAGCACACGGATGGGCATACGCATCAAGACCTGCTCTGCCATACTTTCAGCCAATTTTACCTAGGTAAGTCTTTTCTTTTTTCTGCCAAAAGCTATGACATTGTGAATTTCAGCACTGTGGCCTGTGTGTAGCTTTCAGGAAAGCAATTCTAAATAAAGCTCTGATAAAGTGCAAAATCAGCAATGCAGCACTCTATTACATTTTCTACAACATCTTACTTGTTCCTTGCATGGAGAGAAAAATGCAATGTTATGAATTCGTTTATTCACATAATTTGACAAGCATGCAGTTACCTACTACTATCACTGCACAAAACAGAGCAGAAAACATCAGTTGATCAAACACAAGACATAACAGAAGTTTACAACATAGGGCTGCCGAACCTGCTTCCTCCCACCACAGTTGATGCCATTTCCTAGCCTGGCTTGATGTGAGCACTGAATAGCTGCTTTGTCTAATTACAGCTCACTACCATAATACCATTCAACTTAAACTACTCTCTTTAAAGTAAGAGTGAGAGCGTTCAGTGTTCATAGCAGCTCGACAGACGACAGACAACAAACATCTTGACAAACCAACCAGTATTTGATTTGGCTAATGATTTATGTGCTTGTTGTAGCATGGCCAAACTACTTTAACAGCAATAATCCCTGTTTCATCTTGATCTTGCTTTTATTTCCATTTGAACTCAGATCTTGAAACAATCATCTGAAGTGATATCAGATACTGGCTTCTGTTTCTCTTGAAAGCAAGTTAAAACAACAATGATAAACTAAGGCAGGAGATGTGAGTTGTGGCAGTAGATTTTTGATTCAACATATGTCAACCTTATATTGCTTGAGACCTCTTTGACAGACAAACAAATATTTATAGTTTTTTGATAGTTTGGATTCTTGGCTTGATTTAGCAGATCAGCTGTGAACCTTGACTTTGAAATCACATAAATGTCATGGTACCCGAACGAATCCTCGCATGACATTTCTTCGTAGCACAATTTTTCGTCCGCATTTCTTCGTCTACAAATCTTCGTCGGTGCATTTATTTGTCCCTCAATGCTTACTCTTGCATATATTTGCGTTGAAGAAGAAATGCGAGCCGATTTTCATATACCCTGGTGCGAGACAAAGTAATGCGATAGGTACGAATAAATGCCCTGACGAAGATTTGCAGACGAAGAATTGCGATACGAAGAAATGCCATAAGAATTGTCCTGGAATCCTTTATTGGCCATCATATATTGACCTTGATAAGATAAACGCATCATTCGCGCAATATTTGTCGCACTTTGATACCAAACTATTGCTTCCAAATGCCGACGTAAAGAAAACCTTTATGTGACGTCATAGAAACAGCGGATTTCCCAAAAAGTAAACAAAAATAAAAGTCTTATATCTCGAAAACGGGTGAATATTTTCCGGTAAAATTTGGTAGATGTTCATTTTCGCTCTTTGTGATTCACGCTACATCACTTTTATGCCAATTCATTAACTTTTTTGAAGGTGGGAGGGTCCCTTTAACATTGCTTGTCATCGTCTTAAAACATTGTCATATTAAATTGCTGTCCGAAAGGGACAGCCATCCAAAAACACCACTACCCACTTGACCTTGCCTCCAGTCAGGATTGCCTAATTGGTTACTCAGACCGCACGGCACCCCGGCACACCATGGCCTTGTCTAAATCAGCCGGCACCTCTCTCACGGCGTGATTCCGTATACCGTGAGCCGAACCCCGGAAAATCACAGGCTCAAACGGCTGAGCTCCTTTTCCTGAACATCAGTCGTGTTTAACCTTGCCAGCAGTGGTTTTCCGGCTGCCTGGCTCTCTGCTGGTGGTTCGGGAGCGGAGCTGTGGCTGCTCCCGGCGTCACGTTTCTTCGTGTCACCTTGAACTGAGCCCGTGACGGTCAATACATGAAATGCCATAGTTGCATAGTCACAGATCGGCGTTTTATTTAGTTTGCTGATGCTTACTCATGAAATTGAACTGTCAGGTTCTAGTAAAGTCAAGTTCCTGTTTTGTTTATGTGACCGTCGCATGGCATGCACTATGTACATGCGCCCATTTCACAGAATTACCAGCTGCTTATGCTTTATCGGGTGAAAGAACCATCTACCGCCCATATGACATAGTAAAGGCATGAGTAAAAACCATGGCGGGACCAAGGTTTGGCGACTTGACCAATGACAACCTCTGACCGCGTCGTACCCAGGGCTGCAGGGTGAACCTGACCACCGCGTACCCCTGACGATGGCGCGGATTTCGTGCGGCGTTATCATGTTGTGGACACGTGCAGCCATATCCGGTCCGGCCGCGGTCCCAGAGACATTCCTGAGCGACCGACGGACCGCCGCGGCGGGCCCGTGTGCGCCCGAAACAATGGGCCACATAATGGCGTGTATCTGTGGCACTCATGGCTGTAGAGCATGATCACAATGCCGTCACGGACCTCGGGCGGCAGTTCTGTCCGAGACAGCTCGGCCGTGACCAAAGATAAGACAGGGTAACTGCAAGGCGTCGGCACTGAAACGTACAGTGTATCTTAATATTCACCAAATTATAGAAGGAGCGATGTATGATAAAGGCTGTGCTGTTTGGACCGGAAAATCTGAGTTATTGTTCGTGCGCAATAGCCGGTGTCCTATACCGTTATCAAGAAAATGCAGTCTTTCAATGCAGTTTGTGAAGGGAGCAAGACTGAGTTGATCGTAAATGAACTGGTTTCCACTTTGGGTAATTGCCGTATCACCGACACAGGTAGTTCCCACTATTTCATTTCGCCGCCGTTAATACAACGTCTTCCGTCCCGTCTCATTGGCCACACACTCTCCTCTCCTTACACGGCGACCGGGCGTGATCGGCTCCACTCGGCCCTTCCGACTCCGCCTGTTCTCTGGCAACTCCGCCCAACTGCCTCAGGGTACCTGCAGTCTGCTCCAGCGAAATGGAGAGTGAAAGAGGCGGGAGAAGGCCGGAGGAGAGCAGACAGGCGTCATGATCCTTAATGAAGTCGTCAACTGCCGGCCACCAGTTTCTCTTTCGGCTGACCGGATGACGTCTCAGCTGTCAGTAACTAAGGCGCCGGTTTGAACCAGTTCTGCCGGAAGAGTTGACACAGACTGGACGGTCACGGCTGAAAGGGAAACCGAACCGGTCGGATCAATTCGCCTCATCAAATCGGAGCAATCGCGGTCTGGAATCCAAACCTGCAGTTCCCCACGGTCTGCGAGTGGACAAGCGTGCCTCGAACCCGTCTACTTTCGTTTGAACGGGGATGGACCGTCGGCACAGCGCTGCGCTCGCTCGTGCGAATCGAACGATTGCGCGAGCGCGCGGTAAAAATGGTAAACTCCCACGACTAACGGGTCGTCGGCGGTTTGGGGTCCGAATCCTGGGCCGCTGACGTGTGAATTCAGCTCGGGGCAGCGAAAACTCGAGGACTTCCTGAGCAATAGGTCTCGTTTTTGGCGGAACACTGGCAGCGAAAGCGCCTCTCTGTCGTGGCGAAATGCCGGGCGAGGGACTAAATCTGAACTTATTTGGTCTCGGCTCTGGAGACCAGACATGTGTGAAGTCATGGGTCGTGACCTGGACAGTTCTGCTGTGATGAATGCCTAGTCGATAAGGGCAGTTCGTGAGTTTTCGTTCCGGAACAGTCTCAAGTAAGTCATCCAAAAGAGGTATATTTTCAATCTTGCAGACCTTTGGTAACCTGCGACCACAGTTGTGACTTCGTGTGACATTCTGGCTGAATGGCTCTGGCTTCGGTGAATTTTTTGCTAGAACATCGGGGCTTCAGTACGAGGTTCTTTTTGTCTCACTATTATCTACACCTATATAAAGTTTATTACAGCCATTGGTATTGTTAGCCTGGCCATATGCCTCGCGATAAGAGAAGAAAGGCCATTCGGTAGCGTTCCTTATTACTCTCGCCATGACCGATCTCCTACCTTATGGCTAGCTGTAACCCAATAGCGCTCAATATCCTCGTAGTGCCACGCTTGTATGCTATTGGGGTGGGTGGGTATCGAGGAAAAGGACCGTAAGAATAGAAAGGTCAAAAGGAAGGGTCTGAAAGGATGTCCGTCGTGCAACAATACCATGTGTCTTGTGATGGAAGCTCTCAAAATGGAGAAAAGTGACAACCACACTGCACCGACGAAGTATACCTATCATTTTGATGTAACAGTAACACATCGGGTTTGGTTCCGGTGAAACACCCAGTATAAGTGGCTGGCGCATTGCTAATATAAAGTTACTTTTCGACTGCGACGACCCCGTGGGCTGCTCCAGCGTAAGTACCGGTGTCGCCGGCGGCCGGGAAGGCGGAGGTCGCCGGTCGCCCTCTCGCTCCCTCTGATGGATGTCTTGTTGTGCTGCGGTGCCGAGTTACCGTGCGCCGCCAGACGCCTACCCACTGCGGGGGAGCGGCCACGCTGCAGGCGCCTCGTCAAAACAGCCGCCTTTGTGCAGCAATCACAGAGGCCAGGCGTGTCATACACACACGGCACACCATGACAACGTCAGTCATTCAAACGCAAATCACAAGATGCTTATCTTTCTTTTCTTCGGCTACACATTTTGAATCTGGAAGACGCATCGCATACCTGATTTGTATGCGTAGTGCTTATCGCTATAGACACTACATTATATTGAAAAAAGTTGCAATTTGATAACGATACGATAGAGATGACTATAATATAATTGTGTAATTAAAGAACATCTTCATTTTATTATCTGCACACGGTTGACCATATTTGTAGCCCTCTTGGGTGAAGTTTTTCGTGTTCTCAGCGTCCTCACGTTCAGAGAGAAAATGTTTCTTACCTGTCTCTGACCATCAAATCCCACGTGACGATCGTGCTCCGGAAGAGAAAGAGAGAAATATCAAAGCCTGGGAGAAGGCGAGAGTGACAAATCGACCGAGCCGGAAATGAGTTTTGTTCAGCACGCCGCTCCTCGTGGGTTACCACTTCGTGCTGCTAGATAGACTGGGGAGCAGCTTCATATCCCGTGCGACTATTATCGCGTGAGGCTCTTCGTTTCTGCTTTCCTCATCAAGCTTCTACCGAACAGTAATAAGCTTTTCTATCAGCTCTTCCATCAGCTTCCAGCCTCCTCCGCTAACGGCACTTGGTACAACTGCAGCGCAGCTCGAAGCTGGGGACCACACAGCAAGCAGGGAGGTTCTCTGGGATGATCCTAAGCACCCGTTGTGCCGTGTTAATGACCCATTATCGTAAACCGCAGCGGCGGAGAGCGCCCGGTGCAGCAGAGACTACTACGCAGGAGAAAGGTGATCGGCCCCCGCTGGTCTAATTTGTCAGTTCACGCAGAGCCACGCACGAGCTCAGCGACTGTGCCAGACGCGTTGACCCGCGGGTCAAACGTGCCCCCGGGCGCCCTCTCGCTTTCGGCGGCGTACGCGGCCGTGCCGACCCGCGTGACCTGGCGTCCACGGCCGCGCTGACCCCTGACCCCGTCTGACGGCGGCGTGTCGTCCACGGAGCCCGCGGCGCCGCTCCGTGAAGGTGCAGACAGCTCCGTGACGGCTGAGGGCACTCAAAGGCGCCGCGGGGCGCCCTTTGTTTGGGTTAACGGCTCAGGGGACGGTTGAGCACCACCTGTCTACAAACCTATCGTGATGTGCGAGATGTGCTTTGCGGTTGAGATGGTCATTAAAAGTGTTGACGGTCAAAGGCGCTCAAAGCGTCAGGTTAAATAGAAAAGTCTCTGCGGTTATCGTGAGATGATTGGCTGTTGACTTGAAATAAATCGACTTGGTGCATAAATCGACTGTAAATATAAATATGCTTCCTAAGTTCCTATGTTGAACCAACGTATGTTGACTCTAAGCATTAAATCAACGTGTCTCATTGACCCACGATTCACAACGAACTCACAACACATTCTCCTACAACGAATGGCACTAACAAGTAACAAGCTTGGTTACCACCGCATCCTTCGAAGTGCTCGCTTCTCAGAGTTGTTTGTGAGCCACAAATTCACTGAAACTGAGCCGCCCTCTGCAGCATTTGTAACTTCTTGCCGGTTGTTTGATAGCTGGTACTGTCTGTTTGGGATTGGGACGTTTCCAACTCGTGCTTACAGATGTGTACCGAATTTATCGAACCACTTCAGACACAAGACCACAAAAAGTGAGTGAAAACAACACAATTTCAGCACCCAGTTACTTCTAAGCTTGCGTCAGCCCGCCACCAAGCTACTTGGCATTGTCGCCAGCTTTTGCTGTGCCGGGAACTTCCACGGTTCTGTTTAGCCGTCTCAGTGTAGATGAATTGCACCAGGTACCTAGCAAACTATCGGGCTGGCTGAATCTGTTGAAGAGAGACAGAGGAATGCAGCTAAGCCTCGCATTGCAGTAGTTTTTATTTTCTGGCAGATTTTAACCGACAATTTCCTTAATTAAAGTTAAAGTGTGAAATGCTCAGCATGCACGAGGAGAGGTATTTCAAGGAGACGGGGTTGTGTCTGTGAAAGTAATGTTAACCCGCGCACTAAAACTGGGTCGGTGCTTGTCACCCGCTCAGCTGATGATGACTATTAGATGCACCATGAATGTGATGAATAAATTTGGTCCGGGAAATTACCTCTCAGCTGCTCGTGGCTGTTTGAAAGCGTAATTTATAAAACATGCCGCCCATTAAACAAATCACCTCTTACTCTAGGCCATGTCAATTTTGTGGCGAATTCTCGTGAATAAGGACGACGTATGCCTCCTGGCAGCAGGTCAGGATGGTTACCTCAGTCGCGTCGGTAGCGGGCGTCACTGCGCGATCGACTGGGAACGGGCGCCGGCCGCCGCGTGGGAGCGCCTCAGAGGGTCTGATGGAGTCCACCGCCAGCTGTCAGTGTCGGGAGCGGAGCTGCTGCTCGGCAGCGGGCTCTGCAGCGCCCGGGGCGGGCCCGCCACCGATCACAAAAACCGTGATCGACTGCCTGTCTCCCGTCTTTTTACATCCCCCTCACCGCCGTTTTCCTACTATCTTCGCTGAGTGTTTTCCTCCTCACAACTCATGCTCCCATCTTTTAGATATCGGGGTTGCCCGCCTTGTTTCTGAGCTCTGCACCTGCCAATTATTTTGTTCTTGTTACAGTCACCCCTCTCACTTGCTCATTCGTTGTTAACCCTTCACCATAACCCCTTCTCTCACTGCTCGTCTCTCTAATTATGCCTCGTAGCTTCATGCAAATAAGTTACGCTGCTGCTTGTAACCAGTAACTTTCTGTGAACAATACCTACCGTGGAAGAGACCGCTGAGGAACCGCGATTCGCTTCACTCAGCTGACCGACCACAAATAAAGAGCAGTGGAAATGACAGCGTAATACCAGGACTTATCGGCCAATTGGTATGAGTCGCGCCTCACTGGGTTTTGTAGAGGGAGGGTTTTTGTGCTGCTCAAGAATGGTGCCCAGTTTTGTGTGACTAATTATGCTACAAAGCCTACCATTAGACAATAATGGCTTACCCAGCCGACAAGAAAGGAAGGGTTAATAACCGAATCCAGTGAAGTCCACCCAATCGCTCACTTGTGCATTCTTAGCTTGGTATAATGATAGGCGGTTAACAAGTCAGCCCGCTTCCGAGCGCTCCGGTTAGATCTCCGACTCATTCTGACCTGGTAACGACAGTCAGAGCTGCTTGGTCTTTGCTCTGCAGTAACTCCCCCAGACGGACACACTCCTCAGACCAGCGCTTGTTTATACAGCCCTGCAAAGGCCGCCGCGTGTCCGACTTATCCTCTGATATGTTCCGTTTCCTTGGCCTGCAGCCGTCCTCGTTTTTTTTCCTTGTGAAGAAAGCAGCGGGATCTGCTGTCGTTGCACATTTTGCAGTGCTCAGAACCTGGTCACCTCCATCTCTGTTCTGTCACAGCGTTGCGCTCGTGAACAGTTTTGTGTGACATCTGGTCACCATCAGTTTGGTGCAAGCCGGCACTCCCAAACCAACGATCGTCTGCCGCTGCGTGGGACGGTGGAGATCGTCCAACAAGTCCGACTTCTACCAGTCATTAGACACTGATCCGCGGTGCTCTGAGGCGTCGCAGCTTGCGCGGTACATGCTGTGTTCTTGCGCTAAGCCCGTAGCGTGTTTACTCCAGCGGGGCTTTTCTGGGGCGGCTGGCGCACGCCTGCAGTCCGAGTGCCGTGCAGTTCCGGCTCGTTGCCGCTGAGTCTGTTCACCGTTATCTCTGGGCGGCGCCGGGACTGATACCGCAGGCCAGCTCATACAGCGCCACAGCGGCCACCCCCGGCGCCGAACAACACCCACTGACACCCACTGACATCACCTGACCTTGGGCCCTGAGGGCACTGTGCCGGCCTTTTGTCCGGGGCCCACCCCTCCCCGGACCCTGCCGCCGTTACTGCTAATGCTGACACCTCGGTATAGTGCGGCGGGTCATGTGCTCTCTTTGTTGACTTCGGCAGTTTCTGTATGGTGTACGGATGGCAGAGGAACTGACCGGCACGCGTCTGTTTCCCCACAGGGACGCTCACAGCAGAGGACACTCAGCGAGGACCCCGACATGGGCCCGGATGACGTCATCATCGACAGCAGTGTCCCTCATGTGAGTACCTACTCAGGCTAGCTACTTACAGGTGTACGAGTAGTGTCGGTTTGGTGGCCATAGAATATGATGCTGTACCGCCACAGCAAAATACCTACCTTAACCTATATAATTATATCAAAGGGAAGACCACGCTACATAAAATCGATTCCCAGAACACAGCTAAAAAATAGATTGTCTACGAATTGTTAACCACTGAACTTACAGGTAGATAACTATGCCTAGGTAGGTACTTCTTATCATCTCGTGTGAATCACTCCCTCAAGCAGCTCATTAGGGCTATCGCTGGAGATTCATGTTTTATGTTCTCGTTAACGTCATTTCAATGTCTCAAAGAGCAGCGGACACGTGTTGACTTCAACACTACCGGTCATCAAGGCAGCATTTCCTTGTCTCTATGCGACAGGGAAACGCAGTTCCATCACGTCAGCACGGCAACACTAGCGTCCACTATACATGACTCCATGTTGGAAATACCACCCGGGAACTGAGAACTCAATCACGCACTACCGGCGGCAGTGACGGCACCAGCTGACCGATAGGACATAACTGGAGCGCGAGCATTGATGTGCCGCCTTTCCTCATATTTATAATGCCTTTTTTTACTTGTAGAATGATATTAGTCACTCGTTTTTCACCATAATTCTGAACGGGCCTTGTGAGGTCATTTGGGCTGATAGGTAAAGCGAACGAGATAAAATTTATCTGTGTATGTATGGCCTGTTTTTCTACTTACAAATCAAGAACACATCGCTACCGTCATGCCTATTTATTATTGGATATTTTACAAAAAAATGTCACTTTTATCGCTTACACTAAACTGCGAGCATAGCTGTTACCTTGAACTCCGACTAAACCAAATTACCGCTTCCTGGTCTGCCGCATGGCTACTGATTTCCACCAGGAAGGCACGGGCACTGTATCACTGCACAACATTAAAAGCCCGCTCATTTAATCTTCCTTAGCGTCTCCCGCGTCATCTGGTAGCCCGCGGCGGCGTTGCTTTCAGATCTGCCAGCTCGTTTGGTCATTGTGACGTCATCAGGACGTGACGTGGCATCACGCCTGATTGCCGGGGGCTGCGGTTGGTCATATTAAGATCATGATAAAGCCGTGCTATGTATCATGGGCTTCATGGTGCCGAGAAGAAAGCTAACACGAGTTGTTTGATTGTTGCCAAGATGCAGCCAGACGGCGCTTGGTGAATGAGAGTGATGCAATACATAGCCACTGCGTTAATTAATTATCCAACTAGATGGCATGTTTTGCGCTATAACTGTGCGTTTTGATAGATGCGTTTGAGGGGGCATTAGTTTCGGTGTGGGAACTTTTGATTTTTATTTGTCTTATTTTGTCGGAGTTGGATATTTGTTTGAACGGCATGGTATGCTGGTGCTGGTTGCGGGTTGTTAGAGCCTTTCTCATGGTTTGCCTTCATCGAACTCAAACCCACCCTACCCTACCCTAAACTACCCATACGCTACCTTACTCATAACCTACATGTAGTTACCCTTCTCATACTCGATTAAAGTAGTGTACCAAATTTGAGCGCAATCGGCCCAGCCGTTCTTGAGATATAAAAGCGGCCCGCTGCACGTGCGCACGCGCTGAGACTCTAGATGACTTGTGCCAGCCACCCTTCTAAATTGTTCCTAACGGTGTACAAAATTTGAGCGAAATCGGCCCAGCCGTTCTTGAGATGTATAAGTGGACCCCTCACGTGCGCACGTGCAATCGATCCACCCTACCTGTCACACATGACCATGCATCGCCAGATGAGTGCCCCCTCCACCCACAGTCCAAGTTTCAACGCAATCGGCCCAGTAGCAGCTGAGTTATTCCTAGTACAAAAATGTGCTGTTTACTGGTAGGCGCTTATTTTCAGTGTTTGGAATTCCCCTTGTCGGGCGGTGTATTGCAGCCCATGCTTTGATAGCTATTGTCAAAAGTTGAATGATTTGCCGGCCATAAGCCATCGATCGGATTTCGTCGAAAAATACCGGTAACGTTAACAAAACACGGTCACATGCTTGAGTCATTTTCACAAAAGTTTATTGACTCTTCGATAATATTTTGGGTGGATATTGGTCAGAAAAGCATGCTCTTTCCGAATATATAGGTTTTATAGCGATTGATCAGCGTTTTCAATACGTTTTGATGTTGTAAAGGACGTCGCGCTCCGCGCGAATCAAATTTTCAAATTAATTTTTCATTATTAAGGAAATGGTACGGATCATCACATTTTATTTGCTTTCCTCTGATTACACGTACATTTGTCTGTAAAATGATACAACACCGATTTCATTCCGTCAAGCCGTTTTTCAGCGGCATCGATTTTCCCGTCACAATGCACGAAATCGGTCATTTTTTCACAACCGGGGGTGCTGTCTTGCACGTGGCGCATGCTATACTATGAAACCATATCAATACGCTAGGCCCATCTCTCCTCTATCCAGTGGTGGCAACCCCACCTCGCTACGGCAATCTGTCGCCGAGTTTTGGGCCCGGGAAGTGGGCGCCGCAGGCCGGTTTTCGCCCGATCTTCGATTTGACCGTTTCCCGTGTTAACCCTATGGCGCACGCGAGCGCGTGCTGACGGCGCACCCCTGGTGCGATCTCGCCCAAATTTTAATACAAAGGCCGCCCACGCCCACAGATTTGGCATGCCAAATTTCACGCCGATACGCGGCGCCTTTCAGGCGCAATAAGACACATAAGTCATGACGGATCACGCACGCACAGACATGTTATAATTCATAATATAGACTAGAATACAGGTTTACGCGATAACTGTACGTTTGGATAGATTTTGTTGATGGGGCCATTAGTTTGGTTGTCAAAACTTGAATGTTTATATCAGTAGGGTTGTGTTTGATAGTTGCTTTATTTAATTGTATAGTAGGTAGGTATGTCTTTTCGAGGAGCACTACGGATCCAAAAGTTTGGACATTGAACTATTAGAAAAGCGACACGCCCGCCCGCCGCCAACCGCAAACGCAGCAAAAATGAAAAATACGACCGCCTCCAATCGCAAACAACACCGCAAACGGCGCAAAAATGAAAACCGCCCGCATCGCACCCCCGACCGCCGCCAACCGCAAACGCCCCGAAAAAATGAAAACCGCCCGAATCGCGCGCCCGCCCGCCACCAACCACAAACGCCGCAAAAAAATGAAACCGCCCGCATCGCCCGCCCGACCGCCGCCAACCGCAAACGCCTCGAAAAATGAAAACCGCCCGCATCGTGCGCCCGCCCGCCCGCCGCCAACCGCAAACGCCACAAAAATGAAAATCGCCCGCCTCCAACCACAAACAACACCACAAACGCCGCAAAAATAAAAACCGCCCGCATCGCGCGCCCGCCCGCCGCCAACCGCAAACGGCGCAAAAATGAAAACCGCCCGCATCGCACGCCCGCCCGCCGCCAACCGCAAACGCCTCGAAAAAAACGGCCGCCCGCAGCCAAACGCTAAAACCGCAAAATACGCCAGAAACAAAAAAGCGCCCGCCCGACCCAAAACGCAAAACGCGCAAAAGGCACGCGCGAAACGCCAACGCAAACGTCGCAATAAGTTAAAACAAACAAAAAATCGCTCCCCCGTCGCAAACCGCAAACAACGCAAAAACGCCGCAAACAAATCAAAACCGCCCGCATCGCCCGCCCGCCCGCCGCCAAACACAAACACCGCCGCAAAAAAACGCCCGCATCGCACGCCTGCCCGCCGCTAACCGCAAAACGCCGCAAAAAAACGGCCGCCTGCCGACAAACGCAAACACCGCAAAAACGCAAACACCGCCGCAAAAAACGCTCGCATCGCACGCCTGCCCGCAGCCAACCGCAAAACGCCGCAAACGCCGCAACAAAGGAAACCACCCGCATCGCAGCCTAACCGCCGCCAATCGTAAAAGCCGGAAAAGGCCCTACCCTACCCTACCAATATACATACCCTACCCATACCCTAGTCCTACCCATACCCTACCCATACCCTACCCTACGTTTACCTTATACCCTACCATACCCAACTTTAACCTAGCATACCCAACTTTACCCTTCCCTACCCAAACGGCAAACCTACCTCTACCCTATACCTTACCATACCCATACTTAACCCTACCCATACATGTATCCTATACACTACCCATACAATAACCTACCCTACCCTACCCATACGTACCCTATCCTACCCTACCCTACCCTACCCTACCCAAAGCCTACTTTACCCATACCCTACCCTTCCCATACCGTACCCTACCTATACCCGGCATACTCATGCCCTACTCATCCTTGGCCGAGGAGTTTTACCAAATTTGAGTGCTATCGTCCTACCTGTTCTTGAGATATATAAATGGGCTCCTGCACGTGCGCACGCGCTTAATAAACTCCAGATGACTTATGTCAGCCACCTGTCTAAATTGTCCCCAAAAGTGTACAAAATTTGAGTGAAATCGACCTAGGGATTCATCAGATGTAGAAACGGACCCCCTCACGTGCGCACGTGCATGAGTCCACCCCACCTGTGACACATGGCCCTACATCGCTTGGTGAGTGCCCTGCCTGCCGACAGTCCAAGTTTCAGCGCAATCGGCCCAGAAACGACTGAGTTATATGCAAGTACAATTTTCAAGGGTTTGGCGATATCCTTAAGCCGGCGGTGCCTTGTAGCCTATGCCGTGCTGACTGATTGGCAAAAGTTTAATGACATGCCGGCTATGCCATCGATCGGATTTCATCGGAAAATATGTCTAACGTTAACAAAACACGGTGGCATGCCTGAGTCATTTTCACGGAAGTTTATTGACTTTTTGATAATATTTTGGGTGGATATTGATGAGAAAAGAATGCGCTATCCGAATATGTGTGTTTCATGGCCAATTTTCAACGTTTTCAATACGTTATCGTGTTGTAAACGACAGCGCACTCGGCGCGCATCAACCTTTCAAATGAATTTTACATTATTAAGGAAATGGTAGACATAATCACTTCTTGTTTACCATCATCCATTTTCTCATATATTTACTTAAAAAATGGTACCACACCGATTTCATTCGGTCAAACCGTTTTCAAACGGCACCGATTTTTCCTCCACGAGGCACGAAATCGGCCATTTTTTCACAACAATTGGTCCTGATGTGCACGTGACGCGACCAACGTTATAAAACCATATCAATACGCTAGCTTTATCTCTCCTCTATCGATCGGTGGCAACCGCGTGTCGCTGCGACCACCGGTCGTCAAGATATAAGCCAGGGAAGGAGCACGCGTCGCACCGATTTCGGCCAATATCGCCATTTTTCGCGCCGCGTGTTAAACCAATGGCGAGCGTGCCTCGTGCTCGCGACGCCGCCAGAGACGCACCCCTGGTCGGATTGCGCCCAAATTTTAATACGATCGTTCGATTTGACCACGCTTGGAGCCTGCCAAATTTCACTCCCCTACATGGCGCCGTTCCGGCGCAAGACACCCAGATGTGGATGACACTTTTCGTTTGTGACACACAGACGTACAGACCGACAACTTCTCTTTTATAATATATCCGACTAGAATACAGGTTTACGCGATAACTGTACGTTTGGATATATATTGTTGATGGGGCCATTAGTTTGGTTGTCAAAACTTTTATGTTTATATAAGTAGGGTTGAGTTTGATAGTTACTTTATTCAATTGTGTAATAGGTGGGTGTGGCTTTTCGAGGAGCACTACGGATCCAAAAGTTTGGACATTGAATTAAAAAAAAAACACGGCCGCCCGCCGCCAACCGCAAACGCCGCAAAAATAAAAAACGACCGCCTCCAACCGCAAAAAAAACACCGCAAACGCCGCAAAAAATAAAAACCGCCCGCATCGCGCGCCCGCCCGCCGCCAACCGCAAACGCCGCAAAAATGAAAACCAACCGCATCGCACGCTCGCCCGCCGCCAACCGCAAACGCCTCGAAAAAACGGCCGCTCGCCGCCAAACGCTAAAACCACAAAATGCGCCAAAGGCACGCCCGAACGCAAACGTCGCAAAAAATAAACAATCGCCCGCCCAACGCAAAAAAAAACGCAAAAACGCCTAAAAAACGTCCGCATTGCACGCACGCTAACCGCCAACCGAAAACGCCAAAAAATCGCCCGCCCGCCACCAAACGCAAACACTGTAAAAAAGCGCCTGCTCGCCCCAAACGCAAACACCGTAAAAAGGAAACAAAAAATCGCCCGCCCGCCGCAAACCGCAAAAAAACGCAAAAACACCGCAAACAAATCAAAACCGCTCGCATCGCCCGCCCGCCCGCCGCCAAACACAAACACCGCCGCAGAAAACCGCCCGCATCGCACGCCTGCCCGCCGACAAACGCAAAACGCCGCAAAAAACGGCCGCCCGCCGACAAACGCAAACACCGCAAAAACGAAAACACCGCCGCAAATAACCGCCCGCATCGCACGCCTGCCCGCCGCCAACCGCAAAAGGCCGCAAACGCCGCAACAAAGGAAACCGCCCGCATCGCACGCCCATCCGCCGCCCTTTAGTACCCTACTCTACCCTACCAATACGTACCCTACCCTACCCTACCCTACCCTACCCTACCCTACCCAAAGCCTACCCTACCCATACCCTACCCTTCCCATACCGTACCCTGCCTATACCCGGCATATGTACCTGCTCATACTTGACAGAGGAGTTTTACCAAATCTGAACGCTATCGTCCTACCTGTTCTTGAGATATATAAATGGGCCAATGCACGTGCGCACGCGCTTACTGAGGCTCCAGATGACTTATGTGAGCCACCTGTCTAAATTGTCCCTAACAGTGTACAAAATTTGATTGAAATCGACCCAGGGATTCATCAGATGTAGAAGCAGACCCCCTCACGTGCGCACGTGCATGAGTCCACCCCACCTGTGACACATGACCCTACATCGCTTGGTGAGTGCCCTGCCTGCCGAAAGTCCAAGTTTCAGCGCAATCGGCCCAGAAACGACTGAGTTATATGTAAGTACAATTTTCAAGGGTTTGCAATATCCCTAAGCGGGCGCTGCCTTGTAGCCTATGCCGTGCTGACTGGCAAAAGTGTAATGACATGCCGACTATAAGCCATCGATCGGATTTCATCGGAAAATATGTCTAACGTTAACAAAACACGATGGTATGCCTGACTCATTTTCACAGAAGTTTATTGACTTTTTGATAATATTTTGGGTGGATATTGATCAGAAAAGAAAGCGCTATCCAAATATGTGCGTTTCATGGCCAATTTTCAACATTTTCGATACGTTATCGTGTTGTAAAGGACAGCGCACTCGGTGCGCATCAAACTTTCAAATAAATTTTTCATTATTAAGGAAGTGGTAGTAAAAATCACTTTTTCTTTTCATTCATTGCATCACACGTACAATTACCTAAAAAATGGTACCACACCGATTTCATTCGGTCAAACCGTTTTCAAACGGCACCGATTTTGCCTCCACGAGGCACGAAATCGGTCATTTTTTCACAACAATTGGTCCTGATGTGCACGTGACGCGCCCTTCGTTATAAAACCATATCAATACGCTAGCTTTAGCTCTCCTCTATCGATCGGTGGCAACCGCGTGTCGCTGTGACAACTGGTCGTCAAGATATAGGCCCGGAAAGGGACACGCGTCGGACCGATTTCGGCCAATATCGCCATTTTTCGCGCCCCGTGTTAAACCAATGGCGAGCGTGCCTCGTGCTCGCGACGCCGCCAGAGACGCACCCCTGGTCGGATCGCACCCAGATTTTAATACGATCGTTCGATTTGACCACGCTTGGTGCCTGCCAAATTTCACGCTCCTACATGGCGCCGTTCCGGCGCAAGACACCCAGATGTGGATGACACTTTTCGTTTGTGACACACAGACGTACAGACCGACAACTTCTCTTTTATAATATATCCGACTAGAATACAGGTTTACGCGATAACTGTACGTTTGGATATATATTGTTGATGGGGCCATTAGTTTGGTTGTCAAAACTTTTATGTTTATATAAGTAGGGTTGAGTTTGATAGTTACTTTATTCAATTGTGTAATAGGTGGGTGTGGCTTTTCGAGGAGCACTACGGATCCAAAAGTTTGGACATTGAATTAAAAAAAAAACACGGCCGCCCGCCGCCAACCGCAAACGCCGCAAAAATAAAAAACGACCGCCTCCAACCGCAAAAAAACACCGCAAACGCCGCAAAAAATAAAAACCGCCCGCATCGCGCGCCCGCCCGCCGCCAACCGCAAACGCCGCAAAAATGAAAACCAACCGCATCGCACGCTCGCCCGCCGCCAACCGCAAACGCCTCGAAAAAACGGCCGCTCGCCGCCAAACGCTAAAACCACAAAATGCGCCAAAGGCACGCCCGAACGCAAACGTCGCAAAAAATAAACAATCGCCCGCCCAACGCAAAAAAAAAACGCAAAAACGCCTAAAAAACGTCCGCATTGCACGCACGCTAACCGCCAACCGAAAACGCCAAAAAATCGCCCGCCCGCCACCAAACGCAAACACTGTAAAAAAGCGCCTGCTCGCCCCAAACGCAAACACCGTAAAAAGGAAACAAAAAATCGCCCGCCCGCCGCAAACCGCAAAAAAACGCAAAAACACCGCAAACAAATCAAAACCGCTCGCATCGCCCGCCCGCCCGCCGCCAAACACAAACACCGCCGCAGAAAACCGCCCGCATCGCACGCCTGCCCGCCGACAAACGCAAAACGCCGCAAAAAACGGCCGCCCGCCGACAAACGCAAACACCGCAAAAACGAAAACACCGCCGCAAATAACCGCCCGCATCGCACGCCTGCCCGCCGCCAACCGCAAAAGGCCGCAAACGCCGCAACAAAGGAAACCGCCCGCATCGCACGCCCATCCGCCGCCCTTTAGTACCCTACTCTACCCTACCAATACGTACCCTACCCTACCCTACCCTACCCTACCCTACCCTACCCAAAGCCTACCCTACCCATACCCTACCCTTCCCATACCGTACCCTGCCTATACCCGGCATATGTACCTGCTCATACTTGACAGAGGAGTTTTACCAAATCTGAACGCTATCGTCCTACCTGTTCTTGAGATATATAAATGGGCCAATGCACGTGCGCACGCGCTTACTGAGGCTCCAGATGACTTATGTGAGCCACCTGTCTAAATTGTCCCTAACAGTGTACACAATTTGATAGAAATCGACCCAGGGTTTCATCAGATGTGGAAGCGGACCCCCTCACGTGCTCACGTGCATGAGTCCACCCCACCTGTGACACATGGACCTATATCGCTTGGTGAGTGCCCTGCCTGCCGACAGTCCAAGTTTCAGCGCAATCGGCCCAGAAACGGCTGAGTTATATGCCAGCACAATTTTCAAGGGTTTGCAATATCCCTAAGCGGGCGGTGCCTTGCAGCCTATATGCCGTGCTGACTGATGGTCAAATGTTTAATGACATGCCGGCTATAAGCCATCGATCGGATTTCATCGGAAAATATGTCTAACGTTAACAAAACACGGTGGTATGCCTGAGTCATTTTCACGGAAGTTTATTGACTTTTTGATAATATTTTGGGTGGATATTGATTAGAAAAGAATGCGCTATCCGAATATGTGTGTTTCATGGTCAATTTTCAACGTTTTCGATACGTTATCGTGTTGTAAACGACAGCGCACTCGGCGCGCATCAACCTTTCAAATAAATTTTACATTTTTAAGGAAATGGTAGACATAATCACTTTTTGTTTACCATCATCCATTTTCTCATATATTTACCTAAAAAATGGTACCACACCGATTTCATTCGGTCAAACCGTTTTCAAACGGCACCGATTTTTCCTCCACGAGGCACGAAATCGGTCATTTTTTCACAACAATTGGTCCTGATGTGCACGTGACGCGACCAACGTTATAAAACCACATCAATACGCTAGCTTTATCTCTCCTCTATCGATCGGTGGCAACCGCGTGTCGCTGTGACAACCGGTCGTCAAGATATAAGCCCGGAAAGGAGCACGCGTCGGACCGATTTCGGCCAATATCGCCATTTTTCGCGCCGCGTGTTAAACCAATGGCGAGCGTGCCTCGTGCTCGCGACCCTGTCAGAGACGCACCCCTGGTCGGATTGCGCCCAAATTTTAATACCATCGTTCGATTTGACCACGCTTGGTGCCTGCCAAATTTCACGCTCCTGGATGGCGCCGTTCCGGCGCAAGACACCCAGATGTGGATGACACTTTTCTTTTGTGACACACAGACGTACAGACCGACAACTTCTCTTTTATAATATATCCGACTAGAATACAGGTTTACGCGATAACTGTATAGGTTCGAGATATATTAAGGGGATTATCAGTTTGGTTGTCAAAACTTCTAGGTTTAATAAGTAGAGTTTGGTAGTTTCTTCATTAAACTGTATAGTAGGTGTGTATGGCTTTTCGAGGAGCAATTGAGATCCGAATGTTGGGACTTTGAATTGTGAAACGCCGCCCGCCCGCCGCAAAACGCAAACACCGCAAAATGCGCCAAAGGCACGCCCGAAATGCCGACGCAAACGTCGCAAAAAAATAAAGAATCGCCCGCCCGACGCAAAAAAACGCAAAAACGCCGCAAAAATAAAACCGTTCGCATCGAACGCACGCTAACCGCCAACCGAAAACGCCTAAAAATCGCCCGCCCGCCACCAAACGCAAACACCGCAAAAAAGCGCCCGCTCGCCCCAAACGCAAACACCGAAAAAAGGAACCAAAAAAGCGCCCGCCCGCCCCAAACGCAAAACGCACGCCCGAAGCGCCAACGCAAACGTCGCAATAAATAAAAACAAATAAAAAATCGCCCGCCCGCCGTAAACCGCAAAAAAACGCAAAAACGCCGAAAACAAATCAAAACCGCCCGCATCGCCCGCCCGACCGCCACCAAACAAACACCGCCGCAAAAAACCGCCCGCATCGCACGCCTGCCCGCCGCCAACCGCAAAACGCCGCAAAAAACGACCGCGTGCCGATAAACGCAAACACCGCAAAAACGCAAACGCCGCCGCAAAAAACCGCCCGCCCGAATCGCACGCCTGCCCGCCGCCAACCGCAAAACGCCGCAAACGCCGCAACAAAGGAAACCGCCCACATCGCACGCCTAACCGCCGCCAATAGGAAAAGCCGCAAAAGGCCCTACCCTACCCTACCAATATACATACCCTACCCATACCCTAGTCCTACCCATACCCTACCCATACCCTACCCTACGATTACCTTATACCCTACCATACCGAACTTTACCCTATCATACCCAACTTTACCCTACCCTACCCAAACGGCAAACCTACCTCTACCCTATCCTACCCATAACCAAAACTACCTCTATCCTTTACAATACCCTACCCATACAATACCCTACCCTACCCTACCCTACCCTACCCTACCCTACCCATACCCTACCCTTCCCATACCGTACCCTACCTATACCCGGCATACTCATGCCCTACTCATACTTGACCAAAGAGTTTCACAACATTTGAGTGCTGTCGTCCTACCGGTTCTTGAGATATATAAATGGGCCCCTGCACGTGCGCACGCGCTTACTGAGACTCCAGATGACTTATGTAAGCCACCTGTCTAAATTGTCCCTAACAGTGTACAAAATGTGAGTGAAATCGGCCCAGCCGTTCTTGAGATGTAGAAAGGGACCCCACACGTGCGCACGTGCATGAGTCCACCCCACCTGTGACACATGACCGTACATCGCTTGGTGAGTGCCTTGCCTGCCGAAAGTCCAAGTTTCAGCGCAATCGGCCCAGAAACGACTGAGTTATATGCAAGTACAATTTTCAAGGGTTTGCGATATCCCTAAGCGGGCGGTGCCTTGCAGCCTATGCCGTGCTGACTGATAGTCAAATGTTTAATGACATGCCGGCTATAAGCCATCGATCGGATTTCATCGGAAAATATGTCTAACGTTAACAAAACACTGTGGTATGCCTGAGTCATTTTCACGGTAGTTTATTGACTTTTTGATAATATTTTGGGTGGATATTGATCAGAAAAGAATGCGCTATCCGAATATGTGCGTTTCATGGTCAATTTTTAACGTTTTCGATGCGTTATGATGTTGTAAAGGACAGCGCACTCTGCGCGCATCACACTTTCAAATAAATTTTTCATTATTAAGGAAGTGGTAGTAAAAATCACTTTTTCTTTTCATTCATTGCATCACACGTGCAATTACCTAAAAAATGGTGCCATACCGATTTCATTCGGCCAAACCGTTTTCAAACGGCACCGATTTTATGTCTACGAGGCACGAAATCGTCCATTTCTGAACAACAAAAGGTCCTGATGTGCACGTGACGCGACCAACGTTATAAAACTATATCAATACGGTAGCTTTATCTCTCCTCTATCGATCGGTGGCAACCGCGTGTCGCTGTGACCACCGGTCGTCAAGATATAGGCCCGGAGAGGAGCAGGCGTCGGAGCGATTTCGGCCGATGTCGCCGTTTTTCGCGCCCCGTGTTAAACCAATGGCGAGCGTGCCTCGTGCTCGCGACCCTGCCAGAGACGCACCCTTGGTCGGATCGCGCCCAAATTTTAATACCATCGTTCGATTTGACCACGCTTGGTGCCTGCCAAATTTCACGCCCCTACATGGCGCCGTTCCGGCGCAAGACACCCAGATGTGGATGACACTTTTCGTTTGTGACACACAGACAACTTCTCTTTTATAATATATCCGACTAGAATACAGGTTTACGCGATAACTGTATAGGTTCGAGATATATTAAGGGGATTATCAGTTTGGTTGTCAAAACTTCTAGGTTTAATAAGTAGAGTTTGGTAGTTTCTTCATTAAACTGTATAGTAGGTGTGTATGGCTTTTCGAGGAGCAATGGAGATCCTAATGTTGGGACTTTGAATTGTGAAACGCCGAATTGTCCGCCGCAAAACGCAAACACCGCAAAATGCGCCAAAGGCACGCCCGAAATGCCGACGCAAACGTCGCAAAAAATAAAGAATCGCCCGCCCGACGCAAAAAAAAAACGTAAAAACGCCGCAAAAATAAAACCGTTCGCATCGAACGCACGCTAACCGCCAACCGAAAACGCCTAAAAATCGCCCGCCCGCCACCAAACGCAAACACCGCAAAAAAGCGCCCGCTCGCTTCAAACGCAAACACCGAAAAAAAGGAACCAAAAAAGCGCCCGCCCGCCCCAAACGCAAAACGCACGCCCGAAGCGCCAACGCAAACGTCGCAATAAATAAAAACAAATAAAAAATCGCCCGCCCGCCGTCAACCGCAAAAAAAAACGCAAAAACGCCGAAAACAAATCAAAACCGCCCGCATCGCCCGCCCGACCGCCACCAAACAAACACCGCCGCAAAAAACCGCCCGCATCGCACGCCTGCCCGCCGCCAACCGCAAAACGCCGCAAAAAACGACCGCGTGCCGATAAACGCAAACACCGCAAAAGCGCAAACGCCGCCGCAAAAAACCGCCCGCCCGAATCGCACGCCTCCCCGCCGCCAACCGCAAAACGCCGCAAACGCCGCAACAAAGGAAACCGCCCACATCGTACGCCTAACCGCCGCCAATAGGAAAAGCCGCAAAAGGCCCTACCCTACCCTACCAATATACATACCCTACCCATACCCTAGTCCTACCCATACCCTACCCATACCCTACCCTACCGAACTTTACCCTATCATACCCAACTTTACCCTACCCTACCCAAACGGCAAACCTACCTCTACCCTATCCTACCCATACCCAAAACTACCTCTATCCTATACAATACCCTACCCATACAATACCCTACCCTACCCTACCCTACCCTACCCTACCCATACCCTACCCTTCCCATACCGTACCCTACCTATACCCGGCATACTCATGCCCTACTCATACTTGACCAAAGAGTTTCACAACATTTGAGTGCTGTCGTCCTACCGGTTCTTGAGATATATAAATGGGCCCCTGCACGTGCGCACGCGCTTACTGAGACTCCAGATGACTTATGTAAGCCACCTGTCTAAATTGTCCCTAACAGTGTACAAAATTTGATTGAAATCGACCCAGGGATTCATCAGATGTAGAAGCAGACCCCCTCACGTGCGCACGTGCATGAGTCCACCCCACCTGTGACACATGACCCTACATCGCTTGGTGAGTGCCCTGCCTGCCGAAAGTCCAAGTTTCAGCGCAATCGGCCCAGAAACGACTGAGTTATATGTAAGTACAATTTTCAAGGGTTTGCAATATCCCTAAGCGGGCGGTGCCTTGTAGCCTATGCCGTGCTGACTGATTGGCAAAAGTTTAATGACATGCCGGCTATAAGCCATCGATCGGATTTCATCGGAAAATATGTCTAACGTTAACGAAACACGGTGGTATGCCTGAGTCATTTTCACGGAAGTTTATTGACTTTTTGATAATGTTTTGGGTGGATATTGATCAGAAAAGAATGCGCTATCCGAATATGTGTGTTTCATGGTCAATTTTCAACGTTTTCGATACGTTATGATGTTGTAAAGGACAGCGCACTCGGCGCGCATCAAACTTTCAAATAAATCTTTTGTTATTAGTGAAGTGGTAGTAGCAATCACTTTTTCTTTTTATTCATTGCATCACACGTGCAATTACCTAAAAAATGGTACCACACCGATTTCATTCGGCCAAACCGTTTTCAAACGGCACCGATTTTTCCTCCACGGGGCACGAAATCGGTCATTTTTTCACAACAATTGGTCCTGATGTGCACGTGACGCGCCCAACGTTATAAAAACATATCAATACGCTAGCTGTATCTCTCCTCTATCGATCGGTGGCAACCGCGTGTCGCTGTGACAACTGGTCGTCAAGATATAGGCCCGGAAAGGAGCACGCGTCGGAGCGATTTCGGCCAATATCGCCATTTTTCGCGCCGCGTGTTAAACCAATGGCGAGCGTGCCTCGTGCTCTTGACCCTGCCAGAGACGCACCCCTGGTCGGATTGCCCCCAAATTTTGATACGATCGTTCGATTTGACCACGCTTGGTGCCTGCCAAATTTCACGCTCCTGGATGGCGCCGTTCCGGCGCAAGACACCCAGATGTGGATGACACTTTTCTTTTGTGACACACAGACGTACAGACCGACAACTTCTCTTTTATAATATATCCGACTAGAATACAGGTTTACGCGATAACTGTACGTTTGGATAGATATTGTTGATGGGGCCATTAGTTTGGTTTGTATGTTTATATAAGTAGGGTTGAGTTTGATAGTTACTTTATTTAAATGTATAGTAGGTAGGCATGGCTTTTCGAGGAGCACTACGGATCCAAAAAAAATGGACTTTGAATTATTGAAAAAAAAACACGCCCGCCCGCCGCCAACCGCAAATGCCGCAAAAATAAAAAACGATCGCCTCCAACCGCAAACAACACCGCAAACGTCGCAAAAAATAAAAACCGCCCGCATCGCGCGCCCGCCCGCCGCCAAACGCAAACGCCGCAAAAAATGAAAAGCGCCCGCATCGCACGGCCGCCCGCCGCCAACCGCAAACGCCTAGAAAAACGGCCGCCCGCCGCCAAACGCTAAAACCGCAAAATGCGTCAAACGCACGCCCGAAATGCCGACGCAAGCGGCGAAAAAAAATAAACAATCGCCCGCCCAACGCAAAAAAAAAAAACGCAAAAACGCCGAAAAAATTAAACCGTCCGCATCGCACGCACGCTAACCGCCAACCGAAAACGCCTAAAAGTCGCCCGCCCGCCACTAAACGCAAACACCGCAAAAAAAACGCCCGCTCGCCCCAAACGCAAACACCGCAAAAAGGAAACAAAAAAGCGCCCGCCCGCCCCCAAGCGCAAAACGCGCAAAACGCACGCCCGATACGCCAACACAAACGTCGCAATAAATTAAAACAAATAAAAAGTCGCCCGCCCGCCGCAAACCGCAAAAAAAAACGCAAAAACGCCGCAAAAAATCAAAACCGCCCGCATCGCCCGCCCACCCGCCGCCAAACACAACCGCAAAAACGCAAACACCGCCGCAAAAAAAACCGCCCGCATCGCACGCCTGCCCGCTGCCAACCGCAAAACGCCCGTGCCGACAAACGCAAACACCGCAAAAACGCAAACACCGCCGCAAAAAACCGCCCGCATCGCATGCCCACCTGTCTAAATTGTCCCTAAAAGTGCACAAAATTTGAGTGAAATCGACCCAGGGATTCATCAGATGTAGAAGCAGACCCCCTCACGTGCGCACGTGCATGAGTCCACTCCACCTGTGACACATGACCCGACCTCGCTTGCTGAGTGCCCTGCCTGCCGACAGTCCAAGTTTCAGCGCAATCGGCCCAGAAACGGCTGAGTTATATGCAAGTACAATTTTCAAGGGTTTGGCGATATCCCTAAGCGGGCGGTGCCTTGTAGCCTATGCCGTGCTGACACAGTCAAATCTTTAATGACATGCCGGCTATAAGCCATCGATCGGATTTCATCGGAAAATATGTCTAACGTTAACAAAACACGGTGGTATGCCTGAGTCATTTTCACGGAAGTTTATTGACTTTTCGATAATATTTTGGGTGGATATTGATCAGAAAAGAATGCGCTATCCGAGTATGTGCGTTTCATGGTCAATTTTCAACGTTTTCGATACGTTATCGTGTTGTAAACGACAGCGCACTCGGCGCGCATCAACCTTTCAAATGAATTTTACATTATTAAGGAAATGGTAGACATAATCACTTTTTGTTTACCATCATCCATTTTCTCATATATTTACCTAAAAAATGGTACCACACCGATTTCATTCGGTCAAACCGTTTTCAAACGGCACCGATTTTTCCTCCACGAGGCCCGAAATCGGCCATTTTTTCACAACAATTGGTCCTGATGTGCACGTGACGCGACCAACGTTATAAAACCATATCAATACGCTAGCTTTATCTCTCCTCTATCGATCGGTGGCAACCGCGTGTCGCTGTGACCACCGGTCGTCAAGATATAAGCCAGGAAAGGAGCACGCGTCGCACCGATTTCGGCCAATATCGCCATTTTTCGCGCCGCGTGTTAAACCAATGGCGAGCGTGCCTCGTGCTCGCGACGCCGCCAGAGACGCACCCCTGGTCGGATTGCGCCCAAATTTTAATACGATCGTTCGATTTGACCACGCTTGGAGCCTGCCAAATTTCACGCCCCTACATGGCGCCGTTCCGGCGCAAGACACCCAGATGTGGATGACACTTTTCGTTTGTGACACACAGACGTACAGACCGACAACTTCTCTTTTATAATATATCCGATTCCAATGGCCGGGGTTAGAAAATACGGCCGCTTTGATGCTGCTTTTAAGGGTGATAAGATACCTGCGATGTGGTGTGATCAGTTTCGTTCCTTTCAGCTTTCCTTCCGAGTTCCGTGCACATGATTAATGGTGCGTGATGCAATGTTTGCGTCTGAGCAGTTGGGCATACCTGCCTCCCCGCCCCTGCTGCTGTGAAGCGGTCGGATGCTTTGTACCTGCACGACTCTGTTAACGGCTATTGCTCGGTGCACAGCACAGAGCGGCGCAGAAGCTTTGAGGCGCGCCTGCGACGGACGTCTGTTCCGCCCGCTGCACCGATGGCCGGCTGCAGGAGCCGCGTCCGCGCGCTGCTGGTTCGTTGGCCCGTGATCAGAGACGGGGAGGGTCCGATTATACTGCGCAGCACACAGTGCACGGATACGGGATATAGTGCCGCCTTACTGACAGAGTAATGTGGACAACAGAGCTTGCTTTGCTTATGGTATTAAAACTTTATAGAAAACTTAAATGCATTGACATTTGACATCGAGATATCAATAATTGGTGCCATATAAACTACACCTACGTTTTAATCGGTATGGTTTTCGTTTCTAAACGTGAAGTTAGGTAGGTATAACAAAGGTTAGGTACCAGTATCTTCTGAAAAAGGGGATTTTTTTTTACCATAGGTGACTACTGATCGGTTGCATGTCTAGGATATCATTGGCAACACCCCAGAAGATAAACGGCGGGTGATGAGCTCATCCATGGGAGTGGACCTGTTGCCAGGCCCAAAGCTAACACAAACAGCGGAAGCTGCCACGGTGAAGTCACGCATCGGCTTGAAATTTTTCCTGTGTCATGTCTGTTAACAAACACGAGTCGATGCCCGAGCTGGAATCATTCGCTGAATTCTTTACACGACAAAACAGTCCGTTTGCTCGGTCATCAATGACCAGAGGTGTTCAGGATAAGGCATAAGTTTTGATATGCTGTAGTGTTTAGAAGCTCCCAAAAGATAAAGACTAGTAATTGGTTAACTCTGACCAATGAGTTTGAAAGATGGCTTGCCCACGTCACCTTTGAATTCATGTTTAGAAGCCTCATAACGAGACATGGTTTTGGGTATGCATTTCGAATTTACACCACCGGATGATTGGGTGACAGTGAGCCAGTCGCATGATCCGCTCTGGTGACTGTCGGCTGATTGGCTTTTTATAGCCTTCAAATTCCATAGCCAGCTCACAGCTGCATCGTGCTGCTATCCGTTTAATCCTAGCGAGACATTTCTGCTGAAGAAGTCCGCACGTGACCGTAATACGCCATGTCACATTGCTCAGTAGCGTTTATAAGCCACTTATATGCATGTCGTATTGGATTACATGCATCCAATCGGTCCAGTTGCGGTTCCAGGAAGCGCTGTTCATGGCTGTGATGAGTCAACTTAGCAAACGGCATTCATTGACTGACAGAAATAGCGACAGAGTGATGCTGTATTTATCAGTGGCTGACAGGTTTGTGATATGAGCTACCGTAGCACAGTGCACAGCTTTATGCACGCAGATACGATGCAATTATCGTTTACTTCCGCCAACTGTTTAAAAAGTTTCCTTGATACTAATCAAGACTGACGGAATTCACGTGAAATGAGACTTCGTTTCATGACAGCACAGTTGACTGCACGACGCACGCCTTGATGTCATCACTTTTCCTCCCCGCTGCGTTTGCCCTTTTGCCCTTTTCCTTGTGTTCATCCATCTCAATTTTTTACATTTGTATCACTGTCCGTCGCACTGTTTTCCTTCTTGTGATTGACATGCTTGGAGAACTTTCCTTCCGTCGGAATGCCCACGTGCCATTCACGTATCATCGAGAACTGCACGTGACCGACCGCCGCGCTGCTGCCCTGCGGGGCGGGGCTGCCAACACGTTCGACGTTCGCTCTCAAGCCACACAGACGGCTGGCTGAAAAACTACACAGCCGGTTACGACACCACTACGCCGGGCCGTACTGAAGTACGGTGTCGACGGCGGCGCTAATGGGAACGGCGGCGTAGTAGGCGCAGTAGTTCCCATCGCTTATTGCGCCACGGCGCGCGCGTGCCCCGTCTCTTTAACACGTTTTCCTTGCTTCTCGGACCACACCAAAGGCGGTGTGTGGCAGCCGAATATTGATGTGCCCCCTCTGTCGTCTCCTGAGAGCTCTCGTCTGCTGCTGGCGCCGCTCGTCCACCGCCGCCGTGTTTCCACTCGTGTTGCCGCTCGTCAGTACGTCGCCACCTCGTCGAGTCGATCTGATCAAAGCCTGTACCGCGTCTGCACTTGCCCCCTCCCACTGCAACTCCTCCCCCTCACTCACACACACTCTGCAACTCCACCAGCTCATCAGCGGCCCATCAGCAGCTGTTGTGGTTCAGTGCACACCTCACCACGTGACTGGCTCTACCACACCCCGGTGCAGCTCGTCAGTCATCACGTGACCCCGGCGTACCCTGCGGCGGTGAACCGGCGTGTTCTTTGTCCCGTACTCGACCCCACGTGTGCCTCGTGACGCACTGAGGGTGTGGTGTGGTGTCGACCCGTTCGGGGTTGATTCAGCCCATCTCGGTCTGATGATGTTATGACGCTGTCAGGAGAACAGAGGCGACGCTGTCGAGTGCCTCAGCACCGAAGGACAACAAACTGCGCGGACTGTGTTTGCCGGAGCGGGGCGAGTTGATTTGGGGGCGGAGGCTCAAATAGGGGAGCGATATTGAACCGTCACGCTAATAGACCGTTAGACAGAGCGGAACTGGGTCTGGGCAGCGGTCCATTGAAGCTCGCTCGTCACCTGGTGATCGGGACGGAGGCGACGAGAGAGGCGGTGAGTGACGGTGAGGCGACGGGCGATGGCGGTGAGGCGGCTGCGTTCGATGAGGATGCAGGGACGGCGGTGACGGCGGTGCCGGCGTTGGTGTCGGCGGCGGCGGAGGGAGGCGAGAGGCGAGCAGCGTGGTGTGCGGATGAAAGCCACCGACGCCGGTGTGGTGTCGGTGTCGGCGGTGACGCGGACAACGACCACCTGTGGCCACAGCTGGGCCGTGTGACGGCGCTGTGCTCCTTCATACACCCCATTATTCTGGCACCCCGCGACCCCCTATTCGTATGACGCACTGCAAGTGCCAAGTGTGAAGGTGATTTTGACCTTTTTATAGGCACTCACTTGAATCGGCACGAGGTTCAGCAATATGCCATCGCATTCATTTCAAGCGAGCTCGCAATTCATTCATGACCTGTATTCTCTTTTGTTATCACAACTACCCACCATTTTTCAAACTCACGGTGAGCTTTAATTTACTTTGAATCATTAGCGTGTACATGCTGAAGTGCCGCGTGTTCTGTGCTTTATTCTGGCATTACACCGTCACGCCGGCTTTGAGTAGTATTTCTCTCGTATAACGGTTTCACTTTTACGGCTGTATCGTCCTTGATGGAGCTTGTGATCAGCCCTCAAGTTTGTCGTGTCTCATCCGATCTGAGCGTGAAGATTTCTCTTTGAAAACATCTGCCGGCCTCTCGTTCAGCCCATTGTCCACTAAAAGGTGACGACTCAGCGTGTGTTCAATTGCCCCTGTCGGCTACATAGGGATGCTTTCTGTTGGATTCCACGTCGAGTGCCTGTCCTCTCTTCACGTCCTTTTATTTGTTTTCACTCTTCCTTCTGATGTAGTCTCAGATAAAAATGTGATAGTCTCGAGAGTTTGGCTTTTTGGCTAATCTTTGTCAATTCAAGAAAACATTTCTACTTTTAATGATCTGTGCAATGTTGATATTCTCAGGCTGCTGCAGTCTTTTCTGGTTCGCGGGCTGAACATTATTGCTCTGATAAACACACCTGTCATGATTTAAATACTTGTCACCTCTATGTCACGCAAGGCTAGTTTTGCGTTTGTGTAATGTATCATGCTGCTTTTTACACAGAACACGCATAAGGATTCTCGGAGACAGAAGACGTCATCCCAGCCGGACATTGCCTCGTATGCATGATTCATGACCACATTCGAGCGTTGCGCCAGCGCCTTCTCTTAGGCGGGACTCCCGTGCCATGGATGACCCGTGCTACTCTGCTGCTAAATACGTAGTTGTCTGGTAGAAACGGGGCTAAAATGACAAGCGCAATTTGTAGCGGAGCTGATCAATAGCCTTAGCTGCCGCTAAATGCTTGCACGAAAGGTAGGAAGTAGGAACGATCAAACCACGGCGTCATCAAGACCACCACTGCACCCACGCTGATGGCTCGGCGTCGCCACCACCACCGCCGTCACCGACCGAGTCTAGCCGACGCCGTATATACCGGACTCTCGGCCCGAGCCGCTGACACATATTTGGCCGTGTTTTACGGCGTGGACCAGCCGTCTGACGGCCATTACGACCACAGTGGCCGGCCGGAGCGGCCGCCGCGGCTGGGAAACTGAGACATCAGTGCGACGCGCGACGGCCGGCGGCCGGGCGGTTCCCGCTGGTTCTCAGCGCTGTTTTGTCGAGAGCCGGCGCTGCGGGATGGGGCACACCGGAACGGGTAGCGTGCCGTGGTCAGATGTTCGTGATATCACGGGATGGAGAGCCGCCGCTCCGCCGAGAGCTCCGGAATGAGCCTGAGTGCTGGTGCGCAGCTGGGAGAGCTTATAGCGTGTCTAGAGTCCAGTCCGCTGGGCAGTAACCTGTGGGTTGGGATGTAGAACAAACGACCTTTTCAAGAGAACGTAAGGTTCCTCAGATGCTGAAAGCCGGTAGTCGCGTGAGACACTTTGTCGGTCTACAAAATCTCCCACGGAATTTGTTTAGGGCTAATTTTCTTTGTTCAGCAGCAAATAGGTCCCCATGAGATTGCGACTTTTTTGTCCAAAAGTGAAATCCTGTAGGTGTAGCTCGCCGCGTCTCCAATAATCTTAATGTTCGAGCGGTGAGCGACATGACATCTTCATGACACTTTCACCTCGTTGGTTCCGAACCCGCCGGGCTGTCGGCTTGGCACGTCTGTTTACGACTTGCCGAACAGGTTTGAGGCTCAGCTGGCCCGGCTCCAGCTCAGTTTCGTCCTCCCCACCGCTCGCGTCCGTATCCAGGCGACTATCTGACGAACCCGGCCGACTGAACTCACGGAACCGGACGTCACGGGACGGGCACGGAGCGATCGCTCATGGTGCAATTCAATGATTTGTCGAGTGATTGGGTCGGTCGGAGGCGTATTTCGTAATTCGTACGCTGTGTGGTGTTCTGAAGATATACAACGTGATGTATGCGTTCTTACCCGGATTTTCCGAAGTCTGGCGGAACTCCCGACGATCGGTGTGATGTTTGGTGATTGCCCTAGTTCTGGTCACGGGTCTCTGAATGGACCAGTGACCAGGGACCAATGGCCGATGACCGATGACATCTGACCAGTGACCGGTTAGCAGACTCGTACTGTCGGCGGAAAGATGAGAGCTATCTTCGCTTGTCATCATGATACTTTCACATGGCACGTGCCGGTAGCATTAGGTGTGACTTACCCGGCGATCAGCATATCCGACCTGCCAACTTTTCTGTCACCTCCGGGTCAGGCTCTGTCATTGCAACTTGACCTGTCTCACTACTGTTGCGACTCATAACTCCGCTCGGGGTGTGACAGTACGCCCACAATGTCGCTACATCCGGTCTTGCAAGACATGCTCGCCGACCCGTGCCGACCCGGAGTCAACCCATGCCTGTGAAAGGAGGATCCTACGACCCTCGCCCGTCGCTGCTAGGAACCGTTGCACGATTGCCGCCGGAAGACGACGCCTGTCGCAATGCTCATTAGAGATGGGTTTAGTGCTCTAATAGCTTCCACATGTTGAGAGTGCACGATGAGTATAATGGAAAACGCACGCGTCATGTTAAGCGGAGAATGTAAAGGCGTTTTAGCGCATTAAAAACAGACGTGCTGCATTAAAACGTGGGAATTACAGGCATTACAATGCACTTGGTTATACAGCCAGGTGTTGTGAACAAAGTTTAATGTGATAAGTTCGCCCTTTCGATGTGAGGAGGAAGGAGAACGAATTTGTACAACAAGCAAACTAGCATGAGTAACGAAGTGAAGGCGAATTATGCCATTTCTAACACGGGTAAAAAATAGTTAATTATCAATAAAACATCTGCGTGGTGTTTGTTTATTTATCAGTGAAAGGGTGTAGTGTATACGTATTTCGGTGACAGTAGTTACAACCAAACAGTGAACACATCTACCTATGCTTTGTGGGGACAGCTTTATTGGTGGTCGTCCAGCCATTGGATACAACTTTCTACTCTTCCTGATAGCAGAGACTTAATGATAAAGCAGACACTTAAAGCCGCTTGGGAATAGACAACTAAACACGCGAGCTGTGCTATAAATTCGAGGCTTTAGGAGACAGAGATGCGCTACAGACCGCTGCCACAGGTCTGACTGGTGTGCGGTTTGTAGAGGAGGACCTCCAGCCCGTGCCGACAGCGAGAAACCTCGGTGTGGTTTTCGACAATCGACTGAGCTTTGAACCCCATATAGACGCCATTGTCACCAAGTGCTTTGGAATCCTAATAGACCTTATGCACGCGAAGCATCTGCTCCCGACATCGGTGCTACCAACTATTATCAACGCACTGGTCATGTCGCATATTCGGTACTGTAGCCAGGTGTTTGGCTGTGTCAACAAAACCGCTGTCAAAAGGTTGCAGAAAGTGCAGAACTTCGCCGCTAGAATTATATCAGGTCGTCACAGATCCCAGCACGTATCTGACTTGCTTCGAAGCTTGAACTGGCTTCCAGTCACTGAGCTGATAGAATTTAATGATTTGTGCCTGTTGCACAAAATCATCATGACCAGTGAACCCGCTGTGCTCAGACAGAAGGTGCGCTACAACCGAGCTGTCATTGGCCGTACAACCAGACATTCAGACTTCCTGTACCTACCTCGCTTCCGCACCAACGCTGGCAAAAGTACTTTTAGACACCGGGCGTGTTCGCTATATAATGCTGTCATTGGCTCAGACGTGCAGGGGGCGTCGTATGCACGATTCAAGAGGACGATGAAGCTTCGGCTTACCAGTAAGTTTTTTTTTTGTTCATTTAACACTGGTCTCTTACTGACATGTGCTACTGTGCTACAGCCTGTGTGTCACAGACTGCTTTTTACTTTTTCTTCATTCGCTTTTATGTATATTTTTAGCGGGTTTATCCGAATTGTATGACGAGGGCTCATAATAGTCACTTCTTGTGGACGAGTGCCGATGCTGTCAAATAAATAAATAAATAAATAAACATTATGTGCCTTGACCAAGATGTAACAGAGGACAATTACTCAAGATATCATAAGTGTGGGACGCCTTTCTCTTCCCTGACGAATGTTGGACTTTTCTCGGTCGGTTTTTGAAAATTTGTTCGGTTGATCTGACCTGTGTTTCGCTTCATTTGCTTCTTTTTTTCCCAGTATGTTCTTAACTTCTTAGGATCTTGGCATCTCTAGCGAACTCTTGACACTCTGCCTGTCCGATGCCAAACTCAGCAGCAGCACTATGCGGTAAAGGTAGCCCCGCTCTAAGCACATTGGTGCCTCCCCCAGCCCACCTGACTTTCGATTCCTGCCCAATGCTCAGATCTTCACTGTTATCCATGAGCGACGTCTGTCTCACACCCAGTGCTCGTCTCTCTGCAACTGTAATCGGGCTACACCCGACACCTCAGCGTCCCCTGCAGTTGACGCCCGTCCCGTATGCATACAGTACACCTCAGTGCCCTCTGCAGTCCCGTCCCGTATGCCTACAGCACACCTCAGCGCCCTTTGCAGATGACACACGTCCCCTGACCCTCAGAGCCCTATCTGTACCTGAGGCTCGTCACCTGGCACCTCAGCGCCCTCTGTGACCGCCGCCCGTCCCTTACCAGATACTTCTGCGCTGTCTGTGAGTGATGGCCGCCTCGTGCCCGGTGTCCCGGCGCCGTGACTGACGTGCACGCCCTCTGTTCCTCTCTCTGTATGCCGCCCCGTGCCTGATACCTCAGCACTGTGCCTGATGTGCGCGCCCTCTGGCCGACAGGATTCGGAGCGTTCAGGGCGCCGTCTCTCCTCGCTGGTTCACGGCGTGCAGAGCCTGAAGCGCCGCCTGGCGGCCCGCCAGCTGACCGCCTCCGACTCGGAGAGGCGCCTCCACAGAGCCTCGGTGGACAGCAGGAGCAGCGACGGCTCGGAGCTGTCCTCGTCCGGTGAGCGACCGACGCCGGCCCAACCCCCGACCCCGACCCCGCCCGCTCCACCCCCTCTAATAGCCGTCGGTATCGACCTGAGCTCTCGGCTGGTGGTACCCTGGCGTGCCTTACATGTCCCCTTGCATGTTCTGCGTGTGACTAGGGCTAGGAGAAAAAGATATAAAATTGTAGTTTTAAACGTCACCATAACATTGACAATTTCACGATCAGTGGGAATATGAAGATACCCGAGGCTAAAGCTGGCGGATGTTTTTGTGTTTAATCAACACCTGTCGTAAATTGAGAAAAGTGTGATGAAAACGCTAGTCCAGGATCACTCGTTCGTCGCGTTATCGTCATCCATCTCTGACGCACGTCTCTCGCTCTGTCCGCAGGGAGTGAGCCGGTGATGGTGGGCAGCAACCGCAGCTCGCTGCTCTCCAACATGTCCTCCTCCTCTGAGGACTCTGACGTCGTCTCATACAGGGGGCCGACGGTGGGCCGCGCGCGCGCCCGCGTCGACTACGTGCCCAGCCCTTACGACCGCGAGGCGCTGCGCTTCAGTCGCGGTGACATCATCGACATCATCAGCATGAATCCGAGCGGCCTGTGGCGCGGCGCGCTGCACGGACGCGTCGGCACGTTCAAGTTCATCAATGTGGAGGTGCTGCCGGACGAGGTGGCGCGCCTGCGTGAGGCCGGTGGCGTGCTGCCGCCGCTCAAGACGCGGCCCGTATCCGTCAAACACCTGCTCGAGGAGCTCGGCGTTTCGGTGAGTACATACGGTGTTTTTGGTGAGTTGAGTATAGGCATTTAAACTTGAAGCAATTAATGTTCATTTACAGTGGTCAGCTCGATGATAACGTAACGTGCTATCTACCATTGCCATGATTAAAGACTGATTAGAAAAGTTGCTGTAGTTTTCAGTAAAATGTATTCGCAGGAACTTAAAAAGCTGTTACAGTAAACGATAAGTGTTTTGTGCAGACTCACTACGACGGCTGTCTTTATTGGCGGCAGTTCGATGGTGCTTGCTCGTTATTTATTTGAATTATAACTTTCACTGTACAACAATCTCCCTAACTATGCAATTTAGCGGCTCATTTCAATTTAGGCCATAAGTAATTGTGGATCGGCTATGGATCTATCCGCGGTGCCCGGAGCGCTCACCTATATCCTTCCGGAATAGTGCCGATGTCCGTCCACGAACTTCATGCGTTATTAACTCATAGTCTGTGCTATTGCATCACAGATGCTAACAGCTACCATTGAAGCTGCGGTTTGACTAGAGGTTATCGCTGTTACATTGCTCCACATTCTGTTCATGTGCTGTCACGACTCTCTTTGATCCACACCTGAACAGTACTCCAGTACCTCCTCGTAAAAATGAGCACATTCAGCGACATATGTTCCGCGAACAGAACCAACCGGCCTCGCGAACCGACAGTTACACGTCTGCCCTTGCTTTAACCGTGCGAAAAGCCCGGAATGGTCCAGAGAAAGCCACACAGTGTCGATAATTGTCGGCGTCGTAGCGCCGATCTCCGAGTCAGCCGCTCCTGCGGCAGGGAGCTGCCCACAGAACTGCCTTAACCTTCGTCAGTAATTATGACTCTGCACGTACGCTAATGGCGTGAACGCAGCCAGACAGACGCAGTTGATACTTCCGATGCTATTACCCTGAAACTAGGGCAAGATGAGCGGCCTGCACTTCGGCGACGGAACAATTGTACCTATTTTTGCGAAACCTCTACTCGAACCACGCATGGATGTAGGTAAAGAGACAGCAGGAGAACACGTGTGAGGTCTATGGAGCTAATTTATATGCTAGCTGTTGAATTGACCAATTTTTAAGCTTAATAACATTATTTCCTAACATGAAAAATGAAAATTGTCATCAGGAGGCTCACACTTTTTCAAAAGAATGTTTGAGCAGCCTGCAGAGCTTAACTCATTCAAAAGCATAGGATGAAAACCAAGGGCGAAAAGAATTAAAACCAAACGGATCTCCAAAATATAAACATTTGAAAAAGAAGGACTGTTTCGTTTCGTCATATCTTGCTATCGTTTTTGGCACTGTCAAGTTCGTAACTTCTTTTGTTTTTGTTTTTTTGTTTAATTTGAATGGAATTAATTTTTAGTCCCCGCACTTTAGCTGCTTTCTAAGTTATTGTTTTTCATTTAATTATGATATACATTTTCAATTATATACCTACCTTTCAAAAGCCCTGATATTGTTCACGGCCATCGCCAATATGGCGCGCTAATTTAGGTATTCCAACGCTAGCCATGCCGTATTCTTACTGAGAAGCACCCGCGGACCCTGAGGCGGCTGTGTGGGGCCGCGCCTCCGGCTGCGGCGGCCGACCTTGCGGCGTCTCCCCGCCGCCGGGGGCCAGTATATAACCGGCGGCCCGGCGGCAGAGGACACACTCGACTGCCGTCCGCTGCTCTCACCCGCCGTCCCTGCAGTCTGCCATGAGGTGCCTGCTGTGTGTTCCGCTGGTGCTGGCCGCCGCCTGCGCCGCCCCGCAGGGGGGCTCGTACGGCGCCCCGCCGCCGCTCACCGCCGCCGAAGAGGAGCGAGCGGCCGCTCTGTCCGGCCGACCACCTCTGCTGGGGGCCGGCGGCAGGCTCGGACCCCTCGGTGGTCCCCTGGGCCCCCTGGGCGGCCCTCGGGCCGGCCGGTTCGGAGGGCCGATAGGTGGCCGGCTGCCCAACGGAGGCAACCCGCCCCAGCTGCGACCGGACGGCCTGCTGGACGGGCCCGGCGTGCCGTACAGCTTCAACTGGGCCGTGGACGAGCCCGACTACGGCAACCAGTACGGCCACCAGGAGGAGAGCGACGGCGTGGTGACGCAGGGCGAGTACCGCGTGCTGCTGCCCGACGGACGCACCCAGATCGTCACCTACTCGGTGGAGGGCGACAGCGGCTTCCAGGCGACGGTGACGTACGAGGGCGAGGCGCAGTTTCCGCCTCCGGGCGCGCCCGGCGGCCTCGGCGGTCCGGCGCCGTTCGGTTCGGCCCTCGGCGGAGGACCCCTGAGCAGAGTACCTCTCCCGGGAGCAGCCGTGGAAGATGGTCCCCTGGGAGGCGTTCCCATCAGAAGAGGTCGCCTCGGCCGTGGACCATTCGGCAGGGGTCCTCTGGGTCGTGGACCGCTCGGCCGGGGTCCCCTGGGCCGCGGTCCCCTGGGCCCCAGTCCCGCTGGTCCGTTCGGAGGTCGTCCTCTGCGAGGCCCCCTGTCTGGGGCTGCCTCGGGCTACGCTCAGGGACGAGGCTCATACCTCGGAGGGCCGGGCCGCCTGTTCGACGCCGCCGGCCGTCCCATTCCTGATGTCCTGGATGATGGAGCGGACGCGCCGGTAAATACGCCGAGCACCAGCTATGGCTTCTAATCCAGGCCAGGAGGTTAGCTCTTGGAGGGCCAGTCAGCAGTTCTTATTGGGCGGCAGACGTCAACAGCAGCTGCGTCAGCATGTGTTGAACAGACGGGAAGTCGTACTATTCACGACATCACAGTGAACAGTACAGACAGCCGTTCTGACTCTCGCGTGCATTTTTTGGAAGATGGTTGCCGGTAGCGTAGAAAGTTTACGGCATATTGGTGGCCGTTGGAAAATATTTATGCAGCAATCGATGTGGAATACACTGAACCGTTTTTATTGAGTCTAGATTTCATCACTTATATGTATTGTTTCTTGGAATACTCGCCTAGTAGGTACTCTTAGATCCGTGATCTTTTTATTGATATTCACTACAGGCACACAGGTATAGGCATATCACTGACCTTATCTGTTTACGTTATTTTTGACAGTTGCCGCACGCTATTGATAAATTTAACATCTGAGTAATGAAACAACATAATTCTCTTAACCAATTTTGCATTGAATCTTCTTTTCTCCCGTATCGTTGTACTATGTATATTTCTGCGCACCATACGAGTAAGCATACAGATAAGTTACCCTCTCCACGCGAAGCACGAATAAATCCTGATCAAGTGGTGCTTTGACACGTGCGTTCGCACGTTTTCTAATTAAGGCAGCCCCTGTCTGTGTGCCCTTTGACCCTGCGGTGATCCGATCTGCCTATGACGACACATTAAGATGCATGTGGCGAGCAGCCGGCAGGTAATCGCTGCACAAACGGCCGCACCGACCGGCGTGTGACGTACTTGAGAGATATTACCCCGACCGGCTGCCACTGAGAGAGCGGCACTGATCAGGCGCTGGGAACGCTACCGCACGTGGGCTGACCCTGCCCCGTATCGTTCTGACCTTGACCCGAGTCCTGCGGCTCGCGCAGGGCGTGACCCGGCCGGTTCCGGGCGCGTCTGTGGTGCCGTTTCACTGGCGGCGACGGCAGGGGCGGGGCCGCTGGATCAGACGGTAGGCCGCAAACGGCGGCCGTCTGATGGCGCTGTCGGTTACATTAAGGAGATCTACTGAACTAGCTGATACGTGCCAGTTCGGTGAAACGTGCCACAACAGTGTTTTTCTTACCGTTAGCCGGTAGGCTCCCACACGTGCTCAGTGCTGACGAAAGATCATCTTGGGCACTTATTTTAGCACATATTAGCAGAAGCAAAGAGAAAAAGGCCGATCAACGAGAGTTATAAGGCCAATGGTTTTCTCCTGTGCGAAACTGGTAAAGAAACCACGCAATTGCATAGTTATTATGCACTACGACCCGTCTGTGTGTATATTAGATATTGATAAGTATAGTTATCCCGGGTAGGCGTTTCAGTATTACTTCAACTTTCGCAAATACAAAAAAAAAACATACAATACAAAGGAATCAAATTTAGCGCAAATATATTTTGTGGATTTTAACACTACGAAACCTATGACCCTCGCCCGCATTGGCTTTTCAATTTTTCAATGCCGTCTTTTTTAAGCTCATTATTTTTGAAGAAAAAAAACTGAGGAAGGGGCTCCGTTCGACCCCCTTCGAAGTTTGACCTGTTATATTTAACAACTCATCATGCACATTGCACGATGCACACGAAACGTACTCATATGCGTATGGTTCCGACTAAGGTTGCACCACTAAAAATAAATTTGATATAAGCAATATGTACATATTCTGTACGAATGCCGTTACCCATTTAAATCGGATATAAAATAAATCTTAATTACCCATTAGCAAGACATCAAATAGATAAAGACAACCAATTATTATCTGTCAAACCACAAATAAAGGCAGACTTTTGGAGCAGTCAAGGCACTCTTGCTGTAAAATTCTAATTATTCATCGATTAAAAAGTTACTCCGTATTAGATGTTTAAAGATGACAAGTGTGTTGACCGCTTAGTCTTCTGCACCATAATTTCGGAAATTTTAGGCGAAGGACAGTGCGACTATTGCCTGCAAAATGCTACAAAATCTTGCACCAGACCTTCGTCATTGCTAGTGGCCACGCAATTGAAGTGTTGGATATGATCAATGAGAAAGGCTTCTCAGCGTAGCCCGTCTTCGACCGCAGTGACCCGACCTCGGCCGACCTTGCGGTGTCTCCCCGCCGCCGGGGGCCGGTATATAACCGGCGGCCCGGCGGCAGAGGGCACACTCGACTGCCGTCCGCTGCTCTCTCACCCGCCGTCCCTGCAGTCTGCCATGAGGTGCCTGCTGTGTGTTCCGCTGGTGCTGGCCGCCGCCTGCGCCGCCCCGCAGGGGGGCTCGTACGGCGCTCCGCCGCCGCTCACCGCCGCCGAAGAGGAGCGAGCGGCCGCTCTGTCCGGCCGACCGCCTCTGCTGGGGGCCGGCGGCAGGCTCGGTCCCCTCGGTGGTCCCCTGGGCCCCCTGGGCGGCCCTCGGGTCGGCCGGTTCGGAGGGCCGCTCGGTGGCCGGCTGCCCAACGGAGGCAACCCGCCCCAGCTGCGACCGGACGGCCTGCTGGACGGGCCCGGCGTGCCGTACAGCTTCAACTGGGCCGTGGACGAGCCCGACTACGGCAACCAGTACGGCCACCAGGAGGAGAGCGACGGCGTGGTGACGCAGGGCGAGTACCGCGTGCTGCTGCCCGACGGACGCACCCAGATCGTCACCTACTCGGTGGAGGGCGACAGCGGCTTCCAGGCGACGGTGACGTACGAGGGCGAGGCGCAGTTTCCGCCTCCGGGCGCGCCCGGCGGCCTCGGCGGTCCGGCGCCGTTCGGCTCGGCTCTCGGCGGAGGACCCCTGAGCAGCGCGCCCCTCCCGGGAGCAGCCTTGGGCCGTGGTCCGCTCGGACGGGGCCCTCTGGGTCGCGGGCCTTTCGGAGCTCGGCCCCTGCTCGGCGCCGCCGGACGTCCCATTCCTGGCGTTGTTGGTGGCGATGTTGACGCCCCGGTAGAACCTAGCACCAGCTACGGTATCTGATTCTTGCCACAGCATATGACTGTAATGAAACGGCAGCCGCCAGTTTCTATTGGTCGAGAGTCGTCAGCGTTAACAGATGGAGGACGACAGTCGTACTGCTCATCCCGCATGAACAGTACTGACTGGAATCCAGCCGCTGTATATGTGTGTGATTGTTTATTGTATTTATTTACTTTATTGTGGTGTGGTGACTGGTATAATATATGGACAACGGATAACATACAATGCTTAACACATCATGCGGCGCATTGCCTATTTGAGGATGTCGAGAAACTGATATTTAAAATAATTGTTGGCTGTCATTGCAGTCGTGGATATGTATTGGCAATAGGCATTTAACCAAACGTTAATAGATATAGAGGTCACTTTATGTTAATTAATACCAAACCACTCCCAACTTTAATCAATTTACGTCGTGGCCCTATTCTTACGATTATCATGTGTCTTGCGAAATAGCGAGGTTGCTAAGATACCGTAAATGCTTTGTTCGTTCTACCTACTTGCGTCTATCCTGTTCTTCAATTATACACGAAGTAATGTCCTTTATAGATACCTAGCCATTTTTGGAACGTTCAAAACAAATTAGGTACTGTATTCAAACTACTGCTGTAACCGACATGTCATTTGGAATTTGCATACTTTCAGTAGCATCGTTCGTGGCTCGTGAGTATTTATTCTGGAAGGAAGGTGCCAATAGTCTAAAATAAATTTACCCAAGCAGTTATTTATCTTGAAAAGCATTACCTGCGGTCCTTCACAATTGGTCTTTTTTACCGTCATTATCATTTGATAAAGGAAACAACAACAAGTATAAATGCAAACATAATCCATTTCCACGCATGGCATAAACCCTCGGATGACAATTCGCAGGTCGTACCTCAATGCGTATCGCGATTCTCTGACTAGTTACATTGCTGTCGCTAGATGACGCTAGTCACTAGCGCCTGATGTTATACTGTACCGCACGGCGCAGAGCGTGCTTTGGCTCTTGCCGCTAGAGGGCACCAGTGACTAGTGCCTGAAGTTATGCTGTGCCGCATAGCACGGAGCGAGCTTTGGCTCTTATCGCTAGATGGCACCAGTGACTAGCGCCTGAAGTTATGCTGTGCCGCATAGCACGGAGCGAGCTTCGGCTCTTGTCGCTAGATGGCACCAGTGACTAGCGCCTGAAGTTATGCTGCGCCACACAGCACGGAGCGAGCTTTGGCTCACGTCGCGCTAGATGGTAGTAGAGACCAACGCCTGAGTTTATGCTCTATTGTTGAGTTCCAGATGCCAGATGCTTCAGACCGGTGGATTCAAGGTGATAATTTTCAAACATTAATTGTGACGTTCTAGGAGTGTGCATCTCTGATAAGTAAAATAATTGCTTAATCCGTTAATCGTTACATTTAGGATTAGTATTGCTAATTGTAAAATGCCATCAAAATAACTATTTACTTAGGTGCAGCTGAAAACCAAACAAACGTAAAGCAATACCTATCTTACCTATGACTATTTTTCTCCCTACGATGGAAAATCGCAATGCAATGTCTTCGAATTCCATTTCCGTAACTACGTATCTCCCTTTCTTCGAGAATGTGCAGACGGCTACCGAATACCGATACCTCAGTTTTGTTCGGTAGATAGGTATTCAGTTTTTGACGAAGAACGATTTTTTTTTATAACCACCGCACCGTGGGGACTTATGCCATCCTAGCACGCATTAAGTGGCAAGTTAAAGTATTTCGATTTCCACTTTTTTGTTATTCATTCCACGTAGAATTGTCCAGCGCATCCGAATCACACCTTAAATCGTCTGTAAAATGATTGTTTATGCCTCAAAAAAACCTCTCAAAGTGTAGCTTCGTCCTGACCAGCGTCGTGCTACCTGCATACAGCGAAAAAGCACACTACAATAAAACGCCCTCTCACTCGTTTCCCTGAACAGCAGGTTATAGTTGCGACATGTTTTCATTATCTTTGACTTATAAGGAAGATGATGGTATGCACGAAAATTTCCAAAATTCATCCAAATGTATAATTTTTGACCAAAAAGCTAAAGATGTTAAAATGGTTCTTGGTTCAGAGAGTTGACAAGCAAACTATTGCCTTACAAAGTTTGATACGCGGTGTTACGCGTGGAAATGTATATCACCAGTATAACGCCTTTTGGGGCGACTAACGGAGCGAGCGAGAGGGTGAGCCTTGCACGTGCGAAATTTCGAGGGGTACCTCCAACTGACTTGTGCACGGCACCCTACTAACCGGTCTCTAGCGATGTGCCAAATTTGAGCACAATCGGCCCAGCCGTTCTCGAGATCTGGAAGCGGCACCCTGCACGTGCGCACGTGCAAAATGGGTCCCAACTGACTTGTGCACGGCACCCTACTAACTGCTCCGTAACCGTGTACCAAATTTGAGCGCAATCGGTCCAGCCGTTCTCGAGATCTGGAAACGACCCCTGCACGTGCGCACGTGCAGCAGCACCCCAACTCTGGCACATGGATATGCATTGCCTAGTGGGTGCCTACCTACATGCCAACTCTCAGCGCAATCGGCCAAGTAGTTACCGAGATATTGCAACAATTGCAAAAGTGACACCTCTTCGTTTTGCACGTGGCACGTGCATAAGGGGTCACCCACATGCATCGGGAATAGTGCAATACTTGGTAGAAGGAATGAAGCTACCCTACAAAAATTACCGCATGTAAATCGGTCAAGTGGTTGCTGAGATATAAGCCTCACAAAAGCGTGACCACGGCCGGCCGGCCGGCCGCTCATACTCAGAAATTTCTGTTAATCTAAGGAAAGACTACGCTCGCTTCGCTCGCTCCGTAAAAATGTTCTCCAATAATTTCTGCATCGGGGGCAGCTCTCATTTTTTGCCGAAATTTGCCGAAACCAGTCACTATGAGACGTCAAAGCAGACGGTGCCGCGTGGTTTCTTACGCCCCGCCGGGCCGCGCGCGGCGGGTTACCCGACCGCAGCACACCGCCTGGGGGTTTCCGGTCAGTATAGGAGTTGGGAGGAGGGAGGAAGGGGGTGATACCATGTTGACATTATTTTTCTATCGCCAAATGTTCTTTTTGAACAAAACAACAACACCCTTGCAACGCTGCGTCCATTTTATTGGCTATCGCCGCCAATGTTCACCTTATTGAACTTCAGTACAGAGCTTTGATATAGGTAAATCGAAAAATGCTATAACTTTGTAAAGTGAGGTTGGAGGTTTTTGGGGTGCTAATCACGAATTTCAAGCTAGTTTTGATCAAGGATGATGTTTTCATGCTAGGCCGGCTCAGGTCAGGCCCGACCAGTAGGTGTCTTGCCGGCTATCCATAGAAGGTAGGCGTCGATTACCTTTGACTGCTTCGTAGCATGTTCCGTTAGGCACCAAAACTACTTAAATCTTCAAATGGGTGTTAAGTTCGAAATAAGCTTCAAGCACTTATCTAGAAAAATCGTATAACTTGAAAAAGTCAACTAAGGTCATCTAAGGTAAATGACCTTGATTTGACCTTAACGTGACCTTAAAATGCAAATAACAAACAGCATTTCATTACCTTGGAGAGTTAACAACCACAGCAAGACTGAAAACGCGCCGATAATGTGCGCTGATAAGCGCCAAATCGATACCAGCCTGACATGGTCTGGTGAAACAGGTCCCAGGTCAATTTTTTTAAGGTCAAGGTCATGAAATTTTAAGTGTGTGAGTAACATTGATCGAATCGAATGTATAGAAAGTTTCGTCGTGATCCGCCACGTTTTGCTTGAGTTAGTATGCGAAAAGTCGAGGACAGAAATCTGTGCGACCCCCTCCACCTTTAAGTGCAAGGACTAACAAAGTGCAAAGTTTAAGCCCGAAATGCCTTGTGGTGATTGGGCTAGACATGAACAAATATCTACTTCTAAAACGATTGTAGTTTCGTTCTACTTTTTTAACGCTTCCACGCCCACGATGCATTGCTAGCCGAAAACGCTTCAGTGCTAAGTCCGTGGGAGGGGGCGGGGGAGGGATGGGGTCAAGCAGGAGAGCCAACCATGTTGTCAGGGATCATACACCCTAAGCCTAACCATTTGAAGGTGAAATAAAATTAGTTAACCCGCGCGGGGCTGGGGTCTCCAGCCGAACGCGCGGGGCTGGGGGGGGGGGTAAATTTTACCCCCCCTGTTATCTCCCGAACTAAGGGTCCGATTTGGAAAATTCAAACGCCAATCGAAAGCTCTCATCACGAACTACTAAAAACATGTACTTGATTTAAAGTTTGAGGTCAAGGTCAAGGTCAGGTCAAGGGTACAAATTGCAAGTTTCTACAGTATCGGCCTTGCACCGTAGTTGCCGAAGAATGGAGTCATGGACTGAGACTGATCGCCCAAAACGTGTTCTTAGGCTACCAAGACAATATTAGTTGCATACAATATCATTCAGAGGTCAAGGTCAAGGTCAGGTCAGGTCAGGTCACCAAAAAACAAAATATAGAAAAGGGCATGTGCGACACATGTTTTATGGGTCATTTTACTCATAGAATTCAATAGGCACACTCAATAAGTGATATGGACCACCTCTGGATGAATTTCAGGTCGAGGTCAGGTCAAGGTCAGGTCAAGTGAGGTCAAATTTTGAAGTTGGTTGTTAAGGCCTAAAAAGGTGTCTATCTGATGCAGTTTTTCACGGCGAATCGAATGGTGCTATTTTTGTTTCCGTACGAGGTCTAGAACTTCCAAAAAGTCATTTTTCAAAAATTTTGTGTGTCGTGACGTCATAAAATTTTGAATAACTCCCACATTTTTGAACCGATTCTTCTAAAATTTGGTATGTAGGTGCGCATAGACCATTTCTCTGACATATATTCCGGTTTTTTCGATAAACTCAAAATTTTGGATTTTATAATGATTTTCCCAAAAAAATCAGTTTTTTGAAAAAATTTAGGCCAAAATCCAAAATTTTCAAAAAACCGAGATAGCCATTTGATAGACAAAGTAAAATTACGTATAACCTTTTTTGTTACGTCTTGATTCCTTTAAAAATGAAGATGTTAGCGGCGTTTGAACTTTTGCCGTTTTTGAGGTGAAAATGGCGAACATGACGTCACTAAAACGTCAATTTCTCAAAAATTTTCCGACGGATTTCAATCAAATTTTCAGGGAAGGTGTCAAATTGATGTAAGAAAAGGTACTGAAAGTTTGGCGGCGCTGCGCGCCGCCGTTTTTGAGATATCGCAAAAATTCGCGAGGGGGGGTAAAATTTACCCCCCCCCCCAGCCCCGCGCGGGTTAAGGTAGCGGAGGATGCGATATAAATAAATTCGTGCTAGGATCGATAAAAACCCCACAGTGCACCGTTCGAAGTTTTTATTCATGTGAAGTCTTGTCTCGTTCCTAAATCAAAGCAAACATTCCTAAAAGTACGCAATTTATGATCCATTATTGTTTATTTCACCAATTTATAAATACATATACATGGTGTACACAATCGCCCAAGCTCCAAGTCAGTACTGCTCATTTATCATGAACAGTGCGACTGTCCACCTGTTCGCAACCCGCTGACGCATGTCAGCCAATTGGAACTGGCGGCTGCCGTTTTCTCGCGATAAACCACGGCAGCATCAATCAGATACCGTAGCTGGTGCTGGGTTCTACCGGGACGTCAACATCGCCACCAACAACGCCAGGAATGGGACGTCCGGCGGCGCCCAGCAGGGGCCGAGCTCCGAAGGGCCCGCGACCCAGAGGGCCCCGTCCGAGCGGACCACGGCCCAAGGCTGCTCCCGGGCGGGGCGCACTGCTCAGGGGTCCTCCGCCGAGAGCCGAGCCGAACGGCGCCGGACCGCCGAGGCCGCCGGGCGCGCCCGGAGGCGGAAACTGCGCCTCGCCCTCGTACGTCACCGTCGCCTGGAAGCCGCTGTCGCCCTCCACCGAGTAGGTGACGATCTGGGTGCGTCCGTCGGGCAGCAGCACGCGGTACTCGCCCTGCGTCACCACGCCGTCGCTCTCCTCCTGGTGGCCGTACTGGTTGCCGTAGTCGGGCTCGTCCACGGCCCAGTTGAAGCTGTACGGCACGCCGGGCCCGTCCAGCAGGCCGTCCGGTCGCAGCTGGGGCGGGTTGCCTCCGTTGGGCAGCCGGCCACCGAGCGGCCCTCCGAACCGGCCGGCCCGAGGGCCGCCCAGGGGGCCCAGGGGACCACCGAGGGGTCCGAGTCTGCCGCCGGCCCCCAGCAGAGGCGGTCGGCCGGACAGAGCGGCCGCTCGCTCCTCTTCGGCGGCGGTGAGCGGCGGCGGAGCGCCGTACGAGCCCCCCTGCGGGGCGGCGCAGGCGGCGGCCAGCACCAGCGGAACACACAGCAGGCACCTCATGGCAGACTGCAGGGACGGCGGGTGAGAGCAGCGGACGGCAGTCGAGTGTGCCCTCTGCCGCCGGGCCGCCGGTTATACAGTCGTCCTCAAAATTATTCATACCCTTGTTAATTTACGACATATTTTGCTTTTTTGATGAAAAGAAAACATTTTGTCGAGCTTATTTATGATTTATATATGACCAACAGGGGAATGAATAACAGCAACATACAACTGATAAAATATTCAGTTTCAGGTCTGTTTTATTCATGAATCTTTGAAAACACTCATGTTCAAAAATATTCATACCCTTGGTTTTCAGAGTTCAGTGTCTTTCTTCAGTAGTCGATAACATATCCTTTGTTCCTTATTACTGCTTCTAGTCGGTTCCTGTAGGTGCTCACAAGCTTGCCACACGTTTTCTGTGGGATTTTGGCCCATTCTTCCCTGGCGAAAGCCTCCAGCTGGGTCAGGCTAGTCGGTTTCCTGGCCGTCACTCGGGTCTTCAAGTCCCGCCATAGATTCTCTATGGGATTCAGATCAGGACTCTGACTAGGCCACTCGAGGACGCTGATATCATTGTCCTCGAACCATTCCTTGACTACTTTAGCCGTGTGTTTGGGATCATTGTCTTGCTGGAACTTCCAGTTGTTGCCGAGTTCCAGCTTCTCTACAGATTCCTTCAGGTTTTCGTCCAGAATTTGGATATAGTCCTCCTTTCTCATGGTGCCCTGGATCCTGACGAGGTTTCCTGTGCCGCGGGAAGAGAAGCATCCCCACAACATAATGTTTCTGCCACCGTGCTTGACGGTTGGCACCGTGTTCTTGGGATTGTAGGCCTCTCCTTTACTCCTCCAAACATATGCAGCATCCATGTGCCCAAACAACTCCAACTTCGTCTCATCAGACCACAGGATGTTTGCCCAAAAGTTGGAATCTTGCTGCATATTGCCTCTAGCAAAGGCCAGGCGAGCCTTGCAAAGGCCAGGCGAGCCTTGCTAGAGGCAATATGCAGCAAGATTCCAACTTCTGGGCAAACATCCTGTGGTCTGATACGAAGTTGGAGTTGTTTGGGCACATGGATGCTGCATATGTTTGGAGGAGTAAAGGAGAGGCCTACAATCCCAAGAACACGGTGCCAACCGTCAAGCACGGTGGCAGAAACATCATGTTGTGGGGATGCTTCTCTTCCCGTGGCACAGGAAACCTCGTCAGGATCCAGGGCACCATGAGAAAGGAGGACTATATCCAAATTCTGGACGAAAACCTGAAGGAATCTGCAGAGAAGCTGGAACTCGGCAACAACTGGAAGTTCCAGCAAGACAATGATCCCAAACACACGGCTAAAGTAGTCAAGGAATGGTTCGAGGACAATGATATCAGCGTCCTCGAGTGGCCTAGTCAGAGTCCTGATCTGAATCCCATAGAGAATCTATGGCGGGACTTGAAGACCCGAGTGACGGCCAGGAAACCGACTAGCCTGAACCAGCTGGAGGCTTTCGCCAGGGAAGAATGGGCCAAAATCCCACAGAAAACGTGTGGCAAGCTTGTGAGCACCAACAGGAACCGACTAGAAGCAGTAATAAGGAACAAAGGATATGCTATCGACTACTGAAGAAAGACACTGAACTCTGAAAACCAAGGGTATGAATATTTTTGAACATGAGTGTTTTCAAAGATTCATGAATAAAACAGACCTGAAACTGAATATTTTATCAGTTGTATGTTGCTGTTATTCATTCCCCTGTTGGTCATATATAAATCATAAATAAGCTCGACAAAATGTTTTCTTTTCATCAAAAAAGCAAAATATGTCGTAAATTAACAAGGGTATGAATAATTTTGAGGACGACTGTATACCGGCCCCCGGCGGCGGGGAGACACCGCAAGGTCGGCCGAGGTCAGGTCGAAGCCGCCAGAGAAAATAGGAGATGCAGCGACCCCACTCTTCTGCCATCCCGATGACTTCTGGTTGGTCTGGTTCGTGCAATGCTAGATAGTGTCATTCGACAATGGTGTTATCCTAACAACAATTTTATACGTACTGTAGGTACACGGCTCGTCTCACTACGTAGCACTATTCTTTTTTCGATAAAACGACAATAATTCGAGGACTCGGTCACTAAGAAATCATGACACAAACTTACGCGAGACTCGACTTCAGGACCTCAACTAGGTGACACATTGAAATGCATTGACAGGTGGGTGCTTACTGCTTACCAACCTATAGGTATGCTAAGTTTCAGCGCAATCGGCTCAGTAGTTGCCGAGTTATTGTACAAAACTGACACTTCTTCTTTTTGCAAGTGGCACGTGCAGTGGGGTTTACCCACATGAACCGAGAATGGTCAAACACGAAAGGATGCAGCTACCGCGCACAAAAAGACCGCAAGCGAATCGGTCCAGTGATTGCTGAAATATGTACCAGCCTCTCCGCCGGCCGCTCATACCCACTCAGAAATTTCCATTATTTTACGAACGCTTCGCTCGCTCACTCGCTCGTAAGAACTAGAGTCTAGGCTGTCTGCAAAGACCTAAAGGCCACTGCACACTAACCAATCCACTTGGCCGCTCATTCAGCTGTTACACTAGGCGATCTTCCCACGCAACCGATATGTATAGAGAATGGCGTAAGGACCCTCGCTACTGTAGCGGTTGAATGAGCCGGTCGAATGGATGGTGAGCGCGTGTTATAGTGTTTCTACGCGCTTTAGTGCCGTTTTTTTTTTCGCTCAAGTTTGTCAGACCAAATCTTTGTGCATTATACGCATTCCACTGACTATTCGGGTGCGTCTGGAAATCCAGACGGAGATACGGTTAAGCTATATAACAGACAAGTTTTTACCGAAAAATTGTTTCACTCAACTAAAACATGACCAGGCGTTCGTAAATCGTAGATTCTACGGCAAATTTAATAGGTGGGCGAGGTGCTAAATGCTAATGAAATCACACTTTATTATCATCGCCCGCTCCAGACAGCCCGTTGGCGCGCCCATCGTTCTCGTTCTGTTCCCACCCTGTCACGGTTGGTTCCCACACCGCCTGTAAACCAACGCCCCGAGAGCCCGCGGCGGCCGGGCAAAGCCACTGCACCAGATATTAATTCGCTCCAATGCAACCCCAAGGGTAGGATTTGGCCCCGTGGAAGTGCCTTTGATGTGCGAGATGCCCTCCCTATAGGTGACGGCTGTAATGTGAGAGGTCAGCGGCAGTCTAAATCAAAACGGCGCTATTCAAGCCATCTGAAATACGCAATATCTGAGTCAATGATGCGGTTCCGTCTGGGGCTTGGCAATGGTTTGGTGCATTGTTTTGGTGGGTTGGCAATTGGTCTCATAAAACGCGGTCGCGTGCCAGAGGTCGCATAATTTGATTTGAGTAGAGACCAGAGGAGCAAAGATCAGACCAGATATCAAAGTCAACCTATAGGTAGTAGGTTTCTACTTGACATTAGGAACGCCGATAAAGTCCATCAATTGGTTCACAAAATAATTGGAACAGTGCAGTTAGGTAAAACGGGAAAAAGTTCAAATCCTTTTACATTAAGCAAATATTTTTCACAATCCATTCGAGTTTACCGGTCATGTCGGTACCCGTAAACTCGTCATAGTGCCATCATCATCCTCGCTAGACCACGCCCGTGCTAATCAAGGCTACTTGCTAACCCAATGCTAACGATGCTAACCACCGTCTCTCCCGTCTGTGTCGGCAGGAGTACGCCTCGATATTCCATCTGCACTACCCTGTCTAACCACCGTCTCTCCGTCTGTGTCGGCAGGAGTACGCCTCGATATTCCATCTGCACTACCCTGTCTAACCATCGTCTCTCCGTCTGTGTCGGCAGGAGTACGCCTCGATATTCCATCTGCACTACCCTGTCTAACCATCGTCTCTCCGTCTGTGTCGGCAGGAGTACGCCTCGATATTTCATCTGCACGGGTTTGACAGCGTCGAGGACTTCCACTCGCTGGAGGCGGAGCAGCTCTCCGACCTGGGCATTGTCGACCCGGAGCACCGCTCCAGCCTGCTGGGCGCCGCCCAGGTGCTCACTGCCGGACCAGGTGCGTACTATATCGTCGCCAGTTCAAAGTGACAGTAAAGTATGAATGTGATGGCATCACGTTACGCACTTAAAACGATAATGTTCCGGCGAAATGGGCAAGTTTTTTTTTTGGAGCTAGCTATGTAGGCAATTGGCCCCTTTTCCTTGAGAGTGCCTACCTACACTTGACCTCGTCTGGGTCATATCCTTCACACCCCGCGACTTCGTGCTTCTGGCGGTCGGTGGCACGGTTTTGTGACTTTGTCACGGTTGTCACCATGTCTCCCTAGCCTCCGCGGTCTGCAGTTCGCGTCGCCCTTTGACCCCATCCCCGGCGGACTGCTCACCACCCCATCCAGGGCCCCGGGAACAGTGTGTCGTACTGTGCGACTCGGGGAACGGTAACGATCTGCCCCATCAGTGGCGGCGGCTAGTCCCAAGAAGATTCGTGTGAAGGACTCGATCGAACGGTCGTGTGAGTGGAGCGCTCAGCGCGGGGTGTACGGTCTGATGGATATTGGCCAATTAGAATTGCACTGTGTAGTAAAAAGTACCGCACAGTGTGCGAGAGCGGTGGCAGCGAGCGTTTCGGTGGCAGCGTGCGAGCTTAATCGGAAAGTTGGTAGATGTTTTGCCCGTCGAAAAAGTTCCCGACTGCCAATACCAAGTCTATGTAAAACTATACTGGGCTGGGAGACATCCGTGTAATGCGGTGCAATCTATATGTTTATCTTTTTATCGGTTTTACCTCCGACTGCCAATCCTCAGTCCAGGTATGACAGCTTAAAGCCGAGGTAGCGGAGGTCAGAACTGACAGACGTGCGATTATGCCAATGTAACAGCAGGCTAATTGGCTGAGAACGGTGCGCCAACTCATGAATGAATAATGAAGACATTCATTAAATGCAAAGGCTTATGCGTTGCTTGTCCTTTATATAGTAGTTTCTCAGGCCTCCTCGGGAGACAAAGGCATACGAAAGGACTTGCAACTGGCAACATTAACTGGACCGGCGAAAAAAGTGCATTGACGACTCGTACGAGAGTTGAGCTACAATTTGCCCTTGCAACTAAACGCATTCAGATGGAAATTGTATGTAGATATCAAATGACATAATTTGTGCATTTTAAACGAAAACTGATCATGATTAAAAAAAGCTAGGCGATACAAGCGCGATGTTTTATCTAGTTATCACCCGCTTTATATGATGGCCAACTGATTTAATAAATATGTCTAACAATACTGAACAATTATCACCCACTATCTTTTATCTTGGGAGTGAAGCGATGGAATACTATTCGTGTGAATTCTCTCCCGCAAAAGCACCAGTTATTCGTTGATAGGATATTTTACAACATTAAGATGCGCTGCAAGATAATAATCCGTGCATTGCGAAACACAACTTCAGGGGCGTCTTTATTAGGCGGGCGAACGTGCGAAAGGGCGTCACTGGGTAGGTAGGTATACCACCAATCATAAGCTCGTTACCGCTCGCCCCAGCGTCATATAATCGCGGTCCGAGGCACCCCACCCAGTTAAACAGCAGTGCGGTGTTCCGGGTCTGTGAGATTAATCGACAGTTAAGGTCAGCCTCCCAAGTGGTAAACCTCATTTCGCATTAATTTGTAATCTCCTGGTAGTTTGATAACATTTTGTCAACCATATGTAGCATCAGTGAAATACCTCATATTCTACCAGTATAACGCCTTTTGGGGCGAGTAACGGAGCGAGCGAGAGGGTGAGCCTTGCACGTGCGAAATTTCGAGGGGGTACCTCCAACTGACTTGTGCACGGCACCCTACTAACCGGTCTCTAGCGATGTGCCAAATTTGAGCACAATCGGCCCAGCCGTTTTCGAGATCTGGAAGCGGCACCCTGCACGTGCGCACGTGCAAAATGGGTCCCAACTGACTTGTGCACGGCACCCTACTAACTGGTCCCTAACCGTGTACCAAATTTGAGCGCCATCGGTCCAGCCGTTCTCGAGATCTGGAAACGACCCCTGCACGTGCGCACGTGCAGCAGCACCCCAACTCTGGCACATGGACATGCAGTGCCTAGTGGGTGCCTACCTACATGCCAACTTTCAGCGCAATCGGCCAAGTAGTTACCGAGATATTGCAACAATTACAAAACTGACACCTCTTCGTTTTGCACGTGGCACGTGCATAAGGGGTCACCCACATGCATCGGGGATAGTCCAATACTTGGTAGAAGGAATGAAGCTACCCTACAAAAATTACCGCATGTAAATCGGTCAAGTGGTTGCTGAGATATAAGCCTCGCAAAAGCGTCCGCACGGTCGGCCGGCCGCTCATACTCAGAAATTTCCGTTAATCTAAGGAAAGACTCCGCTCGCTTCGCTCGCTCCGTAATAATGCATCTGCCCGAAGACGACAAAAGCAATCATTTGTTACCGGACGTTTGGGCCAGGGAATGCCTTCGTCGGTGAAAACGAATACAACGCACGACATATCAGAAAGCTCCGACAGTTCGTAAACCCGCTGTACACCTGTGTGAGAACACCCGAAGCCCTACCACCTTGTACGGAATAAGGCGCTGAGCGCGTCCACCCGTGCTGCTGCTGCTAATGATGTTCCCGATAATGCTAATGATGCAATGATAATGGTAGCCCAGCTGTGTCCATTTGTCGAGCCCGACTGACGTGCACCGTCTCACCGTCGGCAGACGCGTACGGCGCCGAACCACTGTGCGACTTCAGCCAGCCGCTGCTCTCGGAGCTAATCCGCGACTCGGGCTGCTACGACGTCTGGCGGCTGACCGAGGAGACCGCCACCAGTGAGGGAGACCCGACCGAGCGGCCGACCTCTCCGGCAGCGGAGGGCGCGCCGCAACCGAACGGCGCGCCCGCAGCCGGTCCGGAGTCCCGACCCGACCTGCCGAGCCCCCGATCGGACAGAGCCGCGGCAGGAGGAGGCTGAGGATCGTGCGGAGGAGGTGGGAGAGGAGGAGCGCCAGTATCCCCCGGAGGAGAGCGCAGCCGCATCCGCGGCCGGCGCGCCCGAGCAGGACAGTGGGACGCTGCCGGCTGAGGCCGGACAGTGCGCCGCGGCAGAGACCAGTGAGGCGGGAGACCTGGTGCACGCCCAGCCGGCCACCGTGACGCCCGCCGCGTCGGACGCCGCGCGCCAGGCCACTCCGCCACGCGCCGCTGTGGACTTTGCGCGCAAATTTGAGAGCGCGCGCAGCGTGTTCGAGCCGAACTGTGTGCGCCGCCAGATTCCGGTCGGAGTCCGCGGTCGGACGCCGGTCGCCGAGTCCGCCGGGGTCGGCGACGAGGTGACCGTGTAGGCGGCGACGGTGGCGCCACTGTCAGCGTTACGTCAGTCACATGTAACTCCAGTTGGCGCGGCGGCCGCTAGTCTATGAGGGCGGCGAGCTCTGTGACCGACTGAACTTGCGTTGTCCCACGCTGTCAATGCTCTCAGCTCAGTGCAGAAAGTTGCCGTGACGTTCAGCGAGTGTGGAATGCTCTCAGCTAACTTAATCGGAGGGGACTGTATTCGAACTGGAGTCTCATTTAGTCGGTTTTGAGGACTTCGTATGGGTGTTTTTTGTTTCTTTTCAATGCAGTCATGTTTGTGATTTTTTTTTGCAAATCTGTGATAGACTGGACTAATGGTGTTATGGTTTTATGCTCAATGTTTCACTTTGAGCCATAATACCCATGCATGCCAATGTTCGGTAAAGACCCGACATTTTGTTTGTATATCCATGTTACAACATTGTATCCCCTTAGTTGCAAAGCATCGGTATTGTCGACAAAGGACACTGACAGCTTATGACCATGGTGAATATGATGGGACCGAGTAGCCATGATACCCCACGCCCCTTCGTAAATATTCCCACATTCATAAGCAAACATCATACAACCTCTCAACAAGGCAGATTTTCTTCCATTACCGCAAAGCCTCGAGTGCCTCGAGCTAAGAGCACTGCAGCGCGCTTGATGTCCCTAACCATCTGTGCTACGCCAATTCAATGGAACATCTGTGCTGTTCACTGTTATCGTTTAAGGGCTCAAACGTCCCTGGTCAGTCTGCAAGGCCACATAACCACCATATACGGCTGACTATTGTCAGGACGACTTGTGGGACATGACAGAATGTGAAATGTCCTATACAGATGTCTCCAATCCGTGTCATGGCCGGGACCTGCCAGTGTCACAAGGTGTCGCAACATGTTGCTTTCTGTTCCTCAGAATAATATGAGGAGCCTACGCACTGTTATGTAGGTTCACATGTGAATACCAGCGTGGTAACTGTATACAATAATGCTAAGTCATGCGAGGCTGGTGCAGTGTATTGCTTGTTGGGTTCATGACTGCAAGTGTAAATCATTTGTCATATTGTGTCAATAAATGTCAGCAAAATGAATGAGATGGTGCTATGCTTTGTGCATACTAAATTGCCAGCATTGGTAATTGGTATGCTGGGAACAGGAAACAAATCAATCAGCTGCAATCATGCTATACTATGTTCCGTTTCAAGTTTGCAGCCGAAGTGCCCTGCTGAAAACAGTGCGTGATTTCTGTATATACAGCTCTTACATTTTAAGACCTTACATTTTACATTTTACATTTTTTGAAAAGTTGATCACTGCAATCAAACTGCAAGCATGAAGCAGCAGCACTTTTGAGTAGTGTACCTCTCACTTAACTGCACCTCTGCTACCGTACATGCAATTTATATTTCTGGTATACACAACATGGCGGAAATCGATAGACAAAAACAAGTCACCAATGCTCCTTCCAGTATATATTAGAGTTCAGTGTTTAAGACGCAAATTCTTGAGCGGAGGAGCGATCTGCCCCTGCCGAAGAAACTCCGACTGCAAGCTTGATATGGAACAGACTATAACAATATTTTTCCTTAACATTAATATCATTGAACATAAAAATGAAAATAAGGAAGGGAATGGAACAGTGAAGCGAATCTTTGAAATGATAATATGAAGAGCTTGCTTTGGGACATGGACATACATATACCGTAAGGTGGGGCTATTTGAGACAGTGGGGCTATTTGAGACAGTATTTAAAATTGTTATAAAATGAAAACCATTTGAAATTTATGCTTAATTTCTTCGCAGGTGATTTACTGCTCGATTCCACACCTCCCTGAGCAAAAATATCACACAAAAATTAAACGATCTTCATTTTATAGCGATTTTAAATACTGTCTCAAATAGCCCCACTGTCTCAAATAGCCCCACTTTACTATGATTACTTCAATGGTAACTTAAAAATTTACTTTTGGCATAGGATTTTGAACTGGAACAGCAGTTCCATAGCTTGAGCTGAGACTAGCACAGATCAGGAGCTTTAACAGCTCACAATCACTCTAGACAAAGATATTCCGTTTCTTGTTCCGTAAAGAGTGCCTTGTAGAGGAATGTATGCCTTGCTGGGGAATGCAGCCACATCATTATCAGCCAATAAGCATACTGCTTAATAGGATTGAACTATGCAATATGATTGGTTAATGCGTAATTAGCTTCTGCGTGAAACGTTATTTTACATAGAACATAGTTCTATCTTAACTAAAATATAGAATATAATCCTTTTTATCAAAAGATTCTTTTCTCTTTCTGATAATTTTTATCATGAATATCATAAATCCATTGAAAAAAAAATCGGAAGAGTGAACTATTCCCTTCAAGTAGCTTGGTGCCCTACCTACCTAACACATACACGCAGCACTTACTAGGTACCTACCCAGCTAGGTAGGTATCAAATATTCAAAGGAAACCCTTGAAAGGAAAGATATACTGATTGGATACCTAGGTACCTACTTGTGGTAAGCTGCTATTAACTTCATTGTTATCCTTATCCTTTTTATAAACATTCTAATAAATCAAACATGAATGATCTTCTCAGTGCAGACTGAACTATAAATTGTTGGTCGGATGCAAGGCCGGATGGTCGATTTAAGTCAACTAGAAAATCAAAATAGTGCATCAAGTGAACCTCGGTTCCAAGCGGCAATGCCACGTGCATTGCCCGGGAATCGAACCCGGATGGCTGAATCTAGAGGCAAAGAACTTACAACTTACCCCCACGGTGACTATAATTACCACGGTGACAATAAATATAACAAACAAGGCTGTAGAAGTCCATTTTGATGTGCAAGCAAGACCCTTTAGTGTGCCCTAAAAGGTATTGTGTGTGGGGAATGGGGATAAAATGTAGGCATTTTACCTGATCTGCAAAGAAACGCTGTTTGTAAGTTGTCAAGCAACATGCTGTTAACATGCAAGTTCAAACTCAAATTGCTAGGCAACCGCAGTTACCACATTATCTATTAAATGATTAGAAAAGCCACAGCTGCGTCATGAAAGGTGCAAAACTGGAATGTTTAAAATATAATCCTATAGAACATAACTAGTGGGTGTTTTGTTAAATAAATCAAAATGACAGGCTACTTTTCCATTTTCTTAGCAATACGTTTATAATTCTGGCTGAAGTCTTGTGCCATACGTTATACATCACTAGTCTGAGTTTCCGGGAGCATAGCGTTTCCATGACAACCGTGAGTCCGTCCGGGGCGGGACTGGAGGTGGTTTCGCCCTAATTCAATATACCCTGGTTTCGCTCCGGGTTTCTCGCCTGGTTTCTCGGCAACCGCCGTCGCCGTCAAGACGGGTGAGCTCATTGTGTTCAGCTTGTCAAGACGAATCGGACGATATGTATTTCAATTTTGACTTTGAGGTTACGTGACCTGAGGTCAACTTTTGAGTTTTGGGCCCCTGAGACGTCAATTTTATCTGACCTGAAAATGGCCTGAGTGAGCTTTGTCGAATCTATGAAATTATGTCGGTAGATTTCCGATTTCGATTCCTCCAGCTGGGTGGCTAAAATACCTACATTACGAGCCCCCCCCCCCCCCTCCTGCCGAAAAGCTGGAGGGGCCCAGCCCCCGCTAGCCCCCCCACTGGCGGTCGCAGCCGCTAGCAAAAGGGGGGGGGGGCAAACTCACACTCGCGGGACATAACATTTATCCGTCACCGGAGGGGGGGGGGGTGATCGGCTAATTTTTACGTCCACGAGGCGCAGCGCAGTTGGCACTTATTATGCTTCATCCATGTCATTCTTGCGTGGAATCTTTTAAGCACAATTTAAGGCAAAATCACCAGTTCCAACTTCCATTTCCCGTCCCACGGTGTTTCCACCGGTCGGGCCACTGCACCATGGCGACGGATCGGTGTAGCATATACTGGAAGGTCGGGCACGCGGATTTATGACCTTACCACTATAAAACAATTCGGAAAAGTACAGATACCTACCTCTTGCTTTGAAAAAGCATGTGAAACCCAGAGAGCATTTTCAGACTATGACATTTAGGTTGTGTGGCGGCGGGAGAGAGTAGGTACACCGACCTCTGGAGACCAAAGGTTCCTGGCTTTCAAAATTGGCATCTGAGGGCCGCGCGCGACTCCTGCGATTGCGGCTCTATTGGGGCTCACTCAACCTGCCTAGTCCTCATGCTGAAAAGACTGGCCCTGAGCCCTGAGGATTTCATCAGTCTCTGCCAGCTCCAAGACCCACAACGGCTCAATGGGGTCCCGATGTCGAAATATGAGGGAATCTACGCGCCACGCGGGACCATCAGGACGTAAAGTGATCTCGATCAGGACCAACGTAAGGCTGTACAGGAGTCTGCGTAAGCCCTCTGAGCTTCAGAAGCCCACCCGTGTATGTTTTCACTTAGAGGCCAGATAAGGGCCCTCAGAGACCAGTACAGGGCCTACAAACTGCAAAGGCCAGTAGTTTGAGACCATCAGAGACCGAGTTGGGCTCTCATAGGCTAATGTGGGTCCTTACTCATTACAGGCCAACATGGGGCCCTCAGATGTCAGCGTGGACAGTGGCGGCGGAAGGTATTCTAGGATAGGGGTGCAAACGATATTGAAGCGCCCTTTCCCGCTGGGCGCCCCTTACCATGCCGATGGCCGTCCCTGCACTGGAAAATCAGTTTCGCCCCTATACAGGCGCCCATAGAAGTTTGCAGAGTGCTATTCCTGGTCATAATCATCTCCCCAGTAAAAAAAAAAAAAAAAAAACGCAAAATACGCCCTAGCACTAGGGGTGTAACCGCACATACGGACAGTGCAATTTTACAGGCCCCAATCTCGGACCTCCCTTAACATTCATATGTTGTAAACGGCAAACCGCCCCCGATAAATGTTACACAAACTAATTTCCTCTCGCATATCGGCCATCAGGCGCCCCTTTTTGTCGCATGGAGCCTGCAACGCTATAAGCCCTCATATGTTCGTGTTGGCGTTCGGAGGCTATCGCCTTCAAAGACGTCTCCATAAATGTTTCTTTTTCGTCCCACACACAGGCGCCCCTCTTTCGCATGCAGGCGCCCCTCTTCCGCATGGCGCGCTTCTCGAGTAGCTGCGCCCTCCTAGCCTTTATCGCCTGGCAAGATTATATTCGACAGGGTCGGCAGCATTTGCCTTTGTTTCAGATAAGGATGCCCTCCACTCCAGCATATCAAAAGATACTTTTCCCACGTCATTGCCACCCTCTTCGTGTCACAAGTGCCTTTATCAGTTGCGGTGTCGCCTCGCACTGCTCAGCTTTATGGCTGCCGCACCTCTTAACTTCCTGCCTCCTCTACAGATTTTCGAGGCGCCCCTTTCCATAGCTTTAGGGTGCAGCTGCCCCCCTTGCCCCCCTGCTTCCGCCGCCACTGAGCGTGGAGCTCTAAAAGACCGGCATGAGCCGTCGTTGGACCCCAGAGGCCAGCAGAGGGCCCTCAAAGGCCAAGATGGGCCCTCTTCAGAGGCCAATGCAGGCCCTTAGAGGCCGGCATCGGGTCTTTAGCAGCCAGTGCGGGGCCCTCATTGGCACCTAAAGGTTCGTCTTAGGACACCAGAGACAGAAATAAGGCCACCAGAGACCGGTGTGAGACGCTCAGACGCCGGTTGGGGCCCCTGAGGCCGGTTAGGGGCCCTCATAGGCCAGATGTGGGGCTTAAGAGGTCGATGTGGGCTCTTATGCCGAAGAGGGTCTCATGCCAGCCATTGCTGGGCCTACGAGAGCCTCAAGGAAACCCACGCTGATATTCCATATAAGATCCGGCCTTACTCGTGAACCGGTACAGCGACGCTGTACCAGCGACGCTGACCGCCAAATTGACAGAATGCGAAGCTGAGCCCAGTCATGAGTAAAATTTACTTCCTTTGATGGCGCAAGAAAGAAAATGAAACATACAAAAAGCTTTCTAGGACTTTTGTTCGATCTGAAAGGTGGGGCCAAAAGATAGTATGGCCCCACCTTTCAGCACAAAAGAGGGGGCCATGGCCCCCGTGGCCCCCCCTGGGACCGCCTATGTGCCCCCCCCCCCCCGGCTCCCGCGCCACTGAGTGCCGTTTACCGCTTGCCGCTAGTTTGCTTCGTTTTCGAGATCTTAGGGTTGACGGGTATCCATTACTCCCCCTCCCTGTTGGTGCGAAGGTCGCCCGGACTGACTGTCGGTGCCGAACCAGGAATCGGCCGCCGCCTATGCTTGGGAATAGGGACGGTTAGAATATGATTTACCTGTATGGCCGCAGCCAGTGCATCGTAACCGGGGGGGGGGGGGGCGGGCACAAGGGGCGCGGGCCGCCTCATTAGATGCATGGTGCCCTATGGGCTCGAGGGGCCCTGCAGTGCCAATTGGCCGCTCAAGGTCCAAGCGTGCCTTATTTCGACTAAGATAAAACCCGCAGGACTCGTGAGAGCACCTCACGGAGTCACGGGCTCCTGAGTCGCCACACATCACACATCTCCATAAGGGCCCCACTCCGGCTTCTGAGGGCCCTGTGCTGGCCTCTGAGTGACCTTGCTGACCTATTAAGCGTCAGCTCTAAGGGTCCTGGCCCATACCCGCATGGAACGGCTCCACACCAGCGTCTCTGAGGGCCCATAACGGCGCCTGTGAGGGTCTCACACCGGCGCCTCTGGGCCCCACACCGGTGCCTCTGGCAGCCAGCCACCGGTGACTCTGTAGGTCCTACACCGGTGACTCTGAGGGCCCCACCGGCGTCTGAGAGTACCATGCCGATCTCTAAGAACTCCACAGGGCTCCTGAAGATACTGCCGGCCCTCACTTGCCGGCCTGTAAAGGCCCATTGTTGGCATCATACGGCCCGTTACCGGCCTCTGAGGGTCCTTTGTCGGTCTCTGAGAGGCCCTACTGGGTTATTAAGCATTCGCATTTCGCACCAACAACTCCAAGAGCCCCACACACAGCCATCTGTGAATGGTGTGGGCTTAGCGCCACACTAGTGTCTGAGGCACCACAACGGCGTCCATGTGAGGGATTTTGTCGAAAAAAGGTCATTCTGCTGCTTTCGACGAACGTTTTCAGCGAAAGAAGCAGAAGACGGTGAATTCCCCAGAACCTGTTTTCAATTCTGCATTTTTTAATATACATATTTGCAGCGCAAAGCCGTGGAACGCACAAGGGATCGTTTCAGGCAAGATAACAACATCTCCATTACCCACCTATGAGCTTCAACATCATGACCGTCCGGAGTCGAAGTTGGAGTCGGAGTCGGAGTCGATTTTTGAAGCCGGAGTCGGAGTCGGAGTCGGAGTCACCCTAAAATCCATCGACTCCGCATTCCTGCCTCCTACCGTTTTTCGCTTAATTTTGAAATACCCGGGGCATGGCCCCCTTCCCTCATTGGTGAGAAGTTGGCCCAGCATTTGGCTCAGACCCCCGTCCGTGTGTCCCCGTGACAACATCAGGGTACATCAGCATAGTCGATTTGCCTTTTGGTTTGAGTGGTATGATTTGGATGATAGGAAGGTGTCCACAGTGGTCTTAGATGGCGCTGCGCCGGACCCTGAGTGACAATCCCGAGCAGAGTGCATATATCCTCGGATGTAATCCCTTATGCATATTTTACTGCGGTCCGCGTGGACGGCATGCAATTTTTGTTGACTACATATGTATAGCAAATCGTTTTGTCCACAGCCTCAAGATGGGGTTGGAAGCCAAGCCTGATTCATACAGGTTCAGATTGGTGCCCCAAAAGGAATGGAACTTCATGAAAAACAAGGACGCTTCCGAGAGCCTGATGAAGTGGTAAGCACGAAGAAGCCAAGTCGCCAATTATAATTGTACCATCACCGTCTTATGACATGTCTCATTTGCGCAATGCAGCGAAAGAAGGTGCGTTAAAGGGACTATCCCACCTTCTAAAATGTTGTTAAAACCAGTTAAATTGTGCCCGACTTTATAGATTGGATGACCAGGAACACGGTTCTGGCATTTATTTTTCATTAAACATCTTAGGCTTCCCATATTCCAAACACAAACTTTCAAATATGTGACGTCACAGCCCAAAACTACCTCTTTCCCCAGGCCACATTGCTGTCATAAAGCTGATTCTTTTTACTCTGTAGGCACCACAACAAAGTTCAGACCAAGTTTTAAGCGATTTTTTCAACGAACAAACCCATTTAAATCAGAATGACTAAACGAGGTGACGTCACACTAACGGTCGCTCCATGTTGAAGATAGGGCCTTGCACAAGGCCCATTTTCAAATGAAGGGAACGAATTTCTTCAACACCAAGAGGCCGCGGGGGTTGCAACCTAGATAGATAGTGGTTTCTGAACCTCGCCGCAAACTTGGCTATCTCAACTCAAACCCCATGTTAAAGGTGGGATAGTCCCTTTAACCCTCACGCCTGTGTGCGGCGTTTTACAGCGTCTAACTTGTAGGTAGTGTTGTCGATTGCCCCCCCCCCCCCTCCCCTGCCGTTCGGCCCCTGATCGAGCTAGGACTTCGCGGAAAAGAACGAGCGGGCTACCTGTGACGAGAGGAACCGATGATACCCAGCTTTTAAGGTCCTAGTCATTGGTTGACCTTTCAGGTCGGGTCAATCACCCAAAAGTGGGGGAAATCGTAAGCTGCTAGAACGTCGTAAAGTGAAGCTGTTATCGGACTATTCGGAGTGCTGATCACGATTTTCATTCAGTTTTATCACAGCTGATGCCTTCATGCATTTTGTCAGGTCGGCTTGGGTCAGATCAGGTCAATTAGTAGGCGTCCTGCCGGCTATCCGTAGTAGGTGTCAACCACCACTGACGGCGTCGTAACATGTTTCGATGGCGCTAAAGCTACTTCCTTAATGTTCATATGGATGCTAAATTCGAAACCAGCTCCAAAAAACTAGCCTAGAAGCATGTAAAACTCGAAAAAGTGAACGAAGGTCATCAAAGGTCAATGACCTTGACCTGACCTTGACACCCACCATAGTGCATGGTCCATGGAACCAACATCATTTCACACGTTTGAACGTTTACAATCGTAAAAAGACTGGAAACGTGCGGACAATGTTGCTGTCACGCCGAATCGCGATTCCGGCCAAACATGGTCTCGAGAAATAGGTCTCAGGTCAAAGCTCATTTGGTTCAGGGCAGGGTCATAAACATTTCAGAGTGGGTGTAAAATTGATCAACTCTGGGATGCTGAAAGTTTGGTCGCGAATGCCATCGACCGACTTTTGCGCGAGTTATTCGCGAAAAAACAAGGGGGAATCATCCGACCCCCCTCCCCCGCCCCATAGCAGGGGGACTTCCGACTGTAGAGCCCCGCTCCCTCAGTCACTCGCGTTATGGAACATAGCTCATTTGCGGATTAATAGTTTTTGAATCTCTGATTGTTGTTCGGGGTCACGGAATAATTGAATGATGGTGCAAACTTTTTCAGGGACCCTTTATTGAGTTGGATCATCTTGCGGAGCTGCAAGGAACAGCTGTTTTTCTTGTTTCCTCGACGGAATATTCATGAATTGGTAGGGAGTGACGTAGGTACTGGTTTTGTTTTAGGCTGCACTATTTGACTATTTCTCAGGTCGTTGCGTGACAGAATCTCGGTGCAGGCCTTCTGTTACGACAAACATCTAGACATTCACAACCGGGTCGAATTCGTGCAGGTGAGGTACTTTTCATGAAGGGCACCTTTATGCATATTGCATAAGATGCCTAAAAATGTGCTGTGCTTCCGTCTTCACTGCTGCGTTACGACATATCACTTGCTCAGTGCCTATGAACAATGCTGAATGAGCAAAGATCTTACATCTTGCAGGTGTGTGATCTTTTCAGCTGCTATAAGCTATATCAAAAATGCCGGCAATAGTGACGGATATAAACACGCATTTTTACGAGAAACTATCCCAACTATTGACGTCTAATGTTAGAGGTCAATGGTCGCACTTCTTTGATGTATTAGGGCATTTCCTGAATAGAGCGCGGTGTTTTATAAGTTGTTGATTATGTTGAACCATTTCCAGGAATTTTTAACCGAGCCTACGATCCTGGCGAGTTTGAAGGTTCTCACTGAAGCTAACAAATGGTCACCGTTGAGTAAGTGCCTCTATAGTACCCTCAGTTTACGCTGGTTATAGTCTGAATTACATGCGACTATGCGGTTTCATAGTTTGCTTAGTATATCAGTAACAGTGTATCTCATTATCTCCAATGTTACCGTATGATGTTGCATTTATTTTTCTTTGTTGCGCTTATTCGTATTATTGTAAGATCAAATATTGTGAAACTTAATCCTCCTTTAAGTAACGCTTTACAGTGATAAAAATATATCTATATAGATACCCATCTCCGTTGAGTGGAACTAGCAATGCCTTGTGAATTTGGTTAGGTGCCTATATGATGAAGCTCAACACTGTTGTTGATTGCCTGTGCTGAACGTGACAATGGTGCAATGGATGCTTGGGTGATGAATTTAGAAATTGCCATGGTAAATTCTAGTCGCATCTGATAGGCAAATAGGCATGTATATGTAACATTATTCATACTGCACACGACATACTACATAGCGTCGTTTATATATTTCTGCGTATGTATATAAGTACCTACTAAGTAGCAAAGTTTTTACATTGCGCAATCCTTATTCGTTTCATGACACCTTATTCACGCAATCCTTATTCAATGCGCAGCGGTGCCAGCGGCCTCCGTCTCCGTGGAGCTGGTACCGTGCACAGAGACCACAATGCGCCTGTTCGACAAGCTGACCGACAGCGGTATCGTCAGAGACAACGGAAACATCAGAAAGTGCATGGAGGAGTGGTTCGGCGACTTGGTTTTGGCTGACGAGCTCAGAAAGGTATTTAGTTGTTTCATTGTTTAAGAGCATTATCAATCATCCGTATTTCTTATTCGAGTTATGTCGTGGTCTTATGTGCTGTCGCAACAATTATTTGAGTACCCTTGATCTTTTCATTAGCATCGAATTTGAAATTGAGAAGCACGATTTAAGGGTAAGGCATTATGTAGTTCGTTTTTTTTTTTTACTTTGCCCCTCACTGAAAACGTCTCTTTGAACACAGCACGAGAATTGCTAGCTGGATTACTGAGAAAACTGTTTAGCGCACATTGTTTTGTTATACGGAGCGAGCGAAGCGAGCGTAGTCTTTCCTTAGATTAACGGAAATTTCTGAGTATGAGCGGCCGGCCGGCCGGCCGGCCGTGGTCACGCTTTTGCGAGGCTTATATCTCAGCAACCACTTGACCGATTTACATGCGGTAATTTTTGTAGGGTAGCTCCATTCCTTCTACCAAGTATTGGACTATTCCCGATGCATGTGGGTGACCCCTTATGCACGTGCCACGTGCAAAACGAAGAGGTGTCACTTTTGTAATTGTTGCAATATCTCGGTAACTACTGGGCCGATTGCGCTGAGAGTTGGCATGTAGGTAGGCACCCACTAGGCAATGCATATCCATGTGCCAGAGTTGGGGTGCTGCTGCACGTGCGCACGTGCAGGGGTCGTTTCCAGATCTCGAGAACGGCTGGACCGATTGCGCTCAAATTTGGTACACGGTTACGGAGCAGTTAGTAGGGTGCCGTGCACAAGTCAGTTGGGACCCATTTTGCACGTGCGCACGTGCAGGGTGCCGCTTCCAGATCTCGAGAACGGCTGGGCCGATTGTGCTCAAATTTGGCACATCGCTAGAGACCGGTTAGTAAGGTGCCGTGCACAAGTCAGTTGGAGGTACCCCCTCGCAATTTCGCACGTGCAAGGCCCACCCTCTCGCTCGCTCCGTTAGTCGCCACAAAAGGCGTTATACTGGTGGATATATTCGTATATTAGTTCAGACATCACAAATGCTGTAAAGCCCTGGTGATGGTAGTACATAACTATCGATATTCTATCTACAGCATGTGTAAGGCAGGGTGGAACAACTTGAACAGAGCGGGGCAATTCGATAACAGTTGGCCCAAATGAAACTACGGAAAAACTGTTAGGCTACAACCAAAGCCAGCTACGGAAATGGTCGTCATTCCCTGGCGAAAATTATCGCAATCGGGCCCAGACTTGCGGTCCAGCACCTCTCCCACAATCCCATCCGGACCAACCATGCTCAAATCACCCCACCCCATTCAAATTAAACCACCCTACCCTATACGTCGTCGCACATGAAAATAGCATGCTACACATACACATTCACAGATATCACACACATTGTCACATCACGGTAACACAATAATTTCATATTTCGTACATCTTGGTATGCTTAGCCAGTCAATTCTTTAAAAGTTCCTGAAAATCTTTGAAACAATTGACTTCAACCACACTACGTGGGAGTCAGTGTTCCATTCCCTAATCGTCTTAGGGAAGAATGAATGATGGTAAGGGAGAAGTCTAGACTGAATCATTCTAATTTTTCTTCTTCTCATGATCATGCCTACCAACATAAGAGGGCTGGCATGTGATGCTGTATGAGGGCTAGATATGAATAATATTTTCAAAATAAGTTTTGAACACCGACGATTTAACGTTATGTTAAGCGCCGTGCAATTTATTTATTAGTTCAGACATAATTCCTGAGAAGTCGTCTATCCCTGAGGGGCTGTTATTGGCAAATACAAGCTACGAGTCTGTGAAATAGTAAATAAATTGATGAAATTGATCGTCTGTGAAGTCTGGTCAAATCAATGTGCGCCAACCAGTTTTCTCAGTAATTCAGCTAGCAATTCTCGTGCTGTGTTAAAAAAGACGTTTACAGTGAGGGGCAAACTTAAAAAAAGAACTTTAGTACATTGGCCAATTTGTTTGGTGTTTCAACGATTTGCCTATGTGAACAAGTTACATATGTACTGTTTTAGCACGTTGCTGGTTCTCTTTCTTGTAACATTTCTTCTAGGCTAGTGCTTTTGATTGGTCACTGATCAGTGACACAATCACCACACGCGAGAAATATGCATCAATGAACAAATGAATTAAACTTCTTGCTACTGATCTTCCGTACAGCACGTTCAATGTAGCTGTTCGTGGTTATTCGTACTCATTCACTCAGATCCGGCCCGGAGGACCAGAATGTTCGTGCGGATCGTATATAGTTCGTAATAGCTCCTGTTTAGTCGGTTCGATTCGTTACCCGGAGGACCAAAAAGAGTTCGTAAAGGTTTATTCTTGATTGACAGCGAGACGGTTAAAATGGATAAAATACGGCGGTCGCAATTCGTCGAATTCTCGGCACGTCGTTCACGGGCCGCGTCGGCCACGTCGTAACACCGGGCCGTGTCGCCCCGGCGGAGTCACATTTGAGACTCGTGATCGTCAGACCGCGTCGGCCACGTCGTATCACATATGACACCGGGCCGTGTCGCACCGGCGGAGTCCCGTTCCAGACTGTTGAGCCCCCATTACGTCCCAGCCCTCGTGGTAGCATAACACGTGGGCATGAGAACCAGGACAGGAGCTAGATATGTCCGTTGGTAGCAGTAAGTTTTCCGATACTGGTACAGCCTTGATTCCAGCCTCTGTACTTTTCACATCACAGCTTCTGGGTGGTGGTGAATCCGACTACGAGGACGTGTTTACGGAGGCGGAGCGGTCCGAGTTCTTGTTCCGCCTGTTCCGCCACCTGGCACTGGGTGGCCGCTGGTGCCAGTATGAGGACAATGTGCAGCCTTACTTGGATGTCACCAAACTCATCTACAAGGAGCTGGTCAGGTACGAGAGTACTGTGATTAGAGTGACGACTAAGCTGTGTGCAAATAGCAATGGCCCAATGATAAGCTCATAGCCTCTGGATGAAACATGATTTGTTGACATTAAGCGCCAAGGTCAGAAAAGGCTAAGGGCACTCAGGCGTTGCTGAACGTTTATGAAGTTACTGACTATCAGAACACTTTAGGGAACTCACTTGAAATGAATTTGTTTTTGTTTAAGGGAGCACGTTTCACATTTCCCGTATTTCAATTTGGAAAAGTTGAACATTGTTAAACGCTCACCAGCCTTTGGTTGGTTCGAGTTGTAACGTCAGTTTTATTTTTCCACAGTGTTTATAAGAGTAGCGATTCTGTCGGCCTGCGCGTAACCAGCCAGGTGTTGAAAGTGACGGCGAAGTCGGAGGATGGCAGCGATCTGATCCCGCGAGAGGCGGACCATCCACAGAACTTCCTCTACCTGCTGGTCAACCCGCATAAGAGGAGCGTCACCACGCTCTACCACCAGTTCGGCGCCCTGCTGCAGAATTAGTCCAGAAGCGCTATAGCGACGCGACGGTCGGACACCATTTGGTGTGTATGTCAGGAGCACACATCAAATGTTTTTTTTTTGTTTGTTTGTGCGTCTGTTTTTCCAGTGTTTCATCACCATTCATGCTAATTAGAGTCCATTGCAGCCACTGTGAGAGCGAAAAAATGTTTTGATTTAATCGAGTTCCGCCATATAAAGTAGGTAATCACCAGGGGCGTCGCCACGGATTTTTGACTGGGGGGGACGGATTGGCTGACTAAAAACCCAAAAGTTAGTTAGTTTAGCGTACAGTTTCAGGCCTATGCACTACTTGTAACGCATACACAATACACATGTTCTCATGTTCTCGCGTGGAGGCGTTATTAGTAACACTCTTTTCTACCTGTGCATGAATTGGCGGCGCGAAGCGCCGCGAAAATTAGCAAAAACTCTTGGCAAAACAGTCCCAAAACGCATAAATTTTGCATCCCGCGTAATAAGTTTGATACCAGGACAGTTAGGGTCTGGTCACCAAGTCCAGCAGCCCTGCCTCTAAAAAATCGTGTGGTCCTCTGTAAACCGCTGTCAACCATAGGTACAGTTTTTTCCAACTTCTGTGCAGTGTAGCTGCAGGACTGCGGGGTCGGAGTCGACTTCGGTCGTAGTCGACGGTTTTGGTCGGATACGGAGTTCGAGTCACCAAAATCGTAACAGACTTCAACTCTGAAGTCAGAGTCAACGTCATCCCCGAGGATGGGTCGAATAAGAGCTGGAGATTCTGTTGGCTGTGGTGATTGTAGGGGTCATGGTAAGACCAATATAGGGGCATACTGAGCATTACGTCCTCCTGGGCTCTCTCAGACCAGGACGAGGTCCTCTCACCCTCAAGCATCAAGCGTTCAAAGGCCATGGTGAGACCTTCTGCTGTCGGATGGCCTCGAACGGGAAGAGGGCCGTTTGAGAGTGAGCTGAAGGTCTTGACTATTACGAATATCCTATGTAAAATGTGTGGTCTCTGCAAGCTGTTGTCCTACTGCACTCTGAGACTTTGGGACAGATCTTCAGCCCTTGTTGGATATGGTCGCCCCTACAACTGGAGCTTTGGCTCCCTATCGACGACCTGGGACGGACAGTCCAGAGCTGCACCTCGTAGGCAATGTTATCTTTTATGTGCCAGGAAACGTTCAAAGAGACAAAAGCATCACATCACATGTTTTTTCACTCCGATGCGGGCCGAGGGATGCCGTGGTCGGAGATGGAGCGGGGACTCCGAGCGTTTTTTTTTTTTTAAGCCGGAGTCGGAATTACCAAAATCATCTACTCCGCAGCCCTGTAAGCAAGGGTACAGTGTCAGCAATTCGCAGATTCAATTTGTATACGAGTAGGTATCCGCAATTTCATCCCAAAACGACAATACACCAATGTCGTGGGTCACTTTTAAAATCATTCATGAGGATATTTTTGCGGGGGACGTCCCCCCCGGATTCCTCGACTGGGGGGGACGCGTCCCCCCCCCGTCCCCCCCGGTTTCGACGCCCATGGTAATCACCATACTGTCACGGATCAAGCGAAGCTTAGCTTTGCCTCAAGTAGGCAGTCACGAATTTCGAGTAGGTATTCGTCCGACCACATGCCAATGACGATATATTTCCATCTGAACTATAGTAAGGGTAACATGAACACCAGGTTACAAAGAGCAGTACGGAACCGGCTAGATGTTACATCGATTTTTATTCCATCTCGTCATGGTTTGAATACATACACACTAGCATACAATACACTAACATACAATACAATAACATACAATAACAACAATAACATACAATAACATACAACACACTAACATACAATACAATACATCATACACGCATGGGTATGCTAATGGGTAGTTAATTCAAAAACATAGAATAAGCACTAATGCAAGCTGCAACCGGGAATGATACAAACATTTCATTCAACACATACAGCTCCTTTTATCAAGGTATCCACTTTCAACAGGTGTTTTATTCTCTTGGTATACAATATACATGCATTGACAATATTTATCAACTCAAATGAAACGTAAAATCATGTAATTACTGTATGCCTGGGCTATTCAATAACATTAGTCGCAGAGGTGTGGTAATGATCTGGTGTAACAATTTGACCACGGTCAAAAATCTTACACCAGTCGGGCTCGGTCAAAAATCTTCGGGCTCGGTCAAAAATCAAGAAAGTACCTCAGTCTGGAAAATTTATCTACACACAGAAAATACTTGACTTTGGCAATCCAGCTTCGTATATTTCAATCAGCTTCTCATTATCCAGTAATCCGCTTATTCAATTGCACAAACACATGTGGACAACGACAATATGTACTGACAAAGCTAACATGGGCCCTGAGTCCTGAGAGCACTGAGATCACTGACATCGTCACTGAGAGTTCTCTGATCAGTGCTGATTGGTTATGTTTACATTCTGGCACCCACTGATGTTGAAGATGATCGTGGAGCCTGTTGTAGCAGATGTTGCAGATGTATGTTTCGTGCTCTCCATCGTCTTCGCGTAGCTGGCTCCTGTTGAAACAGACATCGCCATCGCCTTCTGAATGTGTACATCGGCATCGGCATAGTTTTCAAGGCTGTTCACCGACTTGTGCCCAGTAAGCTGAGCCACATACTCTCTGGGGCAGCCAGAGTCCAGGGCCCGCTTGACGCACGTTTTACGAACCGAGTGGTTCGTCTTGCGTCCAGTTATGCCGGCAGCACCACATGATTTCTTGATGAACTGGCCGATTGTGTTTTTCCCCAGTGGCGCACTCATGTACCACTTTCCGTCATCATTCTTTCTCTTGTTATTTACTGCCAGGTAGAATGGGCTATCTGGATTCTTCATGTCATCCGGTCGTCGCGCGGAGAATTCCTTGTATGCTCTCACCGGACAGCGTTTGTCGTCGGAATGGTTCTTGAAGGCTTTGGGTGCAAAAGCCCTCGATCCGCCAGCCTCTTCGCCGGTGCGAGTCTTCGTTGTTCTCTCGTGATACTCGAGATACTCTTCATCTTTGTCATCTTTCTTGAGTTCGATATCTCGCCACTTGAGTCGCCTGGATTCATCTCGGCCACGATGGCCGAAGTACAAGGTGGTCAGGTACCATACGGTTCTCTGAAGAGAAGTCGGGTTGGAGAATCCGAACTCTCCGCTCTCAAATAGCGCTTCTTCCTCCTCAAATGTCAAAGCTTCTGCTCGATTTGGACGATTTCCCTTGCCCTCGGTTTTGAGAAGCTTTAATTTCGCCTTTTTCACGTCCCTGGACCCTTGGAATTCAGCTTCACTTTCGAGGTCCCACCCACGATTTTCCTTGAGATATGCCTTCACGACAGAGAAGAAGTTGTTCATGCTAGAGGTTTCAAAATGCCCTCCATCCTCCTTTCTCGCATCGATGAAGAACGAACAGATAATATTGTTCATCACCTGTTTGCTCAGGGCAAGCAGTGGTGATTTGATGCCCAACTGCTCTTTATGATCACGTAGCTTGTTGATCCACATGCTTGTTTTACGTTTTGTTTCCGCACTTTTCATGGAATCTACGAAATTCTTCGTTCTCTCTTCGATATCATTAAATTCATCATCACCGAAGTCAAATCCAAAATCAAAGTTTGGGACAGCACGTCCTGGCACTGACCTATCCATCGTGCAGGCATACAGTAAAAATCATACCAAACTCAGCCGGTGATAAATTTTCAAGACCTCGGTACTTTCTTGATTTTTGACCTCGCCCTTCGGGCTCGGTCAAAAATCAAGAAAGTACCTCGGTCTTGAAAATTTATCTACACCGGCCTCGTTCAGTATTATATAATACATGCCATGACATAAAAATACACAATAAGACAAACTACCTACGTATGTACTTGTGCTTTTTTGGTGAGCTGAACATAACGAGTTTTTTATGGCTTTAAAGGGCATGGAGTACCAGGTAAGGGTCGAGTGAGGCAAAGCGCCCAGGACGGGTAAAATGCCCACCCCTATCATAAATTGTGAGATGCTTGACATTTTATAACATGTCTACTGAACAGCCGTTTTCAAGAGCAATGAGGGTTCTGCTTGTTTCTCCTTTTCGGATATGTATGTGGGGAGTTCTGAACGTAAGACCTACATTTGATGTGGATGTGTAGGTACCTACATTTTTGCCGTTTTTTTTTCTTCTGGATTCCATCCTTTCTTCGCAGCTAAAACTTAAATGTGCAGGTTGAAGTAAGCCACGAAATTTAGCTTTGCCAAACCTGTGGATGGAAGCTACATATATTGGGTATTTTGTTGCTTGTTAAACATTCACTAGGCATATGTCGGGTTGGTGAAATTGGTCCTAAATGTGCTGTTGAGATAATACACCCACTAGGGTGTGAAGCGCCCATCGCCACGCCATGTTTGGATCGCCCATGATCGTAAATACAACACAATACAATACAATACAATAGGTAAATCGCCCATCATGGTCGTTTTACCCCTCAATGAGCGTTATACCGCGTGACTAATTGCAAGTGTTTTTGCTCGATGTGAGCCGCCGTACACGTTCCTAAGACTTAATGCTCATGCTGCTTAGTATTTATTCAGTATGCCGTACCTATACTGACTTTAATTTCTGGCCTGGAACGATTAATTCGCACGCACTTGTCTGGAAGGTGTCTTCGCTCCACGAGACAGTGTCGGGTGTTTACTGAATAAAGGAGTGAGGTGACAGTAGAGCCAAATATGTTTTAATATTGTCACCCGCCGATGTAAGGTCGACTGAAATGAAAGATAAAACTAAATTGAATTGATTAAGATAGCAAGTGGGTGAACTGGGAGTCATGCACCACTCGTTTGGGCGTTATGCCCCATGGGTGGGGCAAGGCGCCCGATTTGTAGTCTTCCCGACGACGTCGTACTTTAAAAACAGCGCCTATGTCACATGATTCTGATCCTCTATTCAAAGAAAGACAGATACTGGACTACCGGGTCTGATACCTGGGTGTCTGATACGGAGCCTGGAAAGTAAGGGTGGGCGCTTTGCCCAACCCTATACCCTACCGGAAGATGCCCAAAATTAAAAAAAAAAAACTGTCCATCATTTGGGATAAGACAGCCACCTACAACACATTTCATGGACAGCTGTGCTGTATTTAACCCGGCAGGCGGTGGGCCTCCCAGCCACCTTCCGCGCGGTGTGTGTGTGGGGGGGGGCATTTTTTTTACCCCCCCCCCCTCGTATCTCCGAAACTACTGGACGGATCCGGAAAGTTTAAACGGCGTTCGATAGCCCTGTCAAATTTGTCGAAAGAAACCAAATTTCATTGACCTCGGGGTCACCGATGACGTCACAGGTCAGGTCAAAGATAAAATGTTTCACCGTTCACGGGGCTTCTATAGGGAAAGCGCTATAACACCGAGTAAAACGCATTTTGTCGAAAATCAGCGATAAGGCGTCAGTTGTCTAGTACATATGTTGCTATTAGAGGTCACTGGTCATACCAGGTCAGGTCACAGGTCAGGTCACCAAAGGTCACCAAGGGTCACCACTTGAACCCAACTTTACTAAGGTTGTGCGATGCATGTTTTATGGCCAGTTTTTCATTTCCAGCTCAATGGTATTGGTTATAAGACCATCAGGTACGGTTTAGGTCACTTTCTGGTGGAGGTCAGGTCAAGGTCAGATCAAAAAGGTCAAATTTCAAAGTTGATATTTTTGCATAAAATGGGTATCGATTCGATGCAGCTTGTCACGGGGAGTCTAATGGTGGTCTTTGTGTTGCGCTGCGAGGTCTAGAATGGCTAAAAATTGAGTTTGAAAATTAGACGTCATCAAATTTGAACATTTTTTTCGCTATAACTTGGCCAAAAAAAGAGGTATTGATCTCAAATTTGGTATGTAGATAGAAGGTGGTAGGGACTATCACATATATTCCGTTTTTTCGAAATTCAAAAAAAAATTGGATTTTTTGGCGATTATTTTCAAAAAAATTATTTTTTGATTTTTGGGGGTCAAAATCCAAAAAAAAATGAAAAACCGAAATAGCAGTTTTGTAGCCCTCTTGATTCCACACCTTTTATGTCGGAACATTTTTCTGTATCTCTAAAGCTGTAGGCCTGGCAGCTCTTCCCGCGCAACCTTTTTTTGGGTCGAAAATGGCAAAAATGACGTCACTCTGACGTCATTAGCGGCCAACCTATCATAGCCTTTGGAAAAAATTTTGGTCACCATGTGCGCTAGCTACTCCCGGGAGGGTACTGAAAGTTTGGTGACGATCGGCGCAGCGGTTCTCGAGATATATCGAAAAAACTAAAAGGGGGGCAAAAAATGCCCCCCCCCCACCGCCTGGAAGGTTAATGACCTGAGCTATGGCCTATGACCCATCGGCCATCATGCGTGTGATTTGAGCTGTCCAACCCTTTTCTTGATGGACTTTGATGCTCAGTTTGTGGCAAGAAATTACTAGCCAATCTTGATGGAACAAAACCCATTGTTTGCCTCCATGTATTTTTTTTTTTTACTGTAACACTGAAAAAAATATTCCTATCTTAGGATGAACGAACAATTGTATTGACCGAACTTCTAAAACCCCAAAAGATAAACAATTGATATCAACTTAAACTGTAACCATGTTTATGAACTGTTGTGATGGGACAAAACTACTCAACGTAGAATTTATTTACCATCGACTTAGGCACAGGACCCTCAACCAAGTGTGCATTTGAAATGGACAAGTTGAGGCAGTGAGATGCCCGATCAATGACATAGTCATTATCTGTGATGGCCCTATGCATAGGCAGCGGAACGGGGAGGGCACCGGGGCACCGTGCCCCCTTTGATTTTGGCATTTTAACATTAGCCCTATGGGCGTTGCATGGAAAGAATGGGACCAAAAGTCGGCAGTGCCCCCCCCCCCTCCTTAATTGAGGGTGTTCCACCGCTACTGGCCCTATATCAAACTGCACAGCTGGGCCATTCTGCGCGATGCTATTGCATCGTTGTTAACCCTCGCCCATGTAGGGGGGGGTTGGTGCAACCCCCCCCCCTGAGGTTTTTCGGAAATAGTGCAAAAACGGCGGCGCGCAGCGCCGCCAAATTTTGGGTACCTTATGGGGCAAACCTTGCGCATCTTTTGATAAAAAAAAAAATTTGACCGGGTCATGTCAGGTTACGGAGTTATGACGTCACAAAGGGAACAGCCTCCGGCCGGATTTTCACAAACTGAGTGCCAACGCCCGAGGTTTCCTGCCGGTGGTACGGAGATCGGTTGATGGATCGTGATGAAACTTCCCATGCATGTTGGGGCAAGTATTGGCTATCATATGGTATAAGAAACTTGACCGGGTCAGGTCAGGTCACGGAGCTATGACGTCACAAGAGGAACAGCGTCCGGTACTATTTTTGAAAAGCGCCCGAACCACTATTTTGCTAATTCTTGTCACCTCAATGGGAATATGCAGCAATATTAGCTTCTATAGGGAGCAAATGGACCTCCCAAATCCAAAAATACAATCAGATTTCAAAAATCTAAATTTTTTATTTTTCGAATTTCTGCCGCCGACTGTGACCTTGGCGACTTCCGGCGCTCCCAACGCGCCATTTTTAGAGCTAGGGAAACGAAATACATACCAAACGATAGAGAATTGATCAAGGAACACGATAGTGAAGGTTTCAAGTCGATATCTCCCACCGTTTTGCCGCAATCGCCGCCGAAAGTTGAAAAAAGTCTATTTTTCCGAAAATTTGACCTTTGACCGGTCAAAAGTAGGTCAAATGTTGACCTAGGACCAAAAAATATACCACCAATCGCGAGATCTTGTTGAGAGCAATCCGTTGGTCTTTTCCGCTAAGCTCTACGACGCTCCGTTTTCAAACGCCAAGGGGGGGGGTCGCACCAACCCCCCCCCCCCTGCATGGGCGAAGGTGGCAGATCGCCGTTTACGGGCGAGGGTTAAACATTCCAGCCAAATTATCCCCTACAGCAGTGTCCTGCATCCCTGTCGCCATCAAGCTCGCAAAATACATCCAACATTTTGGAGACAAATCGCTGTCGCATGGAGCGACCCACGTGTATTTCGTCCCAGCACTGATTAATTATATCCTTGATAGCTGGGTCGTCAGAGTCTGTGAAGTTCTGAACTGAGCCGCAGACCCGTTGGGAAAAATCGAAGGTCTCTGGAAGCATGGATGACCACAATACAAGTCCATCCACCTGAAATGAATGAGAATGTGTTATACTCGTATGTATTATTATCGCCATCATCTTGCATTAATCGCAACACGCAGATGGTGCACCGACACTGCTGGTAGTCCCGCTGCTCTTAGTTCTGTCATTTGCTTTCGCGCGCCAATTGGCAGCTACGCTAGCATAGGTATACAATATACAGGCATACTCGTAAGTCGTAAGCTGGCCTTTTCCTTCGTCATTTTTGTCTCCTTTTCTCCCTCCCTAATTTTAAGATAAATCAAAGCCGTAAGAATCATTAATGTGCTAGAATTTTATAATCCTTCCGACTTAGTGTGGTCATGCATTTCCAGTCCATTTATGCTGCCGAAGATCGCTTTTTAATTATTGTACTTTTTTATTCCTTCCGCGAGCGTGCGTCAACGCGATGTTAGAAAAATGAAAACATCTGTGTGTTAGGGGATAACATAGCCATTCGCCGCTTTCATGCCTACCTATAACCAGTAGAACGCCTTTTGGGCGAAGAACGAGCGAGCGAGATAGTGAGCCCCGCACGTGCGGAAGGGCGAGAGGGTACTTCCAACGGGCTTGCGCAAAGCACCCTTCTAACCGGTCGCTAGCGGTGTACCAAATTTGAACGCAATCGGCCCAGCCGTTCCTGAGATCTAGAAGCGGCATTCTGCACGTGCGCACGTGCAAACGGGGTCCAAAATGACTTCTGCACGGCACCCTACTAACTGGTCCCCAACCGTGTACCAAATTTGAGCGCAATCGGCCCAGCCGTTCTCGAGATCTGGAAGCGCCTCCTGCACGTGCGCACGTGCAACCGGGGTCCAAACTGACTTTTGCACGGCACCCTACTAACTAGTCCCCAACCGTGTACCAAATTTGAGCGCAATCGGCCCAGCCGTTCTCGAGATCTGGAAGCGCCCCCTGCACGTGCGCACGTGCAGTAGCACCTTAACCGCAACGCATGGGAATATATTGTCTGGTGGGTGCCTACCTGTATGCTAAGTTTCAGCGAAATCGCTCCAGTAATTACCGAGTTATTAAAATGGGAACAAATTTGACACCTCTTATTGTTGTATTTTGCACGTGCACTGGGACTGACCCACATGCATCGGGAGTATCCTATTTTTGGTAGAAGGGATGCTGCTACCCTACAAAAATTACCGCAAGGCAATCGCCCAAGCGGCTGCTGGGATATGAGCCTCTCAAAATCACTACTTTTGCAAAACAGCTTGAACACCCTTGACTTTTCACGTGGCACGTGCCACGACGGTCACTGAGATGTATCAAAAGTAGTCAATTACGGGGTAGAAGGGATGGGGCTACCCAACGAAAAAGATCGCAGGCCAATCGGTCCAGCGGTTGCTGAGATATAAGCCTCTCAAAAGCGTTACAGGCCGGGCCGGGCCGGGCCGGGCCGGGCCGCTCATACTGAGATTTTTCCGTTATATTGAAAAGACTCACTTCGCTCGCTGCGCTCGCTCGCTCGTAATCACAATACCTATATGCCTACCTATAAGGACACAGAAAAAAATCAAAATCGCCCATTCTCCGGTAAGTCGCGGGCTAAAAAGCATGCCAAAAAATGGGATCGTACGTTTCTCATACGACTTAATGAACCTAATCAGACTTGATATGAGGGTGGTGCTCGTAGATAGATAGATAGATAGATAGTTTATTGACACTGCACTCTTGATAAAATACACACAATACATAAAATACAAAATTCTATACATAATGCAATACACTAAAAATATATATAAAAAGGATAAAACTCGAGTGAAAACGTGTCCATTAAAATAACAAAATACAATATGAGCACCGCGGACATGGCGAAGCACAATCTAAATACATATTATGAATCATACTTTTCAAGAATGTTCTTACATAGCCTTGCGAGATCTGAAGGGTGTGCATCCATAAGGACAGTTAGACCGGAAAAATTTAATCTGGGGAAATGTTCTCGAAGTGAATTTGATTCTGGGCAGTCTAAAAGTACATGTTTCTCTGTTTGCACTGACCCGCACGTGCACAGCCTTTCTGTCTCTGGTATGCGCGACCACCTCCCCGTTTCTATTTTTAACCTGTGTGAACCTAAACGGATTCTTGTAAAAGCGATGCGCTCGTTTTCAGGTACATTTGCCTCATTTTCTGCGTACATTTTCTCCTTTGTCCGTCAACATTGCTACGATATTTTCGATACACACACCATAGGTATACCTACTATCATTACCGAAAGTGTCGACTGCAGATTCGCCAGTGTCTCTGCGTGACCCTGCATGATGAGATTCTCACCTTAGTCTGTAGCTCGTAGAAGAATGCATGCGAAGCTGTCAACCTTCTCTGGTAATCCGACTTTCTGCGCGTTCGTGTCACGTCGGAAGTGATGGCCTCCTCCAGTCGCCACACTACCGTGGTCTCCTTCACCAGTTGAGCTAGTACCTGTCGGATGCCGCTCACGTGCTCTCGCATCTTTAGAGTCCAAGCTATTTTTGACTTTTCAATTGGCAGTTGGACTGGTATCACACGAAGGTACCACATACCACTATTTATCACCACGAGATCGGGACATTCTAACGGTTTCTCTCGACACTCAGTCACTAGCTTTCTTAGCTTCTGCAGAAACAGCGAGTAAATGTACGGCCGCCGCCAGTACTCTGCTATAAGTACGTCATTTCTCATGGTTCTGCTGCAACTCGCCTCTTGTTGGACGCATGCGTCCCTTGTGCTGTGCTGCAGAAGCGGCTGCAGCGGACCCGGCGGGATGTCCTCGAGGCGCACGTCCCTAATGGCAGTGCCGTTTCCCAACTGGAGGAACACGCGCAGCTGCTCCGTCAGGATGCGGCTGCGAGAGTCGCCGATGACCACGAGTCTCGCCGGCCGCCGCCGCCGCGCCGCCCGCCGCCGCAGACACGCCTGGGCCTGGTCAGCGTCCAGAGAACCGGAGCGACAGCCGCCGGTGGCATGTCCTGTGCGCCGATCGACGCCGTCCAGCAGGGAGTCACTGATCCGGAAGATCTGCAAACACCTGGCTGACGGCCGCTGCACCTCTGTACTCCCTGTGGAAAGTGTCGTCGTTATTCGGACATATACTGTCCTTACAAAAATTGTCATTTTAACAAAAATATGTCAATAGGGACAGAGGTAACATTTCCAGCTTGCATAGACATTCTTAGCAGAAGAACGGCAAGCTAAGTGCTATAGGGTTATCAAAATATTAGCGAGCTCCGAGAAACTGAGAGGCATCCAGGCTAAGAACCGCGTGGGAGGTCGCGCATCCACTCCCTGAGAAAAATCCTGACTCCGCATGACACCCCCAGGGGGAGTTCACCAAAACGACACCCCAAAACTCCCAGGTGGTACTCCTCATTACACCCCCTCCAAAACTCTCCATTACACCCCAAAACTTCCCTCGAGAAACTCTCTGTAACTCTCCCTACCGTTTTAGAAAACTCTTCATTTCTCTCCTTTACCCTATCAAAACAAACAACATACTCCCTGAAACTCCCTTCCATTACTCTCAATGACTCTCTTACTGCCTCAAAATTACTCCCGATTACTCCATTCCATTATTCCCCAAAACTCCGTTTACAGCTTCATGGTATACCTCTAGTTAGTCCCCATCAAACTCACCCAAACTTCCCATCACTCCACTCCAGCCCCCCCCCCCGAAAATAAATATTGGACGAATAGCGTAACCACCCAAAGCTCGTGTACCGAAGCACAGATAAAAAAAAATATATTTCAAGAAATGTGTATTCATAGTCCGGGGCGGTGGGAGGCTTAACAAATTGACAAACGCTTCCGACATCCCGCCGCGGCACGCTCTCCGGGGATCTCACTTCATATGCTACACGGTCGCGAGTTTTGATGTAAAAAATCCAAAAGGCGGCCTACCACAGCAGGAATGCTTGGTCTGGTGGTGCCGCTACCACCTCCTGGGCCTCGACGAATACTGCGTCTTCTTCGTCCGGCTCTCCTTTCACGATGGTGGGATAGATATTTTGCGGGCCTCCGTTGGCTTCCGACGTGTCTTGCGGGATGCACTGCAGGCTCTCCAGCTCATCCCCTGCAAAATGTTAATAACCATGAAATTATACGTACACTTAACATTGCGTGGGAGGGGAGGAAATGGGTTAGAAAGAAAAAAGAGAAGGAGGAAAATAATGAAGGAGGGAGGGAGGGAAGGAGGGGAGGGATGAAGGAAGGAAGGAAGGAAGGAAGGAAGGAAGGAAGGAAGGAAGGAAGGAAGGAAGGAAGGAAGGAGGGAGGGAGGGAGGGAGGGAGGGGGAGGGGGGAGGGAGGGAAGGAAGGAAGGAAGAAAGGAAGGAAGGAAGGAAGGAAGGAAGGAAGGAGGGAGGGAGGGAGGGAGGGAGGGAGGGAGGGAAGGAAGGAAGGAAGGAAGGAAGGAAGGAAGGAAGGAAGGAAGGAAGGGAGGGAGGGACGGGGGGAGAGAGGGAGAAAAAAATGGAGAGAGAGAGAGAGAGAGAGAGAGAGAGAGAGAGAGAGAGAGAGAGAGAGAGAGAGAGAGAGAGAGAGAGAGAGAGAGAGAGAGAGAGAGGAGGGGAAGGAGGGAGTGAGGAAGGAAGCGAGGAAAGATGGAAGGAAGAAATCAGGGAGGAGACTGAGAGGTAGGCAGATGAGACAAGATGGACGAGACGAGACACACGCAACCTGACGTGTTGGCACTGATACTGCATTTCGGCACATAATGTCAAAATAATGAAAACAAGAGATTGCAAAGTTAGAATACTTTTTATGCACTACAATTTTGATAAAGTTAAGTTTCAGTGAAAGTCTAAAGGGCAAGTTATAGGGGCTAGGAAATCAAGGCTTTTATGCCAAGATAGTTTAATTTTTTGGCTCTGCTTTGAAAGCCCTTAAAATTTGATAATTGTCATTGACATGGATATTAAAACAATCGGACAATAACAAAGGATCCATGACGTGTAAAGCTTGTGTAATCCTTGCTTTCCAATTTATTCGAGGGAAATAATGTATGATATTTGCCAATACCTAGAAACTCAGAGCATGCTGTTTCCGATCTTTATCTCACTCAGGAACGAAACAAATCAATTACCCTTACTGAGACCATTCCAGCTCATCAAGAACATGGGGTTACCATATGTTCTCATCACAGCATTATAACACTTTGCACTATAAAAGCATGATGAGAAATACAGCTAAGCTTACCTTTAGATCCAAAGAAAGGTCCAATTATCCGTCACTGTATAGGTCAGGTCCGTCGAAGGCAACACGCTCTTCACTAACACCTCGCCCGCCGCCCCGCACAACGTGCTGTATACTATTTATACGCGCAAAAGATGGCGGCCACCGGCAGCCTCGCGACGTATGCTAAAACCCCTTCGTAACTCCCCTTTTACTCCTGTCGGAACGTTCGGGAAAAGTTTTTTTTCGGGAGTAATGGAGAGCTGCGTCACAGAGTTATGGGGTGTCACACATGGACACTGAGAAAAATCCTGACTCCGCATGACACCCCCAGGGGGAGTTCACCAAAACGACACCCCAAAACTCCCAGGTGGTACTCCTCATTACACCCCCTCTAAAACTCTCCATTACACCCCAAAACTTCTCTCGAGAAACTCTCTGTAACTCTGCCTACCGTTTTAGAAAACTCTTCATTACTCTCCTTTACCCTATCAAAACAAACAACATACTCCCTGAAACTCCCTTCCATTACTCTCGATGACTCTCCTACTGCCTCATAATTACTCCCGATTACTCCATTTCATGATTCCCCAAAACTCCGTTTACAGCTTCATGGTATACCTCTTGTTACTCCCCATCAAACTCATCCAAACTTCCTATCACTCCACTCAAGCCCCCCCCCCCCCCCCGAAAAAAAAAAATATTGGACGAATAGCGTAACCACCCAAAGCTCGTGTACCGAAGCACAGATAAAAAATATATTTCAAGAAATGTGTATTCATAGTCCGGGGCGGTGGGAGTATTAAAAAAATTAACAAACGCTTTCGACATCCCGCCACGGCACGCTCTCCGGGGATCTCACTCCATATATGCTTCACGGTCGCGAGTTTTGATGTTAAGAATCCAAAAGGCGGCCTACCACAGCAGGAATGCTTGGTCTGGTGGTGCCGCTACCCTACCACCTCCTGGGCCTCGACGAATACTGCGTCTTCTTCGTTCGGCTCTCCTTTCACGATGGTGGGATGGATATTTTGCTGGCCTCCGTTGGCTTCCGACGTGTCTTGCGGGATGCGCTGCAGGCTCTCCAGCTCATCCCCTGCAAAATGTTAATAACCATGAAATTATAGGTACACTTAACATTGCGTGGGAGGAAATGGAGGAGAAAGAAAAAAAGAGAAGAAGGGAAAATAATGAAGGAGAAAGGGAGGGAAGGAGGGAAGGGATGAAGGAAGGAAGGAAGGAAAACAGGAAGGAAGGGAGGGATAGAGGGAGAAAGAAAGGGAGAGAGAGGGGAGGGAAAGAGGGAGTGAGAAAGGAAGCGAGGAAAGATGGAAGGAAGAAATGAGGGAGGAGACTGAGAGGTAGGCAGATGAGACAAGATGGACGAGACGAGACATGCGACCTGACGTGACCAAGACCTGACGTTATTTTCTGGCTCTCCTTTGCAAGCCCTTCAAATTTGATATTTGTCATTGGTATAGATATTAAAATAATTGGGCAATAACAATAGGATCCATGACGGGTAAAGCTTGTGTAATCCTAACTTTCCAATTTATTCGAGGGAAATAATGTATGATATTTGTCAATACCTAGAAACTCAGAGCATGCTGTTTCCGATCTTTATCTCACTCAGGAACAATACAATCAATTACCCTTACAGAGACCATTCCAGCCCATCAAGAACATGGGGTTACCATATGTTCTCATCACAGCATTATAACACTTTGCACTATAAAAGCATGATGAGAAATACAGCTAAGCTTACCTTTAAATCCAAAGTAAGGTCCAATTATCCGTCACTGTGTATATAGGTCAGGTCCGTCTAAGTCAACACGCTCTTCACTAACACCTCGCCCGCCGCCCCGCACAACGTGCTGTGTACTACGCGCAAAAGATGGCGGCCACCGGCAGCTCATCGCGACGTATGCTAAAACCCCTTCGTAACTCCCCTTTTACTCCTGTCGGAACGTTCGGGAAAGGTTTTTCGGAAGTAATGGAGGGTTGCGTCACAGAGTTATGGGGTGTCACACATGGAGTCATTTCGCCATCCATTAAGAACTCTTGAAAACTCTTTCGCAAAATGAGGAAGGCTCGAAGTTACCCTAGAACACACTCAATAACTCTGCTGGAAAGGGAGTTATCAATGGTTTTAAGGAGTTTTTAGGGGAGCATTTTCAAGAGTTTTGACCCATATGGAGTCAATTTTTTTCTCAGTGGAGTCATTTCGTCATCCATTAAGAACTCTTGAAAACTCTTTCGCAAAATGAGGAAGGCTCAAAGTTACCCTAGAACACACTCAATAACTCTGCTGGAAAGGGTGTCATCGATGGTTTTCAGGAGTTTTCAGGGGAGCATTTTCAAGAGTTTTGACCCATATGGAGTCAATTTTTTTCTCGTGCATACCCTCTGGCAGCACTGAAACGGGGCGACTTTCCGAGTGTGGCTCATTTTGATGGAATGTTTAAAAAAATAATCTTTTAACCCTCGCCGGGCGAGGGTTTTTTTCATAACACAGACGGCGAGGGGGGGTTGATACGACCCACTCGCGATTGGCTCCTATGATACTTAGAAACGCCAAATGTGCAGGGTAGGTGCAGGTCCGTAGGAGATCTCACCGCCGTGAAAATTTGGTGATCCTATGTAGGTAGGTGAATATTTAGGGACTTTTGTGCCTTGTGGGGTATCAAGGCACAAAAGTCCCTTGTGCCTACGCAACATGATGCATTTGGGTGAAGTTATGGACTGAATTAATTAATTAATTAAATTCACTTAATTTGAGTGAATATTGTGAAGTCACTTAAACTGGAGAATGGAGATGCATAACATTTGATTCGGTTTGATTTGCTGAGTTCACTGGTGCTTTTATTTATGCTCTATCTTTACTAACCATCAAAAGAAAGAAAGTGAGAAAAATTGACTTGCTTCATACATTTATGCCCCAAAACTCCGTAGTTATTGACTTAGTGCTACTAAGTTTGCACAGGGGGGAGATATCCTATGGGTCCACCTACCGTATACATTGGTGTTTCTAAGCACTAAAGAAGCCAATTGCTGCAGCCTGCAGGGAGTCGTATGTACCCCTCCCGTCGCCTGGCCGTCCGTGTAAGGAAAAAGGTCCCGGCCTGGCGAGGGTTAAACTCCGAATACTTTTTTGAAAACTAAACAAGGAAACACACCCACAAGATGCGCACGCCCCTGAAAGGTCGTCTGCAGACGCCGCTTACCGTTCTGCCACCTCCGAAGACCATAGGCGTAGGAACAGGGGGGGGGCCAGGTGGGCAAGTGCCCACCCACTTTTCGAGGTGGGGGGGCCAACCATGTGTTTTGGCCCACCCACTTTTTACTCAAGGCCCCTCGTCTCGATTTGAGAGGACGTCGTCACCTTCCAGAATAAACAAACTCGGTAAAAATAAGTTCCACGAATCCCCACGCACGGACTCCAAGGGGCCGTGATGGATCCAAGGAGGCCCTCTGTTCATACTTGTCAGTCGAAGCCCCTGAGACTGATGACCTGAGAGGCCCTTATAATCACACCAGGCAAAAGAGGCCCATGAGACTGATGGACTGAGTGGCCCTTATAATCACACCAGGCAAAAGAGGCCCATGAGACTGATGGACTGAGAGGCCCTTCTTTTCATACTTGCCACAGGAGACCCCCAAAACTTTCGGTCTGGGAGGTCCCTCAATCCGGTACCAGTCAGAAGAATCCCCTGAGACTGATGGCCTGGCCGCCTGGGAAGCCCTTATATTCACACTAGGCAGCGGAGGCCCCTAAGACTGATGGTATGAGAGGCCCTCATATTCACACCAGTCAGAAGAGGCCCCCGAGGCTGATGGCTGTGAGGCCCTTCTGTTCATATAACTGGCCACTGGAGGCCCCTGAAACCGGTGGTCTGGGAGGGCCCTCTATCCAAACTAGTCAGAAGAGGCCCCTGAGACCGATGGTCTGAGAGGCTCTTATATTCATACTGGCCACAAGAGGCCCCTGAGACTGATAGTCAGAGAGGTCCACTCCTAATGAATCTGAGGGGGCCCTCTATCCACATTTACACTTTTCTAGGGAGGCCCCCGAGACTGATGGTCTGAGAGGCCCTTTTATTTATACTGGCCACAGGAGCCCCCTGAGATGAATGGTCTGAGAGGCTCTTCTATTTATACTAACCAGAAGAGGCCCCTAGGATTGATGGTCTAACAGGCCCTTCTATTTATACTAGCCAGAGGAGGCCCATGAGACTGATTGTCTGAGAGGCCCTTCTATTCAAACTAGGCAGATGAGGCCCCTGAGAATGATAGTCCGAAGAGCCATGCGGCGGCAACTGGCCGTGGCCATATTTCGGCTCGGTAGGGCCCCACAGAGCTCATGAGAGCACCTCAAGGGCTCCTAAGTAGACACGCTTATCCCCATAAGGATACCACGCCTGCTTCTGAAGGCTCCTTGTAGGCATCTAAGGGCCCTTTCCGGCCTCTAACGGCTCCACCCGCCTGTGATGGCTCCACACCAGTGTTAATGAGCGCCACACAGCGGCGCCTTTAAGGGTCATACTAGTGTCTCTTAGGGCCCTATATCGGTGGCTCTGGGGGCCCCACACCGGCGCCTCTGTGGGCCACCACACCTGTGCATCTCAAGGCTCTATAGGTACATCTGAAGGACCCACACGACACCTCTGAGGGCCCCACACCAGTATCTCGGAGCTCTGAAGGCCCCACACCGGTGACTCTGAGGACTCACCGGCTCCTGAGAGCACCATGTTGAAGTCTAACGGCTCCACAAGGCCACTGAAGGCACCACACAAGCTCTCACTGAGCTCTAATCTCCATGTACCGGCCTCTGAGGGATTTAAGCCAGCGCATTCATAGCTCCACACCAGCAATTGTAAGGGCTTCACACTGAAGTATCTGAGGGTTCCACACCGGTGTCTCTAAGGGCCACATACCGGCATCTCTGAGGGCCCCATACCGGCGTCTCGGAGGGTCCACATCTGGCGGGCATCCATCAGCGACTGAAGGTCCCACACTGTCGACTCCGAGAGCCCCATCTGCGTCTGGGAGCAACACGCCGTCTCTAAGAACCACAGCGGCTCCTCTGTCGAAAGATGGGCGTCTGCATGCCAAATGGGAGCGGTTCTGAGACAGTAGGGCACCTACATGCAATAGAGGGGCGCCTATGAAGCCCATAGGGGCGCCTCAATGCGAAAGAGGGGTGCCTCTGAGGCCTACATATATGGGTGTCCACATGCAATAGAGGTCTGCAAATTGCAATTGGTCAATGCCATGGGGGTGCATTCATAAGAAACAGGGGCGCCGGCATGGCAAAGAGAGGCGCCTTCAAGTATCCATAAAAGAGACGCCTATGATAAGCGCACATTGTATGCGACAACTGATGACTGTGGAACATACGAGTATAGGGATGTCTCTGATGACTATACATAGGGCGCTTATATACCAAAGAGGGCACCTATGAAGCTAATGGGGGCACCTGGGAAACGAGGAAGACATTTGTGTAAGGGTTTTCGGGGGTCATGCGCCGTTTGCGGCAAATAGATTCTAAAAAAAAGAGGGGGAGTAAGTTTTAAAAATTGTGCGGACTTTCCGCACTGTTCGCTTAAGCGGTTACGCCCCTGGGTACATCTGCCCGATCTCAGAAGCTAGATTTGGAGGTCATACTTGAAACAGTGTTGCCAGGTCTAGAGGTAAACCTCCAGATCTAGAGGTTTTAGGGGAGCGTTTCGGGGCTCCTGGAGGTTTTTGAAAAATGCCGGATTCTAGAGGGTTTTCTAGAGGTAATCTGAAAATCCCAGAAAAGACAATTAGCATCAAGGTCTCTTGAGAACTATTTAGGTACTTAATTTCATGTTATTATCTTTAAGTATTGCATGCTTAAACACACTTTTTTACAGATTGATGGAAACGATAAGCCTACTTTTGGCTTGTTCACTATTGAGGCTCTGGCCGCCGGCTGCAGCTAAAAGTTCTCGATATACCGTGGGCACCAAGGCTATGTAAACCTGGTGCCCACGGTGGGCACCAAGTCCACCAAGTTATGTTATGTGGACAAATGCAAAGGCATGCGAAGGATGAGTGAATTATCTTGATTGGGGATACAACCGGGTGTTTCCAAGCCCACTGCCAGCTGCTGCCAGCGCGCTGACGTCACACTTTGGGTCTGTTCCAGTCCCACTTCCTAACACATCTAAACTCCTCCAAGGGCAAGATAGAGGAGGTTGGAGCAGGGCCCTCCTTTGATTTGTAGGGGCTAGAGCTGACACTGGAACAGGGAAGCAATCTTGGAGGAGTTTAGAGGTGTTAGGAAGTGCGACTGGAACAGACCCTTTGGTAGTGTTGGAGCAATGGACTTGATGATGTCATCACCAGGGGCTCCGCCACGTTTTTATGATTGGGGGGGTCCGACACAGTGGCGCGGGAACTACCTTCAGACTGCGGGGGGCACACCATAATAGAGATCAACCTAGGGTACCCCCAAATCCCGTTTTCTCACCGGTTTTAGGCCATTTACTTTTCATCCCTTGGCTTACTCAACAACAACAAAAAAAAAACATTTGCAAAAAAGTGCAGTATTCCGTCTCAAAGCTGTGGAGGCACCGCCCCCACGGCCCCAGAGTTGGGGGGAGCTGCCCCCGCTGCCCCCTCCCCCCGGTTCCCGCGCCTATTATGGTCCGACAGGACAGTGCATAACCTTATATGGACTGGATCAACATGCAAAACTTTACTTAAGTACCTAGTGTAATGTTGAATAAATATATCATCAACTCATATTACTGTCAGTGCACCTATTTCTCCCGTGTTTGTAATAGCTGTTCTTCTGCTAGGACTGATACATTTCAAAATTGTAATGGAGGTACTCAGCAACGATAAAAATAAAAGTGGTTGATAATAGAAATGGAACACCAATACAAAAACGAAAATCTACAGAGCATAGCAGTTGCATTGCGAGGAACGTTCACATTGTTTGACGTCGCTTTTCATAGCGCTTAAATCCACTTGGGAGGCAGGCTCAGGAGCTGGGAGCACTCTGGAGCTCAAATGATCCAAAAGTATGCTGACGTTTGCCGTTTTTTTTAAGCAAACTGTCGGGCAAGCTTGCGGACGTCGATGCACTCGGTTGTGTCCTTGTGAATATGACAGATGGCCACAGCGTTGAGTCGTTTTTGGCTCATCGTTGAACGCAGCCATGTTTTGAGACGGCGGAGCGCACTAAAACTGCGCTCCGCCTTCGCCGTACTCGCGGGCATTGTCAGGAGCCAGGTCAGCAGAAGCCTCACTTGAGGCAGGAGCTCTCGGGCATCTTCACTGAGCCCTGAGAAACCCTCGCACGCTTCTTTGAATGTCGAAAATGGATGATTCTTGGAAAACACGCGGAGCTGCGAGAGTAGCTCGTCCACCTTCAGTTCTGGCGGCCACGAGTGCATCCGCTCCTTCGCCTCAGACACCGATGTTTGGTCATGCTGGCCCAGCAGAACTCCCTCAACGATGGCCACTTCTTTCAGCCCATCCTGGTCAAACCTATCCTTGAGATGGCTCATTGCACTGTCTAGGACCTGAAGAAACTGCACTCTCAGGTACTCAGTGAGGCCTTCGGGCTGGTGATGAACTCTTGAATGCTTTGAATTTAATTATTTGTTAGAACGAAATACTGAAAACAGACCAAAAAAAAAAAAAAATCCGCGGTTAAACTTTTTTTAAGTTCTTTCTTTAAAGAGAATAAAAGCAAAAGTTGAGATAAGTACATGGATTATTGGGGGGGTCTGTACCCCACACCAAAATTATTGGGGGGGTCCGGACCCCCCCGACCCCCCCTGTGGCGGAGCCCCTTCATCACGCGCTAGCAGCGGATGGCAGCGTGCTTTGAAACGGCGCCACGGTTTGTGATACGGAGGTAGGTATGGAGGTAGGTATATATACTTTATAATCAGCGGCAATGGAACAGAGGTTTTTAGAGGTTTTTACAACATTTTCTGGAGGTATTGGCATCACTCGACCTGGCAACACTGACTTGAAAGCAGCCAGCAGGACGAGGCAAAAGTTGGAGGCCCCTGAAAATAGGAGGCCCCCTGGAAAAGGAGGCCCCTCGACAGGGTGGCCCACCCACTTTTCATGACGTTCCTACGCCCGTGCCGAAGACCATAGAGTGCGACCAGCACGGTCAGGAGTGCGCCGGCAGTCCCGAGGCGTCGGCACCAGCGGGTCACCGCCGTGGGGCTGGCACCAGCCAGGTGCCACGCCATGGCCGGCTGGAACACGGCGGACCGTCACACGCACCACTGAGGGACAGTGCCCACTGCTCCGGCGCGGCGGCGGACGAGCCGCGTCACTAACGGTTCAGTGGGCTGGGCAGACGCCGCGCACTGGCTGCCGGCCGGCCGTCGACCCCAGCTGGAAGTTTACACGATACACATCCCACCGTGGGCCTATAGGAACGGCTGCGAACATTGTTGGTGCATGGGTGCAACTGCAGAAATCCTGCCGTATATGCCAGTGTAGCGGTGGGGGGAGGGGTAAGGAACGGCACCGGGTATATCGCGCTCTCTTTCGGCTTTGTTATGCATCGCCATTCGCCACCGATATTGAAAACGGTTCCAGGAGGGAGTCTCATTGCGAGCTTCGAGGGGGTGTACGACGTCAAACGGGTACCGAAAGTTGCATTTTGAACTATCGATTAAGTCAATAATTCACGCAATAAACACGGCCGACTTGACCTGTTCTTAAGATATCGAGAGTGACAAGAGAACTTTCTAGAGTGGGCGGGCCATGGGTATGTGGGCTTTTACATGTGCTCCGTTTCTTTTTTTCCACCTGAGCACAAATACATACCTATATGTTTTGAAGGCCATCAAAGTAGCAAATGCCTCGAAGGATGGGTAGAGGACAAAATATCCCGAACTCGTCAAACAGCGTGTGAAGTAGCGCTGACGCGAAAGGAAGTGTTTGCTCGATACAATTGTGGGCGCAGAATACCTACATTGCCTGTACACAGCTGGAGAAGTATTGTGAATGCAGCTGCACCCACTGCACCCATGGTCCTAACGCTAATGCATCCCACCATTTATCCGGGGTTCAAATAGTCAAATATGCTGCGAATGATGTATCGGATTTGTTGTTAGTCGGCATATTGCCCGTAACATCCACATACCTATATAGGTAGGGGAAAGTGGGGTAAGACGGGCACCTTAACTTTGGAGCCATTTTTCGGCCGGTTAGAAACATCATAGAAACGGGAAACTGAGTGAAAACCTTTTACAGACATTTTACTTCCATTTGCCAGAAGATGAGACTTAGACCTGACTCAACAAATAAACTGCAGCTATTTTTGCAAAACCTTGCAAAAACCCATCTTACCCCACTCCATGGGGTAAGACGGTCACATGGGTAGGGCAAGACGGCCAGCTTCTTTCACCGACCAGCACAGCTCGCAGCAAATGCCCGAGATTAGCCGCATTGATACAGTCGCTCGTTGGTCTCAAGTGCTTCGGAAATGGCAGTATACGAGATTCGTGCAGAAGGCGTATACTCGTATATAGGCCCTAGTTCAGAAGCCATGTAGAGCCGTTTTTCACATTCATTATTCGAGAATAAACTGTGCCGAAGGAATATTGCTAACATGTCTGTGAGTATCGGAATCGAACATATTCTTATCAGAAATGCTTCTTTTTTCCTACAGCAACAAAAATATTTTTACCATTACAGACCCATCGGATTCATAGTTGCCCGTCTTACCCCAAACTCAATGTCAGAAGTTCAGCACGATTTTTCTCTGTGGACAATTTGATGCAGACAAAGCAAATCCGCGGTGAATGAACACTGGAGGCATATGAGTGTGCCACAAGTGATTGCCAGTTTTTAACTCTATAGTGCTGCACACAAAAGCTTGCACAATACATTATGAATGTTTTCAATGAAATGAGTGTTTTAAAGAAATCAAAATAAAAGATTATTGACCGAACACAAATTCACCAGACTTCAATGGCGGTGTGTAGTGGGAAAGGCTATTCTGGTCCTAATTTTTCTCGCTCGTAGCGCTATTGGTTTGGTCTGCAGAGGGGGTGCCCGTCTTACCTACCTTGACCGTCTTACCCCACTTTCCCCTATACCTACATAGTACTGTCAACATTCATTTTGGCAGGCGGCAGCCATGTTCAATTCGTTCATGTCGCAGATTTCGGGCGGGTGCTTTTGCTGCATATTCACCATGATTGTGTGTATGTGACGGGCTGGTTCGTGCCGCGCGTCACCGCGCGGGCGGATATCCGGTGCCGCCGACCGGGCTACTGGCCCGGACCAGTTCCGGTGCCAGGCCATCACCATTTGCCCAGTCATCGCCGGAGATGAGGCTGGCAAATTAAAAATGCGGACTGTGACTGATGTAGATGATAACTGTGTGCCGTGTCTCATGCGAACCGTTGATGTGCCGTGTCAACCCCTCAGTCATAAAGGGTACCTACAAAGGTAAAAAGTGCTGATGTGCTGACGGCTGTTTGCATTTGTTGAAGTCACAAATCGTCAACACCTATCAATTATGTTTGGTGACGATCATTTAGCATAAGCCAGTCACACGACAACGAACGAGAATACTTGTTCCTGAGTAGGTATGTACACACTGCTGATACCTATGGTTTTGATGCAAAGCTTACGATGGTAAAATGTGTGCTTCTGTCATGTTGCTTGCAGTTGACTGTTGAACATGGTCACACGCATTGAGTAGGTAGTGCACTTCAGTCCTCAATCGTAAAGAAACAAGAGACTGTACGAAAGCGGCTAAATGATGTCGGAATACCTATCAACTTCGAGAACTTGGAGGCAATATTGGTTAGCTGACTTTCCAATATATGGACATTCGCGGACCATTACCTCATCTTCACTATACCTATCGGTCGTGTGGAGAGTGCGTGCAATTGGATATATCACTTCTGGGATTACGTTCTGTCGCGAGCACTGGATTGCAAAAATGAAACCAGACCCGAAGGGCAAAAAACGATCAAAAATTCGAAAAAGGTCTTATCGGAATGGCCGTTTGTGGTACTGGCAAGGAAAAGCTAAATAGCATGGGCTGGAGCACACAGCGCCACGTTAGAACCTTTTTGCGGGACCGAGGTCGTTTCGTATACCTACTTATGTATAGGATAGGTACAATAAATAGCCCTTTTCACCATTGTCCATGGGTACACATTTGCTCACATTTGGCAGTATTTGGTCAAATTAGGTTCATGTTTAATTCATAGTAGCCGTTTTCACGACGGCCATCTGGTACACATTTGGTGCATATCTGGTGCAGATCAGGTGCAGATTTGGTCAAATCAGGTTCAGTGTGTCTCTTAGTAGGGGAAAGTGGGGTAAGACGGTCAGGGTAGGTAAGACGGGCACTCCTGTTGCAGACCAAACCAATAGAGCTACGAGCGAGAAAAATTAGGACCAGAATTGCCTTTCCCACTACACACCACCATTTAATTCTGGTGAATTTGTGTTCAGTCGATAATCTTTTATTCTGATTTCTTTAACCCTCGCATGCGTAGGGGGGGGGGGGGTGTCGGATGGACCCCCCCATGGTTTTTCGCGAATAACTCGCGTAAAAAGCGGCCGATCGCGACGAAACTTTCAGTACCCTCGCATTGATCAATTTTACACCTACCCTGAAAATTTCATGACCCTGACCCAAATGACCTTTGACCTGTGACCTCTTTTCCGAGACCATGTTTGGCCGGAATCGCGATTCCGCGTATATACGTCGTCCACTCCAGAAATTTTGAGACTGGCCTCGTAAAATCCATATGAACAGTGCTAGATACTTGTTGTTCTCACAAGTCCTTACTACAGTTGTTATAAATGTACTTGCGTACCTTTGTTTTTCTACGTTGCAAAAGACGGCAACGGCGTCACCCTGAACATGGCAAGTCGCACGCGGCTTGTCACAGTGACCAGTGTAGAGCACAGTCAGGTTGTTCATGTGAAGACAACTTGGAGGGTCGCTGTGCAATAAAATTTTGGGATTAGCTTGGCAAAAATGCTCGAGAAACATAGCAAATTGGCTCTCAAGTGACTTGAGACGAAAGCTGGATGTATTTTTACCATCATGAGACCAAGAGACAAAAGGTCCAATGAAAACACACTGACTCCTTTAGACCCAATAAAGACAGACAGCGCAGGTTCCCTGGGAAGCTCAAATTAATCCCTTACTTAGAACAAAAAGGCAAAAACTTCATAACCTGGGTCCCCTACACGGCCAGATTGTCAACAAGGAATGATTCGTGAAGGTTCTGAGGGAGTTGAGAAAGAGATTTCGCCGCAAAAGGTCGGAACTCTTCAACTCTGGCCAGGGGCTCCTGCACCGGACAGCGCACACACCCACATGTCCACCATGGAGACGAACTATCTGACACAGATGTGCGTCAAAACCGTCCGTATCCCTTCCCACAGTCCTGATCTGGCCCCCTGGCTTCTGGATGTTCCCCAGACTGACAGGGAAGCTCAGGGGCCGTCTTTCGGAGGATGTGGAGGAGATGAGTGAGGCTGTGACAGAGGCCCTGGGCACCTTCACTTTGAAGGCCTATCAGCAGGCCTTCAGGCAGTGACAGGAGCGCTAAAGCAGGTGCATTGGACTCGGGAAGTTCCATTTCGAGAGTCATACAAGTTCCATGCTTCTCTGAAACAGACAACTGTCTCTACTGAAAAAGTCTCAAAACTTCTGGAGTGCACCACGTATGTCGGCTCGCCTTAGCCGCGCGTTTGCAAGCTTTTCGTGGTTTCAAACGTTCAAACATATGATTTGATGTTGCTCCCATGCATTAGGGTGGATGTCAAGGTCACCTGAAGGTCAGGTCAGGTCATTGACCTTTGGTGACCTCGGGTGACCTCGGTTCACTTTTTCGAGTTTTACATGTTTCTAGGCTAGTTTTTGGAGCTGAATTCGAATTTAGCAACCATTTGAACATTTACGAAGTAGTTTTGGTGCCTTCGTAACATGTTACGAAGCTGTCAGAGGCGGTTGACAGGTACTACGGACACCCGTCACAACCCCTAGTGGTTGACCTGACCTGACCTGACCCGACCTGGTCTAAATGCTTAAAGACATCATCTGTGATCAAAACTAACACGATATTCGTGATCAGCACCCCGAAAAACCCCTTAGCAGCCACACTTTACGACTTTCTAATAGGTCCCGATTTTCCCGACTTTGGGTCATTGACCTGATCTGGAAGGTCAACCAATGACCTAGGACCTTAAAATTGGGTATCATCGGCTTTCTCTCGTCACGGGCAACACGCTCGTTTTTTCCGCGAAGCTCTAGCTCGATCAGGGGCCAAACGGCAAGGGGGGGTCCAACCGACCCCCCCCCCCTACCCAGTAAACATGACGACGTCGGCCCGACGTCGGGCCGAGGCTCGGCCCGACGTCGGCCCAACGTCGGTTCGACCTCGGCCCGACATCGGCTGGACGTCGGATATGCCCGCATGTTCCGACGTCCAGCCGAAGTCCAGCCGACGTCGAGCCGACGTCGGGCCGAGATCGTTTGCCGAGGTTGACGAGATCGTTTGTCGTTGGACCGACGGGGCCGACGTCGGCATGTTTATTGGGACAACGCGCCGAAAATATCAACCGGCGGCGGGATTCGAGCCCCCCAGTCGCCGACGTCGGCATGTTTACTGGGACAACACGCCAAAAGCATCAGCCGGCGATGGGATTCGAACCCCGTGTCATTCGAACGCGAGGTTAGTGCGCTAACCACTACACCACGCAGCCAGCTAACGAATTTAGCTTGTTTTGTTGGGTTATGCCCTTTCGGTCTGACAAGACCATTTCAGAGCCGGAAGGATGATAGGATGGAGACATTGGTCTTCTTGGCGAGCACCCTGGGTCCAGTTCGTATAGAGTCCCTGGTCCCATTGCTGTTACGTGACACTTATTGGAAAGGGCGACCCCACAATGGATTCATATAGCCACTCTTACACACCTGCACCAACGTTTCCCAAAGTGTCCCTTTGATAAGCATGGCACTTTGGCAAAGTGACACTTGCCGACTGGCCTTTCTATATGAGCTGGGCCCGGCCCTGGTGAGTTGCCGGGGCTGAGCCTGACCAAAGGATAGGCCGAGCAGCCCCCAAGCACTCACCGCACCCGGCTACGGGCGAGCTCGGCTTACGGGCAATCCTAAATGGGATAAAGTTTCCCGTCCAGTCCGGATCAGGGGGTTGCGGCGTGGAGGAAAATTTGAGTTTCCTGAGGATATTTTGAATACAGAAGCTCTTTATGAAACATGAAACATGTATTTTATATTATTTTAACGGTCAAAACAGCGGCCGATGTCGGTCCGACGTCGCATCGACGTCGGCCCGACGTCGGCTGGACCTCAGCAATTGATCTCGGTCCGACGTCGGCCCGACGTCGGCTGGACCTCGGCTGGACGTCGGAACATGCGGGCATATCCGACATCCAGCCGACGTCGTGCCGAGGTTGGACCGACGTCGGGCCGACGTCGGCATGCCGATGCCGAGTTGCCGACGTCACCCCGACGTCGGCCGACGTCGGGCCGACGTCGGCATGTTTACTGGGTACACATTAGAAGCTGGCAAACGCCGCACACATGCGAGGGTTAAAACACTCATTTCATTGAAAACGTCCATAATGTATTGTGCAAGCTTTTTTTGTGCAGCACTAGGGGAAGTTGGGGGAACGCCGAATACTTTTTTTCTGACGCCCGTAGCACGCAAGGTAGACAACAGAAGCTATTCTTGTTGGCGTCATTCGAGAGGCCAGTCTTTTGCCTTTCAAACACACCAGGCGCATTTGATGAATTCGCATACCGTTAAGCGCACAAACTAAAAATATCAAAGAAGTGACTTTTTCGGCGTTGCCCCGGACTGCGGGGAAAGCCGAAAATGGTAGAAATGATCTACGGGGAATGTCGAAATTGATGTTTTGCCATTTTATCTCAAACTTTATCCAGAATTCATCAAAGCTGACACACGCTTTAAGAGCTTAAGGACGCTTGGTGCACACTGGAAGTTATAATTGTATGATATAATAAGAAAAGGCCAGGTAAATCATTCCTTATAGGTAACAGGCCGTTGTGTCGGTTGAAAGTGTGATTTGTGTGACTAAAAATGCGCGTTGCTATTCTACAGCAGTAAAGTCCACGTAGCGTGCTTTAACGTGCGTAATTGCACGTTTTCGGCACTACCCTAGCCAGCCATACTTTCATTTGCAGGCCCATAACTTTTCAACGTGCTGTATAAATTCCAAATAGGCAGCACACTTATGCAAAGACATGCTGAAGATTACTTGACCGAATTGGCCAGACAAACGGTAGCATAATGAGTAAGAAATGCAGCTTCAAAGGCGCATGTAGTACAAGGGAAACGTACCTTGAAAACGCTCTTGGCGCCCTCACAGCCGAAGTATTCCGAATGACGACTCGTAACAAACATGCAATAATTGGTAGCCACTTAAGCTTCAGAGCATCACTGACAGGTGGCATTCATGTCGTACGGTTTTCGAAATATTTCGAATTTCGGCTTTGCCCCAACTCCGGCATTGCCCCAACTTCCCCTATAGAGTTAAAAGCTCGCAATCACTTGTGATACACTCATATGCCACCAGTGTTCATTTACCGCGGATTTGCTTTGTCTGCATCAAATTGCCCACAGAGAAAAATCGTGCTGAACTTCTGACATTGAGGTTGGGGTAAGACGGGCAACTATGAATCCAATGAGTCTGTAATGGTGAAAATATTTTTGTTGCTGTAGGAAAAAATAAGAATATGCTCGATTTCGATACTCACAGACATGTTAGCAATATTCCTTCGGTACAGTTTAGGTATTCTCGAATAATGAATGGGAAAAAACGGTTCTACATGGCTTCTGAACTAGGGCTATATACGAGCATACGCCTTCTGCACGAATCTCGTATACTGCCATTTCCGAAGCACTTGAGACCTATATATGAGACCTATATATGGCCTTGCTTGAGACCAACGGGCGACTGTATAAATGCGGCTAATCTCGCGCATTTGTTGCGAGCTGTGCTGGTCGGTGAAAGAAGCTGGCCGTCTTGCCCTACCCATGTGACCGTCTTACCCCATGGGGTGGGGTAAGACGGGTTTTTGCAAGGTTTTGCAAAAATAGCTGCAGTTTATTTGTTGAATCAGGTCAAAGTCTCATCTTCTGGCAAATGGAAGTAAAATGTCTAAAAAAAGGTTTTCACTCAGTTTCCCGTTTCTATGATGTTTCTAACCGGCCGAAAAATGGCTCCAAAGTTAACCCGCGCGCCGTTGGGGGGGGGGGGCAGAATCTGCCCCCTCCAGTTTTTCGCCAATAACTTATAAACGCGTTACGCCAGCGACGTCAAACTTTCAGTACCTTATCATACATCAATTTGACACGTTCCCTGAAAATTTGAGCGAAATCCGTCGGATTTTTTTTTTGAGAAATTGACGTTTTAATGACGTCAATTTCTAAAAAAAACGGCCTTAGTGCCCGCATCTTAAAAGAGTGCGCTGAAGAGTTTTCGATCCTCTGACCAAAATTTGCCGTCTATCATTCGAACAGGGCGAATTTCCTTCAGCTTGGAAACGCGCGCACGTCACACCGGTACACAAAAAAGGCAGCCGAAAAGATCCGCTTAACTATCGACCAATATCGCTTCTGCCCATTTGCTCAAAAATTTTAGAACGCGTAACGTGTGACCAGTTGATGGTCCATGTCTCACCTGTGATCTCTCCGGCCCAGCACGGCTTCCTCCCGCGCCGCTCCTGTACTACTAACCTTGCCTGCCTCGTTAAGCAGCTGTGGGACTCAATTGCCGATGGCCTCCAGACAGATTTTATCTACAAGGATTACTCCTCAGCTTTCACCAGCGTCAACCATTCTCTCCTTCTTCACAAACTTCATCATTCCTACAATCTGTCTGGAGCTGCCCTGAGGTGGTTTGAGTCCTACCTATGTGGGAGAGAGCAGCGCGTGGTGTTGAGCGGGACGACGTCCAGTTGGGTGCCGGTTGGGTCGGGGGTGCCGGAGGGCAGTATCTGTGGCCCGATCTTGTTTGTGTTATTTTGCAATGATGTTCCGTCCTCTATCTCATCGACATGCCTGATGTACGCTGATGACGTGAAGCTGCTGAGGCGGATTCGCTCTCCCGACGATGCTGTCACCCTTCAGGCCGATTTAGACATCCTATCTTCTTGGTCCACCGTTTGGAAACTAAAACTTAACCCAGCAAAATGCAAGTTTATTACCTTTACTCTGCGCAAAAAGCCTGTCCTGACGTCATACTCCATTGGCAATGTCACCCTGGATCGCGTATCTGAGATGCGTGATTTAGGCGTTATTCTGGACTCAAAATTGAACTTTGCTTCTCACATCGATGACGTCGTCGGGAGGGCGAATCGTGCCTTGGGAACTTACCTGCGATCGCTCCAAACCTCACGTGCGCGGACAGGGCGCAGGTTCGAGCCAGCTCCCCTTATTACGGCCTTAAACGCTCACGTTCGTTCGGTTTTGGAGTTTGGCAGCGTTATTTGGTCGGGCGCCGCAGTGTCTCACATGGCGCGACTGGACAGGGTCCAGCATAAGTTTTTAATCTGGCTAGCTGTTAACTCTAATCGCCCTTCAAACTCATTTGACTACGCACAGCTATTGCTCCACTTCGCCGTTCTATCAAACAGCGCCTGGCGCAACACGACCTCGCCTTCCTACATGGCGTCTTCGGGGGCCGTGTTGACTCCGTGGAAATCCTGGGCAGCTTCGGACTTGCTGTCCCAGTCAGGGCAACTCGCGCGCAGCCCTGTCTGAATGTCCCAGCCGCCAGAGTAGGCACCATCAAAGATGGATTGTTTTGCCGTCTACTACGTCGGATTAATAGCCTGTACCAGGTGACTCCTGGAGCGGACATTTTTGGAAGGCGCTCTCGGTTTATGAAGTGTGTGTCTGTGTTTGTTCGCCATACAGTGTGAAGTTTTAACAATGTGTGTCGTATTTATTGTTTTTATATGTCTGACTCCGTCTATTATTGGGTTTTCGGACCTGTTGATGGTATGCAATAAATACAAATACAATACAATACAATACGTCATGTTCGCCATTTTCGCCTCAAAACGGCAAAATTTCAAACGCCGCTAACATCTTCATTTTTAAAGGAATCAAGACGTAACAAAAATGTTACACGTGCTCCTACTTTGTCTATCAAATGGCTATCTCGGTTTTTTGAATTTTTTGGATTTAGGCCCATTTTTTTCTTAAAAAAACTGACTTTTTGGGAAAATAATTTTAAATCCAAAATTTTGAGTTTATCGAAAAGACCGGAATATATGTCAGAAGTGGTATATGTGCACCTATATACTAATTTTTAGAAGAATCGGTTCAAAATTGTTGGAGTTATTCAAAATTTTATGACGTCACGACACACAAATTTTTTGAAAAATGATTTTTTTTTTTGAAGTTCTAGACCTCGTACGGAAACAAAAATAGCACCATTCGATTCGCCGTGAAAAACTGCATCAGATAGACACCTTTTTAGGCCTTAACAACCAACTTCAAAATTTGACCTCACTTGACCTGACCTTGACTAACCTCGACCTAAATTCATCCAGAGGTGGTCCATATCACTTATTGAGTGTGCTTATTGAATTATATGAGTAAAATGACCCATAAAACATGTATCGCACATGCCCTTTTCTATATTTTGTTTTTGGTGACCTGACCTGACCTTGACCTTTGAATGACATTGTATGCAACGAATATTATCTTGGTAGTCTAAGAACACGTTTTGGGCAATCAGTCTCAGTCCATTCTTCGGGAACTACGGTGCAAGGCCGATACTGTAGAAACTTGCATTTTGTACCCTTGACCTGACCTTAACCTGACCTCTGACCTACTTAAGGAAAAAAAATTTGGACTCTTAAAATCCGCCTTGTTGAGAGCTTTCGATTGCCGTTTTCCCCGTCTTTCTACGACCATCGGTTCCGAAGTTAGACAGGGGGGGGGGGGGCAGAATCTGCCCCCCCCCCCCCAGCAGGGCGCGTATGGCTGAATAGCCCAGCGGGGCGCGGGTTAAGGTGCCCAAAAGGTGCCCGTCTTACCCCACTTTCCCCTAGCTATCAGGTAGGGTTGCACTAATTGCTTATACCTATGCCTGCTTTGCCGTATTATCAGGAGCATCATCGATTAAAACACTGAAATAAATTCATAAAATGAAGATATTTGCTGTAAAAGAGATAAGGTTCAGATTTGGTCAAATCAGGTGCACTCGCCGGATAGACCGTTGTGAAAACGGCTAATAGGTACCTACCTATGTATGCCTACCTAGTTTTCAGCTTACGTTGCACTAGCTGCTTAGGTACCTATGGATAGGTATAGGTAGGTACCTCATTTATCGAATTATCAAATATTATTTTCGATTTAAACATTGAAATAAATTCATGAAATTAAATCTTTACGGTAAAAGTGATTTGGTAACCTACATTTGGTCAAGTTTGGTACACTTCCTAGATGACCCGTCGGGCGTCGTGAACATGGCTATCAAGACGTAGAAGCATTTTTATACTGCAGTCAGTGAATAGCCCTCATTCCATGGCATTCACGTGGTTGGATCACACTGACCCTCTGCTGAGCTGCTCGTACAGGGGCCGGTGGGAGGGGTGTGGAGGCAGGAGTGGTGCGTCACGGGTGTGGCTCGGCATCAGTTCGCCAATGAGTCGGCAATGCGAGGTACCACGATAAAACGGCGTGCCGGCGGGAGCTGTCGCAGAGCGACGCCAATGGCAGCCCCGGTCGGCAGTGTGATGCTCCTCTCCTGGATGGCCCTTCTGGGCCTCCTGGGAGCGGCCACAGGTCAGTGCTCTATGACTTGTTTAGTTATTTGTTTTAATAATTTGACGGGAATGAACTGAACTTCTAGGAAAATTTCGAGAGGGTGACAGGTTTTAGTTGTGTCTGCCGCCGGCTGCCTATTACCGCTCCAAACTCCTTAGGCCAGTGAAGTGACCAGTCAGTTATCTACATACATATATCTACATGGCCATATGGGAGGAACCGTTGTCCGTTATTGCCGTCAATGGTGGAAAGTGAGCGTCAAATTGGCCCGAGCAGGGCTTCCATTTCCTTTCTGCGTTTTCAGAATAATAGGTACCTACAGCCCTCATCTTACTGCGTGCAGTAGGTATTCTTTTTTAGACGAAAGCGATAATAGCTCGAGGGCTATGTTTTCAGTCGATCGGAATTCATAGCACAGAGATGTGCCATGCTCGACACTTTCGATTGGGTCCATCATTAAACAACTTATACACCAAGTGCTGGCAAGAAAAGACCAAAGTTTGTTTTGGGGCAAATGTAAACTATCATGTATTGTGGGCAAAATGTGTTGAAATTTTATACCATGATGAGCCCAATCTAAAACATGAAGCCTCACGCGTCTTGGTGTTACGATTTTCGAGTGACAGATAGCATAGTTTCGAGTTATCATCGGTTTTGTCGAAAAAAAATACAGTCCAAGCAGTGAGATGAGGGCTGTAAGTACCTACTTCCAACGTAAGACGAAGCTTCCAAAATTAGCGGTGTGCCGTTGCCCTTATCTGCAATTTTTTTTATTTTTTTTTCTGATAGGCTTTAATCACTTAAATCAAATCGCAGGCCGAAACTGATGCCAGCTGGCAGCCTTTCAGTCAGATCACTGAGGATACTGATGTCACATGAAATACACAAATCTCCCGTCTTCTTAACCGACATTGAGCCGTTCTGTTCTGCGGCAGCGTTCTTCCGTGAGTTCAGTAAGCCGACGGTGACGTCGCTGTGCTTCCTGGATTCGAACAGCTGCGTTCCGGCCAACTTCACCTCGGAGCTGCCCACCACCGTCACCGACGCCGTGAGCGCGTGCATGCCGCGTCGCCGCTTTGGCCGCTCCCCGGCGTGGGGCCGGCGGAGTAGCGCCTTCAGACTCGGCGGCAAAACCGACAAGCTCAGCTGCATCGCCACCCAATGAGTGAGGCTGCTTGCTCAGTCCTGAGATCAGACATCAGACGCGCATACAGCATTCTGAATGTTGAATGATAGCGTTCAATATGAGTAACCAAAGGGAGGGAACAATCTATACACGGCATGCATGCCAATAATCTTCATCCTGGATAATTTTCGGAATGCTAATTACCTTATGGACACCGGGCAGAGCTGCGTTGAAAAGAGACGAACTAAAAACTTGGGTGCATTACAAGGACAAACCCATGAGGAGCGCACATGAGGTACCGATGCTTATATTGGGTGCGATTGGACCGCTCTCATTTAGCTCTCATTCAAATATCACGTTTAAATATATATTTCTTTACTCATTGCTCAATGCTCAATGTATGCTCAATGTCCATGCTCGACCGACTCTGACGGGTCGCTGCGCGTGTCCACAGGCTGAACATTACCAGCGACACGGGCGTGGACGCAGCGGCTCTGGACACGGTGATCGAGTCCCTGTCCAGCAACACCACCTTCACCGACCAGCTCAAGGCCAGCGCCGACTCCTGCATCGCCGCCATGAACACCACCCTGACCGCGGAGCAGCAGCGTGTCTACGTCCTCACCTGCCTGAAACTCAGCCAGAAGAGCGACTGCAAGCGCCAAGACGAGAACACCACTCTCTGCCTTAACGCCAAGACACTGGTCAAGTGCCCACTCGGCATCCAGTCTCTGGTCGACCTGTCCACCTTCTTTACCTGCAAGATGCAGGCGAAGGCGTCAATCGGTATCAGCATGTTCACGAGCATCTTCAGTGGCGACTTCTCCAGCTCGAGTATCTCCGACAGCCTGTGTCCGACGCTGGAGGAGGGCGCCAAGGCGGCGGCCAACTGTTCGCTGCAGGCGGCCGGCCTGGCCAGCGGCGACACGGTGGACCTGACGGCCGTGCAGACGGCCATCACCGCCAGCGCCACCACCACCGACTCGGAGAAGGCGCTCCAGCAGACCGTGCTGAGCACGTGCCAGGCCAACGGCGCCGACACGGTGGACGCGTTCCTCGACTGCTGGGCCACCGAGTCGGTCGACGGCTGCGTCACCAGCATCGCCGAGCGGCTGGCGACCGGCAGCACCAGCCGCGGCACCGGCCGGATGCCGGGCAGACGCCGCTCCCGTGGTGGGCGACGCCGCTTCAGTAGTGGTGGACGACGCCGCTTCAGTGGAAGCCGCCGTAGACGCACGGGGCTCTTTGGCTAAGCGGCAAAAAGCTCTTTACTGGGGGACTAGCGCACTGTGCACGTTTGGACGCCACCTGTCCAAAAGCTCCTGTGGTGAAGAACGTCATGTATTCCTGGCAAATACTTGCCGTTGTTCGTCTTCCCCGCCAGTCGTCATTCGTTGCACCGGCTGTAAATCATGATTCATAAGCACAAACGATCTGATTAGACGACTTCAACGGTTAATGGAAAAAGTTGAAACACAATAAAATAAACATTTTGGTCTACGCATTTTACTTTTGGGCAGATAATATTGGGTTTGGTTTAAGTCTGAGCTTAGTAGATACTAGATAGCGCACTGCAACTGGGGTAGGGTGGGGTCAAGGCTGTATCCGAATCTACATAATGATTCCTGGGACCGTCAATATACGAAAGACTGAAATGCGTATGCGTATGAAATGCGAAATTAGTTTGCATCCAATTGCCGTTTTCTGCTGCTGCAGCCAGTGCTGCCAAATAGTAGGTACATTCCACAGATTGAGCCCGTAATCCCAGAGGAAAATTGGCGGACGTCTCAGGTTACCGGCTGACATTAGTCTCATGATCCCCAAGCAGTCGTCACTGATCGGAGCATTCTTCTCAGACGGCCGAACTCGCAACTAAGCGTCCATGCGACAGCTCGAAGCCCAATTGCTTTGGTATAGCATGCTCGGTGCTCCATCCAAGAAGAGTTGTGCCGGCCGTACCACCTAACTTAACCCGCGCCCTGATGGGGTCTGCCGAGCAACGCGGTCTGATGGGGGGCATTTTGGCCCCCCCCCTAAGATCTCGAGAACCACGCAACATAGCGACAAGCGGTAAACGGCGTTGGATAGCCCCAACGGGGAACTACCTTGTGACCCAATTTCATTGACCTCGGTCAAACCGATGACGTCACAGGTCAGGTCAAAGGTCGAATTTTCACCGTTTACAGGCATTTCAAGAAATGCGTTGTACAATCGAGTAAAATGCATTTCATTGAAAATTATCGATGGGGAAATGTTCTTTAAACACATATTTTGCTATTTGAGGTCACTGATACCAGGTCAGGTCACAGAGGTCAGGTCACTGGGGGGTCACAATATGAAAGTGTCGTGTGATACATGTTTTATGGTCCATTTTACATGACAAATGCGATTATGTGGGTCAGGCAGACTTTTGGGCCAGCTTAGGTCACGTTTTGGTCAAGGTCAGGTCAAGGTCAGGTCAAGGTCAGGTCAAATTAGGTCAAATTTCAAAGTTGATATTTTTGCATAAAATGGGTATCGATTCGATGCAGCTTGTCACGGGGAGTTCAATGGTGGTCTCCGTTTTGCGCTACGAGGTCTAGAACTGCTTAAAATTGAGTTCAAAAATTTGACGTCATCAATTTTTAACAGCTTTTTCGCTATAACTTGGCCAAAAAAGAGGTATCGATCTCAAATTTGGTATGTATATCGAAGAGCGCAGGGACTATCATATATATTCCGTTTTTTCGAAATTCGAAAATTTTTTGGAAATTTTTTGAGCTTTTGTAAAAAAAATCATTTTTTTTATTTTTGGGGATCCAAACCCCAAAATTTCGAAAATCCGAGATAGCAGTTTTGTAGCGCCGTCTTTTCTCTACACAACCACATAAAGAACTTTAAAATTGCTTGTTAACTGTAGAATTGGTGAGCGTTTCAAGATGTCATGTTTTTTTGCTCATTTTTACTCGAACATGACCTCAGTTTGACCTCAATAACTCCTGACCTGAGGTGACCTGTGACTTGAAATTTTGTGTGAAGGTGTCAAATTGATGCCCGGTAAGGTACCCAAAAGTTGGCGGCGCTGCGCGCCTTTTCTCGCTATTCAAGAAAAACCACAGGGGGGGGGGGTTAAAATGGCCCCCCCATCAGGGCGCGGGCGTATCCACCAACAATATTTTACGTCGCTGGAACCGACTTCTCTCCATCCCCCTCCCCCCACAACAGCGCGACAGTTCCGACTTTCCAAAACTTCCCTGCCTCAACACAAGACAGACTTATCGCCAAGTCAAGCTTCCGACGTCACACAAGCGGTTCCGCGTCGTTCACACTGGTTCCGGTGCCAGGCGAGTGCCGAGTGCCTCGGAAGTCGGAACTCCCGCTCCAGCGCTGGTGTGACGTCAGCACTCCTGGTGTGTCGTCACCGGGTCTGGCCGTGACGTCACGAGTGATCGCCGCCGCGCGGTGACCGGCGGCGCGGCGGCGGCAGTTGTCGAGTAATCGCCGAGAGGGTGGGCCACGTCGCGAGGTCCGTCCGTAGTCATTGTGAGGAGTTGGTGCGCCGTTGTTTGTGACTGCCGGGTGGGGACGCTGGTTGAGCTGCGGGGACTATGACGCCGCGGCGGCTGCTGCTGCTGCTGGCCGGGCTGGCCGCGGCGCGCGGTCAGCCGGGTCGGACGGCTGACCCGAGCAGCTGCCGACGCTACCTGGAGGGAGCCGACGGCACCCCAGTCACCTGTCCGGAGTCACTGCTCTTCGACACCGCCAGCGGCCGCTGCATGCCGGCGCCGGTGGCCACCTGCGGGTCAGGTCAGTGGGGCCACCTGTGGGTCAGGTCAGTTGGAGCGGTGATCTGCCCCCACGCCAGAAGGGGCGGGGATCTTTGGGTCAGGTCGTCAGTAGGGGCTGTGGTGTATGGGTCAGGTCAGACGTCAGTTGGGGCAGTGGTTTGTGGGTCAGGTCATCCACGGTGACATATGGGTCAGACCAAGAAGGGATATGGTGACTTGGAGGCTAGGTCAGAAGAAGACGAAGGCATTGCCCTGCAGCGCGAGTCAATAAGGGGGAGGACCTGTGGGTCGCGTTGGTGGAGACGGTGATCTGCAGGTCAAGTCAGTACGACGACCTCAACCTGCAGGTCAGGTCAGTAAAGAAACAGTGATCGAAGTCAGGTCAGGTGATGGGTGTCCGTGCGTATGGGTGCCTGTGTCAGGTGACATATGTGTTAAGTGGCCGGAGTGTCAGGTGACAAACGGCTGACAGGTCGTTGATGACGGTGTTCAGGAGCTTTCTCATTCCAATCGTCCCTGTCCCCATCTAGGACGTTACTGTCCACCTGTAAAGTCACATAGGTAGGTATCACGTTTTTTTTTTTCTGCTGGAAAGTCATCGTTATTACCAACTTCGGAAGAGACCTCGACTCGGCATATGACGGTAAACTGCATTGTGTTTAGTGTTGGCGACGCGAGTTGGCACACAATGTGAGGAAAGGAATCAGGCTTGCGTCACGTTGGGTCAACCTGAACCGGGCTCAATGATCCGGCCACCATGGTGGGCATCATTTTGTCATCGAACGTTCCTGTCCCGCCCTATCAAGGTGGGATGCCGCGTTGATCCGCGACAAGCCCCGGCGTCTCGCGAAGCATGCCGAGCGGCACACGGTAGGACCTTGAGCCCGCGCAGCGTGGTGTCTCGCTCGACTGGCCGAGGCCGGTCGCCGGTGGGCAGGGTGCGATCCAGGGGCAGCGGTCGCTGAGTCACTGTTCAACGTCCACACGTGGGCACTGGACAGTAGTGACGGGAGACGTCCGGAGTCCGCGACCTGGGCCAGCCCTGGATTACGCCGCCGTCCGTTGGTTGCTATTGAAGCGGTGAAAGCTGTGAAAGCCCATGCGTCTGCATGAGGTAGGGCGATATGTAACGATCACGTATGGGCGTTGGCGTCTGAATGTTATGTGACTTGCGTGATGTGTTCATTATTCGGCGAATAGCTCAGGACCCTGTTATCTGGTTCTTTTCATACAACTCGATGCCATTTGGGGACTGTCCAGTGTAAATGTAAAGGATGAAGATATCTTTGAATGCTATTCGCCAAAAAACATGCACTTACTGGTTTGATAAATGTCTCGGTCGAGAGCTTGCGGCGGACTTTCCCAAAGAAAAGGTAAAATCGTTTGGAATATATGAATATTGAATAAAGCTCGACATTTCGTCCAAGACATGCCTACATGCTTATGCACCTTTCGTTGGATGGAAACCTGAAATTACATAACACCATTGGATTTAACAAATTGATGAAGGTCAGCTCATTCCACATCCCGCTTTCCGGCCCGGCTGGTCGCCCTTCCGACCAGATTGTCGCGGATCTGAGATGCCGCCGGAGCATGCGCAGCGAATCCGCAGGATGTGACGAGACCTTTACTTCCACATGTGGTCAGTGGTTCCTCCCAGTCGCAGGAGACGGGTTTCCTTCCCCCCCCCCACCTTTCCTCGGCGGACAGTGACCACCGCCGACCGGAGCGGCGGTTCAGTCGACACGCGGAAGTGACCTGCTGTGACGGGGGTAGTGAGGAGATTCAAGCAGGCGTCAGCCAATTTAGAGAATCGGTACTCGGTAGCGCTGTGGGAGGCACGCGACAGATGTCAAACATCAGGTCCGACATTGTGTAGTTCGTTAGCGGCTACATGAGAAGCGTGGACTATCGCCAAGGTCAGGTGTCGAGTCGAAACCGTCAACTAAAGAATAGGACAAACTAACAGCTATTACGGATATCGAGCGCTAAGGTGTAGATAAGGAGTCTATTTAGAGGAAGTCGAAACTGGTCTTGATGACAACGCTTTCGGCCATGGAATGAATTTATTGTTCTTTTAATTCCAGGACTCTGTCTTCTACACAGTCAGACGTTGTATGACGTCTAGTGTTAATCCATATAAACGTGTTAATGGGCTATTTCATTATACAGATACCAGTTCAACTGTCAGTTGTCAAACGAGCCATTCATATTTCATTTCGTCAGTGCACCATCCACAGCCAATCATGCAACGTCCTCTAGTGACGTCTGCGCCATGATGCCGCGCGGCTGGACTTACCTACGTCGTGTCAGGAGTAGGACCGGGAGCCGGATCTGAGAGGATGGCCGTCCATCACCACACGTGGCGGTCCGGCACTCACACCAGCGACTAGCAAACGTACCGATAACGGCACATACAAGCCGATCTTTGCGTGCCAGTGCTCCTCCAGAGACCAAATTGCGTGCTTGAGTGATTAGGCCTCGTAAAGTAACGGACATGTTGCTTTCCCCGACACCATGGATGGCACGTATACTGGCTTGTTAGGGTAAATGCTCAGACTATAAAACATGACATGAAATTCATAAAACAATTCATCAAACCACACCCGATGACAGCGACTTCCATCTTGCATAATGAATCTCTGGACTCCTGATCGAATGTTTCGATTGCGGCCCGCCATTAGTGTCACTGTGACGATTGTCACGCATTTCACGGCAATCAGCAGCGCAGCGCACCGGTTTAATGCGTATTGCGTCGCCATTAGACGAATGCCTTACTAGCCACATGCTTCATGCACAATCTATTAGTGTGGGAGTGAGCATGACGTTTGCTGCATGAGGTGGATGAAGCTGTTTTGCCCGCTGCCGAATTCTCCACTGATGACACTGTGAGCTGCGACGTTCGTCATTAGATAAACAGTCCACCTCACCAGTGATGTCATTCTGCTGCGCTGCTGGATTTAGGGTCCGAGCGACCTAACGACGTCAACAAAATTAACGTTCGTCTCACCAAACGTGCGACTTGGTGCGCTAAAAACCCCCTCAGCTTTTTGCAATATCTCATCGAACTCGATTCATTCCGAAAAGTATCGCTGTTCGCTTATGATATTTGTTACGTAACGTCATGTCGATCACAACAATTTGACAACAATTCTACTTCGCCGACAGACGTGGACGCGCCACCGTCTCCCGTCCGTGCGGTCATACGAAAATGCTGTCCGGAGTCACAGCAGTTCGACCTGAGCGTCGGCGACTGTGTCGACCGCGAGGGACCGTGGCAGCCGACCATCTACGCTCACAGCCCGTTCAACGCGACCGCGCCGACGCCGGTGGAGTCTGCCGAGTACGACATCCGGGCCGAGCGTCTGCAGGAATGCTCCACCATCGCCATGAACATGGATCCCGAGTACCCGGACGTACTGTACCCGCTGGACAACGGCTTCCTGTACGTCCCGGCGTTCCAGTACCTGTACTCTCCGGACGCCTACTGCATCGAGACGATCACCGGCACGGGCGTCCCCGGGGGCCCCGTGCTCGGCGGCGTGGTCTGCAAGGGCATGGCGGAGGAGACGCCGGGGATCACGGCGCTACCCGACGACCGTCCGGTGGTGCCGCGCTGCTGCGCCCGCTTCATCCCGCTCGACCTGTACCGCGGCTGCCGGTTTGACCTGCAGATGACCTCCGAGCCGGCGCCTCCCCTCGAGGAGGCCGCGGTCGGCGCCGACGCGGTGCGCTACGAGATCACCACGCCGCTCTGCAATGGCACCGACATGGTGTTCCTGCGCATGGGCGCCGAGCCGTTCGCCATCGACAGTCTGGGAACACTGCCGCTGCCGGAGGCCAACCTGACCATCCCACTGGGCGACTTTTGTCTGAACGAGGGCCTGCCGACTGGCCCGGAGGACGCTCCGGTGCCGGAGCCGGCCGGAGCGACTGCGATGCTCTGCCCCAGCGCCGAGCAGCGCGCCGCGCTGGACGCCACCAGCGTGCGCAAGTGCTGTCCGCCCGGGATGGAGGTGGAGCGGGTGGTGCACGCGGAGGCCGCCGACGAGATGAACTGCGTCCCCAGCGGCCGGACGCTGGAGGTGGACAGCCTGGAGCAGGTGGCGGTCGGCATGCGCGCGGCGCCCCTCCTGATCCACATGCCGCCGTGTGAGGGGGGCCTGTTCGAGGTGACCACGGGCAACTTCTCGGTGCGCGAGGACGGCTCGTTCCAGCTGATCGAGTTCGACCCGTACGCGTGTCACAACCAGGCCATCTACAAGGCGACGGCCTCCACCTACTGTCTGGACCGCAAGGTGGGCAGCGAGCAGCCCGTGCACGCCTTCTACTGCTTCCCAGAGACGAAGCCGGACGACACCAACGTCAACTACATCTTCTACCCGATCCTGATGGGCATCACCGACTTCTTCCTGCTGGTGACGTTCATCGTCTACCTGACCGTGCCCGATCCCACCCAGACGGGGCTCAACAAGAAGCGCAAGCTATCGCAGAGCGTGCTGGGCATGATCCTGCTGGCCTACATCAGCTCGCTGTTCTTCGCCTACCTGGTGCTGATGATCGTCCAGACGGCCGTCACCCAGCTCACAAAGTACAGAGTGGCCTGCAAGGTCCTTGGTGAGTGCGGGGCGTGTGATTAAAATAATTATAAATCACTATGCGTACGCTATTTTCTTTTAATTGATGACCTTACTTTAAATTCAATTGCCTAATATCAGGTAGTCTTTAAAAAGTGTCTGGCAGCTCGTTTAATGCCTAAATGACTGCGTATAAACCAAAATGTACTTCGGTTCGAACCTCCTCTTAACCACACAATCAGCTTACAACCTGTTCTTTCGACAGCTGTTATCTTGTACTTCTTCCTGCTGTCGGCGTTCTACTGGCTCAGTGTCATCTGCTTCGAGATCTACCTGAGCACGAGGTGAGTCACTCGTTAGGAGACCCAACACGAGGACACCGTCGCGGACAACTGACAGCACACGGCTCCCTGCTTCTGCTACCGTGTTAAGTACACGTGTCTCTCAGAGAGCGCAAAGAAAGAAATCAATAACCGGTTACGAGTTACTATAGCGTAGAGCTGTATCGATGCAATAACTGACGACTGTTGGTTTGTCTTGCAGCATGGTAATGAAAAAGACTAAGTATCCTCCATATACCTATTATGTAAATTTAGGACATTCACTGAGGAATGATGCAGTAAGTGCACCGTGATGTAAATTTTTGGGACCAGCATGACAGCCAGTCTCTGGACGAAACCGGTGTTACGCCAGTCTTTGGTAATGCTTAAGTCGGTGTCGGATATCACTGTGTTGCCGGGTCACTGTTGACCTTCAAAATTCCTGCAGTTTGAGCAGACCTTTGCAGTTAGCTCGCCAAAACGTTCACTTCTGAATCTGACTTAACGATGGACAGTGAACACTGTTTAATTTAAGCTCTGATAGGCGCTAGACCTGCAGCTGCACAATTTATGGAACCGTCTATCAGCATATCAAATAACAAACATATTGGCTGAAATCGTCGCAGATTAGCATTACGCCATGGAGCAGGAGCGTTTCGATATGTGATGCTTCTGTTCGGGACGGGGTTTTCCGACAGCCTCCTAACACAGCGCACTGCGCAGCTAGCGCGAGCGCGTCACAGACAGGTCAGTAAGGTGACCTGAAGCCAAGCTAGCCTCGTCACTGAAGCGCATATCAAAGGAGTCTGTGATGAGTCGGTAGTCGAGCCGGAGAACAGACCCGCCCGCAGTCCCGCGTAGTCACGCGTGCACCGTGAGCAGCGCCACCGGGAATGTGGCGTCAGCTGATTGATGCGTGTGCTGCTTTTGAACAGTTGCGTACGGTACATATCGTTCACATTAAAAATTAACCAATGTTTCAAATTCTATTATTATAAAATGACACTTTATATTATTACATTGTGTCAAAATATAATCATTATAATGTGTTATTCAATGTATAATCAAGTAGCTATCAAAAGGCTTAAATTATAAATTGAGTCTTTACCAGTAAATAGAAATAGCATATTATCCGCGTAGTAAAGCATAGGCGTATTTGTGAGAAAATGGATAGAATTGAATTAGGCAGAGTCGCTTTCCTGGTTGATCTAATTTTGGCATCGCTTCTTATTTTACATCCGCAACTATATATCCCTGATGCCGAATATCCAGCGGCAGGCATAGACACAACACTTACGGCAGGGACTTTGATGCAAAACCGCTTCTGTAAATAAAATAACTCTGAAATGGTGCTGGTTGTCCACCTATTATCTCCAGTGTAAATGAAGGCCGAGAGAACGCGCTTTCTGAAAGTTTTAATTATATGACATCCCGGCGTACTGTACGTCGTCGTGAGCGACGTTTCACGGCCGCTGCTAGCACCCTCCCACCACACGCAGCGAAATCGGTTTCCACCATTAGAGTTCAGTGGTTTCCACATACATTTAAGAACTCGGACGCTCCAATATTGAATGACGTTAGCTGGTCTCTAAACCCAATGCAGTGACTTGTCTCAGACTTAACCTGACATCGACGTGACTTGTTGACCTACTGATGGAGAATGCACCAAAAAAATCTGTCTCGACCATCCATTCGGAAGTTTGATGAGGAGCCAAAAATCTGCATCCCTCCCAGCGATTCGTATATTCATCTCAATGCTTCAAGAAGTCCGGGTTAAAAATATGCGCACAAAACACACATTAACGACTTTAAAACGGAAACAAGCTTCACCACTCACACGCAAAACTGAGGCGAAACTTGAGCTGTCATTAATTGTATAAATGATAATGTGAATTTACCACGAGCACAGAGTAGTAACCAACAGCGCAGAACCAACATGCTCGGTCCGAACTCAGCTCTGCAAATATCAGTTCTCACCGCGCCAAACAGTCTCACAAACGGCAAATAACCGAGGTTACCACGATCACGAATGTGAATGATCATTGATCACCAATACCATAAAAGTCTTGCGGCACGCCGCCGCCGGCTCCCGCCACAGCCAGCGCAGGGGCGCAGCACACAAAGCGAGGCCACGCTAAAGTCTTGCGGCACGCCGCCGCCGGCTCCCGCCACAGCCAGCGCAGGGGCGCAGCACACAAAGCGAGGCCACGCTAAAGTCTTGCGGCACGCCGCCGCCGGCTCCCGCCACAGCCAGCGCAGCGGCGCAGCACACAAAGCGAGGCCACGCTAAAGTCTTGCGGCACGCCGCCGCCGGCTCCAACCACAGCCAGCACAGCGGCGCAGCACACAAAGCAGGGCCACGCTAAAGTCTTGCGGCACGCCACCGCCGGCTCCCGCCACAGCCAGCACAGCGGCACCGCAGACGAAGCGGCGCTGGTCGGCACCGCAGACGAAGCGGCGCTGGCGGGGACCGCAGACGAAGCGGCGCTGGCGGGGGCCGCAGACGAAGCGGCGCTGGTCGGCACCGCAGACGAAGCGGCGCTGGCGGGGGCCGCAGACGAAGTGGCGCTGGCGGGGGCCGCAGACGAAGCGGCGCTGGTCGGCACCGCAGACGAAGCGGCGCTGGCGGGCGTAGAGGACCAGGAGTAGGTCAAGGTCTCCGGGTGACTGAGGAGACGAACAGGAGTGGATTGAACATGTGATTTAATGGTTGTGAACAGCATTGAAATGTACCCATTTCAGAGCAGAAACGCATACTAATTGGTGCGTGATGATGTTTGTAATGTGATGGTGTGTGGAACGGTGATATGATGATGTGCTGAGCATATACCCGTTGGTCATTAGAGGGTAGTGATTGATTAGGATATTGCAATCTCCTGTGAAAGGAGGAAAATGGATTAAAACATATTTGCAAATGTACACAAAATTACCCTCCCACCTTCAAAAAAGTTAATGAATTGGCATGACAGTGATGTCGCTCGGTTCAGAAAAAGCGAAAAAGAATATCTACCAAATTTCACTGAAAAATATTCACCGGTTTTCAAGATATTAGACTTTTACTTTTGTTTACTTTTTGGGATCTCCGCTGTTCCTAGCGACTTTATTTGGAAGCAATAGTTTGGCAGCTGAAAGTGCGGCACTTGCTGCGCGCAAAGCAGCATATACCACCGCATGCTATCAAACGTTTTAGTCAAAACATTTAAAAATTGTTAGATCTGCGCGCTGACGTCACACATTCAGAGGGGTATCAAATGCATTAGCCCCTCTGAATCCAAAGTGCTGCAACTTTGAAATTAGATATTTTCGATTTGAGGCATTTCTCGATGTTGTGAGTGCTCAAACCAGTAATTGTGAGCCAGGGACCCCATTTTGGCTATCTCAACTCAAATCTAATGTTAAGGTGGGAGGGTCCCTTTAACAAAGATGTCAAAGGTGAAGGTCTCGAAATAAATAACGAGTGAGTATGAAATGTCATAATTCTTTCATTCAACGTCATTTATTAAGTTGTCTAAATAAATATCAATGGATAATGAAATACATTTCATACTCATTTGTTATTTATTTGATGTCTTCCATGTCTTGTACTAATTGAGTTCAGTTAGTTCCAGCTTCCAACAAGGACTCTGCAGGGGTCAGCCTGTCGCTCGTTTGTTTACAGCCCTATCCTGATTTGCAATATTTTTGACCACACTTTCATTAGGGTACTGGGTAGCATAGTATGTCTGAAAGGTGGCCAAAAAGATGGCAAATCAGGATAGGGCTGTAAAACAAGTGAGCAACAGGGTGACCCCTGCATGTGCAGAAGTGAAAGGATTTAGATTACTTCCAGATATGTGGAAAGGACCTTACTGACTAGTGACTGGGTAAGATACATAACCATTCCATAAGGGTACCTACTGGGTAGCATAGTATGTCTGAAAGGGGGGCCAAAAAGATCAGATGGCAAAGCATAGAAATGTGTCCCAAATAAAGAAATCAACAATTGACAGTGAAAGGCAAAGCTCTATGATATAAACACTATCAATGGCAAACATTGGCAGCACTACCAAGTGCTTATCAGTTGCTGGTAATCCTCACCAGACAATGCTGACATGCAGAGCATTTTCAGATCCGGAATGGCGCTGGCTCTCCTGGAAGAAAACAAAATAGTCATTAATTGATGTTGAAAGAAAGCAAAGTAATCATTAGGTATTAGGTAATTATTAGGTACGTAATAGTTATCATTTGGCCGGACGGCAACCATCATAAGGATTATAAGGAGGCACATTTATTTTTTATAAATTTAGTCCGAACCTTTTGAATGGAAGGATTCTCAAGGACAGAGCCACCGCTAAGCAGAGCTCGTTGCGATGGCTCTGCCCTCTACCCTCCGATTGTGCAATTCCTGGTGCATGGCAGAATTTAGAGTCAGAAGTTTAACTACGCACATAGCCGCGCACGGCCGGTCCCCTCACTGACTTCGCCTGGCTACGGCCTGCCACCAACCGCAACCATACCCGCCAGGAGGCTCATAAACATCGAGCGCCCGTCGCGCTTCGAACCCGGACCGTCATACCGGGACACGAGCTCTCACCTCGCGGAGTCCAACGCTCTACCGACTGAGCTACAGGACCAGCTTTATTTATGAGTTTGATTAGGTCAGGTTTGGTTTGGTTTGGTTTGGTTTTGTTTGATTTGATTTGGTTTGGTAACTGGTTAGGCTAGAAAGGACTAAGGAGTATCTCCAAGTAGCGCGGACCCAAAATGCAGAGTGAGATATACCTAGTGGCTACAGTTTTTGCGCACTCTCCGTAGAAGCCTGCCCAAACGGTCTGAGGAATATTCCCTGGGATTCTCTTAGCAGACATCACCCGAGCTGCCATATCCAGTTAGGTAGGTTGGTAGGTTGTAGGTTGGTAGGTTAGGTTGTAGGTTGGTAGGTTGTAGGTTGTAGGTAAGGTAAGGTCAGGTTAGATATGTTTTGTTATATATTTAACCATGAAAAGACAATTGTTGCGCAAGTGAGACATAGATATGGCAGCTCGGGTGACGTCTGCAAAGACAGTACCTGATCCCCGATGAAAAAACGAAACCGCCCATCCGAACGCAGCATGTGTCTGCCCCAACCAGATCTTGTCGAACCCTGCCACGTTTTGCAGACTGGATCGCTCCCAAAAATAGCAGAATCGTTGTCATTTTTAGCACATGTGACAAAAATAGCATATGATAAAAATGACTGATTGACCAAACCTCCCAGACCGATACAAATTCCTGTGAATCTGCACAGCACAAGAGTAAATTCACACTGCAAACATCAATGGAGAGCCCAGCTATGAGCCAACACATCAGTCAAGTAATCTCACCTGAACAATTTTCATCTGCGACCTGCCATAGGAAATACACTTATGACACAGGTATCGTCCAGCAAGCTTGCCAGGGTCACCCATTCCCAGGGCCTGAATGACGGACTTCGAAACGTACTTGGAACCAATCTTGTTCAATTTTGGCACTTCCGACTCACTTGAAATCAGTGCGTGCCCCCCATATGCACAACGCCGTCTTCTGCCGTCAATATTCATCTTGAAATTTAGAAGCCAAGGCGTACAAGCGCTCAAATCTCGGGCAACATGGCGTCCAAATGGCGTCGGCGACGGAAGTGGCGCACGTCGCCATTTCTAATATACGGTTTATAACAAAAACGAGATAGTTTTCGACAAATTTAGCCATTTTCCGTAAAACCATATGCTTAATGAGGTATATCAATCGAAAGTCAATACGCTAATCTATCTCAATCAACAACTTGTAGAGGCCAGCTCCCTCCCATTTTTCAACTACCTCTTTACCATAGTGCCTTTTTTCATTCAGACATTGAAGCCTTTTGTAAAAGGTTGTCTTCTCCAATTCAACCTGTATTCGTCGATCGGCCTTACACACGACCGTACAGTCACATGGCTACGACTCGACTCCCCCTCTGTCCCGTCCGACGCGCCGGCATGGCCCCGAAACTGGGACGAACGGCCGCCGGGACCGCTCCGACGCCAGATGTGCCCCTCCGTCCACACCGGAGGGGACGGGGCAGACGGCGGCCGGCCGACGCTCCCCGCGGCGCCGAGGCGACAGCCTCCAAAACCCAACTCTCACACTACACCTTCCCCTGATTCTCAAGAATCAACCACTGAAATTTTAACACAAACACGCACACAACCAGCTAAGCAATCCTAAGACATTCTCTTAAACGCTCCTAATCAGCACGCATAATGTCCACGTGCCTTCCCCAATCATTTAAGAATCTTTTTTACGTTCAGCGCCCGGCATGAAGAAATGCGCTTGGCCAGGCTCACCAATTTTGTCACGGACCACAGATGTCACGAAACTACCAGCTCTCTCATTTAACCACTTGCCCTCTCCTGTCCATCAACGGCACACACAAAATCAACTGGTCACCTTAAATCAAATGCACACAAAAACCACTAGCTCACAAACAATCAGACACTTATCCTAAAAAGTCCCGGTCACTGCCACCACGCCTGTGGAATTTCCAGTGCAGTGCCGGCGACTGCCACCACACGGCCCTCCTGTGGAATTTCCAGTGCAGTGCCGGCGACTGCCACCACACGGCCCTCCTGTGGAATTTCCAGTGCAGTGCCGGCGACTGCCAGCACACGGCTCCTGTGGAATTTCCAGTGCAGTGCCGGCGACTGCCACCACACGGCCCTCCTGTGGAACTTCCAGTGCAGTGCCGGCGACTGCCACCACACGGCTCCTGTGGAATTTCCAGTGCAGTGCCGGCGACTGCCACCACACGGCCCTCCTGTGGAATTCCAGTGCAGTGCCGGCGACTGCCACCACACGGCCCTCTTGTGGAATTTCCAGTGCAGTGCCGGCGACTGCCACCACACGGCCCTCCTGTGGAATTTTCAGTGCAGTCCCGGCAACTGCCGCCACACGCCGAATTCACTGCTGCGAGCGTAACTCGCCAGCACGCACCTCCATTACCGCTGCGAGCGTAACTCGCCAGCAAGTACCTCCATCACTGCTGCGAGCGTAACTCGCCAGCACGCACCTTCATCACTGCTGCGAGCGCAACTCGCCAGCACGCACCTCCATTACTCCATTAGCCACCCTCGCCGCTCCGGCGTTCAGCTTACAGTCCGGCGGCACGGTCCTGTAGTCAGCTGCAGCCCGCCGCGCCGTGCCCGCAGCTCCTCCGTCCAGCTGCATCCTCCGACGGCGCCGGTCCCAGCTGCGCTTACACGCTGACTCCAGCGGCACACACGACACCAGCGCGGTAGACTGCCGGTACAGCTGCCATGCAGCAGCCACAGCTCGCCTCTCGTCTCCGTGCCGAGCCCTAGGGTGTCGCCGTCCTGACCGCTGCAGCCGCTGCTCGACCTGACCCAGCGGCCGTACCATTCCGGAGCCTCGAACCAGCTCCAGCTCCTGCGGTCGCTCTCATAGTCCTGCAGCAGCCCCGTCAGCTGCCACCACGAGCAGCCCCGATCACTGTTCTGCCGCTGCACCACCACTTTCTTCAGGCATGGTGCCGAAATAGCTTGTAAAAGGTTGTCTTCTCCAATTCAACCTGTATTCGTCGATCGGCCTTACACACGACCGTACAGTCACATGGCTACGACTCGACTCCCCCTCTGTCCCGTCCGACGCGCCGGCATGGCCCCGAAACTGGGACGAACGGCCGCCGGGACCGCTCCGACGCCAGATGTGCCCCTCCGTCCACACCGGAGGGGACGGGGCAGACGGCGGCCGGCCGACGCTCCCCGCGGCGCCGAGGCGACAGCCTCCAAAACCCAACTCTCACACTACACCTTTAGGGGCGAATTTCGCCTTTTTCCGTAGAACCTTAAGCTTAATGAAAATTAACATCTAACAGACAATTAAATACTGGTGCTAATTTTAATTTTTATAGAGGCCAGCTCACTCTAGATTTTTTATAGGAACGCTCTGTCTAAGGGCCATCACTTCTTATCAAGCACAAAATGGCACTTTGAAAAGCGATAATTTAATGTTTTTCTGTTGTTTTCCAAAAAGTTCATATCAAGAGAATGCAAAAATCAATTTCATTTCTAAAAACATCAGAATTAAGTAGGTTCACTGCCTAGATACTGAGATATCCGAGGCTTCCTGAAGGCATGATGTCATACCGTGAAATTACAAATTTCTTGGCAAGAACGAATTTTAATGAGGATAACTAAAAATATGTCTTTATTAAATCGCGAAACATAAGTAATAGCAAAGTATTAGGAAAATCTGTAAAGTAGTTACGTAGCAAGTATCTTGCAAATCATGCTAGCACTAGTTGTCAAGACCTGAACCCGTTGCCTTCATGTTGAAGGAATTTTTCGGTGTTACCTAGTGTTTTTATATACCTTGCGCGTAGTCATCGTCTGTGGGCGGGGCCTTGCCATGCCACGAGAGTCGACTTCCATTGCAGTCAGACCTAACGCTATCGACGTAAGCACTATTATCTGGGCTCCTTACAACTTGAGCTCGCATACTAACAGAGGCATGCCTATTGTCTAGACGCCTGGCTCGAGCTGAAATTGAAGAGATATTGCGTTGTGACGCGACAATGAGGATATGATTCAGAAATGTTACGTATTTTTCTTAAGATCAGACCAACTTCTTCAAGCGGCCTTTTCATACATAGGAACCCGATATTTACGAACAGGTACTTAGCATTTAACAAAGTTGTTGTTGCGAACGTCAACTATGCAAAAGACTGAAAATGATTGAAGTCGAAATTACAATAAACTATTCTAAATGACCGATCTATTCATTTATAAATTCCCACTCACCCTAACAAAATGTGCGCTCGAAAAAAAAATGGAAGTCGACATGAAGTCGACGACCGTAGCGGGAGGGACAACGGTTGTAACTTGTGAGTCCACTTGCATGTGCGACATGGGTGTCGTAATCGGTCACCGTTGCACTGTGGACTTCTGATCGAGGGCTGGTCTGTTTGTTTCCCACTGAGCCTGTCGTTTACGGAGGGACCACGATAACTCCGTATGCTTACCGAGTACACGAGTGCACATGCATGGGCGAGTAACAAAGTGCACGATTTAATCTGCGTCCGTTTTCCTGTAGGAACCGCGATGCCTGCGGCTGCAGTAGGCGCGGCAGTAAACTCGGATCACACAATGGCCGTGTGAAGTACTAAACAAGACCCGACTGTCGTCAATGTCAAGGCACGGTTTCCACGGTCTGTTTTCCTCAAGATCTCTTACTTCCACCAAGCCTGGTAGTGCAGCGACAGTTATTGACAGTTTGTTGCGTCACAGCCGTTGTTTACTGAACGTTTCTCCACGTAGTTTAATTGAATACCTACCTATCGACGGGGTCGTCGCGTTCTTGACTTCTGAGTGACGCGACGCCCTTCGCTGTAGCGGATAGCGGAAGCACGTAAATAGCTGCAATCGGCGCTGACTGAGGTGGCTTTATTGTTCTGCTGAAACTCACCGCAAAGTGATGGCTCGCAGGCCGCAGCTATTCCTGAAAGGCTAGATTACACAAGCCACGCCTACGTCAGCGTAAATCAACAGGCAAGAGAAGGCTGGTAAGGATCAAACGCTGCATGCTGGCTACGCTTGAACCACCACCAAGGACTGGGTAGTGAGTGACGCTTTGATGATGATCTTTCCTACGCTCGGCTCCAGAAAATGTTCACATGGTTGGCGGCTGACATCCACCGGCACAAATGATGCAGCCTCAGCGTCCGAACGGAACCAAATCAAACGTCCAAACAGCCACACCGTCCCGTGTGTTAACCCTCGCCCGCACATGGCATTTTCCCATCCTAGAACGCACATGGGGGGGGGGGGTTGCCACCCCCCCCCCCGCGCCATTTCGTTCTTGTTCAGTGGCGGTCGCAGGGGGGGGGGCATCAGGGCCATGGCCCCCCCAAAGGCAAATCAGGGGGGGGCATCATATCATTTGGCCCCCCCCAAACAACCGATGGGCCCCCATGGCCGTATGGGGCCCTGGCCCGTATTCGATTGTCACGAGGCTCGAGAAACCCACGCCAGCTATTAACAGCTCCCATACCAGTCTTTGAGGGTCCTACACTGACCTCTGAGGGCCCTTCAGTGGCGGTCAAGCGTCCACATTGACCGCTGAGGACCCACATCATAGTAACTCGCAAGAACAGTAAAGGGCCTCTGAGGGCCCTCCACTGGCCTTTGAGGGCCCCTAAACCGGTCTCAGGGGCCCAACCGGCGTCTGAGAGCCTCACACCGGCCTCTGGTGGCCTCATTTCTGTCTCTCGAGTCCCAAGACCAGCCTTTAAGTGTCTCTGAGGGCCCCGCACTGGATTCTGAAGACCCGATGTCGGCCTCTAAGAGCCCGCATCGGCCTCTGGGGGCCCATCTTGGCCTTTGAAGGCTCTCCGCTGGTCTTTGGGATCCAATGCCGGCCCATACCGGCCTTTTAGGGCCCCAAACTGACCTCTAAGGGCACCATGATGGCCTGTAAGGATCCACATTAGCCTCTGAGGGCCCCCCGCACTGGATTCTGAAGACCCAATGCCGGCCGCTCAGGGCACGCATCGGCGTCTGAGGGCCCATCTTGGCCTTTGAGGGCCCTCCGCTGGCCTTTGGGGTCCAACGCCGGCCCATGCCGGTCTTTTAGGCCCCCACACTGACCTCTGAGGGCCCCATGCTGGCCTGTAAGGACACACATTAGCCTCTATGGCCCCGCACTGAATTCTGAAGACCCGACGCCGGCCTCTAAGGGCCCGCATCGGCCTCTGAGGGCCCATCTTGACCTTTGAGGGCCATCTACTGGCCTCTGGGGTCCAACGCCGGCCAATGCCAGTCTTTTAGGGTCCCATTCTGACCTTTGAGGGCCCCATGCTGGCCTGTAAGGGCCCACATTAGCCTCTGAGGGCCCCCCGCACTGGATTCTGAAGACCCGATGCCGGCCTCTAAGGGTCAGCATCGGCTTCTGAGGGCCCATCTTGGCCTTTGAGGGCCTTCTGTTGGCCTCTGCGGTCCAACGCCGGCCCATGCCGGTCTTTTAGGGCCCCACACTGACCTCTGAGGGCCCGTGCTGGCCTGTAAGGACCCACCTTAGCCTCTGAGGACCCCGCACGAGCTTCTGAAGACCCGATGCCGGCCTCTAAGGGCCCGCATCGGCCTCTGAGGGCCCATCTTGGCCTTTGAGGGCCCTCTACTGGCCTCTGGGGTCCAACGCCGGCCCATGTCGGTCTTTTAGGGCCCCACGCTAACCTCTGAGGGCTCCATGCTGGCCTGGAAGGACCCACATTAGCCTCTGAGTGCCCAATTAGGTCTCTGATGGTCTCAAACTACCCTTTGCAGGCCCTGTACTGGTCTCTGAGGGCCCTAAACTGGCCCCTTAGGGCCCAAACCAGCCTCTAAAGGTCCCACACCGGCCTCTGATGGTCCCATTTTTGTCTCTGGGACCCAAACTGACCCTTATGTGCGTGCCTCTGAGGGCCCCGAACTGGCTTCTGAAAGATCGATGCCGGCTTCTGAGGACCCATAACGGTCTTTAAGTGCCTCATACCGACACCTCATTCCCCACACTAGCCTCTGAGGGGGCCCCAAACTGGCCTATGAGGTCTCTACACCGGCCACTGATGGTGCTATTATGTTCTCTGGGGGGCTCAAGCCTTACTTTCGGGGGTCACGCACTTGCCTCTGAAGGCCCACATCAGCCTCTGGGGCCGTACCTGGGGCGGCCTTTGAGGCCCTTCGCTGACCATTGGGTCCAACGCAGGCCTCTGGGGGTCTGACACCGTACTCTAAGGGCCCCATTGCAGCCTCTAGGCGATAGGTATCGCCTAAGCGCTATCCATGGGCCCATAAGTGAAGGAACCATGGGTGCAGTGGGCGCAGTTGCACCAACAATAATTCTGCAGTGGGTGCAGACAATGTATTCTGCATCCACAATAATCTAGAACAAAACCCCCCTTTCTCAGCAACACTACTTTCCATGCAGCACGACAAATTTAGGATATTTTGCCCACTATCCATCTTTCGAAGCATTTGATACTGTAATGATCTTTAAAACTTACATTTGTGCCCAAGTAAAAAAGAAGAAGATGATGAAACGGAACATATGTGATTGAACAGTGAAAAGATACCGATGACCCACTGTCAAAAGTTTTAGCACGATGATCTTAGAAAACCGCAAAGTTAGCCGCCTAAGCCGCCTTTACTTTTGCGGTAGTCCATTCACAGTTGCGTGAATTATTGACAATATCAATGCTTCAAAATGCACTTATCGGTACCTTTTCGACATGGTGCACCCTCAAAGCTCGCAATGAGCCTCCGCTCGGGTGCCGCTCCCTACCCCCCCCCCCCGTTTCACCGGCCATGGCCTGGATTTCTGTACCCGTGCACTACGCCCGTGGGCCCCTTTGAGCTAGCACCGGGCCCCCCGGGTCAGCGCAGGGGCCCCTTTGCCAAGTTGCCCCCCCCCCCAAACTCCAAGTCTGCGACCGCCCCTGTTCTTGTTGGAGATAGAGCTTAGCGGTAAAGACCAAAAAGATTCTTTGGGAAGAGACGAATCCAATGATACCCAGTTTTACCTTCTCAGGTCAGTCATTGACCTTCCAGGTCAGGTCAAACTAAAAATGTTGCTGTTTTGGGTCACCGTTGGATATCAAGTGCGCTGCTTATCATATACCGATGACGATGCTGTTTTCTGGTGCCAAGCCAGCTAGAACCTCTTTCTCACACTACCCGACCAGATTTTTGCTGCTGAGGTCATTTCAGGTCAAGCTAGGTCAAGGTCAATTATATGTGTTTGTATGTCTGTGTGTGTCTGTGTGTATACTGCTGTGTGCACCGATTGTTTTTGTGTCCATATTACATGAAATCATGATCTGAGAAGCTTTTACCAAAAATGCAGTCAAAAAAAAAATTCACAAAAAGCAAATTCAGCTTGCCTAAAACGCAATTATCTTAGATGACCTAGGTTGACCAATGACCATGACCCTGACCTTGACACCTGTACATCGTCGAACAACATGTTCCATGATAGTTGGGAGGTGAAACTGGCAAAAAAGGCCGAAATCAAGGTGTCAAAAGCTCACAAGGCCCATGGCAAACGAAAGATGTTGAGAATTGGCCATTTGGGTCATGACATGACCTGAAAAACAAGGTCATATCTCCGAAACCAAAAATTAGACACTTGAAATTTTCAGTGAGCATCAAGAAAGGATAGAGGAGCAGCTATACGAAAAATCAGCCTTCTAGCTCCAAAAATGTTGAGTGCAGAGCAGAAAGACTACCTGGGGGGGGGGGGGGGGTGGCAACCCCCCCATGTGCGGGCGAGGGTTAAGCTGCATGGCTGAACGGACCATTACCCCCTCGTCGCCTTGCGTGCGCCGACCGGAGACGGGTTTATGTGCCAGGGCCGTGGCCAGTGGAGGGGCTCCGCCGCTCGCGCCTGACTCAGGTGCGCTGCGCGGCCCTGACGAGGCAGCAATGACACGGCTGGCTGGCGTGACGGCCCGGCGCGGCGGTCGGCGATCCCGCTTGACGCACGCCTTCTGAGGATCAGCCGGGGCGCTAACGACGTGTGCGTCACTGGGAATCGGCTGAGTGGTGTGGTGTGTGCTGCGGAGGGGGCGGGGGGTGAAACCAACAGCAGCGATGAAAACTTACTTGTTTGCACGACGATCGGGCTAGAGAACAAAGGCGACCTTGCGCAACATGATCGGAAATGCGCCGGTTTTCGCGAAGCTAGTAGTCGCACGAGACAATGTTCACGTGTGGCGACTGGAGGTGGAGGCCTTGAGGTCAGTTACGGGTGTGGTCATTGCCACTCATCCTGTGCAACTGCAGACGTCTGGTCAGGGGCCGATGGCCAGCGCCCTGGCTCCACCCGACCTCGTCTCTGCCGAGCAGCGGGTGGCCCTCGGGGCTGGGCGGATCACGCGCGGCTAGCCGGCTGAGGCCGAGATGCGGCGCAGTGCGCTCTCCGGCAGTTCCGGGCTGGTAGCCGGTGGGTCGGGCAGAGTGTGGGAGGAGGCTCGCTGGCGGGTCGGGTAGAGCGCGGGAGGAGGCTCGCCTGCGCCGCTCTGCCAGCGCCGCGTGGAGCGTCCGTCTGCGGCCGGGGGAAAACCGGCCCCAGCCCCAGTCCCGGCCTCAGACCCGGTCGGGCTGACGCTGACGGTGAACGATTAGCGTTGGTAAGGACGGTGCCTGTGCCGGCAGCCTTGGACGCCGGCGAAGCGTTACGGTAAAAGGATACCGCAGAAATAATTGTGGCTAGAAACCTCACCAAGGCGTTTGCAAAAACTTAAAACTACAGAGTAAGGAAGGAAGCTCTACACAACAAAGACCGATGCAGTGTTCGAGACATTACTATGCAACAGGATCAGATAAGTTTATATCCGGATGTAAAAACATTTTCATCTCCTGTCGGTACTGCCAACTATAAGCTGGTTTCGCTCCAAAACTACTCAGCATCAGCGGTGCCAGTGGGAGACGGCTGGACATCAAGCAGTTCTCCATATCATGCGTCACCTTGAATGCGGCACAGTTTGAAGGCACCTTGCCTTGCGTTTCCGATCTAGCTGATCACTGTCATGATCCTCAGCACGACTCGGTCGGCCGGCGGATCAGTCTCTCTCTTTGTATCGGCGGCCGTCGTGCTGCGCAGGAAAGAAGGCCATCACGTGCAGGGCGCGCCTCATCACGGCTGCTCCGATAACGCCCGATCTCACGGCATTAGAACAATGCATCGTTCCAAGCCGCCCCGCTACCTGGCTGCGCCGACCGCATCCGTGACTGACGATGAGTGATGCGCTCAGTATCTGAACATGCCGTCTGCTGTTCAAAGCAAAGCTACGTTCTGGGTGCCATAGATGTTATTCCATGGCTGACGAGTTATCTCTCACTTTGGTCATGATGGGCAGTTATTAATCATTCTTTGTTTAAGTCAGTGGTAATGTTGGACAACAGCTCTGGTATGGCCGGCCGACTCTCGGGCCGACTCTCCCGACGTGGGTTGTCTCACGCAACGTAATATGTATCTGTGAACGTTGCAATGGGATCAACCAGTGATGCGGGCCCACGTCACTGAGCATCGATTTTCCCAGCGATTTCACTTTATGACCGAGAGGCTTACGGCCTATAATGCAGTCACGTTTGGTGATCTCAAAGTGAGGAATATTTTCATCGATGGCGATCCTTAATCCGATTTCTTGAGATGAGGCGTCGGTGCGGTCAATTCAAGGACAGGAACAGGGACATGTGATTACGGCTGTGATAATGCCTCTTTCAGGATGCATCCAAGCCTACCTATGCCCAGTGCCCATTGCATCAGCTTAAAATGTTACGATGTGCATGAATTGTACAACATTTTTCCTCCCACAATCAATCACACAGATACCCGCTTGTAGTTTTGTCTCGGAAAATCCAGAGGAAAAATCTTATCCATATGAATGCGATGGCTAAATATAGTATTATGGCAATCTTGTATAATCACAGACAAAAGCTACAGACGACCAGAGTTTTGGTGCGGTCGTAATCAGCCAGTTACGCTCCACTACCGCTTGGCTCGAAGGTATGCAGGTCCGGCTGGCCGTGAAGCCCCTCCATTCAGCTGGAGCTCGGTACAGGGTCAGAGTTCCGCCGCCATGGCCAGACAGCAGGGGCCGGCGGGGCGCCCGGCAGCCGCTCTGCGGATGGAGGCACCTCCACTGCCCTCGGCGGTGGCCCTGCACGGCGCCGAGCCGCGACACGGTGCTGCTCACGGGGACACGTGGGAACGGCCGCGGTGGCCGGTGACCAATGGTGCCACAGACGGGACTGAGGCGAGGCCGTCCCGACCGCAGACACGGCCGACATGCAGGCTTCAGGGGTTCGGCACTGCAGTGGCGCTACTGCTCTTTGTCTGGCCGTGAAGCCACGGTGTGATGTGACCACGATGGTCTAATGGCCATAGGTACAGCATCAGCTTGGCGACCTGCTGTTCAACAGGCCGTCAGGTGTTCAGGACACGAGATCCGTGACAATGTAAACAAGACATTGTAATGCAACGGAAATTTCGTTGAGCTCGGTAGGGTCGGCAAAGCTGATTATCCAGGGAAACAAGATGAAATACAAGATACCTACATTGCCCGATAGCAAAACCCGACTGTGAAACGGTTTACAAGCATTTGGACTTCCCCTTCGCCAGTCGTGGAACACATTAAAAATTTCTATGTGATGGCCCGATGACCCTGAACGAGTAAGACGGCGCATATCAAACTTCTTGGCATGTTATATGTACGCTACAATTATCGAAGGGCCCATTACATCGCTGGAAATTTCGGCGGCGCTATCTTGAGCTTTGAAAGTTGGAGCGAAATTATGTTTAAATATGAATCTAGCATTATCGACAGGAAGGCAAATTGCAAGCGGGAGAAACTACCTAAACTTGATCATGCCGAGGATGTCGGGCATGTTGATGCTTTCTTCGAATGTAGACCCTCAGTCCCTCACGACTTCTCCGCTAAATGCTAACATTTAAGCAGTGTGCATGCCACAGTCCACGATAGAAAATTGCGGTATAGAAGCGCGGGACCAGTGGCGGATCCAGGGGGGGGGGCAAAATGGGCATTTGCCCCTCCCAAACGGCATGATTTTAACATTACGCCTATGGACGAGGCATGGAAAGAATCGATAAATTGTTATGGTTTGCCCCCCCCCAAAAAAAAACTCTGAGCTGGATCCGCCTCTGCGCGGGACAGACCCAAAGTGACAATGGATGAGCTAGGAAAATAAGGCGTAACTAAAATAATATACGGAACTGTGACTGAGCTATCAAACCACATATGTCCGCGTCAAAACCAGTCCTCGCTTTTTTCCCGAACGGCCTGCTCGCTGCTGCACCGCTAGTCTGTTCCACGCCGAGTGTCCAGTGGTTCGGCAAGCAATGTGTTTATCGCACATTCGCCGCCCAGCGATGGCCGGGGCCGGACGGCGGAGTGAGGCGACCTTTAACCGGCTCCGGCCGATCAGTCGCGTGACAGAGCCTCATTTGCATCAGGCTCGCGCCGGGTCTGACCTTGGTTGGCTGCCGACGTACCCAGACGATTGGCAGCCCTGCGCGGAGCGTCCCACAACCGCTCACGAGATTTTGGGAGGGTGGTATAGGATGTTGATGGTCGCCGTTGCGTCGTTGATGAGTGCATTACATGAGATATCTTAAACGAGCGATGTCTGTGAACGTCGTCCGAATAAAACTTAACTGGCCAAGACCTTGTACCTAATCTGCATAACCAAACATGGACGAAGACACACCACAATAGCAAATAATATGTTTCTGCTGATCCAAAGGCGCGTGCGAGTAGGTATCAATACAATTCATGACGCCATGTGTCCTGGTGTTGTGCTAAACCAGACCGCCTTGAAATAATCGACACCGTTGCACGGCACCACAAAGCTAATTGAGGAAAACGACACCTCACGACAACAGTGCGGCCGCCGTGGACGCCTCGCGTGTTCTCCACCACCACTGACCCGGTTTGGATGTCTGCCCACAGGGCCGACAAGCGGACCTCTGGCAGGAAGCGTTTCCGTCTGTACGCGGTGTACGCCTGGGGCTGTCCGCTGCTGATGGCCAGCCTGGCGCTCATTATGGACCTGGCGCCGGGCATCGACAACTGCAGCGTCATCAAGCCGGCCTTCGGACGCTACCGCTGTCTCTTCCAGAGTGAGTACCAGCCGATAACCTGGCGTCTGCGTTTGTCGAAGTCGTGCACTGACAATCACAAAGACAAAGGCGATTGTAGGCTACGCATTTGAGACGGGTACGATGAGAACTAGTAGTTTGGTGACTTCATGTGGTTCCTAGGACACAAAGGAGAACACAGCTTCAACGAATAGTAAAGTAAATGAGGCAAGAAAGTGCAGGTAGTACCCAATGAACAAGGCAAATAACTGCCTTTGCCAGAGGGAGGCGGAAGCTAAGTAATCAAACGTACCATTTTATGGCGCAGGCAGCCTCGACTCTCGACTCCACAAACCAGCGTAATAGGTAAATATTGATATATCTTGGGAAGGTGTAGCGTGACGCAAGGATGAATGTGAGCCGTATAAGTGTGAGTCAGCTTCAGCGTCGAGCTGTGAACCGGTGACCCAGCGTTGGTCATAGCCGCCGGCATCTGATGCCGGCAGGGCCGAGTTACACCCTGCAAGTAGCTGGGCCGGGCATGACGTATGGGAGCATGATTGGCTGGTTATGATGTGAGATATATGACGTATGACAGCGCGATTGGTTGGTGATGATGTGAGATGTGTGTCTGCGAGCTGTGGATGTGCCAGGAGGGGGATTGTGAGTTTAGTTGGCTGGAAGGCGTAGAGGAGAGCAGAATAGATCTTCTTCTTGTGCTGGACGGTGACTTTTAAGTCAGTACGACAAGCTATTTCGGCCTTCTCGACTAAGTGTTGTGATTATGTCTGACGTAGAAGAGGGCAGTGGTGCACCGGTAGCTGGTACCAATACCATGGAACCAGAGTTTCCTGCGCCTGCATTCGATCTGCGGGCAATACCGGAGTTCGACGGCAGCGGTGACGTCGTCAGATGGCTGGAGCAGGCGACACAGCTGTGTGCCCTGCGTCGTGTGTCACTGGCCGCTGTCATACCCACACGCCTGAGGGACCAGGCGTACGAGGTGTGGGCCACCCTCTCCTCCACCGAGCAGCGGGATGCTGCAATCGTCCGCCAAAAACTGCATCGTGCATTTGCATTGGGACCCGACGCGGCTATGTATGAGCTGTATCACCGACGTCTACAACCGGGCGAGTCTGTGGATGCCTACCTGGGATCAGTCAAGCGGCTGATATCCCTCATAGGTTCAGTGTCCAACGAAGTGATGACGACGCACTTCCTGCAAGGTCTGCCGCCGGAGGTGCGGCTAACAGTACGTAACAGTGCTGGAGATGAAACTCTCTCCTTGGAGCGAGCCGTCGCCGTCGCTAGGTCAACGTTGGCGATGGCGGCCAGGGAGAGAGCGACTGCATCGGTGGCTGTCGTCCAGCCGCCGCCATCATATGTACAGCAGCAGCGGGGAGCCAGAGGGACGGGTCGCCGTCCACCACTGCGGTGTTGGACCTGTAACCAGGTAGGCCACATCGCCCGGCTCTGCCCAAACGGGCACGGCGACGGCGCTACATCAGCGCCACGGGCTCCGCCGTCGCCAGCTGCCGCAGTGACCCAAGAGCCCCCATCATCGACATCAATGTAAATGGGCGCAAGTGCCGAGCACTCGTCGACACAGGGTGCAGCGAGACAGTGGTGTGGAAGGGCATGGTGTCCTGCTGGGAGCGGAGTGACGCCAGCTTGGTCGCTGTCAACGACAGCCCGGTGCTGTGCTGTGGGCGGGCTGTGGTCAGCCTTGGAGTGCGCGGGGCGACAGTGAGTGTGCGGGCGGTCGTCGTACCGGCCCGGTTGCTGGGCGTAGACGTGTTGCTGGGCATGACCGGCATTGACGCCCTGCAGGGCGTGAGTGTAAGTGGAGGATCCGTTCGCTTCGGGAGCGACAACCCAGTTGCGAGCGTCGACACGGCTGCTGTGGTGCAGCGTGAGGCCCCGCCGGAGCGGGAGGTGTGTCGTGCGGTCGACACGGCTGCTGTGGTGCAGTGTGAGGTCCCGCCGGAGCGGGAGGTGTGTCGAGCGGTCGACACGGCTGCTGTGGTGCAGCGTGAGGCCCCGCCGGAGCGGGAGGTGTGTCGAGCGGTTGACACGGCTGCTGTGGTGCAGCGTGAGGTCCCGCCGGAGCGGGAGGTGTGTCGAGCGGTCGACACGGCTACTGTGGTGCAGCGTGAGGCCTCGCCGGAGCGGGAGGTGTGTCGTGCGGTCGACACGGCTGCTGTGGTGCAGCGTGAGGTCCCGCCGGAGCGGGAGGTGTGTCGAGCGGTCGACACGGAGCCGGAGCTAAGGATTGACGAGACTGACTTCACGGCTGTGTTCGATGATGTGTGGACAGTCCGTTGGAAATGGGCCGGTGGCGTGGCTCCGCCCCCGCTTGGAAACTCGATAGCTCAGTACGGTGTGCCGAGTTGTGCGCGTGAAAAATTCGATGCAGAGCTGGCGCTGTGGATTAGTGAGGGCTGGCTGCGCGAATACGATGAGACGATGTACGGTCCCGCACAGGGATTGATCCCGTTGATGGTGGTTACTCAGGCAGCGAAGGACAAGGTGCGGCCGGTGTTAGATTATCGGGAACTCAATCAACACCTGACACGTCACACAGCCGACGCTGACGTCTGCGTGGAAGAGCTGCGAAGGTGGCGACGTCACGGACGCCGGGTCGCTGTCCTGGATCTGAAGAAAGCTTTTCTTCAGCTTCGTGTGGACCCGGCCCTGTGGCCGTACCAGACAGTCATCGTGCAAGGGCGGCGGTACTGCCTGACCAGGGTCGGCTTTGGGCTCAGTATCGCGCCTCTGATCATGAAGGCTGTGGTCAGGAAGGTGCTCGCACAGAGCCCCGGGTTGGCAGAGGCAGTGCTGCCTTACGCCGATGATCTGCTGGTCAACGAAGCGGTGGTCTCGGCTGATGAGGTTGCCGAGCACTTCGCTCGATTCGGGCTCACATGCAAGCCGCCGGAGCGGGTCGCGACCGGTGCACGTATGCTGGGCCTTCGTGTCGCCGAGAGCGACGGGCCGGCACTCCAGTGGAGTAGGGACGGGGAGTCACCAACGCAGGCTCCACCCGTGCTAACGCGGCGATCTGTCTTCGCGTGGGCCGGCCAGCTGACATCTCATGTGCCGGTCGCAGGCTGGCTGCGGCCGGCCGCTGCATGGATGAAGCGGACTGCCAACCGCCTCAGCCCGGACTGGGACACTCCGATCGTCAGCGAGGAACTACAACGTGAGGTGGATGAGGTGTCACGGCGGTTTCGAGCATGTGACCCGGCACGCGGCCAGTGGTGTGTGACAGGGACGAGCGTCGTGGTGTGGACCGACGCCAGCTCCATCGCCCGCGGTGTCGTGCTCACTGACCCTGACACGGGCGCCATCATCGAGGACGCGTCCTGGCTGCGTGCCGAATCGGAGAGGGACGTGCACATCAATATCTCAGAACTGGATGCCGCTCTCAACGGTGTCAACCTGGCGGTAGCATGGGGCTTCCGTCGCCTGACGCTCCGGACAGACTCGGTGACGGTGCACCGCTGGCTGAGTGACGCGCTGTCGGGTAAGGCAAGGCTGCGAACCAAGGCGCAGTCCGAAATGCTTATCCGACGGCGCGTGGCTGTTTTCCGTCAGCTCGTCATCGAGTACGAACTGGAGGTCACTATCGAGCTGGTCGCGTCAGCGGTCAACCGTGCTGATGAGGTGACGCGGGTGCCCAACGCCTGGCTGCAGACTGCCGACCAGCCAACCACTGATTCGTCCAAAGCACAACCGGTGGCTGTCGCTGCCATCACAAGTGCCTCAGCGAGTGACATCCGCACCATCCACGAAAACATCGGTCACCAAGGAGTGAGGAGAACGTTGTGGTACGCCCGACGTGAGCTGGGGGTGAGGCGGGTGTCAAAACCAGCTGTGCGAGACGTGGTCAGACGATGCCAGACGTGTGCCTCGATTGACCCGGCGCCGGAGCGCTGGCCCGGTGGGTCACTCGGAACAGAACGCACGTGGGATCGCCTGGCCATGGATGTCACCCACGTGCACGGCCACCCATACCTGACGCTGGTGGACTGCGGGCCGTCGAGGTACGCCATATGGCGACGGCTTCGCCGGGCAGGAGCTCTGGAGATTGTGAGTGAGCTGGAGAACGTGTTTCTAGAGCGTGGAGCCCCGGCGGAAATACTCACGGACAATGCGACAGAGTTCCGTGGCCGGGTCATGTTAGCGTTCGCGGCTCGCTGGGACGTATCCATCCGGTTCCGCGCTGCCTACGAGCCCGGCGGGAACGGCATCGTCGAGCGCCATCATCGTACCATCAAAGTGATGGTGGCCCGGCAGTCCTGCTCCGTTGCTGAAGCAGTCCATCGATACAACGTGACACCGAAGGATGGCAGTGACCCGGCCACAGCTCCAATCAACGGGGTGCTTCGACACCCTGGCCGAGACGTTGACGTGACGCCCCGCAGAACCTCAGACGAGCCTGGTGACGCCCTGCCGCTGAAGAAACCCGGTGTATACCAGGTAGGGGACAAGGTGTGGGTTCGGCGGCGGGGCGACCGATGTTTTGTAAAGTCAGACGAGGGTATTGTGACAGGCGTCGTTTCGGCCCAGACAATCGAAGTCGATAATGTCCCACGACATGTGCGAAACCTCCGACATCGGTTGACCGTCCCTGAATGTCCGAGGCCAGGGGCTCTGCGAGCGCCAACGGTGGAGTGGTCTGATGACAGCGAGTGTGATGGCGTGTGTGTGTCGCCAGCTCCGAGTGATGTGACGGAGTCGGACACGCGGCCGCCCAGCGTCGCTCAGTCCCCGGACCCCGATCCACCGACCGGGTCCGATGTGTCCGCAGACGAGAGTGAAACGTTCGTGCCTGCGACGCTGCGGCGTGGTACGCGTGTTCGAAGAGAGCCGGAAAGATATGGCGATGGTGTGCCAGAGGATGTAGTTGATGCGTTGATTGAATGACATGTAACATGTAGAGTAATGTGGTTCTTCAGAACCAGGGGGTGATGTAGCGTGACGCAAGGATGAATGTGAGCCGTATAAGTGTGAGTCAGCTTCAGCGTCGAGCTGTGAACCGGTGACCCAGCGTTGGTCATAGCCGCCGGCATCTGATGCCGGCAGGGCCGAGTTACACCCTGCAAGTAGCTGGGCCGGGCATGACGTATGGGAGCATGATTGGCTGGTTATGATGTGAGATATATGACGTATGACAGCGCGATTGGTTGGTGATGATGTGAGATGTGTGTCTGCGAGCTGTGGATGTGCCAGGAGGGGGATTGTGAGTTTAGTTGGCTGGAAGGCGTAGAGGAGAGCAGAATAGATCTTCTTCTTGTGCTGGACGGTGACTTTTAAGTCAGTACGACAGAAGGTTACCATGTCGAAGTCAAGGAAGGAACAATCTCACTCCCGTGCGAACTAGATTAAGTAGGCGACCATTAAGACCTTAGCTAGCAGATCCCACCCTTCAGTCAACCCGGACGGCTGTCGCCGACTCGCCGAGCTTGAAACACTTCGATGACTGTGCGAAATAGAACGCCACGAGACATTCCCGCATACTGGTGGGTTTAGTAATCTGACCGCATCAGAAATAATAATTGGTGGCACGCAATGTGACCATCTTTATAATGCTCGCATGAGGCAATCTTTGAGTCCCAGTTACAAACCCGTTTGACATGTGCTTCTTTTTCTACAGATCGGAAAGCGTTTATCGCGTATTTCTACATCCCGATCGGAGTGCTGCTCGCCATCTGCCTCCTGCTTTACATCTTGACGGTAAAGAACCTCAGCGTCCCCAGCAAGATGCCCGGCAAGGACGCTTCCAGTGCCATGAGCAAGCAGAGCGCCAAGCAGCAGGGCAAGAGGTGATGCGACCTTAGATGAGGCTTACTATGATCCCATCCGATACATTAGTTGTTGGTAACATACCTATACGTAGTACCCCGATCTACATCTACATCTACATCTACATCCGCAATAGCATCATTTATCATAAACATAAACAATAGCATCACTGACTCTTTCGGGAGAGCTGATTTGCACCAGATTCCAGCGCTGCAGATCCGCCTTCGTTCCGTGTGGTGATGATACCACTCTACCTAAACAACGCCAGTCCAAACAACCTCCAGGATATTCCATATGGCTTGCCATGCACATAAATAGCTTCAGGTCCAGCACTCTTGCTACGACTATGAAGTGCTATAGAGCTATAGAGTGTATATGACCATTAATGTCTTTCTCATTTTTAAATATAGCGTTTCTTTGCGGTCCCATGCGATCTCTTTTCTCTGGAACTGCAATGACCCTTTTACCGAACAGATGTTAGTAGAGGATGTTAAATATGAATCGCGAACAGAAAATGACTGTGGTATCCATATCATTAATTTCATCGACGGAAATGGATCACATTCATCTGAATCATGTGTGTTTGTCCAACCTGACAACAATACATCGTGTCTGACCGACTTGCACGCCTTTCTATCCACCAGACGTAAGCTGTGCGCCAAGCTGTTCCTGATCATGGGAATCACCTGGGTGGCCGAGCTGCTGTCCTACCTCATCGGCGACAGTCCCGTCTGGTATTTCTTTGACGTCATCAACATCCTCCAGGTCAGTGGACGGCGAGGTTAGGTGTGCGAGCCGTAAAAAGGCAACCATTTTCCTCCTCCAGTACCTAGTATTTCGTTCCGTGTAGTCATAAGGAAGATGGTCAGGTGCGAGCACAAAGCATGCGGATCTAGGAAAGGATCGGTAATGCCAATGAATGAATCGTCCACTTGTAAGCCACTTTGAATGTTCATCGTTTCGTTCAACAAACGGATATTGATAGCTTGCTGCGTCGCATTAGTGATAACTTGTCAAGGAAGTCATTAATACTTTCACGCCCCTGGATCACGAACGCCCCACCTGTCGGCAACGCGCCCGTTTACACATGCATGTATGTGGTTTGCCCGAACAGTAAAACTAACAATCATTTCGCACCGTCAGGGCTTTTTCATCTTCGTGGCGTTCATCCTGCGACCCAAGGTTCTGCAGTACATCAAGAAGACGGCGCTCCAGTCACTGAGCCGCTCGTTCGGCCACGACTCCCAGCACGACGGTCACCAGAGGGGCGGCGGCGGCGGCGGCGCGGAGGCCGGCGCCGCGGCGCGCGCGCCGCAGGCCGTCTCCTCGCCTGCCACCATGAGTACCCGAGTGGCGAGCACGCGCACCAACTCGGGCGGCTCTGGCACCGGCACGGCCGCCAGTGGCTCGAGCGGCTCCACTGGATCCACCGGCACCGCCGGCTCCAATGGCGCCGCAGAGCCGTGAGCGACCGGAAGAAAACGGAGCAGCGACTGGTCGTATCGCCTGGCAGATGCCAGTTCAAACGTGAAACGAGAGGAAAAAAATATGATGACTACGTCAACGTAAGAGGCGGTAAGGACGCTTGATGCCATCAGTACTGCGGCAACTTCGTTTGCGTCTGGCTGGATCACCAGCACTATTATAGAGATCGAATGCCGTCTACCGATGCAAAGTGACATGAAATGCCGGAGCTGCGAGTGTTGTCCACCAGTCACTCGTATTCTGACGTAGGTCCTAGACATGAGATCTAGTATGTGAGATCCTGGACCACCGACTGTGATGGGTCATGCAAGATATCGGCCTGTCATAGATCTGGGATAGCGATGTCTGGTTACGATACGAGACCAGCGGCGTTCATACGAGCCAGCTATCAAACATCGGCAAAAGGACTCGGCGATCGCATCCCCACTGGTCAGTGCAGTCCTCTGCGAACTTCACATGACCTCACATTCGCAGACTGTTTATCTGCACTCATAAACTACTTCGCCGCTGGTTCCGGCTCGGCGTCCGCCAGATGGAACGCAAAAACAAACAAAAAAGTGGCTTCTCGCGAGAGATCCGGCACAGCTGCGAGGTTCGGGGCCGGATGTCGGGTGAAGGCGGCGGCGGAGCGGCCTCGAAAAGCGCAGATCTTCTCACGCGTCCGGCCACGTCGTGTGCGTGCGTCAAGATCGTCGAGCGTCGCATCTCCGCCGCATCGGCCGAGTGTCGTCAGCCGGGGATGAACGTTCTCACGGAACCCTGGGAGAGGGATGGATCGAGTCGGGACGGAGCGCAGCGACGCAAAGATCCGTGATGAGGTGTGGACTGTCAGATCTTGAAATCACCCGCCGATAACGCCTGGAGCTGACTTAAAAGACGCGTTGTTCTTTAGCCGCACCAGTCCGGGAGTAAGCATTCTCTGACGATATCTGGCACACATTCATCAAGATACTATCAACAAGCATCAATAGAATAGGTACTGCCGCGGCGTAGTTGCTTTACCATTGCCTCATCATTATGCCCTGTGGCTCTTTCATCGCAGTAGTTAAATGCATGTACAGGGTGTTTGAACGAGTGCTCGCGTTTTCTTTCAGACAATGCTTTGTATGCTGCTTGTTTTATACGTGTGACATATTACCTGAGTAGCGGGTAGCAACATACACCTATTTCAAGAAATAGAATTACTGTCTGAGTTTATACCCTGTGTTTTGTATGCAAAGTACGTTTAAGATAGATGAGCGTTCTATTCTATCCGAAGATCTGATTTCCGTCGAATGTGTTTCTGCTGGTGCTAGATGTGAGCCCGATAGGTGCGCTCTTCTACTTGCACTTACTTATCAGTTGTGACTTGTGAGGTGACTCCTTTGACGAACAGACCGTCTCCGAGGCTTGGAACTGTCTATATTTGTGCTGTGCATAATGAAAGCATGCTCGCTGCGCTATGTTCTTACGGACGTGATTCTTAGAGACGTGATGACGAAGGGTGTCTGTGCAGTAGCTATTTCAGGTAATGCTGAGAACGCTCTTTGGTGTGCCATAGTTGTTGGCGTCAATAAAGCTGGAAGTCGTTCCAATCGTGTGGTCCATCCGAACTAGCATTTGTAATCTGATTGCGTATGGCAAATCACTGCGAAGTGCGCCATTGTAGAGCAGCAATATTGGTTGTTAGTGCTTAGGTATTTGCTAGCCCTGAAGGCATCAACCTCGTGAGTGTTAAATGCGCTCTCCATGATGAATCATTCACATCGCATAAGATATATTATTTGCATTCAAAGTAAACACCTGTTACAATGTGCGTAAGTGATAGTCACACGAGGAGATGACACACGTGGAACAGCGCACATCAAACACTAAACAATGGTATCGCGACAACATGTAGAAGACCAAAGGTCAGGTCACCAATCGAGGGTTATAATATACAGGCAGTTTGATTTGATTACTTATTTAACTGAAAGTTACATCGATACAGGGGACAGGCGTTAACAAAACATTCTGCGGCTATCGGACGGCAGGATTTATACGAAACCCCGTTCTCAAGCAAATCGAAAAGCATTTGAGAGGTAGGACAACATTCACCTGCAATTTGACACGAAGCTACATACCATAAAAATGCCCTTCGGCGATGACAAAATTGAACCACGAGCAAACAACGATGTAGATGTGCATGTTCCAACAACGGTAGAACGGTGATTGGCCAACGCCGCTCCACGCTTTAACCAGTTTAATCATTTACCCCAACGCCTCATCTCCGTAAGCATCTCACAACATTCCGATACCTCGTGTCTTAAATCACAATGGAAGACAGATCAAGAGCCTGCGTCGTACAAAACCACGGTCGCATTCGACCGGTTTGCAATTAACACTCAACAGTGACTCCACACCACAGATCCAGAGCCTCTGACGGAGCCTGGCATCGCACCGACTTCTTGTCGTCGCCACGCAAGGACGGAGAGTGGTGGTCCGATTTCAGCCGATGCAGGACTTGAATGTGTTGATGACGGCGTCGCGAGCGAACGGAATGTAGGAGATCGAGTACCACGTCATCGCCACGAACTCGATGATGCAGAATATCAGTACCAGGCCTTTCTTGTGCAGCTGCCGGTGAAGGGAACAATGATGGTCATGGTGATACAAAGACTTTGGAAACGACAGCCCTAACGATAGCTCACACAGGCATCTTGGCACGCGTTTGTAAGCAAGAAGAAAAGGCGGAATGGGTGAAGCGCACCCTTAAAGGGACACTCCCACCTTAACATTAGTTTTGAGTTGAGATAGCCAAATTGGTGGCCATGGCCTGCAAATACCGGTTTGGGCACTCACAACATCGAAAAATGCTTTAATTCGAAGATATGGAATTTCAAACTTGCAGTTTTCGGATTCTAAGGGGCTAATGCATTGGAATGCCCCCTTAGAATTTGTGACGTCAGCGGAGATCTAACGATTTTTAAATCTTAGACCAAAACCATCGTTAACACGTGGTGGTATACGTTGCTTTGCGCGCAACGTCTGCCGCACTTTAAGGCTGCCAAATTATTGCTTCCAAATAAAGTCGCTAGTAACAGGGGAGATCCCAAAAAGTAAACAAAAGTAAAAGCCTAATATCTTGAAAACCAGTGAATATTTTTCGGTGAAATTTGGTAGATATTCGTTTTCGCTCTTTCTGAACCAAGGGACATCACTTTCATGCCAATTCATTAACTTTTTTGAAGGTGGGAGGGTCCCTTTAACCCGCGCCGGGCCGGGGGGGGGTGTGGTGTGTTTGAACACCCCCCCCCCCTTGTGGTTTTTCGCAAATATCTCACCTGTTCACCTGTTCGTGCATCTTTACCGCACATGTTGTGAAAATTTCAGTCCCAGGTCACCTTAGGTCAGGTCACCAGGTCACGCCAAGTGACCTCACCTCAGAAAGAATAAGAATGCTCGTCATAGCCACACCGATTGATCGATTGCCTTGAAACTTTCAGCGATTGATAAGAACCACATTATTTATAAAATTTATATCTCGGAATTTTGATATCGGTGACCTAAGGTCAGGTCAATTTTGCGGCCTCTCCATTATAAGTCAATGGGAGAAAATTGAACAGCGTCTGTTTTGCACGAACGCTATTATAGACACTCTCAAACATCGAGATGGAGGTAAAATTGACACACTGTACCGGAAAATAGCAACTGTGGCCCCTCGTTATGTCCCCGAGGTCATCTCAGGTCACGAACAGAATCTAACAGTTTTTCGCTAATAACTTCTAATAGAGGCGTGCTAGAGCGCTGAAAACGCCTTAGATGTGTTCGGCTCGACGTTGCGGATCGACTGATATGCAACATGACCTTTTCCGGTCAGGTCATGACCTTGACCCGAGGTCAAATTTTCAAGTTGACTTTTCAAGGTCAGCTTATAGTTCATTCGACGCGTCTCGACGAGAGGAACACGATGCTGGCAAAAGTAATGCCTCATCAAAAGTAATGTCATGGCTCTTTTGAGTCAAAAGTTATCGCCGACAAACCGATTTTCGTAAAAACGGCTATTTTTGGAGTTTTTGCCCTCTGGAGGCAAAACCGTTGACCTGAAGTCAAATCTGAGAACATTACTCAGAAAGGTGTGTAAACGGGCTATCGAATGCGCTTTTCCGCGGCGCTGTAGCTCTATCGGTTCCCGAGATAGCCGTTGGCAGTTTCCAAAATGTTGAAATAGTCAACATTTTACCTTTGGTGACCTCTGGTGACCTGACCCAAAAAATGACAGAAATGTTTTCGTCCTTATTTTGGACGTTCTTTCGATTGCCGCTTACCGCGTGTCGCTACGTGGCCCAGGAGCCGAGTTAGAAGGGGGGGGGTGTTCAGACACCCCCCCCCCCCCGGCCCGGCGCGGAATCTCAGAGCACCGGCCCGGCGCGGGTTAAGATGAGCAAAAGGGTTGCCTGCCATGTGCCAAGGGATGATGTTGGCATGAAAATCATTGTTATATATTAAATCACTTACAACACATCTACGAATAATACTAACGAATACATATTTCGCTAGTGTTCCAGGATAAAATTTGGCTCCACACATGAACAACAATATGTAGCAAGCAACTGATAACTGGTGGAAATCATAGGACGTTTTACACTTGATTCTCGTGAGAACATTGTGAAAAATAGAGGAAAATCGATCTCAACGAACCAGATCTAAATGCACATGTTAATTCCACTGAAGAAGGAAAAGTCCGGGAAGTGTACGATAAGGCAAACATTACGCCTCTCTTATTATTCAGCACCGGAAATATGTACCGACATTTAAGGTATTGAGCAAAACACGATCAGGCGTGATAGAGATAAGAACCAGTGCAAATTATACAGAGTATTTCCAACAGTGTGGCGGATTGAGCAATAGGTATCTGAAGAGAAAGTCCAATAAAATGAGTATTTCTTAATGTGTCAGGAACCGGGCCTTCCCAGGGCCGGTCTAGGGACCTTCCTAGCCATCCTCTAGAATCTAGATCCTTGGAGGTATCAGAAGGAGTTCTCGGTCTTTCTACAAATATACGCAAAAATGCCAAGAAACAATTACTCCATTATAACAATACCTAAAAAAGTTTATTCCGAGACAATTAATCTGGATCGGGATAAATCTGGATAAATGTCATAGTTTGGTGAGGCTTTCAAAATAAACTATTCATTCATGTTATATTTTCGCACATGCGACTCAATCATCTCCAGGCACATAGTGTTCCATATACCTACGAAAGAATGTTAATAAATTAAAAAAATGAATGAATGAAAAATGTACAAATGAAAAAATGATTCCCTTACTATGTAGTACATGTTAGGCGGGAAGATGTTATGAGGATACAGGACTCACCAGATGCCAAAGGACGTCACTGGAAGTGGACACAGCGGAGAACAATGGATACAATCGCGAATGACACCACGGACCCACCAACCAAACTTCGTCCCTGTTCAGTACATCGGTGTCAGTTTTAAACAGCACCCTGCTCATAAACACCCCCTTTCGGTTTTCACTAATATCCCAAAGCACACCACGTTTTAATCACACATTAGCATACATTTTTTCTGTACATGTTGCGAAAATTTCAAGCCCAGATCAGGTCACCAGGTCACGTCAAGCGACCTTACCTCAGAATACGTTCCAATGCTTGTCATAGCAAGCTGACTCACATATCGCTTTAAACCTTTCGGCGATTGATGAGGGCAGCACTAACAGTATGTATAAGGTCACATATATCATATAAGGTCATAAGCATGTGTCAGGTCAATTTTGCGATATCTCCATTATAAGTCAATGGGAAAATTGTACTGTTTCCTTTGAACGGAAGAAGCACCCCAAAACTTCTCGGTTTGGGTGGGAGACGACATCTGAATGAGTATCATGTTTCACTCTCACCTCCGATTTTTAAGAACAATTTCCACTCCAAATTTTACCGAGAGAAAAAAAAAACATTAGCAGGGATGGTGGTTTAGCATCCTAAATTCTACCGTATTATATAGACATTTATGCTACTGATCGCTTATCACTCTTTTGTGAGCCTTATAAGACCAGCAATTTTCTACTCTCATCCCCCGGCTTGTGGTGAGGAATTTTTCCCTCTGATACCCAATCCAAAATATAATTTTGGGACACTGGCCACAAAAGTCATGCTCGCAAACATCTGATTATAAGTAAACGTGAAGCATTGAATCGAAAAATTTCACCCGTAAACTCTATTTACCCATATCCCTGAGAAGTGAGAACGACGTCATCTCAGGTCACTAAAGGTCCCTGAGAGTAAGGTCACTAAGGTCCCACTAAGTTTTTTTTTCTATTGTAGCTTTTAATAGGGGCATGCTAGAACGATGAAAACACATCAGATGTCTTCTGTCTCTTCAGCTCGACGATACGGATCGACTGATATACGTCACGACCTTTTCCCCTCACGTTGGGCACTCCCAGACGCAACGAGTGTCCTCACTGAAGGCGGGCACTCGCCGCCGACAGGGCACTCACCACCGCCACAGGGCACTCATCGCCGACAGGGCACTCACCGCCGACAGGGCACTCACCGCCGCGGCGACGATGGTGAGCACGATGGACAGCAGCACGACCACGGTGGCGATGGCGCGCGTCTTCGCAAACATGTTCTTCAGCTGCTTCACGGGACCCATCAGGAACAGTGTGCTGAAGAAGCGGCACAACGGAAGGTCACAAGCAGTAGCTGCAGCTACACTCAGGTGCAAAACGAGCGACGAAAGAAGCATGTTCCCAAGCTGCTAGCTTGTCTTCGTTTCTCACGATTTATTTTCAGCCACAGAACCCGCTTCACTTAAGGGTACTCGTGAAACGGTCTCAGGAGCTTGAGTGAAAGAAACCTTGATGGTATGACCAATGGTGACAGAACGGTTCGAGCTGTTTTAATGCCCGTTATTTTTTTTTCCCGACGGACATGGATTCTTGAAGCAAGCGGCACGGCCGTGTAAGAAATCTCTAAGAGTTACCTAGTGACAGGGCATAATAGCTCACAAGTTTTTAACTGTCGACCAAATCAGCGAACCGTAATGACATTGCTGAATCACAGGAATCCCACTTGAAGCTAATGTCATAGTAAATTTGGACTATTTGCCCCAGGGTCCTAAAAAAGATGTTTCATGACAGGAGGCAAATAATGCAGACAACAAGTGACAACTGACAATAGTTAACACTATTAATATTTCCTTAGCATTCAGTCCGGACATTTAATAAATTAACCCGCGCCGGGCCGGTGCTCCGCGACTTTCGCGCCGGGCCGGGGGGGGGGGGGGGGTCTGAACCTCCCCCCTCTAACTCAGCTCCTGGGGCACATAACGACACGCGGTAAGCGGCATTCGAAAGAGCATAACAAATAATGACGAAACCACTTAGCTCATTTTTGGGTCAAGTCAAAGGTCAGGTCCTCAGAGGTCATCAAAGGACAAATGAAGTCCAGTTCAACATTTCTGAAACTGCCAACGGCTAACTCGGGAACCAATAAAGCTACAGCGCCACGGAAAAGCGCATTCGATAGCCATTTTACATAACTTTCTGAGTAATGTTCTCAGATTGTAGTTTGTACCTCAGGTCAACGGTTTAGCTTTCATAGGGCAAGAACTAAAAATAGCCGTTCTCCCGAAAAAGGTTTTTCGGTAATAACTTTTGATTCAAGCAATCCACGGCAATACTTTTGCCAGCATCGTGTTCCTCTCGTCGAGACGCGTCGAGTGAACTATTCTTTGACCTTGCAAGGTCATTTTGAAAATTTGACCTCAGGTCAAGGTCAAGACAAGGTCATGACCTGACCGGATAGGCCATATTGCATATCAGTCGATCCGTATCGTCGAGCTGAATACATCTGACGTATTTTCATCGCTCTAGCACATCTCTATCAAAAGTTAGAGCAAAAAAACTGCTGGTGACTGGTCATGACCTGAGATGACCTCAGGGGAACACAGAGGGGTCACAGGTGCATTTTTCCGATTCAGTGTGTTATGTTTACCCATGAACCGATGTTTGAAAGGGTTTTGAACAGCATCGGTCCTATTTCCAAAAAGGGCACATTTCAATTTTATCCCATTGACTTACCTATGGAGTCAATGGGAGTACTAATAAGTAGTTACTAATGGAGAGGTCGCAAAATTGACCTGATCTAAGGTCACCGATATCAAAATTCCAAGATATACATCTTGTAGGTACACAGGTACTGTTACTCTTACCAATCGCTGAAAGTTTCAAGACGATCGTTTAGTCAGTGTAGCTATGACGAGGATTGAAACTTTTTCTGACGTGAGGTCACTTGACATGGCAGACCGCAGGGGGGAGGTGTTCACACACCCTCCCACCTGGCACGGGTTAAATAGGCAAACAAAATGAAAAAAAAGACACAACCATGACCTACCATATGAATCAACTGCACCTGGAGAGTACCATGGACTCACCTGCTCATTGCTGTAATGTTTCCGATGGTGTACAAGATGCAGAATATGACAATGCCATTTTTGAACCAAAACAAAACTGATCCCAGAATGGAGCAAATGATTCCGGTGACAAAACAGATGATAAATCCTCTAAGGCGAGTGCTCCAACTCAAGGTGGTTGAGCCTACAACCTGAAACAGTGGCAGCAAGTGCAAATGAGATGCATCATCCATACAAACATAACCATGCACCCTGTGTGCAGGCTAGAAACTGTGAAATACCATTCTAAATGGCATGCTTAATCATAATAGCATACTTCAGCATGTGAAAATAACAGGGATAGGTATATGCTATAAAGGAAACCTAGAAACAGGAATCCTTTCTAAGCATGCCTCTCTTACAGCATATATAAAGCATGCTGCAAGGTCAATCTAACTTGATCAACCTTTGTACTGCTACCTGCAAATTGCAATGTCAATGTCAAAAAACAAGCAGGGCATATTAAGTCTCATTTCATGCAATGAGCCAAAAAGGAGCAATCTTCAATAAGCACTTACTGAAGTGAGCTCAAAAAGACCTGGAAATAAGAATTAAAAGCTAGCAAATACGTTTTACACTTAACATTCCATCATTACGCAGATAAATACCTGAGTGTAGAACCCTGCTTCCTCGTCCTCTGGGTCATTTTCTCGACCTGTCAGAGCTCGTTTTAGCTTGTCCATAGCTGAAAGATAAAATCCAAGGTTGGAAACATACTACTGATAATATTGGCATAGCCAAAACATCTAACTAGACAAAATACCTTATATGATATCTACAAGGACACTTACTTTACACTTGTAATGCAGCTCAACACATACACACAAAAACACCACATCTGTGATGAGGGTGTTTAAAAGATGTTTGCACATTCAGTTTCATCTATGAGCATTAACTAAAAAATGTCATTCTGTTGTGCTGTTGCACCAAACATGTAGGTAAATAACAAAACCACCCATTAATCTTCACGTTCACCCTACCTACTGTTGCCTCCAAGTCTGTTCTATCCTTTATTGATATAATACAGCTCGGCCCCTTTACTATCAATCACTTACTTGTACTTGTTGGGTTAGGGCGCATAGCCTCGTTGGGCTCAAGCGTCCGTAGTTGTTGTCATCAGTGCGCCATTCTTGTCTCGATCGAGTAGATGTTGCAATCGGTTGCAGCCAGATGGTGCAGAGGGAAACTAAGCAGATGAAGGAAAATGATAGGTTTAGCATGGGATGGCATGGGGATGTATGCGCGGGCTTCGGATATGTCCAGGCAGGAAATGTCCGGTGAAGTATATTAGTAACGGTTAGTTTCTAACATATAACTGATTAAAAACTTAAAAATAGAAACAAAAAGGATGGTTTCTGGTTATGGGTCATTCAATCATAACGCTCTTGACCTCGCATCTGTCCAGCGAGCCATTCAGTTCAAAAGGATCTTCAGGCACGAGTCTGCTCTTGGTACCTCACTCAGTTATCAACTTGCGTTGGAGGGTTCATGTCTCATGATCATACCGATCATAACGAGCCTCAACTTCGGAACTATGCGACTACTTCTACAAAAGAAGGGACCGGATGGTACAAAAAAGATTAACGAAGGTATACATCCAAGAGAAATATAGAAAAAGAAACTACAGTAGCAAACCAGTACAGGCTGCTCTTCATTCATCCACTAACTGCATCCATCTCTCACACCGATGCATCTCCACTCCCGCATCCTTCTCATTCAACATTCAATCTCCATTCATCCAATCATTTCCACACAATGCACGACTGTTACACACATGAGGACGTCCACAGAGCAGTCGCAGCACATAACACAAAACACCAGAGAGACGATAAAGTAAACAATCAACACAAATTACAAAAGCAGGAGATCGCATCAATGTGCCAGATCGACGGCCATGCCCTCCGCATCAGTCGCGACGGGGTTCGCCAATCGGCAGGTAGACTAACATAATCCAATAATTGCACATGATAGCTTCAAACACAAATAATCACAGCTAGTTCATCGCAGATCATCGCAGTCACAGCTTTTTGAAGAGATTGGTAGCACGTAGGAACCTGAAAACCTCGTCAGTGATGTCCGGGTGTTGATCACCCAGAAGAGTTTTCAGGGTAAGTGGTACATCCAATTGAAGGCACTTCTGAACAATCGATTGTCGGTGAGTAGCATACACTGGGCACTCCACAAGTATATGTTTAACTGACTGGGGACACAAACATCGGTTACATTCAGGCCTGGGGTCTCTATCTATTATATGTCCGTGAGTGAATCGTGTATGTCCTATTCGCATGCGACATAACAAGATTTCCTCCCTGCGACTGGCGCGTTTACAAGATGACCATGATCCAACTTCATCCTTTATCAACTTCAAGTTGGTGTTTGAGTTATACTGCTGCCAGCACTGATTGAACAGGCGACGGACAGACAACCCAATATCGGGATAGTGCTCTTTGGGACCCATTTCAAGGACTACTATTTGATCCAGCGAGATAGCCTCCCTGGCCTGACGGTCAGCTAGCTCGTTCCCAGTGATGCTGCAGTGTCCAGGGATCCACAAAATAACAAGTTCGCGATCAGACAAAGTAATCAATCGATGACAGGTCTCTAAAATCTTCATGATAGTAGGATGGGAAGTGACCGGCCCACGAAGAGCAGTCAGCACGGACAGGGAGTCCGTGCAAATGACACATCTCATGATACCACTTTCCTCCACAAATAACAGTGCCCGTAGTATAGCGAATGCTTCCGCCGTAAATACAGAGCAGTTATTTGGCAGCTTAAACCTTTCACGTCGGTTTCCAAGTACATACGCACATCCAACACCATCATGGTTCTTTGATCCATCAGTAAAGCAGAAAGAGAACGTTGCATATCTCTCTCTGAGGTCATTAAACTGACATTGCACTTCAATATCAGATAAGTTTGCTTTTCTCTCATTTGTTAGTCGAATCAGATCACATTTCTGCAAGTGCCAAGGCGGGATGGTACCAGATAAGGACGTCAATTCGTTCGGCATATCAAAGTTTGTCTCAGCGCATATAGCCGAGAGCCTCTCATACACAGGGAAGCCTGCGATTCGCTTCAAATAATCACTATCAATGGCAGGCAGCGATGCACCGCGTGATATCAATTCAAGACATGGATGGTTGGGGTCACTCTTCACTCTCAAGCAGTACCGTAAGGTCAAATCGCACCGTCTTAATCTCAGAGGGGGTACGTCTGCTTCCACCATCAGAGGTAGTATGGGGGAGGTTCTAAGCGCGCCCGTAGCAATCCTCACGCATGCATTCTGGATGCTATCAAGCGACTCAACTGTTTTGTTTCGTGGACCATCCAGTATCTGGCATGCATAATCAAGTATTGGCCGTATCATTGATTTGTAAATTCGCAAAAGTATCGTTCTATCCGCTCCACAGTTCCCTCCGGCCAAACATCTTAGGATTGATATACGTTTAGTTGCCTTTCCCTTCACATATTTAATATGTTTGCTCAAATTCAGTCTCGTGTCGAGCAAAACCCCGAGAAACTTGACCTCCTCGGAGTAGCTCAAGTGCTCGTTGTAAAGTCTCAATCGGGGCACAGTGGCTAATTCCCTTGCTTTCATATATCGTCTGAATATAATGGCATTGCATTTGTGCGGTGAAAAAACAAAGCCCCATCTGTCAGCCCATGAACTAACATGGTCGAGAGCTAACTGCATTCGGTCAACTAATTGTGCAATTCTCCTTCCTTGCACCCACATGGTACAATCGTCAGCGTACAGCGCACATGTTGGGTTTCCGGGGACTCCATCAAATATGTCGTTTATCATGATGTTAAACAACACCGGAGAAATTACACCACCCTGTACCAAGCCATTGTCCTGTTCAAATGTATCGGAGAGGCAGCCATTTCTGACTTGAAAGGTTCGGTTATCAAGGTAGGATCGAATGAAGTGCATCATTCGCCCTCTGAAACCAAGTGCGTGCATCTTGGTCAGCAGGGCCGCCGTCGAAATAAGATTATACGCATTCTTAAAATCCAAGAATACAGCTAAAGTATACCGGTTGTAAAAGAAGCCCTGTCTAACATTGGACTCCAGTCGTAGTAAATGATCAGCTGTGCTCCGTCCCTTCCGAAATCCGCATTGAATGGCTGAAAGCATTCCTCCGTTTTCAATAAACCACGCCAGCCGTCTGGTAACCATTCGTTCCATGACCTTACTGAAGCATGATGTAAGCTGTATAGGTCGGTAAGATTCGGGTTGGTGACTTGGCTTCCCGGGTTTAAGGATCGGCACCATAATGGAATGTTTCCAAGTGTCGGGAAGACGCTCTGAAAGCCAAATGTAATTAATCAGCTTTAGGATCTGTGTCAATTGCTCATCATTAAGTTGCTTAAAAAACATGTAGTGAATCTTATCAGGCCCAACAGAGGTATTTCCACAATGGGAAACTGACCATCTCAATTCATCAATAGTAAACATGTCATTGTAGCACTCGTCGTTGTCGCTCGCAGACGATGGAAGCTGTTCGAGCAAAACACTCTCTCTTTCCCTAAAGGCAGCTCTATAATTAATGGACGCCGACATCCCCGAGAAGAAATTCCCGAGCACGTCAGCGACTTCTTTGGGATCGTCTGTCATATTGCCATTGATGCATAATACGGGCAATGGCCGCTGGTAGCGCTCCTTCTTTGTAAAACGCCGTATTATGTCCCATAGTTGTCGCATAGGGGTGGTATGTTTGAACATATGTAGCAGTTTCTCCCAAGAGTCCCGTTTTGCCTGTCTAATAATTCGCCTTGCTCTTGCTTTAGCAGCTTTATATTCCATGAGGTGTAAAGTTTGGTGGCTACGACGAAACCGGTTGAGTGCTCGTCGCCGACTACGAATCGCCTCTTTACATTCCTCAGTCCACCATGGACAAGTGTACTTTGAGTTGTTCCGTTTCATAGGTACGCTATCCTCCGCAGCCCTCAGTAAGGCTTCGGTCATAGCTGTGCAGTTTTCCATTCCTATTCCTTCACAAAATCGTAAGTCGCACTTCTCAGTAAATTCAGACCAGTTGGCCTTATTAGTATTCCATCCCGTGAAATCTGTGTTCCGACAGGTGTCAGTTCCAGGCAGATCAAATGTTATGTATATTGGGCAATGATCACTGGAATATAGATCAGAGTCGGTACACCATTGCAAGTACTGACCTATATTACCCGTGCTCAATGTTAAATCAATATGGGACCATAGTCCAGAGTATTCATCGAGCCGTGTCGGGCTGCCATCGTTAAGAATATTCAGTGCGTGTTGACGAATAACTCGTTCCCATATGACTCCTCTCTGGTCACAACGATCTGCGCCCCACATGTAATGTCGGCTGTTAGCGTCTGTACATATAATAAAAGGTTGTGGCAGCTGGCTCACCAGACCACTGAGAACCTGCTGCGAAAGACGCTCGTTCGGCGGAAGGTACAACGAACAAATACACAGCCGACATCTGCCAGTTGGGACCGATATTGCAACAGCTTGTAGACAAGTATTCAGATTTATCTGACAATGGGGATGTTTATTATTAACATAAATACTGACTCCTCCCTGTCTCCTGTCCGTATTGGGAAATGCGTTATAAAGAGTGTAATTATTAAGGCGGAAGTCATAAGGATCATTAGGGAGAAAATGTGACTCTTGGATGCAAATCACATCTTTGCCTTTTTCCAGTAGCACAGGTTTAATCTCCGGCCATTTTCCAATCATTCCACGAGCATTCCATTGCATGATGGTAAAACTCCTCACACTATTAACCATAACGCTGTTTCTAACTAACTATTCGACGGAAAAGTACCCAGCACGGTCAAGGTCACCTTTGCGCTCGTTCTCGGCTCTGAGGTCGGGCTCACGCCGCGCCCCAGGACCGGGCCCACGCCTAGCCCCGGGGCCGGCCCGCCGACCTCGCGATAACATCGGGTCACGTGACCTGCCCCACTGCCCCGGGCGCCGGTCGAACCATCCCGGCTCCGACAGAACACGCCCGTTTCATCAGCCCCGCCGCCAAACCGACCCAAAAAAGGATCGCCTGGCAGACTGACGACGACCACCACAAAATCAAATATAACACATGAGATACTGAAACCAGACACCAGATGCAAATCAGGATAAGGAAATAATTAATACATAATCTGGGTACCGACTAAAACCTGCGACAAACGCAGGCAACTGTAATCACTGGAAATAATTGTTCGATATTTGCCAGAAAAAACCACAAACACAGAAATGATGCTTTTGCTGGGTATTGTCTAAGAGTTGGGGGGATGGGAATTGTTTTGCCAACACTGTTTGGACGAAGGAAGTCGCGAAGCACTGTGGGCCCGCTGCATTGGTTTGAGCCGACCACGTTCACCTCGCCCTGGGGCTCGAGTGAATCGAGTCAGCTCGGGGGACGGCGAAATCTCGTCATCCCCAGTCAGTGCTGGAAGGACAGGCATGTTGCCTCCCTTCTTTCCCTTGCCCTTCCTCACAGTTTGCCACTTCCCAATCTCCTTGTCAAAGCCAGTCACTGGTCTTTCATCTGAGTCGACATCACCATGTTTTTGAACCTCCATAGAATCACTCTCTGTCTCTATGCATGAAATCTCACCACTACTCTCTACACCCTGTGCACCGCTGTCAGTGATGCAGGCAGGCTCTGTCTCCTTGTCTGTGCCTTTGGGATCCAATTGTTTGCCCAGAACCTGCTTGAGCAAACCCACCAGCTCTGTCACTGCATCTTCAAGCTTACCCACCCTGGTTTTCAGTTCCTCCTCCTGTGGGGATGAGCTCTGTGGTACCTTAAGGACCTCAGAATATGATTTTGGACTCTGTTTCTGTGCTTGTTCCTCAAATTTTTTCCTCGCCTCCCCAAAGGAAATGTCTTGTTCTACTTTCATTCTACATATTGCCCTCTCTTTGACCCATATCTCACACCTCCTATCCTGACAGGAGTGGCCACTCTTGCCACAGTTGATGCACTTTGGAGTGCACTCTCCCTCATGACTCGGTTCCCCACAGACAAGACACACACGATCATCCTTGCATGTCGTTTCAGAATGGCCAAATTTACCACATTTGTAACACATCATTGGATTTGGGATGTACTGGTCAACTTTGTAAGTGACATAGTCCAAAGAAATCCTAGAAGGGCAGGTGGGGGTATCAAAAGTTAGAAGGAGTGTTGCTGTCCTTTCAGTGCGCCCATTGACCTTCCTTGTGAACCTTTTGACCTTTGTGACACCAAACTCTTTCAACCACCCAGCTACTTCCTCCTCAGACAGTTCCATCAGGTCGTGGGCCCGCACGATACCCCGGGAGGTGTTGAGCCGTTCATCCCTGATCACCTGACACTCCTCACCTGCAAACATTTGAACTTTCAGAAGCTTGGAAGTCTGAGACTCATTTTTTGTCCTCATCAGCAGCCCACCATCAGCCAAGAGGCTAGCTTTAGCCAACCTATCATCAGGTCCCAGTATCCCTCTGATTCCGAGCTGAACCCAAGGCCATCCCTTTGATTTAAATGAAACATCAGATAACAACTTTACCTTCAAGAAAGACCCTGTGTTGTTGGACTCTCCTCCGTCAAAGAAAAACTCGTCAGGTCGCACCCGCTTTACGGGCCGCCTCCGATCCATCACTGCATCACCTCTTACTTCAAAGAAAGAACTTGCCTTGCAAACAAAACAGAAAATAGAAACCAATGAACCCAAACTCCAACACCCTCAGTAACGCGCGAGAGATCGCAGCTAAACTCGAGCTCCTCCTCCGCCGACGTCTCGCACACGAATGTGTTTACTATCAATCAAGCTATCAATGTATAGGCACCAGGGATGCGGAGCCGTGGAAATTTCAGACGGCTCCGGCTCCGGCTCCGGCTCCGGAGAAAAAATCGGCTCCGGCTCCGGCTCCGGCTCCGGGTGAAATGTTATGGCGGCTCCGGCTCCGGCTCCGGCTCCGAGTAAAATGGTTCGGCTCCGGCGGCTCCGGCTCCGGCGGCTCCGGCTCCGACTCAGTACATCCCCTACGCAATCAATTAAATACGGGTGGAAGAAAAATTGGATTGGTTATACGCGTTACTCTTTGCCATGACCGGCTCACCGCGTCCCGCGCAAACGCACCTCGGAGAGAACTGGCAGAACAAAGGGCTAGAAAGCGATGGCATTGGAAACGCAGTCGCCGCGAATCGGAGTTCAGTGAACCATCGTAAGCTGACACCCGTCTCGGCTGCATTGGGGGGTGAGGGGTGGGGTGTGTGTGGGATGAGACGGTGCTGGGAGTCGCAGTCCACTGCACTGGTTTGAAAACAATGGCCGTCACCTGATGACTGGTCCTCATGTTCTGGGGATGCAGTAGACGTGGGGGGGGGGGGGGAGAGCAAACAGGAAGTTGTTTGCGTACTGTGGGATACTGGGGATATTCGGATTTTTTCATTCACTTGATGGCCCATGACGTAAGTACCATATGTTTTACTGCCTTGTACTGTCAAACCGAACTAGGTCAATTATTTTTTTTTCCTCTTCAAAAAATAAAAAGGAGCCGGAGTCGCCCCCTTTTTTGGCGGCTCCGGCTCCGGCTCCGGCTCCGGGCTATATTGTTTCACGGCTCCGGCTCCGGCTCCGGCTCCGGCCTCCGGGCAAAATATGCCGGCTCCGGCGGCTCCGGCTCCGACTCCGGCTCCGGCTCCGCATCCCTGATAGGCACATAAAAATATATTGCAAGCACGCCCAACTTCCAGCCCCTGCAGAATACACCACTACCAATTATTTAGAGGGCCTTGCCAATTATTATTCTCCACCTACCGTGATGATCAAGATTGAGATGGCTTTCAACAACCCTTCAGTGGTTTTCATGTGCCTTTGATGTCACGAAATTGGGTTACATTTTACATTGATCTTACGTAAAGAGGCACGCAATAAGGGTATCGATTACCGAATCAGCTACGAGATATCCTAAAGTCTAATGACGTCACCAAAAATTAACTTAAAGTACAGAATTCAAAGCATCGAAGCGTCGAATGCCGCATTGTTATAAAAAGTAGACGGTAAAATACACATGAGCTTAAAATTTTGGAGAACTAGAGAAAATTAGGGAATTTTCATAAGTCAGCATTTAGGGTTTTATGAAAGATATGTAGGTCAACAGGTTTTTAAATGCCACTTTTCATTATACGGTGTGACAAATGAAATAGCTTAACCACGAAAATTGTTTTAAGTTGTGCATTTCTGAATTTTCTATTGGGTAACATTTTCCTGGAGGGCAAACTAACGCAATTTTTACTTCATTTGCTTTTCATATTTATCTTATTAGCGTATTTAGCTTTTTCGTTTTTAGCCTTGGGGCAGCGCAATCACTTTTTAGTCTAAATTTAGAGTATTTTTCACTTGAAAATCAAATATTAATATGCATATTATTATTTATAGTCACCGTGCATAATGCATATTATAACCTAACAGCCCCCACTTTCGATGAAAATGTATTTGTTTTAGAGACTTTTGCCTCAATAAATTTTCTCTCTCGCGTGAAGCTGCAAAAAACCCTCTGCCTTCATAACTTCGACGAACTCAGCGCGCCTTACCAATCTGGCGTGCGTGGCGCGTCGCACTTGACTGAGGAAGATAGGATCATTTCTAGGTGTTCAGGATAGTAAGTATGCCGTATTTTTTTATTCCATTTTAAGCTATCAGTCATTAAAGAAAGCTTGCGGCTGTCCTATATGTTTGTTGATTGAAGTTTTTCGACATGCCAAGATAGTCCTAAGCCTTTGTTAGAATGGGCCACGCCAACTTTACCTTACTCTTCGTTCACCCGGCCTTGATGTGCAATGAAATTATCAAGTTATGAATATTGATCTTGCTGTCTGTCTCACTCTCCCTGGCGGATCCAGCAGTTTGCAACACGGTCATAGAATACTGTTTGCAAAGGGAGGGGCAAAAGCTTGTGTCTCAGAAGGTTATCAACGACAAAATTTTCCACTTTTAAAATACTTAGCCAAATGGCTAAATGGGGAATCGGAGATGAGGTTAAATTAACTTATCTTTCATGCATGTTGTCATTTTGGTGAATGGCGGTCCAGAGGAGGTTTTAAAAGGGCAAATTTGATTTGGAAAGGGGACAAATTATAACAAAAAGACGTATATTGAGGCACAGAGCAGCATATTTTAATAAATCCAACCGGTTTCAAAGACCGTTTTTTTAAATTTTTTTTAATTTAATTATTTTTTTTAATATTAATTAAATTTTTTTATTATAATATTTTCAAGGACAAATTATGTATTTGCTGACTCTGCCCTTAGTCCTGACTGGCCTGGTTGGCTCTCCCTTGGGCCCTGGTTTTGCCAGTGATCAGTTTGATAATTTTTCAAACACCTTAAAATTAATCACAAATTATGCCTATTTTTAGTGTTTATTTATTTATTTATTTATTTCACATCGTGACTGTCCTTTCCATCATACAATGGCTGTTCTTGGCAGTCGTGTCCAATAATCACGGAATTGGGAATCGTATGCACATCATTCAGGACAGACAAACAATATACGACCATACAGCGTGTAAAAATATACCTCATCATGCAGTGTTCTTCTTAAACAGGGAGAACTAGTCCTCGCCATACTGTTCCCTCAGCAGCATCGCCCGGTACTCCTTCTTAAATCTGTGCAGGCCTAGCTCGCGGAGTGCTGCTGGGAGGCTGTTATACATGGTCACAGCGCTATACAGAAATCGACGGCGGCCGGCCTCCGTTCGGATCATAGGCGTGTCCAGATGATCGGCTTGTCGAGTGCCGCGGCCATGCACCAGTGTTCTAAAATTGGATTTTGGTTGGGTGTGCCGATGATGAAAAAAATCCTAGGATGAGAAAAAAGGAAATAAATAACCGAAGTATATTTGCAAAATGGAGCAATGCCAATTTGTATGCCAACGGATAAACCAGGATTTTATGTCAGAATCTTGACAGGGTGTGAAACAAAAGGATGTGGGTGCATCAACTGTCAAGTGACATTTAAGCTGGCTGTTGGGAATACCTGAACTCTTTTTTTCAGAGATGAAGTAAAGTCGGTCATTCATATTTTAGGGATGAAAGTATTTTCCCCATTAAGTGTGATTTGCCACCAAAAAGTCGGAAAAGTGGAACACTGCCATGCACGCTCCCTCGACACGCTATACTAGCACGCAGAACCTCGGGCTGTCCCGTGGCGAGCATCTTCTTCAGCAGCATGGCTGATTGAAATCGCCACAAGTTCTCAGCTGAGAGCCATCGCAGTTCTCTCATGACGTCACTTATATGATCGAACTTTCGGCGACCCGAGACAACGCGAGCGCCGAAGTTCAACAGCCTCTGAAGCCTACTGGTCTGCGTGACACCGCAGACACCGTAAACACTGATGGCGTACCGAATCGTTGACACAGCCAAAGCCTGCACGAGCGTGACTAGCGTGTCCCTGGGTAGGCAGTGTCTGGTGTGGCAGAGGCCACTCAACACTCCTGTACAGCGGCGCACAACCTCGGATACGTGAGTGTCAAACGACAGGTGTGCATCAAATGTGACGCCAAGGTTCTTCGCCGTCGGTGACTGCTCTATGAATTATCCTCGATCCTGTAAGTACTCAGCTAAAGTGATGTTCTGGCATGTTATTCCTCTGTTATAGGTTGACAGTTAAATGCACTGAAATTCAGCACTGGTGCTTTTGTGCCAATATTTTAGCCCAATTTGCTCTTAAAAGTTAAAGCTTTTTGTGCAACTTCAAACTTTTTCTACCATTGAAGCACATGCACATGCTTATCTATCCCATGAATGCTGAAGTTTGATAACAAATACTTAGCAAAGAGACTGGACAAAGGGCAAGTTGAACACAAATGTATTTGTGTCACAAGCTCAAAGCTCTTCAAAAGTGAATTGAGCCAGGACATAAGGTCCCTATTTATAGATAAGGTACTTTAATACAATATAGTTGGGTGCACCAGCCACCAGGCCTTGTTCATTCTACAAATCCTCTTCCTATTCGCCACTACTGACTGCTGCCTGGCTTCCTTGTGCACGCAACTCTGTGCACATATGCCGAAGCCTGGGGCTGGTCCGTGCCCCTTTCCTGTGACCTTCTGCTGCAGTCTTTTTTATAACCAGTGTGGTATTATTTTGTTCAATTCCAAAACATAGGTATCAATAGGGGTATTAGGAACATTGCTTGACTTTACATCAGCACCAGATGATAGACATTAGACAATCATGTGGAGCACTGAATTTTGAACATCATACTGAACTGCAAGCAAAATCATGTGTTTCCCTTCAGTCGCCTCAGCGAACAGCGAACTACCCCTAGAATGTAATCGCATGCCCTATTACAGGGAATGGGCATTGGGCGGGACCATTGGTTTCAGTAATCCAATCAGTCTTCTCGAGCCCGGCAAAAGACCACTTGAAGACTGTGTGCAGTGCCAGTCGCCTCACTCGGGTACGGTCCACTCCAGACACAACTAAGGAGGCTAGGAGCCCGAAGATCAACCAGCCCAGTCCGCACCTTGCTGATTGCTCCCGGTCCCGAGGGCTCGGCCTGGGGAACTCGGGACCGGGTGGCCTCCGATGAACGTTATGTACCTACCCTTCAGTCATCGGCTCAGGTTTATGATTCTATAAATGTAGAATGAAGCGATTGAAGTGAGCTGAGGTTAGATCTTGTCATCTTGCGTCGAAATGTTTTTAAATCGTACGCTTGCGCCGAAACTTTTTCGTTACGTCGGCGCACAAAGTTGCGCCCGACGCTCCGCCGAAATTTTGGCGCAATCCGCCCGTTACGCCGGATGTGTCGATAGTAGGTAGTAGGTACCTACCATGTATTTTTCCCAGTATGGGTTATACAAAGCTAATTACGTGTTTTTCGTCAAAGTTTTTTTTAAAAAGAAAACGTTTCTCTGTAATAACTTATTACACCAAGCTTGTATTACGTTGGTTTTACCAGCATCGCGGTTCTCTCGTCGAGACGCGTCAAATGAACTATAGGTTGACCTGAAAAGGTAAACTTCTGAATTTGACCTCTGGTCAAGGTCTCATAAAAGTCATGTTGTATATCAGTTGATTGCTATCGTGAAACTGAATGCATCAATGGTGTTTTCAGCGCTCCAGCTTACAAATTTCCTGTTATTTTTAATCAAAGCTGATTTATTTGTTTATTTGGGGAAGGTCGGGTCATGTCAGTGAACTAAGGTCATCTAAGGACAATGACCTTGATATGAACACTGATGGATCGTTGACTCGAGCTCCGTGGTTGTGGAACCATTGATGTGTCTAGCACCGGCAAAACTCGGGAAACCCCGCTCGGGTGCTGATTAGGTCAACGTCGTGTGGAGTGCCTGAACCCCGCACCCGATCAACGCTGATAGCGCGCAGGCTGATACACACTGAATGGTGTTTTGTTGATTTGCACGTTGCGTTTGCCGTTGAAACTTGCAATGGATTAGGGTGAAATGATTTTGATGGTACTGGTTAGAGTTGATGATAAAAGGGAGGTACTTTTTATGTTTTTTATGTTACTTTATCCGGGGAAACATAACTATGCATCTTTCTACTGGTTGTACCCATTAAGAGAAAGCCCACGCAGGTTTTCACAGCAATGGAAGCATCAACAGATCTTTACATGTTCACTAAAATCGGTACGTGCAGTAACATTCCGACACTGGCCCACTGTAGTTCATGTGTCACTCTGACTACTATCTACCGCGCTGCCGCCGTTCCCCCACGCACGCCCTTCTCCCGCTATGTGGCCCAGTGACGTATCACCGCGCGCGATTGCTCTGTTTCAGCCTGAACACTGCCTGGCTGAGGGTGAGCGGCACACACAACATGAGCAGCAGCGGCGGTCAGAACGCCGGACGGACGGGCCGCCAGCGACGCGACGCCAAACAGCACAACGGCACGGCGTCCGGCGGCGGCGGCGGCGGCGGCTCGGAGCGGCCGTCCAAACCCGCCTCCAGCGCCAAACAGGTGTGTGCGCGCTCAGCGGCGCCGAGCCGGACTGAGCGCTGCCGACCGGCACCGCGAGTGGTGATGAACGAGACTCGTGTCATCGATTGCACCTCAATACGCAATACAGTGAGTCTATGGCTCAAAACCAATCTTACTGTGCAGGGATCATTTGTGGTGATATATCTATGTGTTACATCCTCGTGCCCTGTCCGTCTTCAGAAGGAAGAAAAGGTGTTTGAAGACAAAATCAGTCAGGTGGTGCAGCTCACAGGCAAGACCAAGGACGAGGTGGTGATAGCTCTATACGACTGCGACAATGACCCGAATCGGGCCGTTAACATGCTGCTTGAGGGCGACGACCAGGTCAGATGGGAGAGGGCTCTGCTGGGGAGGGTGGAGATGGCCGGGGCCGTTAGGGTGGGAAGGGAAGGATAAGCCTTTGGTAGCGTTTGTTCGGGGCTGGGGTGGTTCTTTATATATTTATCGGTTCAGAAATACTATTCTGTGGCCTGAACTTAGGCCCAGCTGGTTCGATGATGTGTCAGACTAAGCAGCTTAGGTTATCAGTGTTCCGCCAGGCTCAGTAATAACTAATGGTCATAATAAAGATAAGGGGATGTACCGGAATCTATGACGAGCTTTGCATATGGAGTCAAACTAATTGCAGGTTTTGGAATATCTCTCATGGTTTTTGGCGTGAGGTGTTTTACTGTTCTTTTTTATTATGTATGTATACACGTCCTTCAACGATCTATGACACCGGCACGGCTGTGCACAGACATTGAGGCCATGTAAGTTGTAACTCCTCCAGTCGTGGGTTGTATACCGAACGTCCTGAGATATGGACCCGGCCGTGACTAACTGCACTATGCCTGCCCCTCCCCCCCCCCCCCCTGGTATAGCGACGTGTGTTGCCATGCTCTACCTATAACCCTATCACTATCACCCACAGGGCCAGTGGGTGGAAAAGACCAAGAAGAAGAAGCCTCAGAAGCCGCCGGCGCCCGAGCCGCGCGCTGGCGACCGGGACGAGTCTCGTGGTGGCGGGGAGGACGGTGGCGCCGGCCGGGGGGAGTGGGGCCGATCAGGGGACCGGTCACAGCCGCCCCGGCTGCGGAGGGGCGGCGGCCAGGACCGCAGCTGTGAGTACACCGAGTACACTGAGTACTGAGTACACTGAGTCACGGAGTACACTGAGTACAAAGTCGCTGAGTACACTGAGTACTGAGTCACTGCGTACACTTGGCATGCATTGTCGGTGGGCGGCCTATGTTCAACTGACCGTGAAATGATGAGGTTGTCAAGGTGTTGATGATGTCATCTAGCGGAGCTATTGATAAGAGATTCTTGTAATGATTGGTGATAGTGATGGAATATCAAATACTTGTAAGATGGAAATGAGACCCGAAATGTGTCTTACGTGGTACCCCCAGATGTTGCTAGTTGTATAAATTTATACAGAACCTCCTTGACGTTAACTGACACATCGTGATCTTTGTCCTCAGGGAAGAGCCGGGAAAACTGGGAGAACGAGCGGAACAGTTCGGGTCGGGACGGCGGCGGTGGCGCGGCGCGCGGTGGCAGGGGAGGACGGAGGGGCGGCCGCGGCGGCGGCGGGCGGGGTGGCCCGCCGCGCAGTCGCGCCTCGGCGGCCACCGGTGGTGACGACTCGTGGGGCGCGCCGGCCGCCGACTGGGGCGCGTCCTCAGGGACCGACTGGGGCTCCTCGTCAGCCGGCGACTGGGGCGCGCCGGCCGCCGCCAAGCCGAGCGACGACTGGGGCACCTCGGCGGCGACTGCCGCCACGGAGGACTGGGACGAGTGGGGCGGTTCACTGAGCGACACCAAAGTGTTCACGGCCAGCCCGGCGGCGCCGGACGAGTCGGCCGCCGCGCCCGCCGCCTCCGCCTCCCCGCTGACGGGCGGTCTGGAGCTGGGCGCTCTGGTGCAGCCGAGCGAGGCCACGGCGGCCGGCAGCGGCGCGCCCACCTACAGCCAGCTGGCGGCGGCGCCGGCTCCGTCGGCCGGGCCGCTCAGTTACAGCAGCGCCATCACTCGTTCACTGCAGCCGCAGGCGCAGGCGGCGGCCGCGCCCCAGCCGCCGGCCGCCAGCGCGGCCCCTCAGCGGCCGGCGGCAGCAGCGGCGGCCGAGTTCCCCGCGGCGCCGGCGGCCTCCTCTTCTGCGGGAGGTGCGCCGGCGGCAGCGGAGCCGGTGCGGACCACGCCGCCGGCGGCGCCCTACTCTGCCGACCCGTCGGCGGGCGGTGCGCCGGGCTTCCCGTCGCCGCCGGCGGCCGCCGTCGCCGAGCCGTCCAGCCTGGCGTCGGCGCCCAGCTCGTTCCCGTCCGGCTACACCAATCCTCCCGGTGAGTACCGACCCCCGTAGCTGAGGGCCGGGGTATGGGCTCTGGTTCGGTGAGCAGGTCACGCTCACGAGTCTTTAGTTTGGTATGCTAGGTATGTGTTTCAGCATGATCGCGATTATGTGTTGACTTCCTCCATTTACTTGATCGCGAACTGTTTTCTGTTTTAGACCACCGTTGCCGGTTGTTCTTTCAGAAAAGATAACCACTGTGTATCGCGATGCTCAACCCGACATGCCCTTTCCTGACTAACGTCGCCCTGTCAGCACGTCCACTTGAGCCACGTTACCGAGAATTTCACAAACTCCCTCTGGCTCACTCTCCTCTTTCTCACGTTCGCTCGGTGGTCGCACCACTCAGCCATTCCGTGACGGCCTGTGTCGTCTCGCCGCCAGGTCTGTTGTACTCGTCCAGTTTCGGCTCGTCGGCCCCGGCTTCCTCTGCGGGCGGTGTACCGCTCGGCTCACAGGCCCTGTCCAGCCGCAGTGGACGACCACAGAAACCACCGGTAAAGGTGCGTGCGTCGGGGACACCAGAACCTGCTGGGGGTTTATAAGACTTTTATGTGCAGTGGTAACTTTGATATGTGGTAAATTGGTGTGTACTAAGACGAATTTCGCTTGTAGTGGGCGTGTGAATTAGTTGGCCCTTGGGTGTGCCATGAATGGAAAGCGACGCTGTCGATGTGCATTGTGCAGTACATGGGTGCCCATTTTCGGATGTGGCTAGATAAGCAGCTTGGTGTATCGTTTTGTGATGAGCTTTGTAAGGAAAATCCCTCTGAGCTTGGCACGATTATGTGGATGCATTTTCCTTGCTAGGCTTTTCCTGAATGATCGATACTGCTTGCATTATGGCTCTTATAATTTCATTTTCATAGTTAAACGGTAAGCAAGAAGCGACTCCTGCGGCTGCGCCACCCTGTCCGACAGTGGGCGATCATTCGTCCACAATACTCAGCTCGGCGTCATGTCCCCGGACCCAACAGCGCCCCCTCGTCACCTGTACTGTATTATATTTTATTTATTACTCTCTGCTATCCGCAGATCCCCGACATGGCGGTGGAAATGCCCGACGACGTGTCAACTCTGGACGTCAAGTTCGGCGGACTCGACTTCGGCACGGCGGCGGCGCCGGCGGCCGACGAGCCCGCCTCGTTCACGGCCACGGCGGCCCCGCCGGCCCCTCAGCCGGACCCGGCGGCGGTGGCAGCGACCAAGGCGGAGCCGGAGGCGCCCGTGACGTTCCCACCGCACGCGCGCAGTCCCGGTCTAGGCACGCTCGCGTCGGCCGCTCAGGCAGTGAAGGTGAGCTGGTGGATAGCACGGCGCATGGCGGGTGCTCTGTGGAGTTTATATGAGCTGTGATAGGTGTTGTCGGTGGTGGGATGCCTTGCCTGATTGTGAGGACGTAAGTGATTGTCATAATGGGCACGATAAAGGTCTACAGCCATGCTAACTAGCATATATATATATATATATATATATATATATATATATATATATATATATATATATATATATATATATATATATATATATATATATATATATATATATATATATATATAAATATATATAATATATTTATTATATATATTATATAATAAATATATAATATATATTATATATAATATTATTATTATATTATTATTATATTATTATTATATTATATTATATTATTATTATATTATTATATATAATATATTATTTATATATATATATATATATAAATATATATATATATATAAATATATATATATATATATATATATATATATATATATATATATATATATATATATATATATATATATATATATATATATATATATATATATATATATATATACATATATCTATCTATCTATCTGGTGAGTTTACGATGAGTCTCGCGTTGTGATTGAAATTGCTGATAGTCTCTGTCGTCTTCATTGAATAGGTACCGATAACCTTGAGTATCTCTCAGGTATGTTGTTAACCCCCGTCTGTCTTCTCTTAACGCCCTGTCGTCGCTCCTCAGACCTCGATGGAGTCGCCAGCGTCATCGTTTGCCAGCAGCGGCGGCCCGACGGGCGGCTCGGGCCTGACCTCGACAGTGGGCGCGGCGCCGGGCACCTCTCCGGCGCCCGTCTCGTCGGCGGCCGCCGCTGTCGTCTCCTCCGCCGGCCTGTACGGCTCGGGCTCAGGCGGCGGCGACTCGGCCGGCCCGTTCGGCCAGCTGCCGGCCGCCAGTGCGGCGTCCAGCGGCCTGCCGGCGCCCGGCTTCGGCTCGGCGACGGCCACCTCTGCGGCGGCGGCCGGCGCCACGTCCGGCTTCAGCCAGTCGGAGCCTGCCGGCGGCGGCGGCAGCTACTCGTCCGGCGGCGGCCTGCCCGGCCACGCCGGCTACAGCAACGGCGGTCTGCTGCCCGAGCGACTGGGAGCCGCGCAGGCAAAGACCAGCCAGGTGGGGGCGACTGTGAAAAACTGACGGCGGTGGGGCCAGCCCACCATTGCGATTTTTGTTATTGCTTCACAGTTTGCAGCGATGTGGTACAAACGTCATGACGTGAGTCTCATGAGCAGAGTCTTTGTCGGTCGGTTATTTTTTTTCCATATGGATATGATATGTTTTGGTCTCTCGTTATTTAATTGGGCTGGTTGCTTTACACATGTCGTGCTCATTGCTTAGCTTTCATTAGTCTTGCCATATACATCGTTGCCATGGTACTGCCAATCACTTTGAACCCCGACGCGCTGCATTCCACTGACCTCTCTCGCCCCGTCCCCCGCAGTACGACTCGTCAGCCGGCGGTGCCGGTGCCGGAGGCTCGGCGCTCTCCGCAGCACCCTCAGCAGCAGCGGCAGGGCCCTCGGCTGGCAGCGGCAACGGAGGAGCGCGCGGGTCAGCGCACCCAGTCACAAGTACGTGGTGGTGATCGAAAGTGTTAGCTGGAGACGACCCGAACTGGGCAGGGGGTTGTTGTGTCGGCTGGGGAGGGGTAAACCGCTGCTGTGTTGTCGGCTAAAATGAGTATCATGGTAACGTGTTGCGGGAATGGCTCCACAAATAACTGTAACGTTGATCGTTGCAGCTGTTTTTAGTCGGGTCGGATTCTATTCTTGGATGCTGCAGCGATGATGTCTGACATTACATATTAAATCAATGTAAAATCGAAAGGTGATTGCCTCCCGGTGCAACCCTACTGAATCTCCAAAGCCTACAGGTGTAGCTACATTCCTGCCAGGCTCGAATTACTATGCTTGTATATTTACGAGTTTCCAGTCAATATGAGCCGCAGGCCGGGCCTCTAGCCTTTGGTCCAGAGTAAGTCCGCTCCTGCCCCAACCCGTGAGTCGTGACCTGAGTCGTGACCTGACCCGTGCCCTCTCCCGCAGCACGGCCGGGCGGCATGCCCTCCCTGCCACCGGGCGTGCCGATGCAGTACTTTGTGGGCCAGACGGCGGGCATGCCGTTCTACCCGGGCGTGCCGGGCGTGCAGCCCATCTACAACTACGAGGAGCTGCATGCGCTGCAGCAGCGGCTGCCGCACATGGTGAGACGCCGGCCCGCAGCGGTGACTGGGGGAGGGGGGGGGGGTTGGAGTGGTGCGGCCTGGGGCCGGTAATGTGGGGAGGGGGAGAGACTTGCGACTGAATACCTGGATGGTTATGTGTCACTGGGCTTGCAGCCATTATGTGCCTATTGAATGGTGTGTTTGTGGTTGAGTTGCGTTTGTGCTGAGCCGGGTAGACCGTCCGCCCCCTGTTCTAACACTGTGTGTCCGTCTGTCCGTCTCTGAGCAGCAGTCGGCGGCCGGCAGCGCTCAGGGCCGGCCGGAGGTGACCTCAGCACTCGGATCCGTCTCCGCCGGAGGGTACTCGCTCTCAGACGCCAAATTCGGCCGTCATGACAACTCGTCCCCGGTCCAGTCGGCGCTCAGTCAACAGCTCAAGGTATGTCGAAACGGCTGGCCGCAGTGACACCCTCGACCAACGGTGTGTGGCCATCTTATTTTCTGTAGCAGTCCTGTTGTTTCTTGGGGACTTTCGCTTCGAGGTGGTCGTACATTTTGTATCTTGGCCATTTTACTACGAGCTTGTTTTTGTGGATGCGTTTGAGTGAATATCTTGTCTTGCTTTCTTCTTAGCTTCTGTTCAAATTTCTTGTGTTATGGTAAACTTGAGCAGGAAACTTGGATAAGATTCAGGACTTCGCATGCATGAACATTTCGTTTAGTTAATTACGTTTCGTAACATGGCTTGAGTTTATCTTTACAAAAGACGATTTGTACAACTCAAGACGGCTACACCGCTGCTGCCCAGAATGCGTGCAAGTATTGTGGAAAATGTGTGGTGCTATCGGCACCTTTTTCGCAACTATAAGTGTTGCTATTGATCTCTGATTCTGTAAAGTTTTATCTAAATCCTTAAGTTAACTTGTGTAATATCAGCACGTCGATGAGTCTTGCTTTGTGATAGTCGAAGGAAGTGTTGTTTCTAGATTCGCTGTTCAATATCGATAAAATTTAATTACATCTTTTCAGCCGCACCAGCACCAGCAGCAGCATCAGCAGCACCAACAGCATCAACAGCAGCACCATCAGCAACAGCAGCAGCAACAGCAACAACAGCAGCAGCAGCAACAACAACAGCAGCAGCAGCAACAGCAGCAGCAGCCGTTCTTCAACCCGGCGGGCATCCCGCCCAACTACACCTACTTCCCGTTCCTGCCGCAGTACGGCATCTACACGCCGGTGCCGCCGGCCACGGCCGCTCCCGGCTCCAGCGGCGCCGGACAGTACCAGAAGGTGGCCGGCTACGGCGCCGGCGGCGGCTTCGGCGCCGGCTACGACCCGCTGGGCTCGGCCGGAGACTTCAAGGCGGGCGGGGGAGCGTTCGGCGGCTCCTCGCCTCACAAGGCGGCCGGTGGCGCCGGCGAACTGGGAGCCGGCTACGGCAAGGCGCCGCTGGCCGGCAAGTACGACACGAAGGCGTACCACACGGGCACGCCGCCGCCGTTCCCGCTGGCCGGCCAGGGGCAGAGCGCCGCCTACGGGCAGCACATGTATCTGCAGGCGCTGCCTACGCAGGGGCACTCGCCGCTGGTGCATCCGGCGCACCAGGAGTCGGCGCTGGGCGGACCGGCGCGCGGCTCCCAGCCCAAACCGACCGGAAAGCCCAGCTACGGCTTCTGGCCCGGCAACTAGAGGCGCCGGTCGGGCCGCGCCGGCCCGAGCTGGGTCGGCCGGCCCGGCCCGCCCGGGTGGGTCCACAGACACGGCGAACAGACCGGGGCGCAGGTGTCCGCGGCCCGCCGCGCCGCCCCTGGCCGCGTGCCCGTCAAATGTACGGCTATTTTTGCTCTCGTGTTTTGTGAAAGTCTTTTGGTCCTCGGTGTTCGCTTTTAAACATGTAGTGATCGGGCGGGCCAAGTGTACATAGTGAGCTCGTAGTCAGTGCGGGGGAGACAGTTGTTCCGGACGGTTAATCATGTGTTTGGTACAAAGGTTCCCGTCGTCACGGAGCGGTATCGTTTATTCCTACCCGCCCCCGCCCCCGCCGGACCGGACACACGGACAGGCCGACCGCCCACCCACACAGCTGTGATACTGGACGGCGCCGCCCGCCCCGCCGCTGGACATTGGTAGGCGGTCTGAGCGCCGCGCTCCTCAGTTGTGTGTCCACCACCACTTCTGCTTTCATATTTTGTAAAGCTTTCCCCGAAGGTCATTCTCAGCCAATACAGCGCGAAATGATGGTTAATTGAGTGTGTGTTTGTGTGGATAAGCGTCGTCGGGGGGGGGGGGGGCGAAGGCTGGGGCTTTTTATGATGAGTAATGTTATCTACTCCGTGAGGGAGCTAAGACGGTGGCGTCATCTACGAGAGAGAAGCGGCGTGGAGGTCTGCCATTGTCCCCTTGGTTGCTACTCCGGGCTCCGGTTGCCACTTCACCCAAGTGACTCGCACGCGGCTGACAGCGTAGGGCTAACATTGGCTGTGGCGATAACCGTCATGTGCTTACTATTTCGCTGGCTCAAGTGATGCGAGATGCGATTTTAGAGTGAACTGGCGATCTAGACGATCTAGCAAGCACCCAAGCATCAAAATGGTGACGGTTTCAGATCCAACATACGATGACGTGGCCCGTTGGGGACTGACGCTATGCCTTAGCCACCTTCCTCATAATAACCGCTGCTAGGTCGGTAGAACTGGGGATCGGTGACTGCTCCTTTACATCTGCAGAGCACCTCCTGGCCTAAAGAGTGTGAGGGACACAATTGTCTAGCAGTTTTCCTAGCAGAGTCTGGTGTTTGGCGTCACCCGCGCCTGGCGCACGCACGTGGGTGCCCGCTCGGCTCGTGCCTCGTGAGAGTTGGGTGACGACGCCAACTCTCACGATAGGGCGAGATGCGCACGGCTGATGGGAGGGTTTGAGGACCACCGCTCCGCCACGGTTCAAGTCGTTAAATACGTTGAGAACCGTTTATCGGGGATGTTCAACTCAGCTAATAAGTGACGTTGAAGCTTACGCCAAGGCCGTTGCCGAGGTGATGCACTGCAGCGTTTGTAGCGAAATACGCACGGCTCAGGGGAGGAGTTCGGTGACTGACGGATCAAGAGCAGAGGCATGGGGCGCTGCGGGGATTCTCCCGAGAAGTTTCTCAATTAAAAAAAAACTGTTATTTCGCCTTTCTTAGGTGTGGCAACATTTTGTTTAAAAGTTAAGATTAGTTAGGAGCACCACTCGATTTCGCCGATCTCCGAGCGACGGGAGATTCATATGCGTCATCTTACTCACTCCGCTGTATTGCGCATTCGTGTTTTTTCAGCTGAGCATGGCTACTTATTCAAGCCCAGCTCTCGAGCGAATGTATTTCTCAGTTCGAACTTCTGCACCTTTCCAGAGACGGTGACTGGAAAGTCATCCCGGAACCGTATATAGCGCGGCACCTTGAAGTGCGCTATCCGGCCCTTGCAGAAGCTCCTGATTTGTTGTTCCGTGATCGCTCCCGGCTCGCGGGCCTTGATCCAGACGGCCAGCTCCTCGCCCAGTCGCTCGTCGGGCACACCGAACGCATGCGCTTCCAGCACGTCCGGGTGGCTCATGAGGAAGTCCTCCACCTCCGTGGGGTAGATGTTCTCGCCTCCGCGGATCACCATGTCCTTGAGGCGGCCGACGATCTTCACGTAGCCGTCGGAGGCCATGGTGGCCAGGTCGCCGGTGCGGAGCCAGCCGGTCGGCGTCACCGTCGAGCGCGTCTTCTCCTCGTCGTCCCAGTAGCCGAGGAAGTTGCTGAAGCTGCGCACCCACAGTTCGCCCGTCTGGCCGATGGGCAGCGTCGCTCCGGTGTCGTCCACCACCTTGACCTCGATGTGGTTGTTGGGGTAGCCGACGGTGCCGCAGCGGTGCTCCAGGTCGTCCGACGGGTAGCCGGTGGCCATGGAGCATGCCTCCGTCATGCCGTACAGCACCACCGCGTCCCGCATGTTCATGTCCTCGATCATGGAGCGCATCAGGTGGAAAGGCACCGGCGCGCCGGCCACGATGCCCGAGTACAGTGAGCTGAGGTCGAGGCGCTTCTGCTTGGCGATGTTCACCATGTCCACGAACATGGTCGGCGTGCCGTACATGTGGGTGCACCGCTCGTCCTGCGTGGCCTGCAGAGAGGCGCCGGCGTCAAACACCTGCGACGGGAACACCAGAGCGTTACCGTGCAGCGGACTGAGCATCGAGCCGAACATGTTGCCGAACGCGTGATACAGCGCCACCGGCAGGCAGATGCGGGCGCTGCCCTCCTCCAGGCCAATCCTGTGCGCCACTTGGTTGGCGCTGTTGATCACATTGTGGTGCGAGAGCGTGGCGCCCTTGGGCAGGCCCGTGGTGCCCGAGGTGAACTGGATGCTGCACGGGTCGTCACAGTCGACCTGCGCCTGGCGCCGCTCCAGCTCGCCGGAGAGCGACTCCATGCCGGCGTCGAGCAGGTCGTCGAAGCGCAGCACGCCGCGCCGCCGCTCGGGGCTGATCATGACGATGTCGCGCAGCTGGGGCAGCCGCTCGGAGCGGACCGTCAGCGGCACGCCGGCCTCTCCGTCCGCCAGCGCCGGCACCAGCTCCGTCAGCATCGTGTAGTAGTCGGACGTCCGGTAGCCGGCGGCGGCCACCAGCGTCCGGACGCCCACCTTCCGCAGACAGTACTCCAGCTCGCGACTCTGGTACGCCTGGTTCACGTGCACCAGTATTAAACCTGCCTTTGCGGCAGCGTACTGCGTAAGCAGCCACTCGTACACGTTCGTTGCCCAGATTCCGATCCGGTCCCCCTTCTGCAGGCCGAGCGAGAGGAAGCCCCTCGCCAGCCGGTCAGCCTCGTACGTGATCTCCCGCCAGGAGCGCCGGATGTCCTGGTGGACGAACACGGCCGCCGTCTGGCTGCCGTGGTCGGCGGCGGCCCGGTCCACGGCGTCGGCCAGTGTGAGGTGCAGCAGCGGCACGCCGCCCGGACAGCTGACCACGCTCTGGGTCAGACGGGTCGGCGGGGGCACGCGCTCAGAGCGGAGCGAGTATTGCGCGCGCCGGGTGACCAGAGATGGCTGCCCCAGCAGGTGGCGACATAGCCGTCCCACGGCCCGGCCGGCCAGCATAGTGGCGGGAATAGCGGAACGACGAGCTACTCAGCCTCTTGGCTTCGTGAAGGCGATCCGCGCTGTGATGACCCCTCTGAATGGTTGCCTTTGCATCAGCGGTGGCGATCGACTTGCGGTTCAGGTGTTCCCAATAGCTGCAACCTGCCGAAATGAGCTTTGGTTTATCATTTGCAGCAAAATAGACTATAGAGCAGCAATAGTGGTGTACCGGCCATCTGCTGATAGAATGGACCCCCCCCCCTCGGTTTTTCGCGAATAACTCGCGTAAATAGCGGTCGATCGCTACGAAACTGTTAGTACCCTCGAGCTGATCGATTTTACACCTACTCTGAAAATTTCATGACCGTTACCAAAATGACCCTTGACCTGTTGTGACCTATTTCTCGAGACCATGTTTGACCGTGATCGCGATTTCTCTTTGTGGTTTACATGCTTCTAAGGTAGTTTTTGGAGCTGATTTCGTATCAACCCTCGCCGGCACAGGCGGGTTGATGCACCCCCCCCCTAAGGTTTTTCGCGAATAACTCACGTAAAAAGCGGCCGATCGCAACGAAACTTTCAGTACCCTCGCAATGATCAATTTTACACCTACCCTGAAAATTTCATGACCCTGACCCAAATGACCTTTGACCTGTGACCTCTTTTCCGAGACCATGTTTGGCCGGAATCGCGATTCGGCGTATGTCGGCTCGCATTAGCCGCGCGTTTGCAAGCTTTTAGTGGTTTCAAACGTTCAAACATGTGATTTGATGTTGCTACCATGCATTAGGGTGGGTGTCAAGGTCACCTGGATGTCAGGTCAGGTCATTGACCTTTGGTGACCTCGGTTCACTTTTTCGAGTTTTACATGTTTCTAGGCTAGTTTTCGGAGCTGATTTCGAATTTAGCAACCATTTGAACATTTACGAAGTAGTTTTGGTGCCTTCGTAACATGTTACGAAGCTGTCAGAGGCGGTCGACGCGTATTACGAATACCCGTCACGACCCCTACCGGTTGACCTGACCTGACCTGACCCGACCTGGTCTAAATGCTTAAAGACATCATCTCTGATCAAAACTAACACGATATTCATGATCAGCACCCCGGAAACCCCATAGCAGCCACACTTTACGACTTTCTAACAGGTCTCGATTTTCCCGATTTTCGGGTCATTGACCTGACCTGGAAGGTCACCCGATGACCTAGGACCTTAAAATTGGTTATCATCGGCTTCCTCTCGTGACGGGCAACACGCACGTTTTCTCCGGAAAGCTCTAGCTCGATCAGGGGCCAAATGCGAGGGGGGGTCGTACCAACCCCCCCCCCCTTGTGCCGTCGAAGGACGCAAAATGGCCTGTGCCGGCGAGGGTTCAGCATCCATTTGAACATTTACGGAGTGGTTTCAGTGCTTCATAACATGTTACGACGCCATTAGTGATGGGTGACACCCACTATGGATAGCCGGCAGGACGCCCACTAATTGACCTGCCTACGACTGACCCGACCTGGCCTAAATGCATGAAGACATCGTCTGTGATAAAACTAACGTGAAATTCGTAATCAGCACCCAGAAAAAAAACATAAAGCTTTAGGTACGAAGTTCTAGCAGGTCCCGATTTTCCCGACTTTTGGGCTATTGACCAGGCCTGGAACGCCAACTAATGACCAAGGACCTTAAATTTGGGAATCATCGGCATCCTCTCGTCACAGGCAACACGCTCATTTTTTCCGCAAAGCTCTATAGCTCGCTACCAGGGCCACCAGGGGCCGAGTACGGCAGTAGAGGTCCAAGCGACTCCCTCCCCCGCCCCCCCCCCCCCACACACACACATACGACGCTGGAAAACGTCGCACACAGGCGAGGGTGATATTTGAAACCCCTCCGGTGATGTGTGACTTTTTCCAGCATCTAGGATAGGTATAGGGAAGGGGAAGAACGTCAATGCCTGCTACAACCTTTTGATGGGATTGTTCCTGGACACCGAATCAATCACGTTACGATTTTTGTCCTTCTTAACCGCAGGTTGTTTGAAAAGACAAACACTATTCGTTAGAATTGTGTTTTTCTATTGAAAAACAACCGGAGCGGTCCTTCTCCGGGCTATGTTTTGCAAAGTTGGCCGCGAATCAGTACAACTTGGGTGGGGCCTAAACGTGCATTGCGATTTTCGTAAAAATTTCAGGGTATGGGCTCCAGCAGGCGATCTACCTGATGGCACCGGTCGCCACTCGCTTAAAACCTCGTGGCACGTGGCACGTGCGTTTCAATTTTCGCCCATGTTAAGTCAACGGGGTTTTGGACACTTTTTGCGCGATCGCGAATAGCGGAAAAAATCGCCGATCAAGGTATGGTTTGCTGCACACCATTTTATGACCGACACGTTCAGGTACACGCCCGTGGGCGCCGTATACCCGTCAGAATTCGTTAACTTGAGTTGCACAAGTTTGAAGTTGAACTTTTTTTGCTCCCCATGCTAAGTCAATGGACGTTTTTGCAGAGACATTTTCATTCGTTCATTGCACAAAATTATATGATACGATTTTGTTTAAACTTTCAGGACCTGTTGAGAAACGACCATAGAATATGATGTTATGCTTCGTTATGAAATATAATGGCCCGTTTTGGGGTAATCGGCACGTGCATTTTCCCATAGGGTTAACATGGGAAAAAAATTAAAATGCGATTTGCGAAAAATTTCGTCAATTATATTTGCTGATATTTTTAGGGTCAGATCTCGGGCTGGCACCTCAACTGACGGTGGTAATTACTTAAAATATAATTGACAAAATTTCGGGTAATCGTCACAAACAGTTACCCCATGTTGAGCCAATGGCGATTTCGAAAAATTATTGGGGCATTCCACGTCAAATCAAACACCGAAATCCGTCATCCCCTTCGATTTTTCTGAAAATTTGTAGGCAGACTGGGCATGGTTCAAAACTGAGTTACGTATAATATTTTCGAAATTTGATAAAGTATCGCTGAGATATAGGTCATCGAATATAGCCAAAAATGCCACACATCAATTTTTTAAATGTCTATAACTCTGGTTCCTTTTCTGGTATCAAAATGATATTAACAGGGTCTTGTAGGCAATTGATAAGGCTTTGGTTTTTCATTATAAAATTAAATTGAAGTGACCTTGAAATGCATTTGACCTTGAATTAAAACAGAAAAATGTAAATAGCAAAAAACACGTCACCTTCGATTCGGGTAATTTTTACATATTATGTCCGTCACAATGTTCCTAACCATCTGTGAAAAAATTGGAGTGGGCCATTCATAACTCTCGCGGCAAACGCCGTTTTCATGCATCAACATCACGCAACCGCGCGTGACCTTGAAAGACAGAGTCAAGACATGCTTGCTTGTGTACACTTTCTGAAATGAATGATTGCTGATTAGTGATATCCCGACCCAAACTCTGCGAGAATGGAAATACATAGTCATCGTAGTCAAGCATGCAAGTTCCATAGTAAAAGTGTCTCAGGCAAACGGTATTTTGCGGCGAATTTTGAGCCGTGTGGAAATGCATCATGAAGCCAAAAATTCAACGAAAACATTATCACGCAACGATATCTTCACGTCTTTTTATCTTCACTATACGAAAGAATATACATTTTTGAGTATGTATGGGGAATTTCTAGTTAATCCAATAATAAATATGGCAGTTAGAGACCTGCTAAGAACATGTCGCCGACTGAGGTGGGATCGGCCGACGCGGGAAACGCAGCAATCACAATTTTGTGTTTACACGTTCATATTTCAATTGTTTACCAACCGATTTTCAAAATTCTTACACCATAAGATTGCCTATACATTTTTTAGTCTTCTCACAAAATTTGAAGCGAATCGAACGTAATCAGCGGTAAGGAGCGCGATGTAAAGACGGAACCGTTCCGTTCCGTCCCGGCACAGTCTACAATTCAGGCGGCGGCTAGCGGTCGGCGCCGGCTGCCGAGTCGCCGCGTCGCCGCGGCGACAGGATGTTCACTTTACACCGCTAATACTAGACCAGTTGTGAACCGATTTTCTTCTTGCTTGCACGATGAGATGTGCAATTCAATTTTGGACAGGTAGCTATAATTAATTTCGCATTAATACTATGAGATATTGGCGAAAAACAGGAGGGGTGGGGCGAAATTCACTCTTCCCCCTCCACTGCGCGTGGTAACATGCGTTAGCATAAGTGCCATTTTCTTCAAAACTTATGAATGGCCCACTCTAATTTTTTCACAGGTTGTTAATAATATGGTAAGCAATAAAATATATGAAAATTAGCCAAATCGAAGGTGACGTGTTTTTTGCTATTTCAATTTTTGTGCTTAAGAACAGAGTTAAGCAAATTTCAAGGTCATATATTTAAGTAGGTGCAATTCTAAACAAATGCTTAAGAAATTACCTAAACAGTAAGGTTTATTTCATTCAAATCAAACAAGTACAACCAAAGTTATGGTCGTTCAAAAATATAGAGATGCAGCATTTTGTAAAAATTCGATGCCCTATATTTAGAAGACCTGTGGTCAGAATGTGCAAAAAACATCAATGTAATGTTCGGGACGACACAGGAACTCGCTCACAAATTTATAATGAAATCGCCGATGGTAAGGTGCAAAACAGCCGATTTTTGTTCGATTTGACGTGGAATGCCCCTATTTTCAAATCGATTTTGTCAAAAATTTCCACGTTAGATTTTGAAAATGTTCCAATATGTTGTGCCCCAGGGTGTCGGCTACCACATGGTATGGGTCAGATATGGGGCGATTGAAAAGCACGTGCCACGTGCAAACGTGTTCGATGGGGTAACCTCCGGGAAAATCCGACATTGGCCAACTGGGGGTCCTATGGCGTGGAAACGACTTCAACTAGCGACACCAAATCAGTGCAGCCGGTGAGCAGATGAATCCAGCTTGTCGCACTGGTGGTCACGTGTCGCACGTGCTATTGCACGTGCCGTGGCACGGGGTCAATTTTGGTGCTTAAATATACTAGCATTGTGAAATGCAAGGAGTGGGTTAAATAGCCGTCAGGCCGTCAGTTTTTATGATAGGGTCGATCTGAAAACGGGTTTAGGCACAGAATGAAGGACGCTAAAAAACTGCTATCTCGGATTTTTTGTAAAATGAAAAATTTAAAGTTCTGGGGAAATTATATATTCGAAAGGTGAAGTTTCCCTAAATTTTCCCGTTTTTCGAGTTTAGCCGTCCACTGTTCAGAGACGGTGACACCGGCCGGGGTCATCTTTTACATGCTGATGGCCACGTCGATGGGTCATCACGTGGCGTGAACGGTGAAGCTATCAGAGGTCCGGCACGTGCCACGTGGCCACGTGTTTGAGTCGCGTACCTCCCAGATTATCGTGTGTTTGCCGATTTGTGGCCTTATAGCACGAAAACAGCACAAGCCAGGAACACTGAAATGGTGCAATCAGTGAGGGGACAAGTCCTGCTTACACTACCGGCGGTCACGTGGCACACGTGCAAATTTGGGCACCTCCGTTGCGGAGATATTTTATAGTGAAATATTCAAATGAACATAACTTTGCCAGTTTAAGTCCGATTGGACTAGAATTTGGTGGGTTGATGAATTGTTAAGCGACATGAACGAATGCGGCACGTTTGTTGAGTGCGCCACGTTTTTCTCAAAGCGCCATTTTTGCCACAAAGTGCAAAATGTGCGTAACTTTGTCGAACATTGGACGATTAGGATGCCCTGTAATTAAGGGATGGCTGCTTAAACGGCAGATATGAATGCACCACATTTGCCACATTTTTTTGCAGCGTTTTGCGGTTGGCGGCGGGCGGGCGTGCGTTGCGGGCGTTTTTTTTTGCGGAGGTGTTTGCGTTTTTTTTGCGGTTTTTTGTGTTTGGCGGCGGGCGGGCGATGCGGGTGTTTTGCGGTGTTTGCGTTTGTCGGCGGGCGGCCGTTTTTTTTTTGCGGCGTTTTGCGGTCGCCGGCGGCCGGGCGTTATTTGTAACCGCAGGTTGTTTGAAAAGACAAACACTATTTTAGGCGGGCGGCCGTGTTTTGCGGCGTTTTGCCTTTGGCGGCGGGCGACGCAGGCGATTTTTTGTGGCGGTGGTATTTGCGTTTTTTGCGGTGTTTGCGTTTTGCGGCGGACGGGCGTTTTGCGGCTTTTTTGCGTTTTTTTTCTGCCGTTTTGTGCCTGCGGGCGATTGTTTTTTGTTTTTGTTTTTGCGGCTTTTGCGTTTGCGTTTTGAGCGTGCGTTTTGCGAGTTTTGCGGTTTTGCGTTTTGCGGCGGGCGGGCGGTTTTTCACAATTAAAGTCCCAACCTTCGGATCCGCAGTGCTATTCGACAAGCGCTGCCCGGGCCTGGAGTGCAGTGCATGTCAGTTCGTAGCACACCCATTCCGGTCTGCACGTGCAAGGCTCATCCTCTCGTTTGGCGGCGGGCTTTTTTGCGGCGTTACAGAGGTTAAAAAAGAATTCATTCATCTGCGGCAGTCGAGCCTAGCTATGCCAAGCCGCTGCAATTACTTTCTAAGATCGGCGCTGGAATTCAAGATTTATATTGGCCTGCCTATGGCCTGCGTGGTGATCTTCCCGGGAACGTATTATTTACCGCCGTCCAGAATAATGTGTAAAACAAATGTTCGGTAACACCTCAAATGTGCGATTATCTCAAATAACACCATTATCTTTTATGAACTGTCTGCTGTCACAAGTAAAATTGGCCCACAGGCGTTCACATGTTTTTTTTTCAACTCAATGGCTATGCCACATGCCAGTTGGTATACAACTTGAAATAGTATAGGTATATCCCTCGCCCGCACATGCCATTTTCCCATCCTAGGACGCACATGGGGGGGGGGGGGGGGGTGGTTGCCACCCCCCCGCGCCATTTCGTTCCTGTTGGAGATAGAGCTTAGCGGTAAAGACCAAAAAGATTCTTTGGGAAGAGACGAATCCAATGATACCCAGTTTTACCTTCTCAGGTCAGTCATTGACCTTCCAGGTCAGGTCAAACTAAAAAATGTTGCTGTTTTGGGTCACCGCTGGATATCAAGTGCGCTGCTTATCAAATACCGATGACGATGCTGTTTTCTGGTGCCAAGCCAGCTAGAACCTCTTTGTCACACTACCCGACCAGAATTTTGCTGCTGAGGTCATTTCAGGTCAAGTTAGGTCAAGGTCAATTATATGTGTTTGTATGTCTGTGTGTGTCTGTGTGTATACTGATGTGTGCACCGATTGTTTTTGGGTCCATATTACATGAAATCATGATCTGAGAAGCTTTTACCAAAAATGCAATCAAAAAACTTCACAAAAAGTAAATTCAGCTTGCCTAAAACGCAATTATCTTAGATGACCTAGGTTGACCTTGACCCTGACCTTGACCCCTGTACATCGTCGAACAACATGTTCCATGATAGGTGGGAGGTAAGACTGGCAAAAAAGGCCGAAATCAGGGTGTCAAAAGCTCACAAGGCCCATGGCAAACGCAAAATGTTGAGAATTGGCCATTTGGGTCATGACATGACCTGAAAAACAAGGTCATATCTCCGAAACCAAAAATCACAGAAACTTGAAATTTTCAGCGAGCATCAAGAAAGGATAGACGAGCAGCTATACGAAAAATCAGCTTTCTAGCTCTAAAAATGTTGAGTGCAGAGCAGAAAGACTACCTGGGGGGGGGGGGTGGCAACCCCCCCCCCCCCCATGTGCGGGCGAGGGATATAGGTACCTACTGTTCATTAACCCTCGCCCGCACACATATTCCCGTCCCGGCGGCGGTGGAGGTCGGACGCTCCGAGCGCGAGGGTCGCCGGCCGTGCCCTGAGGGACAGGTACCGGGCCGGTAGGGTCGCCTAGCCGCGCCAGTTACCGGCCGGCCGCTGGAATAGCCTTGTGGAACACTTGTGTTTGTGTACGCCTGTACCCGTTCGCGGTGGACACAGTGATATTTTCGGCTCGTCTCGGTGTCGATGCGTGAAATGACCACGGACACTGGTGGATCGGAGCTGGACTCCGTGTTCGGTGACGCCGAGGACACTGATCGCTCCGTTCTGATAGGGAGAGGTGGCCGAAAACGTCAGTGTTCTTTCCCAGAGATGATGCAGGCTCTGGATGACGGACACGGACAAAGACGTCAAAAAAAGAGCAAGCGTTCCAGCAGAGAAAAAGACAGCGCAGAAAAAGGTGAGCACTCATGCCGTCTGGACGGCGAGTCCTTAGATGCCGTGAAATCAATTATAGATAAAGGCATCGAAAAGGTGACGAAGCTCATGGAGGAAAAGTTTAGAAGTATGGAGAGACGTATTGAAATCATGGAAGGTGAACTGTTCTTGAAAGATGCCGAAACAAACGTACTGAAGGACAGAGTTAGCTCTCAAGAAGCTACCATTAAGGCTCTACAGGAGCAGCTAGAAGGCATAGATACCAACAGACGAATGAACAGCCTGATACTCAAGAGCGAGGAATTTGGAAAAAGGGAGCGCGATGAAGATATCGAAGGAAAGGTGATATCTGTCCTCAATCGACGCCTCCCTGAGGTACATGTCACCGGCAGCGACATCCAGACCGCTCACAGACTCCAGGGTGACAGCACAGTCATTGTAAAGTTTTTCAAGACCAAGGTTAAGGACGACATTTACGAGAGAAGGATGAAGCAAGCCAGAGTACAAAACCATGGAGATCGACCGGCGGCACCTCTCTATATCAATGAGTCGTTATCAGCTATGAACAAGGAGATCTTCAACGCTCTGCTCGAAGCAAAAAAGCGTAAAAAAATCTACACCGTGTACTCAAGGAGAGGTGCGGTCTTCTGCAAGTTGGACAGCGAGTCTCGAGGTCAGAAGATGGTCAGCATGGACCAGGTGACGTCACTCCTCGGCGGGGCCGCCCGTCCCGACGGCCGGCGTCCGGCGGCGGCTGGCGGGGCCGATGTCGATCGCTCCGGTGCCGCTGCTGCTGCTGATGTTCGTGCCGTCCGCGACGCAAACGACGACGGCGGCGGCGGAGCGCGCGGGGGCCCCCTGGACGCGCGGCTGGCGCCGGCGGCGTGGCGGTCTGGCCGAGTTGACGGCGGCTCCGGTCGGTCGGCTGCCGAGCCCGGCTCGGGCGGCGCGGCCGCGGACGGGCGACGGTGATCTGTCGCGACGGCTCGTCTCCGGTACAGCCTGGCGCGACGTCTGTACCTGGACTAATGCAGGTGACCACGGTTTCGTCGGCAATTACCTGTACAGGTAACAGTACCGCGGGTTGCAGGGGAGGGGTGTGTCGGTGTGTGTATTGCTGGGGGTACTGATATCTCTTGAATTTCCTTGGAATGCAGGCTACATCGCGATGATCGTTCTGACAAGGGTCGCAGTGCTTTACATTGTATGAAAGTTACGGAAACGTTACATAAAATTATGGCGATGTGCTTTACATTTTGCGTTTCTTTTTCGTAAGTGAGATGTAACGTTAGCGTGCCTACGTTTAAATAATGCGTATGCTGATTTTTTTGTTTTTTCGCGCGAAATAAAAACGCCATCTGGCGGCCGGCCGGCGGTGCGGCTGCGGGCGATCGGTGCCGGCTCGTTGGCACAGCGTGCGTACGCTGCGTCCAGTGGGAGGGGGGATGGGAGGGTTCTGCGGGAGCATTACGGGTCAAAACTCAAAATATTATCGAAACAGTATTACATTGCACTCCATCTATAAATTTCACAGATGGAGCGACGATGCGCATGCAGACCGTGGAATGCTAAATTTAGGAAATGTTTGTGTCTCCTAAGCTTAAAATAGCGTCTCTCAACGTAAACGGGCTACGAGGCTGCGCTCAACGAAAAATGCCAAAAAGGCGTAAAATATTTACCTGGTTTAAACAGAAAGCAATAGATATTATTCTTCTTCAAGAAACGCATTCATCAGAATCAGACGCCCAGATGTGGTTAAATCAATGGGGAGGCAGTGGATATTTCGCTCATGGAGAGAAAAACAGCAGAGGCGTGGGAATACTAGCACGACCAAACTCTGGCATCGTTTTTAGCAATGTTTTTAGTGACGATAATGGTCGCTACATTATCCTCAACGCCGAATTCAATGGTGCTAGGATGACGATAGGGAACGTTTATGCGCCAAATCACGATAACCCAAGCATGCTAGAAGATTTTTGCGCAAAACTAAATGATTACGACGATAGCACGATTGTTGTAGGAGGTGACTTTAATTTCTGCTTCGACTTGGGAAAAGATAGACGAAGTTCAGCAAGGATTGTAGCAAATAATAATAGAAACAAAGAAGTCATCCTAAGCCTGATGTCTGAAAAGAACTTAATCGATATTTGGCGTGAAATCAATCCAGTAAAGGAGGAGTACACCTTTATCCGAAATAACCCGACTAGTAGATCACGCAGATTTTTTCCTCGTGAGCGAAACTTTAATGTACAGTGAAAAGAGGCCAAGCGCAAAGATTGTAGACGGATACCTAACAGATCACAAGTTAATTACTTTGTCGATAAATATTTCCAATGTTGACATAGGAAAAGGATATTGGAAATTTAATAATGATCTTTTGAAAGACGATCAATTTGTATCATTGATCCAAAACAGAATACCTGAAGTAATTAGTTCAAACGAACAAAGTGCCTCCTCCAGTACAATATTGCTGGAGACGACGCTTTGTGTTGTAAGGGGAGAAATCATAAAGTACGTTGCAACCAAGAAACGAATTTGTTTGAACGAACTCAAAGAAATTGAAATGAAAATAAACGAAAAGCAAGGTGATAATGCGTTGAATGGCGAGTGTGACGAACTGCGAAGGAAGAGAGATGAAATTATTTCTGATCAAACAGAAAAAGGAATATTTTGGAATAAAGTGCGCTGGAGGGCATTCGCAGAGAAGGGTTCAAAATATTTCCACGGCATAACTAAGCGAAATTTCCCCAAAAACATTACGAGAGAAATGTATATAAATGAGGGCAACCAGAGTACCATTACTAACAAAACCGAGGAAATGTTGGAGGAAGGAAAAAGGTACTTCGAAACGCTATTTGAACGCCGTATTGGGAATGAGTCACGAATTGACTTTACAGAAGGGTTAAGTCAAGTAACACAACATGATAGACAAACATGCGATGCAGACATTACGATGGAAGAGCTGACCCGAACAGTTTTTTCATTAAAAAATAATACCTCTCCTGGGCCATCAGGATACACTGGAGAATTTTACAAAGTATTTTGGTCAGAGCTGAAAACATTAGTATTCGCTACATGTAAAGAAATTTTTAGTTCCGGAGTAATGCCGTCAAATCTTAAGAAGAGTGTCACAGTTTTGATACCCAAAAAGAACAAAGATCCAAGAAGAATCGAAAACTTAAGGCCTATTAGTCTCCTGAATACATTTTACAAAATCATAACAAAGTTGCTAGCCACAAGACTAGCGAATGCTGCACCGAACATAATAAATGTAGATCAGACTGGATTCCTGAAAGGGAGATACATAGGTGAAAACATTCGATTAATACTTGACGTCATGCAGGCATGTAAAAACAAAAATATTCCTGCAATCCTACTAGCATGTGACCAAGAAAAGGCTTACGATAGCGTTGATTGGTCTTACATGAAAAAGACATTGAAACGATTTGGGTTTGGAAGAGACTTTTGTAGATGGATTGATATTATTTACAATGGTGGGCAGGATACATCATGTCAGGCAAATGTGCAAATAAACGGTAAATTGTCAAGCCCGTATAAAATTGAGCGAGGCCTTAGACAGGGATGCCCTTTGAGTTGTCTCTTATTTATCATATGCTTTGAACCACTTCTAGAGAGAATTCGTAAAGAAAATGCAATTAAAGGACTGACAATTAACGGAGCAAATGTTAAAGTATCTAGCTACGCTGACGACTTAACGATTATCATGGATGGATCTGAGCTATCTCTAAATAAATGTATGGATACCTTTGAGGACTTCGAAACAGCATCTGGGCTGAAATTGAACCGGCATAAGTCACAAGCTCTATGGTTGGGTAGGAACGGGCATTTAAGAAAGCCGATTTGCACGCAATTTAATATCCAGTGGCCAACGACACCCATTAATGTATTGGGCGTGAAGGTATCTAACAACCCGAATATTAACATTTCAGAAATAAATTATAATGAGAAATTTGTCATAATGAAGGATAAACTAGCGCCATGGATAGGTCGCGGTCTTACTCCATACGGGCGCGTTCACCTTTTGAAAACCGAATTGATATCTCAGCTGGTGTATGTTATGACAGTGCTTCCAGCTCCTCCAAAACCATTTATAAAAGAAGTAGAAAAGCTCATGTTCAAATTCATATGGGGCGGAAAGAAAGATAAAGTCAAACGTATGACATTAAAAAGTAAATATAAAGGTGGCGGCCTAAAGGTGCCAGACTTAGCACTTCAGGCACAGAGTTTAAAGGTTACCTGGATAAAAAGACTCCTAGATAAAAGCCACGATGCTAAGTGGAAGGGCCTGGTGACCCCAATGCTTTTTCTAAATGACGACATAACGCTGTTTCACTGCAATACAAATGCAAAGTACATAAAAAACACGGTAAAGAATACTTTTTGGGAGGAAACGTGCATTGCATGGAATAACATTAACGGAGCTAATCTTAGTGCCACAGATCAATTGCAAAATAGCATATTATGGGCGAACAAAGATTTGAACATAGAAAGCAATGCCAATATCAACAGGAAACATTTAATAGAAAAAGGTATCATTAGACTAGCAGATATATGTAACTTACGAAAGAAAGAATTAATGACAGTTAATGAAATTTCACAAAAATTTGGTGTGCACCCAATGGTTTCAGCGGCAATAAAAAACGCAGTGCCAACCGCTTGGAGCAATAAAATACGAAACCTTCAGAGAAGTGTCAATGCAACATCTATAGAACAGTTGCAAAATTCATCTAAACCAGCAAGATGGGCATACTCCAAGTTATTAGAACAAGTATTACATACTACTCGGGGTGAAAAATCGCACACAAAGTGGGAAGCAGAGCTTGAAGGTGGAAGGCGGCTGAATTGGCCTGCTATTTACGCACGATTGCATTACGCTGTTGAAGATGTTAATCTAAAATGGTTGAATTACAGATGCATAAAAAGAATTTTACCAACAAACAAACTTCTTTTTACTTGTAACATCAAAGATACGGATCGATGTACGTACTGTCACCAGGTGGAAACAATTGGACATTTATTCTGGCATTGCCACCGAGTAAGGGCTTTTTGGAGCAGTATTGGTGAGTTATTTAACGAGCGCAATATTACATACAAAGTCGTAGTCACCGGTTTTGAGCACAACGATTCCGCGGTCTGCAAGCGCATCAATACTATTCTTTCATTGGGAAAACAGTTTATATGGTATAAGAGGGAATGCAATAGTCACTTATCTGAGCCCACATTCGTCACTTACCTGTACAACTATCTTAAAGTAGAAAGGTATGCTTATAAAATAAATGATCGAGAAACGAAATTCAACGATACCTGGGGCTCGCTGTTTTGCGCTTTAGCGGAGCGTGTAGAAAGGTAACCGCCTTAGAATATGAAACAAGCACTTTGTGACTAATTATTGTTGTGTGTCACGATGTTTGCGTAGTGCAACATGATGTGTACAGTTTTTTTTTTCTACGATGGGAAGGGGGAAGGGGCAAATGTCAGGTGTCGATGATACACAATGTTAAAATGACTGTCCCTTGTATGTATGCATATGGTGTTTGTTATATAAAGTGTTAGTGGAAAACGATGTGCGCGCTACAAGCCCCCGCCCCCATGACCCATCCGGGCCAACCCGGGACTGGCCCCTCCTGTGAGGGGCCGGTCGGCCGGCCGGGCGTGCGGAGCGCCGACCTAGACGGGTCGACGCTTCGCTCGCCCGGTCGGTGGCTAGGGGGCACCGCCCGGGGCTGCTTGCCGGGCGGTGCGGGCGGGGGCTGGCGGCCCGCCTGGAGCGCCGGGGAGGTAGCCATCAGATCTCCCCGGCTGGGGAGGTATCCCACAGCTCTCCCCGGGGCCGGGACGGCATATGTCACGGATTGACACCGTCCCGGCCTGGCCAGGCGGGTCGCCGATGGGAGCACAAAAATGTTTTATGCTTATTTTTGTTTGTGTTTTATGTGAATTGTGTTAATAAAATGTATGAAAAAAAACCCCTCGCCCGCACATGCCATTTTCCCATCCTAGAACGCACATGGGGGGGGGGGGGGGGGTTGCCACCCCCCCGCGCCGTTTCGTTCCTGTTGGAGATAGAGCTTAGCGGTAAAGACCAAAAAGATTCTTTGGGAAGTGACGAATCCAATGATACCCGATTTTACCTTCTCAGGTCAGTCATTGACCTTCCAGGTCAGGTCAAACTAAAAAATGTTGCTGTTTTGGGTCACCGTTGGATATCAAGTGCGCTGCTTATCATATACCGATGACGATGCCGTTTTCTGGTGCCAAGCCAGCTAGAACCTCTTTGTCACACTACCCGACCAGATTTTTGCTGCTGAGGTCATTTCAGGTCAAGTTAGGTCATGGTCAGTTATATGTGTTTGTATGTCTGTGTGTGTCTGTGTGTATACTAATGTGTGCACCGATTGTTTTTGTGTCCATATTACATGAAATCATGATCTGAGAAGCTTTTACCAAAAATGCAGGCAAAAAAAAACTTCACAAAAAGTAAATTAAGCTTACCTAAAACGCAATTATCTTAGATGACCTAGGTTGACCTTGACCCTGACCTTGACCCCTGTACATCGTCGAACAACATGTTCCATGATAGGTGGGAGGTAAGACTGGCAAAAAAGGCCGAAATCAAGGTGTCAAAATCTCACAAGGCCCATGGCAAACGCAAGATGTTGAGAATTGGCCATTTGGGTCATGACATGACCTGACAAACAAGGTCATATCTCCGAAACCAAAAATCACAGAAACTTGAAATTTTCAGTGGACATCAAGAAAGGATAGAGGAGCAGCTATACCAAAAATCAGCTCTCGAGCTCTAAAAATGTTAAGTGCAGAGCAGAAAGACTACCTGGGGGGGGGGGGTGGCAACCCCCCCCATGTGCGGGCGAGGGTTAATTCTTAATTGGTTTGCTAAATGACTCCCTGTTCCGGATGCCTGCAGATAGGCATTCAGGTTGCCGTATCATCTGCTAAGCTCACACTTCCCGCTTTACCTCAAGGTCTGCAGTGTTTGCCCGCTTAGTTCATCTCGATTACTTGCCAGATGTTCCCAAAATGTCGCGGTAATGATGGGATAAAAATATCACGAAATGTTTGGTAGAGCATGTCTCTCACTGCAAGGCCTATGACCTATATTTATGCAAAGATAAATCAAAGCCAGCACCGACAGAAGCTATCGGCATGACACGAACCATGCACTCAGCAATCTTGACCCGCACCGGCCGAGAGGGGTGCCGCCCCCCCCCCATAAGGTTTTTCCGCGATAGTTTGTAACACGCCGGCGGTAGAGAGCTGAGACCTGGCACACCTGACCGCTGATTCAAGCTGGACCTTCTGACATCAACTGCATTTTCAGGTCAGGTCAGGTCATTGACGTATGAGATCATAAGTAAACCTCTACACGGTCATAAAATGACGCTTAACTTCGCAATGCCCTGAGTGCCAGAGGAACTTTCACAGGGAGATGACACTTACAGGACCTATAGTAGGTGTCCTTGCGGGGTCTCACAGCTTGTATTCTCGAATTTTTCCCAAGGGTCACCTAAGGTCAGGTCTGTCAACTGTTCTTTTGGCGCCAGGAATGGTTTAAAACTATCTCAAGTAGACGGTGTATATAAAAAACAATAGGTCTGGCGAGGGTGAAGAAGTTATGATACCTAAAAGAGCGCATGATTCCTAGCTAACCATCCGACATCCGTATCATTTGAATGTTTCTGCGATGATTCACATTTCACAGCAGGCCATTCTGTGTGCTGATTGTGAAAGGCTGCACGATAAACACTTGATCAATTGGTATGGACTAAAAATTAATTGCTCTTCCTTATTTTCCGTACCTAAATTAGCTTTTATTCCTAATTGAAAGGCAAGGGGAAGCACATGCAAACTTAGCAAATCATAGGAACAGCCAGTTATAAACACAAACACAATATGTAAGTAAGTAACTGGTCGCGGTAATTAACTAGCCCTATCAGGTGTCTTCCAAAAAGACTAACCAACTTACAGGATGCAATGCTGTTGTATGTAGGTACAGTGTGGGTATGTTTAAGTCTATCCGCGGCCCTGTCCCTGCTGAAGGCACCCTTCCTGAGGTTCCCGTTACCTGACACTGGCGCCGATCCCCGCCGCACGGCCGGTACCGGTGGTCCCCCGCGCTGTGCTGCCGTCTGTCTGCAGTAAGGCGCTGTTCTGCGCGGTCAGTATGTGGGAGTCTGGTCCTCCAAAACCAGCGCCAGCAGTCTGGACAGCTGACAGCAGTGCCCTGTTTTAGCAGCCCCGGCCAGAGCACTATAAACTGTGTGCCGCAGGGACTGGTTTTTGTCCAAACCGTCCTGTGTCACCGGATAAAAATGTTTGTATCCCATTATAAACAGTATGTAGAGTAAGGCATACCGTCAGCTCATGAAATCCATTATTGATAAGCATATCCTCATTGCGTGGTTTACTGGGGAAGGGAGGGGCCCTTCACCCTATGAGCCCTCTTTCTAGCACTCTTTTCATGGTCCTTTTCATGTTCATACACCGGAAGCTATTGGCTATATAAAAAGGCGCTTGATAAGCCCAAAAAAAAACTCAAGAGAAACCTATTTTTACCCAGAGAGAGGTCATTGCAAACGTCACAGGATAGGTCTGAGGTCAAAGTGAAAATCATCAACATTCAGGAATTTTGGCATACACACTCATAGATAACTATAGGTACCTATGCTAAAAGTATCCCGCAGTTACCGTGCCTGAACTTTTAATGCTTAATGATTCCGAGTTAGGTATGTATGTGAAGCTAGGTCACTAAAATTCACATAAGTTTAAAGGAAAAAATTATATAATGGTAATGTGACATACGATACATGGTCCACTTTGGACATACCGGGTGGCCCAGAAAAAAAAAAACGTTCCGAACTTTGGAGCCCTATATATCAAATTCGAGTGCAAATAACGAGACAAAATTTTCAGCAAGTTTGCGTCTTTTCTTTGAGCATTGGTATGCTAAATTATAACACTATACCATCATTTTCAAGCTGGCAATCTTGAGTTGAATTAAGCAAGACGTTTTTGCTTTTTTTGCCGATGTCAAACGATAGTGATGATTGGGTTAGACGCCCCCGGCCCCATGTTATAAAAAAGAATAGAAAAATAGAGCATGTGAATGAAACCAACACCTATGTTCTTATTTTAAATATTTGTGTCTCACTTATGTGCCAAATATTCAAATACTGAGCCAAAATGGTGCTCATGGATGCCATTCGTTTTAACACCAAATCATGATTCGTGGCACGGTGCATGGATTACTGCTGATTACCCTCCTTTCAGTAGATCAAACAGTAAATCGACCGGATAAGGAAAACAAACTAAAACAAACTAGTTCCTGTGCCAGAAGACCACATAACATTTAATGAAAAACAACATTGCCAGCAGATGACAAAAAAAGAAAACTGGTTGAAAAGCTACCTTTTCCCAGGAATGTCAGCCAGGAAAGCATTTGAGCCACAAGATGGTTAGAAAACTGGAAACTTCTTCCGATGCCACTGGCACAGAGCCATCGTGGTTGCCTGATGGAATGTGTCATCCTGAGACCCGAACCATCAATGAGACTAGCTGCCAGTAGCAGCCATGGCTCTAGGCCGTGGTGCCGAGGGGTAAAAGTGACCTGTTCACTCACATTTTTGAGTAAACATCGGAGCAAAAAAGTAATTTTTACATGGCATGCTTGAAACACCAACCGTTTAAAAAGTAATTTACCGAACACCATGAAAATCACACCATTTACTGAAAATGTGTGCCGCATTGACTCTTCGAAGTTTCAATGTTGTATCTTTATCACTTTCTGAGAAATATTGATTTAAAGTTGGGAACGTTTTTTTTTTCTGGGCCACCCGGTATATTTTGAGAACGTTTAAAAATGTCATGACACACGGTGTCATTCAGATACAGTTTGAACAAGAATCACGAGTGCCCTATTTGTTTTGTCGTGCGGTGTCTAAAACGTGCTTAGTTACTTATTACGGACGAGCGAGCGCAGCGAGCGAAGCGAGTCTTTTCAATATAACGGAAAAATCTCAGTGTGAGCCCGGCCCGGCCCGGCCTGTAACGCTTTTGAGAGGCTTTTGTCTCAGCAACCGCTGGACCGATAGGCCTGCGATCTTTTTTGCTGGGTAGCCCCATCCCTTCTACCCCGTAATTGACTACTTTTGATACACCTCAGTGACCGTCATGGCACGTGCCACGTGAAAAGTCAAGGGTGTTCAAGCTGTTTTGCAAAAGTAGTGATTTTGAGAGGCCCATATCTCAGCAGCCGCTTGGGCAATTGTCTCTCAATGCGTACGTTTAAAAGTATTTCGGAAATTATTCATCTTAGAGCAATATTGGGGTCACTGGGGGTAATCAAAGGTCAAAATTTACCAAATGTCATTACATTTTTAAGAGTACATGCATTTATCTCAGGAACTACTATAAAATAGAAAACGCATAGAAAAGTAATCGATAGCTTTTGAACTCTTCTTTTGATAAGGTCATCATCAAACTTGACCTCAGGTCAACGGTTTAGCCACCAGAGTGCAAAAACTCCAAAAATAGCTGTTTTTATGAAAAGTATTTTTCGACAATAGCTTTTGACTATAAAAAGCCGCGACATTTCTATTGCCAGAATCGTGTTCCTCTCGCCGAGACGCGTCGAATGAACTATGATTTGACCTAAAAAGGTCAACTTGAAAATTTGACCTCAGGTCAAGGTCATGACCTGACCGGAAAAGGTCATGTTGCATATCATTCGGTGCGTCTCAACAAGACAAACACAATGAGGCCATCTCCAGCGTCGTATCTCTTTCCAATCGAGAGTTATTGACAAAAATCTGTTTGTAGCCTCAAATGACCCCGGATGACCTTTCTAGAGGCTATCAGCAAAAAACACACCTTGGTCGTCACGGGTGGTCCAAATTATTGTGATTCTGAAATATTTTGACTGTTCCTATGCGTGCACACGGATCTAGAGGCATTTTCGTTTTTCTCCATTGCCTTATAATGGTAAGGTCACGCCAATGACCTGACCTTAGGTCACGGATATAGAAAATCCGAGATAAATAAATTGAAGGCGCCCATAACATCATGCAATCCACCAAGTTTAAAACCTTTCTGACAACCACTGCAGGCTGGACATGATTGCAAACTTTTTTAGGCTTGGTCAGTTAACTTGACCTGGTGACCTGACCTGACATGACCTGGGGTAAAAAATTTTACACATTGTCCAAAATTGATGTACAAATAGATGCTCGAAGCGGCGCGGCGCTACGCGCCGTGGTTTTTTATTCACACGCAAAAAAGCGCGACCGGGTGGTAACATATGCCCCCCCCCCCCTCCTGGGGCGAAGGTTAACTTAATTAGGTTGTTTGGAATCTGCTTGTGCACTTAAATTATTCCGTGTTAAAAAAAAAAACGGAGTACGTCATTGCTGGGATGGGACAGACGAACAATCCTTACGCACTGCTGCGCAGTTTAAAACAAACCTCCAGATAAAAGTTATTTAGTTTTCGTTTTATTCTAAAAAAAATCGTCGATTTCGGGCGCTGCGGGGGGGGGGCATTTGCCCCCAAATGCCCCTCTGGATTCGCCAGTGCGTTCAAAAGCTAAAAAGTATGATGGCTTCCAGCGACCGTCCAGTTCCTTTTTCTCGGCATAGCACAGACCTCGCTCATGTACGACAGAACAGAGTCACATAAACACAGCGCCGCGGGCTGTCTGGTGCCATGGGGATTGGGGAGGGGTTGGACCGGCGCCACTCAGTTTTGGATTCGCCTCCGTGTGGCGCAGTTCAGGGTGAAGAGTGCTGAGATAGGTATAACCTATACAAGCAGGACGTCACGCGTCTGTATCATAGCAGTGACAGAAGAACGAAGAGTGACACTGCGTAGTTTTAGTGACTTGAATAACTAAACGTCAGCAAAGGCTGAAACTCGTTTGAAGTAAACAGCGCCGTGGAACTACGAGTATGTCCACTGAGCTAAAAACATCATCAGAAGAGATCACCATTCCGGAGGAATGGCAGCCACTGCCGATCGATCCCAACTACAAAGTTCCCGGCTATCGTACGTTCAGGTACCGTGGAGCCACAATGACCAGCATTCATCTGCAATGGGGTGTTGTGCAACAGCTGGAGCAGTTTCAAGGCAGAAGCTCAGATATCATTGTGGCCAGCTTTCCTAAGTCGGGCACCACTTGGCTTCAGGAGATCGTGTGGCGTGTCACCCACCATCATACAATGGCTGGCGAGAGAGGAGCAAAGACCTGCCTGGAGTATCGATTCCCTATGCTAGAAGTGCAATCTCAGGAAAAACTCATGGAAATGGCATCTTGGGCTGACATGACGGACCAACGATTCATCAAGACGCATCTGCACTATCATATGCTACCAGAAAGCGTGAAGACGAGTGGTGCCAAAGTGCTCTACGTGCATCGTGACGTGAGAGATGCTTGCGTTTCCTTCTACCATTTCTCGAGAATGATCAGTGTTCATAAGTACCGTGGCACATTCGCGGACTTTCGTGACAGTTTCATGCGGGACGCTCTCATCTTCTGCCCATACCGTGAGCACGTGAAGGGGTACCTGGAGCACTCGGACACTGTGCTCTGTCTCACGTACGAGCAGATGCACCAGGATCGCGGCTCGGTCGTCCGTAAGGTGGCATACTTTCTGGGCGTCTCCCTGAGCGACGCCGATGTGGACGATATCGTGAAGAACACCAGCTTCGAAGTGATGAAGGCGAACCCAGACACCAACTTCCGCCAGTGGGAGGACAGCGGCATGGTGTCCGGCACCGAGGAAGGCACCTTCATGAGAAAGGGGATGGTGGGCGACTGGAGAAACTACTTCACCGAGGAGGAGAGTGAGGCCTTCTTGAAGTGGCGGAACGAAGAGGTCGCTTCACTGGAGTAGCAACTCTGCATGCTAGGAAAGACAATCTGTGCGCAGAATTCATTTAACTGAAGCATATGTAATATTCGTTGGAGGTGAGCTATGGCTAGTTTGAGCATAATTATTAATATTATGATGTTAGAAAATGACCTTATGCTCATGATACAATGAAATGATATTAAAATAAGTCCAAAAAGTATTATGATATATTTCGACTTGCGTCGAATGTACATTTTCGGAATTGTCGACGAGCAAATTCAAATCCTTTTAAAATAGCGTGCAGTATTTTTGTGAGATCTCTGGCTAACAAATTACAGTCAGGTCATACTTATAATGAATTTTTAGAATTTATTATATCATAAATTAGTCAGGTCATACCTATAATAAATTTTTATAAGTTATTATATTATAAATTTATCATAGGTATGACCTGACTGTAATTTGTTAGCCAGAGGTCTCACAAAAATGTTGCACGCTATTTTGAAAGGATTTGAATTTGCTCGTCGACAATTCCGAAAATGTACATTCTGAAGACGACGTAAGTCGAAATATATCATAATACTTTTTGGACTTGTTTTAATATCATATCATTGTATCATGAGCATAAGGTCATTTTCTAACATCATAACATGCATATGTAATATGTATGATAGCTATGTACTTTTCGGCGAGGCAGAAACGGTCACCTATTTTTAGGTTGGAAAAGCTGCCAAACAGTTCAATAGTTTTATTCACGTAACTCGATGTTCTGTCTTAAATAAAAACGAAATATTTCATTGAATCGAATATTGTTTATTGTTTGCATGAGTGTATGCACTACACTTTACTTTTATAAATCAATACCTACGTCATATTCCGCTCCTATATTATTATCTTATTATGAAGAATCCAATTAAAGTGTCGTCCAAAATACTAATAGAAGCGACTTAGTAACAATAATTTCCAAACATTGCCGCTACTGGCCATTCATACGACCAACCCCAGACTGGCCCCTAAAAGCTGAAAAAACGAGCTTAGGTACCGATCGTTCTTCCTCGGAAGCTTAGAGGGTGGCCATTAACCCGCGACCGCCTGGGGGGGGGGGTCGGATCCGACCCCCCCTCCGTTTTTCTTGAATAACTCATGAACCGCTTGCGCTATCAACTTGAAACTTCGCATACCTTCTCCCCCATCAATTTGACGTCTCCTGTGCAATTTTTAAGAAAAAATTTTCAAATTTTTTTGAGATATATCGATTTTAGTGATGTAACTACATGGCGTTTTCAGTCAAAAATGGTAAATGTTTAAGAAATCGCCAAAAATCGAGGTTTTAAGCAAATTGCAAATTAAGGACATGAAAAGACGCAGCTCAACGAGTTCTTTAAAATGGCTATCTCGGATTTTCCATAAAATGCGTTTTTCACCCCTAAAAATTCAAAAAACTATATTTTTTGGAAAACAGCTTATAAAATCCAAAATTTTGAGAATTTCGAAAAAAACCGGAATATATGTTATAGAGCTCTATTAGAACATTAGATGTCCCAAATTTCAACTTTCTATCTTGAATTTTGACCCCCAAATTGTAAAAAATAGCTCCAACATGCATAGGGCATGGTGACGTCATAAGCATTTTCGCGAATTAGAGGCACTTCTGAACATCGCATGTGAAAACAAATGGCACCACTAGATTCCTGGGACAAAGCTCGTCTAGAAAAGTGCATTTTTATGTCAAAAATAAAAAATTGAAAAATTGACTTTTTTTCTTAGCCCTCGTTTAGTTATGTATGGAACAAACGATTTTTTATGCTTTCAATGCACACTTATCACCAGCACAGTGACTTGGGGTCACATATAAACATTACCATCGGATTTGGCGTGAAAAATAAGCCATAAAACATGTGTCGCACGCCCATGTAGCAGAAAGTGAAAACCGTGACCTTTCGTGACCTGACCTGACCTTGACCCGTACTTAGTATGACCCTTATACGCACATGGTACCTTCACTAGGTCTTTGAGGTCATTTGTGGTGAGTTTCGAGCAGCAGCTATCGATTCCGCTGTCCGTAAGCCTAATCATGCAAAACCCCTGAATTTGACCTTTGACCTGACCTTGACCCGAAAGTTGACCTCAATCTTAAAATCTTAAGAGTGCTTTGGGAAGGTCTCGTAGAGACCTTTCGAACGCCGCCTCGCGGGGCTCGATACGACCATTGGTTCTCGAGATAACAGGGGGGGGGGTCGGATCCGACCCCCCCCCCAGGCTGATGTGGGTACGGAAATAGCCCAGGCGGTGCCGGGTTAATGCTAGGTTGATAGGTATTCAACAATTCAGGCTTCACTTTTGGTGAAAAGATATTTATAGAACAGGAGCGATGAAGGCAACAACACAATTGCAATGCATCAAACCATGTCTATTTATTAAAATTCTGTTAGAAAGACAAGACTGAACAATTATTTCAGATGAGCTAGGATGAACTTGGATGCATTTACACGTATACCTATAGTTAGTAAAATGTGGTATATTTATTGGCGCTGATTTTGAATTTGGCTTCCACTTTTGATTTGCTAAATGCTAGTGAAAGTGAACTCACTAAGTTAACTTTAAGTTCAGCGCATTTAAAACTCTACCGTTCAAAGGAATGTCCTAATGCTGTTGCCGGAAAAACAGTATTCCATTGGTTGAGATGCGTTTCACGGCAACGACACGATTCTTGACTCTTGCTTGCCCTTTTTGTTTTGCATGATATTCTGTTGGTCCTGGATATTGATTTATGGTGGTATTCTGCGTGGTCTTGTTTTTATTATGACTGTGAACTAGCAAGTGCTGGTGACTGTACCTACTGATAATTACATTTGAATGGTGGACTGGAGACGGGCAAATCACTAACTTTGGTAATATGTGAAAGCTAAAATAGAAACAAATATTAAATGAAATATTTGCCATTTTCAGATATATCAGTCTACAGCCTTTTATTAAGTATACCTATGCATGCAGCTCATTTTTAAAGTGACCATCCCACCTTAACATTAGTTTTGAGTCGAGATAGCCAAATTAGTGGCCATGGCCTGCAAATACCGGTTTGGGCACTCAAAACATCGAAAAATGCTTTAATTCGGAGATATGGAATTTCAAACTTGCAGTTTTCGGATTCTAGGTAAGGGGCTAATGCATTGGAATGCCCCCTTAGAATTTGTGACGTCAGCGGTGATCTAACGATTTCAAAACCTTATACTAACATCTTTGTAAAGCAGTGGTGGTATATGCTATTTGCGAGCAACATCTGCCGCAAACGCCGCACTTCCAAAATGAATTCGCTAGGAACAGCGGGGATCCCAAAAAGTAAACAGAAGTAAAAGTCTAATATCTTGAAAACCGGTGAATATTTTTCGGTGAAATTTGGTAGATATTCGTTTTTGGTCCTTCTGAACTGAGCTACATCACTTTAATGCCAATTCATTAACTTTTTTGAAGGTGGGAGAGTCCCTTTAACTCCAACCCTTTTCCGTTCCGGAAAACAAAACATGTAATGCTAGACCAAATTATGTAGATACATAATATAATATAATTTTACTGTAACGTAATGCCTATTTACACAAGCTAGTGTCGCAGCCCCACTCAATCAATTAACTTAATTATTGTTCCCAAACTGCCTGTGCGCTATAATTGTGTCATATAAAAAACAAAACAAAACAGGTCATTGCTGGTGTGGGAAAGACGAATAACGCATCCATCTACTCACGCAAACAGAACGTTGAAAAGTTAAAAAAGTATGATGACTTCCAGCAACTGTCCAGTTCCTCTTTTCTTGGTATAGCACAGACCTCGCTCATACGACAGAACAGGAGTCTCATAAACAGCAGCGCATATGTGCTGTCTGGTCTCAAGGCGAGGCGTTGGACAGGCGCCACTCAGTTCTGGATTCACCTCCGTGTGGTGCAGAGCGGAGTGAAGCGTGCCGAGGGACAAACATAGCATCGCGCATCCATATCATACAGTGGCAGAAGTACGAAGAGTGACACTGCATAGTGCGGGTGACTTGAATACTGCTAAGCGTGACACAGCAAAGGCTGACACTCGTTGGAAGATAAACAGCGCCGCGGAACTAAGAGTATGTCCACTGAGCCAGCAATACCACCAGCAGAGATCACCATTCCGGAGGAATGACACTCACTGCCGAGCGATCCCAACTACAAATTTCCCGGCTATTGCACGTTCAAGTACCGTGGAGCCACAATGAGCAGCACTCATCTCCAATGGGGTGTTATGCAACAGTTGGAGCAGTTTCGAGGCAGAAGCTCCGATATCATCGTGGCCAGCTTTCCCAAGTCGGGCACCACTTGGCTGCAGGAAATCGTGTGGCGTGTCACCCACCACCAGTCAATGGCTGGCGAGAAAGGACCAAAGACTTGCTTGGAGTACCGATTCCCTCTGCTAGAAATGCAATCTCAGGAAAAACTCATGGAAATGGCATCTTGGGCTGACATGACGGACCAACGATTCATCAAGACGCATCTGCACTATCATATGCTACCAGAAAGCGTTAAGACGAGTGAAGCCAAAGTGCTCTACGTGCATCGTGATGTGAGAGATGTTTGCGTTTCCTTCTACCATTTCTCGAGAATGATCAATGTTCACAAGTACCGTGGCACCTTCGCAGACTTTCGTGACAGTTTCATGCGGGACGCTCTTATGTTCTGCCCATACCGTGAGCACGTGAAGGGCTACTTGGAGCACTCGGACACTGTGCTCTGTCTCACGTACGAGCAGATGCACCAGGATCGCGGCTCGGTCGTCCGTAAGGTGGCAGACTTCCTGGGAGTCTCCCTGAGCGACGCCGACGTCGACGATATCGTGAAGAACACCAGCTTCGAAGTGATGAAGGCGAATCCGGACACCAACTTCCGCCAGTGGGAGGACAGCGGCATGGTGTCCGGCACCGAGGAAGGCACCTTCATGAGAAAGGGGATGGTGGGCGACTGGAGAAACTACTTCACCGAGGAGGAGAGTGAAGCCTTCTTGAAGTGGAGGAACGAAGAGGTCGCTTCACTGGAGTAGCAACTCTGCATGCTAGGAAAGACAATCTGTGCGCAGAATTCATTTAACTGAAGCATATATATTATAGTTAGGTATACGAGTATACTCTTGAGGCAGAAACTGTCGCCTATTTTTAGGTTGGAGAAGCTGCGAAATATTTAGTTCAATGTTTATTGGTTATATTCACGTAACTCGGAGTTCTGTCTTAATAAAAGCGAAATATTTCATCGAATCGATTATTATTTTGATTGTGAGTGGATGCACTACAAGAAAAGGTTCTTATAAATCAATGCGTCACATTCCGCTGCCTGGTTATGAAGAATCCACTTTAACCCGCGACCGCCTGGGGGTCGCGGATCCGACCCCCCCCTCCGTTTCCTTGAATAACTCATGAACCGCTTACGCTATCAACTTGAAACTTGGCATACCTTCTCCCATATCAATTTGACGTCTCCTGTGTAATTTTAAGAAAATTTTTGCATTTTTTTAGATATATCGATTAAAGTTATGTAACTACATGGCGTTTTCAGTCAAAAAGTGGTAAATGTTTAAAAAATCGCCAAAAATCAAGGCTTGAAGCAAATTGCAAATTGAGAACAAAAATAGACGCAGCTCAACGAGTTCTTCAGCACGCGCAGTGGAAGGGGGGGGCGGATTTCGCCCACCCCTCTTGTTTTTCGTCAATAACTCGCGCCGAAAGCATAATATCAAAGTGAAATTTCGGCTACCTGTCCAGAATTGAATTGCGGATCTTCTCGTGCAAGAAGTAAGAAAATCGGTTCACAACTTTTCTAGTAATAGCGGTGTAAAGTCAAACATCCTGCCGCCGCGGCGCACTATGGTTGGAAACGGCCTCACGGATGGCCGTGGGCAATTTCGGAATATTTGTATATTTGGGGTGTCATTCTGTTGGAAATTGATGAAATGTTTTGAATTGGGCAGAAAAAATTATTTAGTTGCGCATTTAGTCTCCATTATTGTACGTGGAATCGGGAGTTTCTGACAGTGACTTTTTTGGTGCGCCGTCAAAGGTTTAAACAACCGCGCTGGTGATAGCATGTGGAGTACCTCCATGACGTTGTAAAACTGGATTATTATATATCAAAATAATCCTTGTTATGTTGGCTATCGAGTGGAGTGACTCTTTTTCCCATGCGTGTTCAAAATCAGGAACGGCATTGCATTCTGTTTGCAGTGTCACCACAGCAATATTTGCAAAATTGCGTTTATGTTTCATTGGACATACAAAAAGTTCTCCATCGACCTCCATTGAGCTTTTTGGCAGAATAAATCGCTGTTCAATTCTGCGTAAGGGGAACGTAAAAGCAGACTGCGCACTTGTGCGCAAAATCGTCCGTGAAGCGTCATCTCCCGAGGCGTACCTACCCGTCGCTTCGTTAGCACCAGGTCGGCTCGTCAGTCTTGCAATCGCTTATCCTTATAAATGATGGTAAGAAGCAGGGTTGCGGAGTCGTGGTGGCGCCAAATCCGACTCCGACTACGACTCCGACTCCTGACTCGTTGCCATGACTCCGGCCGACTCTGTCTCCGACTCCGGACCCCTGCCAGTGTTTCGGAGTCGCGATGGAGCTGTTCCGATTCGGACCGACTCCGACTTCCACTGCGGGCTCCTGACCGACCCCGACTCCGACTCCGACTCCTGGCTCGTTGCCACGACTCTGGGCGACTCTGACTCCGACTCCGACTCCGACTCCGACTCTGACTTCGACTCCGCACCCCTCGTAAGAAGTAACTGCTCGCCCCTGCACCTGGAGTATGAATATCGTGCAAACGTGTATGGATATCCTGGAGTATGGATATGGATATCCACTGACAGAACAGACATACAGACATGCTGTAAACTCCATTACACTGCCAATACCATGGCAAATCAAATGGCTATCTATGGTTTTTGATCATCGTTCTACAGTTTCCAAAATCTTGAACTGAATGTTGGCAATTTCTCGTGACTACTTCACGACCATGACGCATGCATTTCTGAAATTGATCTTTTTTCAACCAGCCACGTACTCGTATGATAAAATGAATGTCACCATCGTGTTCTACGCCCAAAAGTACCCATAAAACATGTGTCATGCATGGGCTGCGGATAGGTACCAGTTTTAATTTTCGGGGTTATGTGCTTACCTGATTGACCTGACTTTGACCCTGGCCAGTGGCCTATGCTTGACTGACCCCTACATTGATCTGACACTCTTTTAGCACTTATATGAAGGGTTGTGACAGTTGTGACAGTTGTGACAGATTGTTTAGGACCAACTGATGACTGAATTTATTTAGGACCAACTGATGACGATATAATCGAAACGCGAAACGCGAGGCACCGATTGCGAGGTTCTAAAGTCCATGCTACTGAAAGCCCGATTTCAAGTGTTTGACCTGACCTTGACCCGACCTGTGACCTCGAAATTCAGCTTTAAAGTATTCATGTGAATCGTCTCGTCGCGTTCTTCTTTCGTTTGCCGCGCCTCGTGCGTTTCGCTGCGCCTATTTGTTCGCGAGTTATCGGCTGGGGGCGTTGAACGCCCCCCCCCCCGGCAAACGGCGGATGGGGAAATACCCCAGCAACTGCCGGGTTAATCTGACGCATGTTTTGTCATTTGATCGTCATTTTATTTCTTACTTTTTTGCCTAATCTAAAAAAAAAATCATAAATACTCTTTCTCCAAATTTGTGACCCTTTATGACCAATAGTAAGACACTGTGCGTCACTACGTTGATATTTCTCGCCCTAAAGCATAACAACAATATCCATTCAGTAATAGCAGTATTCAAAACATGTTCAAAATGCCTCACGATATCGATAACATAACGAAAGACATAGGCGACTTATGACATACTTGCAATGATGACGTCACACACGCGTGACGTGACGTGACCTCGTCATTTCTGAGTTACTGTATGATGCACGAAAGACACTGGTATACCTATGCAAAGTTTCATCGCAGTCGGTCTACGCATTAACAAGTTATGGGCAAAACATTTTTTCGCGTTGACCCCCGGCCATCCGTGAGGCCGTTTCCAACCATAGTGCGGCGGCGCGGCGGCGCGGCGGCCGGCGCTAGCCGTTACGCGCCGCCTGAATTGTAGACTGTGCCGGGGCGGGACGGTTCCGTCTTTACATCGCGCTCCTTACCGCTGATTACATTAGATTCGCGTCAAATTCGGTGAGAAGACTGAGAAATGTACAGGCAATCATATGGTCAAAGAATTTTGAAAATCAGCCGGTAACAACTTGAGTTATGAGTGTGTAAACACAAAATTGTGATTGCCGCGTTTCCCGCGTCGGCCGATGCCACTTCAGCCGGCGACATCTTACCCTTAGCAGGCTTCTAACTGCCATATTTATTGTTGGATTATCTAGAAAATTCACCATACATACTCACAAATGTTTGCTCTTTCGTATAATGAAACATTTAAAAAAAATCGGCCGGTAACTTTTTGAGTTATCGGCGTGTAAACGCAAAAAAGTCGCTAATATGGCAGATTTGACCACATTTGACCTCATTTGACCTTGAAGATATTGACCTAGGGTCATGAAATTCACACACAACAGAGTTCCCCATGGCCCCCACCTACCCTCCAAATTTCGTCTTTCTAGCTCCAGTGGGAGCTGAGATCTTAGGGGGGGGGGGCGACATCCGCCCCCCCCTTCCACTGGGCGTAGTACTCGCAACCCTTCCACTGCGCGTGTTAAAATGGGTATCTCGGATTTTCCATAAAATGCGTTTTTCACCCCTAAAAATTCAAAAAGCTATGTTTTTTGGAAAACAGGTAATTAAATCCAAAATTTTGAGAATTTCCAAAAAACGGAATATATGTTATAGAGCTCTATTAGAACATTAGATGTCCCAAATTTCAACTTTCTATCTTGATTTTTGACCCCCACATTGTAAAAAATAGCTCCAACATGCATAGGGCATGGTGACGTCATAAGCATTTTCGTGAATTAGAGGCACTTCTGAACATCGCATGTGAAAACAAATGGCACCACTAGATTCCAGTAGTTATGTATGGTATAACTACAAACGATTTTTTGTGCTTTCGATGTACACCCATCACCAGCACAGTGACTTGGGGTCACATATAACCATTACCATCGGATTCGGCGTGAAAAATAAGCCATAAAACATGTGTCGCACGCCCATGTAGCAGAAAGTGAAAACCGTGACCATTCGTGACCTGACCTGACCTTGACCCGTACTTAGTATGACCCCTATATGCACATGGTACCTTCACTAGGTCTTTGAGGTCATTTTTGGTGAGTGACGAGCAGCAGCTATCGATTCCGCTGTCCGTAAGCCTAATCATGCAAAACCCCAGAATTTGACCTTTGACCTGACCTTGACCCGAAAGTTGACCTCAATCTTAAAATCTTAAGAGTGTTTTGGGAAGGTTTCGTAGAGACCTTTCGAATGCCGCCCCGCGGGGCTCGATACGACCATTGGTTCTCGAGATAACAGGGGGGGGGGGTCGGATCCGACCCCCCTGCAGGCTGTTGTGGGTACGGACGCCCCACCCCCGTTAGTGGGGGTGGGGCGTCTTTCCCACCCTGGGCAGTGGGCATCTTACCTCACTCTCCCCTAAGTGTGCTTTAGACAAGCGCATCTCACAATAACAAACCATTACAAGATGGTACGTATGTAGGTACATGTACATAGGTACCCAAATGTTCCGAGATAGTCTCCAAGCAGCAACAATCAATTAACTCAACCTTGGCAATGATCACTGATAGTTATTTACTGATCAGCTTCAGTGGGCCGTCCTGATCAGCAGCTCATGTACTCGGAGCGATAATTTACAGGCCAGTGCACTGTTCGAGTCTGAGCGCCGCCAGCCGCGGGAGCCCTCCAGGGCCTGTTTTATATCCGCGGCGGCAACACGAGCCTCATTACGGGGCTACCTGCTAACTTCCCGAGGATTAGAGAAATGATGTGCAGATTTGGGCTGCACGGCCGGGCGGACCGTTTGGGCGTCTGAGGCCCTCGGCGCCGCGCTGACAGCTTCCGCCACTGGAGGCGACGGGGTTCGTGGAACGGAGTCACTTTATCTGGGCTGCAGAGAGCTGCGGTCAGCGGCGGCCGGGTGCGGGTCGTAACACTGTGCCCCCGGCCATCAGCATCCCGCTGCCTCCAGCCAACACTCGGGATATTACCAGACACTACAGCGACCGGTCATCATTAGCTAACGCCGGCCACTGCTCGTGAACGTTAGTGCGATCCGTCTCTACCTGTCACGAATCATCACCAGCCATTGGCATCCTGATTCCTGTTGTTTTAGCGTAAGTGTGGGCGTAAAATGACCCAGCTGTCGTCGCGCCATCAAACCTTTAAACACACGGTCAAACAGACAAACAAACAATATCATCGTACCGTTACATAACATTAACACCTGTCATAACCTGTCAATCATCACCTGTCATCATCAGTCCCTACCTGTCACCGACTGTCACCAACTGTCAGCAACTGTCGGTGCCACCAGAGTCAGACGCCATCACGGTAACATCATCAAGCACGCGGCTGCTCTTGGCAACATCCATTTATGTTGCTACTAAAACAAAACACATAATCACATACCTACTTACGTGTTTTATTATTTTTGTGTCTTCTTGTACTCGTAGGTAGGTATACCTAACTGATAGCTGCGCTTATGCTTACTTATTACCAATGCTGCTCTTGTTTCTATTTTCAATCGGAAGGGCTTAAAACTGGATCAGCGTGAGGTCATTTACAATCTTCATCCATTTTGCCCACTTCATTTCTGATTATTACAGGAAGCAGTCACTCATTGCCCATCAAACCACGTACCTAACCAAACGCATCCGCCAGGCGCCAGCACCCTTAACGCATATGTGAGCGTCACCAGTCACCACCACCAGCCACTACCGTTGCTCATCACCAGCCATTACTAGTCACCACCACACTGAAAACAATTTCATCCGAAGCTGGCGAATTAAGCGTTGCTCTGCGGGTGGTATATGTGTATTAACTCGCCATGTCCAGATTCTAGCTAGAGGGTAAGCAGACTTGCCTGCCTTATTACTCGTAAATATGCACTGTACCCACATTTTGCAGTTAGGTAGCTACCCAGCACCGGATATTGTCCCCGCGGGTGTCGAGTCATTGGCATAGCCCTCACTGAAAGAGTTGGAACTACTCGAGGTATCGTAAACGCGTACCCGTGGATGGCGAACCTTTACATAACCTGCCCTGAAGGAGTTGGATCTACTGTTACAACTAGATGGCGTTGTCTCATACAGTTTTGAATTACAACAATTTTTTAACTTTTTTTTTGAACCAATGATATGTTGGCACATTGTTTGGCGGTTTGCAAGTGGGGGCGAAAGTACAATTGTTAGGGTGCATCTTTAAAACCTCTGCAATATTCATCACGGGACGATTGGCAACGCTTTTTCTTCCGAAACTACCAAGTGAGACCATTTTGATTCTTATATAGGTCACGAAAGCAGCGGCGACACATCTTTCTGATTTCGGGCGGTCTGGATGACTGCCGGTGACTGAGTTATGACGAAATTTCTATGGGAATTCGATTTGACCTTTCCCACCGATGTGAAACTTTCTCACCGATGTTTTCTAGGTGTGAGATTGCTATAATATAGATATTTTCCCGCAAATATGGTCAAGCGTGGGAGTTTTTTTGGCCCTCGTGACTTGGTCGGCGACGGGTAGGCGTGGAGGGTAACCCCATCTCCTAGGCAGGGGTTTGTGGGGCGCTGCTGCCAGGTAGGCGTCGATGAATACCTTTCGATGGAGGGGTCGCGAGCCACTGGTGCGCGAATAGTCGTGGAGGGTAACTACTCTCCAGAGTGAATTGCGAAAGTGTTATGTCCTAAATTGACTCCTGGCAGGGTGGTTAAAAATGGTTGCGGATAGGGGTACCCGCGAGACACCGGTTTACTCGCCAGTTTTGGGTGAAATTGTTTTCAGTGCAGTCGCCATCAGCAGCACCGGCTGCCGGCGGAGCCAGTGGGCACTCTCGGCGGAGCGGCGCGAGCCCCCGGGGGCGGCCGCTGACGAGCCGGCCTGCACTGCTCGCTGACGGGCCCGCTGACGACCCCGCTGACGACCCGCCGTCGGTGCCGCCGCCGGCGACCATCGCCGCTGCACTCGGGCCCGTCTCGGCGGCCGCGATGGCCGATTTACGAGGCGAAGAGGAGCCGCGCGAAATGGGATGGCGTGTCGACGGGCCGCTGCGGCGCGGCGGCGGCAGTCGATGGCCGCCGAGTGGCCGCGCCGGGGTCACTCGGACCGGCCGCAGATCACGTGCGGCTAATTTGGCCTGATCGGCCGCGCCGGCCGCTCGAGGAGCGAGGCTGCACTCGCGGGAAGGCAGGAGGGAGGCTGGGCCCGGGAAACAGACGGGAGTCTGCACTCTGCAGGCTGGGCTTGAGGGGCAGTAGGAGAAGGGAAGCTGGACTTGAGGGGTAGACAGGTGTCGGGAAGTTTCTAGGGAAAGGCAGTAGTGAGGTCTCCCTCCTCTACGACTAGCCTCTGTGGGAAAGGATTCGAAAATTACCGGACACATGTCTGGAGACGGCGATGTCAGTCCGGGGTCACGGGTCAGCGCCGGGGTCAAGGGAGCGCGATCGGTGCTGAGGATCCAGGTCGTGAATCATGGATATGAAGTTAGTGGCGAAGCGTGGCGTTGGATACTCTGCGGCACGATCTGCGGATAGAAGGCCCACAGGGTTTAGTCCGTGACCCCGGCCGGACCTCCAGCCCGCTTCACCTGCCGGTGGTCTCACCACTGCCACCTGCCGGTCGGTGGCGGAACTCTCCCCTGAACCGGCGGCGCTCCGTCGGACCGCGCTCGGCGCAGAGTGCGTCGGGGGCCGGTCGGACGTGGACGGGTGTCGTATGAGCGGCGCGAGTACGGAGTGCACCTGCGTCCGACAGACGGACACTCGGCGGACACCTGTACCGCCGGCTGAGACGGCGCGGCACGCCGGCAATCGATCGTCGCCAGCGACGAGCTCCGTCGACCGCGACGCGCGCGTTCGTCGATTTCGACGGGACGGTGGGGTTGTGACGATGGGGCGGCCGGCGGCGGCGGGCGCCGCGCTGCTGCTTCTGACTGTGCTGGGTACCGGCGTCACTGGCTCGAGGGTCCGACTGGTCCATAACGGATACACGGGACTGGTGGTGGGCGTGGATGAGGACGTGGACATTCTGCAGTGCCAGGACATCATCCGGAACCTGAAGGTGAGTTAGGGTGACGGGCTCGGAGCAGCTGGGCGCCAGTGGGTGCCGTAATCGTTACCTGTGCCATTGACGATCGATTTTAGCCGACCGACGCTGGGCTGCGCTGTTATGTACCGAGTGCCGCAGTAAGAGAGACACCAGAGTCTCCGCTGATTACCCGTTTACTCAACTGGGGGAACTAATTACGGGCGGCATTAAGATCGATGTCCACTTTTTAATATCTTGCCATGTAGTAAAACATCTCGACATATTTAGTATCTGGCGAGGAGTTTCGATCAATTGCATACATTGTAAACGGCAACTTATGTACATATCCCGACAAGTGTAGTACAATGAGTAATCCCTACACAATGAGTAAATTCTAACTACATAAATGAGTAATCCCACTGACCTCTCCTGTTGACAAGATACAACCCCGCAAAGTAACATTTTGAAGCGTATGCTCATTATATCATGTTGCCCAAAAGAAGAAAAAGGAACTTTCAGTAACAGTAACGGAAATACACGGAACCCTATAAGGCTGACAGAAGTTAGAGCCGTGAGATGAACCGTAAGCATCTCTACCGTCTACACTTTATATCAAAGCCACTCGAGATTCACTTCTTTTACATCAAAACTTAATTACCTCACCTGAAGATACAGAAGACCGCAGCTTGTAAATCTAATTCTACCCGAACATCAGACAGGCTGGCTCGTTACTGAGGCATTGTGCCCACAGGAGACCAGACAGACCAGTGAAAATCTCAGAAGCCATTTATTTTGTGTTGGCAAACGGCGGAGGACGGACGAGATAAAGGAGCTGACGGACGCCGGATCAGCGGCTGATTGATGAACGATTTCACGGCTGATATCAGCACCTATATAGGACCTATTATCTCGATAATTTCGGCTGGAACGGTGGGCTTGGGGCGAGCCCGGTCTCCGCCCCGCCCGAGGTCGCTCCCCGTTGTGGCGCCTCCTACTGCCGACCTCGCTCTGTCACACGATGGACCCCTGAAATATGAATAGTACTCGATAAGAATTTTGGTAATGGGCTCTGGACACGGAAAATTAATGATCATGAGTAGTTTAACCTATATGTTCTATCGCAAGCTCTTTTAGAAGCCGCAAAGTAAGTCATGAATATTTAGATCCTATGCTTTTTGCGCGTTGAGAAGCGCTTGCCTGTTAATTCGCGAGTGTGATAAATGTAAATGAGAGTAATTTAGTGTAGTGCGATTTCTGTCTGAGATGAGTGACAGTTTAATTTGGTACCCACTGGGTGCTGGTAATGCGATCTGCACTGCTACTTTTAAAATGTGTTTAAATAAGCTAACCATTGCCTCAGCTAATCGTCACCATCTTATCACTATAATTGCCTTGATTTTGGAGTGTCGAGTCCTTTCGCCAGATAAAACACAGTGCGCATGCTGTAACGTTCCATTTACGCTGGGTAGCTATAAAGAAGGCTGTCCCAAGACTATGAGACCACGCCCTCTCAATCTGCGATGGCTCTCTGTAATGTCACGGGTTTGTTGGAATGGAATGAGGGAAGTGCGCATGCGCCGCCGGCGGTCGAGTGCCGTCTCCCCACCGTGCAGTGCCGTGCACCGTGAAACGGGCAGTGTCGCCTCAGATTACGGCAGATTGACGGCCCGACAGCGCTGCCAGCCGTGACAGCCCGCCACCGTAGGACCTGTCAGATGTGACGCATTGCTGACCTGTCGGGCGTCATGCCCAGTTTCGAGTGACGGACTGTCAGATTGTGCCGCTCATCCCCTGGTGACCGGCGTGCCGCGCGCGCCAGACGGAGATTCTAGTCCACGGCAAGCTAGCTGCTCTACGCAGGAGCCGTTTTGTCGGTTCGTTAGGATGTGTTGGTTCATTTGGGTGCCCGGATCCACCCAGTCGTCAGCCGAAGGACGTAGTGCTCTGATCACTGATCCACTTATGAATAATTATATACTGTTATATTTGGCAGTGAGCGGGGCGTCGTCCAGCGGAGAGCACGACTCGCCCCCCAGCACAGCCCTGGACGGGCACGGCGCCTCCGCCCACTCGCCTGATTCGGTAACGAGCCCTCCCTCCGCCCTGGTCATTATTCACCCATCTTCCGTCGCACTGGCCTTGGACTGGTTTACCAACACCAGGGCAGTATTTGTATCAGCCGGCTCTATCCAGTACCTATCCAGGATCTGTGACCTGCCGGTGTTCGTGTCTCGTCCAGACCTCCCGGACCATCTCCCGCTCCGGTGGCCGCTCTCTCCTCACAGTGGGACGCGGAGGAGACAAAATTCCTCCCAGTTTGTCCGGCAGCTGGCGGCCAGACCAACTTTGAACGCCTCGTCAGTCTCATCTGGTCGAGAAACGCCGCTTCGCCGCCGCACCAGACCGTCCCAAACAGAACCACTGCCTATGCCCATCACTGCTCGTACGAGCAGAAGCCAGTGCATGCCCCATTCGCCAGCTTGAGCCAAATCACTGCCTGTCCGTTTATACCGCCCTCAGCCACTGGCGGTCGCAGCCGCTAGCAAAAGGGGGGGCCAAAGTCACACTCGCGGGACATAACATTTATCCGTCACCGGGAGGGGGGGGGGGGGGGTGATCGGCTAATTTTTTACGTCCACGAGGTGCCGCGCAGTTGGCATTACTTATGCTTCATCCATCTGATTCTTGCGTGAAATTTTTAAGCTCAATTTAAGGCAAAATCACCAGTTCCATTTCCCGTCCCACGGTGCTTCCACCGGTCGGCCCACTGCACCATGACGACGGATCGGTGTAGCACAGGTATACTGGAAGGTCAGGCACGCGGATTCATGACCTTACCACTATAAAACAATTCGGAAAAGTACAGATACCTCTTGCTTTGAACAAGCATGTGAAACCCAGAGAGCATTTTCAGACTATGACATTTACTCATATAGGTAACATACCTAGTTGTGTGGCGGCGGGAGAGAGTAGGTACACCGACCGACCTCTGGAGACCCCCCACAGGTTCCGAGCTTTCAAAATTGGCATCTGAGGGCCGCGCGCGACTCCTGCGGGGCTTCGCAGCGGCTCTATTGGGGCTCACTCAACCTGCCTAGTCTTACTGCTAAAAAGACTGGCCCTGAGCCCTAAGGACTTCATCAGTCTCTGCCAGCCCCAGGACCCACACCGGCTCATGGGGTCCCGACGTCGAAATATGAGGGAATCTGCGCCGGACCATCAGGACGCAAAGTAATCTCGATCAGGACCAACGTAAGGCTGTGCCGGAGACTGCGTGAGCCCTCTGATCTTCAGAAACCCACCCATATATGTTTTCACGTAGAGGCCAGTTTAGGGCCCTCAGAGACCAGTACAGGGCCTGCAAACTACAAAGGCCAGTAGTTTGAGACAATCAGTGACCGAGTTGGGCTCTCAGAGGCTAATGTGGGTCATAACAGGCCAACATGGGCCCTCGGAGGTCAGCGTGGGGCCCTAAAAGACCGGCATGAGCCGTCGTTGGACCCCAGAGGCCAGCAGAGGGCCCTCAAAGGCCAAGATGGGCCCTCCTCAAATGCCAATGCAGGCCCTTAGAGGCCGGCATCGGGTCTTCAGCAGCCAGTACGGGGCCCTCATTGGCACCTTAAGGTTCGTCTTGGGACACTACAGACAGAAATAAGGCCACCAGAGACCGGTGTGAGACCCTCAGACGCCGGTTGGGACCCCTGAGGCCTGTTAGGGGCCCTCATAGGCCAGATGTGGGGTCTCAGAGGTTGATGTAGGCTCTTAGCGGTCAACGTGGGCACTTGACCGCCACTGAAGTCCCTCAGAGGTCAGTGTAGGACGCTCAAAGACCGGTGTGGGAGCTATATTAATAGCTGGGCGTGGTTTTTTTTTTGAGCTTCGTGACGATCGAATAATTGCCAGGGCCCCATACACCTATATGGGGGCCCATTGGTTGTTTGAGGGGGGGGGGGGCAAATGATATGATGGCCCCCTTTATTGACCTTGGGGGGGGGGGGCATGGCCCTGATGCCCCCCCCCCCGCGACCGCCACTGTGTACACATTACACACATGCCTCTGAGATTACATACTAGCTCATGCAAACTCTATGCAGGCCCCGGAGTTCCCACGCTAATCCTTAAGAAACCAAGCCGGCATACGGCGTCACCACCGGGCTTCTGAGGTGCACAGCACCAACCCATGAGGTCTTACTTTAGTGTCTTAGAGCCAATCTCCTTTAGCAGGGCCCACCCACCACTGCCGAAGAGGGTCTCATGCCAGCCATTGCTGGGCCTACGAGAGCCTCAAGTAAACGCACGCTTATATTCCATATAAGATCCGGCCATACTCGTGAACCGGTGCCAGCGACGCTGACCACCAAATTGACAGAATGCGAAACTGAGCCCTCATGAGTGAAATTTACGTCCTTTGATGGCGCAAGAAAGAAAACGAAACATACGAAAAGCTTTTCTAGGACTTTTGTTCGATCTGAAAGGTGGGGCCAAAAGATAGTATGGCCCCACCTTTCAGCACCAAAGGGGGGGCCATGGCCCCCGTGGCCCCCCCCCTGGGACCGCCAGTGCCCTCAGCCCGACCCGTCACCACCCAAACGCCCGCCTGTCCTCTGCTCTGACCTCAGTCCTGCAGGTGTCGGCCCGCCCCGCCCCGCCCCGGCTCGGCCCGGCGCCGCCCAGAAGCAATCTCCGGCCACCCCGCTCCCCGCAGCGCGCCTGCCCATGATACAGGTGTTAATTAAAACCGGCGGCGATTCGAGCAGCGATGAACTGGATCAGGGCGGCGCGCCCCGCTGACAGGCGGTGAGCGCCGCGAATCGAATCACCGACCCTGCGCAGCAGTGGACCGCCCCGCCCGCCCTTCCCGCTCGGTCGGCCCGCCCCGCCTGCTCGGCTGGGCGGTGTGGAGAGCGAGTGTCGACAGATCGGCCAGTGTTGTGGTAATTGATTGGGGTCGCGGCGAGATGAGGTCTGAGTTGACAAAACATCGGGCCAAAGCAGTCCAGCCGGAGGTGTCTATAGTTTTACGAAGCTGCCGCGTTGTCAGACACCCTGCATTCGTTTTTATTTTTAATGCTGAGTACTTGCCGCCACTAGATTTTATAAGGATGCTTTAGCTAATGCGAAGCTTGATCTTCTCGTTCTCTGTCTTTTGGAAACTCATTACAGAAAAACTTATTTATCTGATGATCTGATCAGACTGATGAAGTAGCTATTAGTCAGAAGTTAGAACCTCGCGATGGAATATTTGACTTGAATTACGATTTGAGGCGCCATAATTCGATCCAATTAAACTCCAGGTGTATGGCGTGCTTAAATCAGCGTGCATGCACTGCAGGCATTTCTGCGAAACAAACGATTCTACGAAAGCAGCCAACTGATTGAATTACGCTGCAATTTTTATAGCTCATTGCGGAATCGATCGATCGATCAGCCGGCCACAACAATGCGGCGTCGGCCATTACGCTCACGTCTGACACGGCATGGTTTTGTTTGCACCCCGACAGGTGACCTCTCACCCCTGCCTTCCAGCCGCCCAATTAGGAGCCTTCGCGGCGCCTCCGCTGGCGGCGAAAAACGCGTGAAGTGAGCCCGCGTGCCGCCCTCAGCGTGCGCTAATTGTCCTCACGATGTGCCGGCCCGCTGGGTGCCAGTGTTGCGGAGTGCCGAGTGCCCTGCTGGGTGCTGGGTGCTCTCCGTGACCCGTCACCCAGCTGCCCCGCTGGGAGCAGACCGCAGCCGCTGCGGCCGAGACACGCACCTGTGACGGTGGTTACGGCCGGTCCCCGGCGCACGTGCTGTGGTCACGGGACCGGCGACACGACCCGGGGACACGCTACCAGTGGCGGAGTGCCGCCAAGAGAGGGCACAGCTTCGGTGAACGATGGCAGGCTCGGGCAGATCTAGGACTTTGAGCCAGCACTTCAGTCGATCTATTGACACCACGAAAATGAAAATATATGCAGCTGACATATTTGAAAATTAAAGTCAGCCAAAGCGCATGCAAGACAAGACGAGTTGAGAGTTCGTCCCTTCAAATTGCCACCTTTGTGCAGTGAAAGACAGTCGATGCTTTTCATGCAAACGCTGCCGTCCTGCTGTGGAGGAGAGGCACTTCACGGCGCTGTTGAACCGTCAGGACCTATCGTCTCGCCGCGGTCACATACCAGGCCTGTTCGACGTTTGCGCACACCGCGCGGACTGCACGGCCAGCCCGCAATGGGCGTTAGACACGCGATACAGGCCCGGGCCGGCTCAACTCACTCACCGCGACGGTCAGATAGGCCAGGGAGGGCGGGGTAACCGTCCAGTCCGCTGTGAGCAGTCACCGGCAAGGCCCTATATGTCACCGGGCTGCCTCGGTCCTTCTCCACGTCAGCTCTGTGATGCATTTTGTTTTATCATTCGTTTGTTTCAAATTTTAATATGCTGGAAGGCCGAAGCTGATCGCATGGGCACAGTACCTAGTTAGTGATAAATTATTTCAGCGCATCTGGATTTTGAGCCTCATTTAGCCACGTCCACGAACGGTTTTGTTCGGTGATTTTAGCCTCATTCTAACTGTTGCCTTTGCTCTGGTCTATCCATCTTCCCCGGGCAGCTCCAGCCCCTGAGGCGCTGGGCGGAGCTCTGACCCTTGGACTCACAACTGGCAGACTCGCCGCTCAAACGAATGACCCGGCCAGCCGCCAGCAGAAAAACGGCGACACGCCGGAAAAGCATCCGATGAAAGCCACTAATGATAGGCCCGACTGTTCGGCGCAGCCGCGGCAAATTATACGCTGCCCTCTCTCGTTGCTGGACAACGGGAGCGCAGCGGCGGCGGGGTTTTTGTTTTGTAGTTTTGTTTTTGTTCCGCTGGAGAAGCCTCCCGCCGGGCTGGAACTGGGCTACATCAGTCCAACAGTCCGAGCTTTTATTCTTCCCGTGGAATTGTCAGAAGCCGAAACGGCCGTCATTAGGTGCCGTAACGCTTTTTGTCTGGATGGGATCCCTGAGGGAATAAATGGATCACGTGTTACCATAAAGTTGGGCCTCATTAATTGTCTTCTTCAAAAAGTGAAACAAAGTTAAAATTTATTTCTCGTAATCGAAACGCAGAGGAAACAGAAAACTCTGGAGGTGAATTTTAGGGCTGTGTGAATTCGCAGCTCTGCTCATGTAAGATAACTACCTATACTTATTTCATCAATAGGCTTTTTGTGACGCATGATTTGTATTCAAGCAGCACCTTTCGTTTAACCAGCACCAGCGCACGGTCGGCTTTCAGTAGGCTATTTACGGCGACAATTAAACCACTCAACACAGACAGGCGTCGGGCGGGTTTTGAGGTCACCGAACGCTGAGAGGCGATTTAAATCAGAAGACGCGGCCTCTTCCGTGCTGTTTGGGAGCGGTTACCGGTACAATTTCTGTCAGTGTGTCTGAGCGACGACCTGCCGGCCGGCGGCGCTGCCCACCACGGCCCCGGCCGCACACAATGAGAGCATGCTTTACGAGAGGGCGGCTCTGCTATTCAGGTAATGTGGGATCCGTTGGCGGCGCTACACGCAACTGGCGTGCCCACATGACCCAGACTGCCCCGCAGCGGCGCTGGCTGGGAACGCGGCCCCGGCGCCGCCGCCGAGCCGCCGTTACCGGTAATTTTATCACGGCTCTTACACCAAACTCACTGTGGACCGTAATATAGATTGTGTATTTTACGGGGTCTAAATAGCAGAGTAGTGCTCTAAATTGGGATTTAACGGCGTTAACGAGTTATTATGGCGGATAGCAGCTCAGGATTTATTCGTTTAATCTAAAATCAAATACCTACCTACCCATTTTGATGATTTTGAAGCAACATATTCCCGGTGGATCCATGCAAACATCCAATGTGCAGCGGCTGATATCCCATTCGATATCTGTTCTGAATTTCGGCAGTCTCTCTGTGTGCCCATTGAGGACGGTGCCGGGGTGCCCAGGTGTCTGTCCCGTGTGCCATCCCTCGGTCGGAGCATCTGTCTGCCGCCGCCAGCCACCCGTTAATGTCGTATTGTGTCCAATCGCGGGCAGGTGGCGGCGCCTCCCTCCTCCCTCCTGGCCGGAGGCACCAGCAGAGACTTCGTCCACCGCTCCGCCGCCGCCGCGTGCCACTCGCGCACAATGGCAAACGCCATTATGGCTCTAACGTGCCCCTCAATAGGAGTTCATTTCGCCAGTCACGCAGCAGAAAGCCATTCTGACCGATCTGTATCAAACCGATGTCCGGAGTCCGTTTAGAGCCAACAGCGCGTGACAGCGGCCCGAGCCGGCCATCTGCAAGGAGGCTCGGCAGCGCCGGTTCTTTCGAGTCACCGACACACATCACGCACTGTTCCTAACGACCGATACGCAGCTGTGATAGCTGATTTCAATGTCAGATTGCTGTCACGGCGGGGAGAAGTGGAGGTGTTTTTACACCTCCCCTGCCATCGGAGGTGGCGCCGGCTGCACCCAGTCCGGCAGAAAGGGCCGCTAAGCAGATCGATCAAACCGCTCGCTCCCCTGCCGGGCGGTCACGTGACGTTTGGGCTCAGATATGCATACAGGGGAGTCGGGGACTGAACGGTGATGGCCTACCTTCCTGCACGCACCACTCTGAGTCAACCTATCAGGGGATACGAGTAGGTATGGGGCTTCCGATCAGCTGCCGTTCCAGTCTGTGTCATGCAGGTTGAGTTGCACGTGTTACTGCATATAGATGCACTCGACCGTCCAGCTGATCAATCGAGTACGGCGAGATCGAAAAGAGCGAGGATTTTGAAAATTATGTAATTAAATCATGATGCCGGAACCTATCTGAAACACTGGATGTGAACTAGCGCCAGGATCTCGATAAACCTCCCCGCTCAGCGGTCTCCCTGTTCCTCCTCACCCTATAATACAGAAGAGACAGATCGGCTGGTATTATACCCGTCCTGCTGCATCGATTGACAGTTCCCGTTCACTGGGAGCCGACCAGCCTCTGATCCTCCGGTCCTGGCAGACGGGCAGTCTCCGTCGGCAGCTGAACACACATCGGCTCTTCCACACGGGCCGACCGCGCGGCCCAGGCCGGCCTCTGATCCCACAGCCGACCACCGGGCCAGGCCACCGCGCCCGTCGGCCCATTGTGACGCCTTTGTGCCGAATAATGGCGCTCTGTTCCGCAGTGACAATGCCTCAGACAGGCACGGCACGCTGCAAACACTTCTCGTCAATGTCAATAATAGACATCAGCTAAATAGCTGCAAAACAGCTCTCCGGGGTGCGTACGCCGCTCGGCGGCTGATGGAGGGTGCAAATTGACGCCTCCGCCGGGAGGGGGTCGGGCGGCGGTCCGTCCGCGGGCCGTCCGCTCTGGGTGGCTACCAGTCTTGGTGCGCCGCCGGGCGGTGTCCAATCGGCCAGTCACGTGCCTGGGGCGTGTCCCGTCATTGCTGACTGTCCGGAGCGCCCCGCCCGGACCGGCGGCCACGTGCAGAACTCGTACCGCGGACCGCCGGCCCTGCACGTGCAGTTAGGGGTCCACCCTGTGCCAATCGGCCTGTCGACCGGCCGCCCCGCGCCGCGACCACAATGAGTTGGGTCGGTGGCACATGTCCTGTATTGTGTGCCCGCGCTGCGTGACGACCGTCCCCCTCCCTCCCCGACTGGGGGTGCTTAGAGGGAGGGAGCGCACCGTTCGCCGCACCTGCCGTCAGGCAGAGCTTCATAGTGTTATATCACTGCAGCGGTGGCTGCACGAATGAAGAACATCCACACATTGTAAGTGCTGCACACATTCGGGGCAACAGGATTTCCGGAACAGAACGTAAGCTGCTGCTACGCGACTTATTGTAGGGAAATCGTTTTCCAGAAGGCGTTATTTCGAGTTTTTACCAAATTCGTGTGAATACTTATAGCTATGGGAGCACAAAAAACGACTTCAGAAGGATTTAATTTAGCAGCCATTATCAAGTCAATTGCTAGTCCACCTTTGACTGACTTCTGGTGAATGAAGTCCTTTTTCGAGGCCCGATGCTAATAAAACGTCAGATCAATATCGTTCCAGCGCATTTACCGTTTATACTTACGCCACTAAGAAAACCAAACTGACCTTTATTTAGGTACTAAGATAAATCAAAAGCATATATTCCGAACTTCTTGGCCTCATAACATTACAATTATGCAAACCCATGGAATTCTGCAGTTTTTCAAATCCCCGCCTCAGAGTCCGAAAGTCTCAGAATCACGGATGTCCAGACCCCAGACAGGGCCGCCGCGACCCTTGGCCGTCACGGCTGGGGGTGCCGAGTAACGAGCCGTCACGGCTGCACCTGTGCACGTGCAGGAGCGTCACGGTGCTGACCTCAGGGTCGTCACGGTCCCGGACCCGTCTCCGGCACCGGTCCGGGGTCCGGGGTCCGGGTCCGTGCGGCCGGCATCCAGCAGGGTCTGAACTTCCCTTGTCGATGTCTGATGTCCGGGCTATCCATGTCATACGTGAGCGACCTACCGGAACTATAATCTGCCTTCCGCTGTGTGACGATACAGAAGGGTGGTCGATCGCCCCTGCACGCTACCGCGGATAGGTCATCAAACCCTGTCGTGTCACTCGTGCGGCGCACCCTATCGGTAGAGAAGGAGGGTGAACGCCCATCAAAGCCGACCGAAACGCTGCGCCGGAGAAACAGGTCACCACGGCGGCACGCTCCGGCTGGGGAGGACAGGAGGGCCGGCCTGACCCGCAGCCCCGCACATTATCGGCCCTCAATGGCGCTGGGAACGGCGGCGGAGGGTTTGCGAAACCGCGGCGCTCTATACAGGAGGTGCTGCCGTCGGCAGTGGGCGCTGGCCGGGGCCGGTATGCGCGCGGGGCCCGCCAGCCGTCCGTCAGGGCTCGGCCTGAGAACGTTCCCGCCGGGTCAGCCGCTTTAATTGAAGCCGGTCGGCACTCTCCTTCGCACACCCAGCGGTCGTTGCCGCGGATCGTTCACATAATAAGCGCGGTGCTGATAAGGGCGGGGTAATTGTGCGACAGTGGCTAGCCGAGCTGCCGAGGCTGACCGCGCTGCCCTCTCAGAGACCGCTGGACGGGGCCTTCCGCTTTACCTCTCCACGCCCACTGGCCTGCGCTGACCGCTCCGTCCCCTTTTCAGACGCTGCTGACTGGCGCCTCGGACTACCTCTACACGGCCACCCAGCGTCGCGCCTACTTTGGCGATGTGACGGTGGTGGTGCCGAGCTCGTGGCCGCGCAGCTGCACGGGCTCGGCGGCGCCGGAGCCGGCCACCACTGAGAGCCTGGTGAGCGCCGACCTGCGCGTCAGCGGGCTGCGACACCCGGTGCACGGCGCCGCGCCCTGGACCCACCAGAGCGGCCTCTGCGGCCGGCCCGGGCACTTCATCCAGTTCGCCGCCGACTATGTGGCCTCCGGCGAGACACACCGCTTCGGAGACCAAGGTACGTTCCGCCGCACCCGGTAGGGTCATAGGGACAGATTGGGGTAAATTTGCTGATCAGAAATGAATTGGCCTTTTGACTATCACAATTCATGTGATCACAGAACCTATTTCAGGAATACTATCACAGTAATTTGATGTGCTACCTACTTATCCTGCTCACACTAAAAAAAAAATCATAGCCAAGGGACCACAGTGTCCGCCCCAGAAGTACACATTTGGGGTGGTTCGTCAGGGGTCTGCCCGCTGCTGATTCACCGTCACGCTATGGTCGTTGCTGGTGAAAAAGGGTCAATCACTGTATCGGCCCACCGCCCACCCTCCTCGACCTTGTCCAGACAACCATCAGAGTTTTTACCGGGCGTTTGGCCCGCGCCGGAAACGAGAACGACCCTGGTTTGGGTTTTATAGGGCGGTGACAGCTCGGCATTGAAGCGCCCCGAGTCCACCTGTCACCTGACAGCTGACAGCTGACAGCAGCACGTGACAGCCGCTGTGACTCTGACCTTTACCGCGCACCTGTGGAGTCAGTTGGGCTTAAGTCGGCCTCGAAACGAGCAGGTGACAATCACCGCGGTCTATTGAATGCCGAATAATAATTATTGGACCGTATCAAATCGCAGATCTTGCCTCATTGGCGTTTTCCCCTTTCGCCCGAGAAGACAAAGTGGATCTCATATCATTGCAGTGCTATTTGCTCTGGGATGAGACCCGGTACGGGCTCTGTCACATACCAGACCATGTTGTGACGGCTGGCCCCGCCGTCCCCGCCGCTAGGACACACGCGAGGCGGTTCGTCGGACACGAGTTGGGACGGCCGGGACTGTGGCTGAACCGCCGCCCTCGGTCCGGCGCCCGGCCGTACAATGTCGGCTGTCGGTGTGGGCGCCACGTGTCGCCCTCAATGGCAGACGGGCCGCGGCGGCGGCTGCGGCGGCGGCGCGATTCGGTCCGGCCTGACAGCGGACTGCGCGCCGGTCGGCCTGTCCTGTGTGTGGTCAACAGAGCGCCGCCGTCCGGGCCCCGAGACGCCGTCATCTATCACGGATCGGCGCGCCGGGCGACTGCGGCGCGCCGCGCGCGTATTCAGAAGACCGTGGGACGGGCGCGCGCTCAAACAGAGCCCGCGTGCTGCGGATGGCTCGCCGCGGTGCAGCCGTGTCGTGGTATGCGCGAGCCGCCAGCCTCTGTGGGACCGGGGACGCGGCCGGCGGGGTGCCCGGTTCGGGAGGAAGTGAACGTACGAGTACATCGTACTTACAGTTCAGCTAGGACGGGATCAGCCTGACAGACTGGTGTTATCCGGCTCATCTACTAGATCGGCGCGGAGTGTCGCGTGCCAATCCTGTCTTTCCTGTTCGGCCACTTTTGAGCTGGTTGTAAAGACGTAGTTAGAAGGTATTTTATTGCGGAAGCTGTTGATGAAAGTGCAGCTTACAATAAGACAGTTTTAGACAGTTTTGAAAGCTGCCTGTAGAATTATTTTTCAGTCCCATTGTTCAACTTGCCCTGCTCTAAACAATCACCTCTCTCCCCTCCAGTTCGTCTTTCTGTTTGAAATATGTGACGCCGTTTCTGCAGTCAAACTAGGAGCGCCACAAATAGGCGGCGCCCGATGGCCAATTGGCAGCGTATGCACGGCGCGCAGTACCCTATGACAAACGGCGGCGGCCGCGCGCCTCCCCGGGAGGCGCCGGACCGAACGGGCGGGGGCTCGACGGCGCGTGGCGGCGCACCCCAATGAGCGGCGCAGGGCGTGCGCCACTTCTGCCGCGGCTGTCAATAGACGAGGAACACCTGTCCCACTGCGATGTGTGGCCTTGCTTTTCTCTGTGAAATACGCGCAGCTGCTGCTAGTCGCGAGTGACGTTGATGAAACACGACCTCGCCGTCTGCGGCTGTTTCTCACACAAGCTATTCAGTAAATTTACCACGCCTTATTTGGTGGCTTAAAATGATTGAATTATCTCACCTATTTCTCAAAGCTAAGTGCAACTAACCTGGGAATGCCCCCGGGGACATACCACTATTGGAAGGCTCTCTCTGACGCGAAGCTGTGCCTGTATTGAAGTCATCGGTCGAACTGACGCGCGCCATTTGTCTCCCGGCGGTGTCCGCAGGGCGCGTGCTGGTGCACGAGTGGGCCAAGTACCGCTGGGGTGTGTTCGAGGAGACGGGTTACGCCGGCGACCGGCTGTACCCGTCGTTCCACCGCGCCTCGGCCGAGCGGTGGACGCCCACCGGCTGCTCGAACCGTCCCGTCAGTGGAGTCGTCACACCGTGAGTACAGACAGAACGTGACGCCGGTGGTGTGTTACTGATGTGACCCAGACAAACACACATTATGTGCCACTAACCACTATAGCGATCTCTTTACTGTCACACTGATGTATCACTAGCGTCGGTACTGGTGCAAGTGTCACAATCGTTACACTTACCGTCAGAAATAAGTACAACATATACACATGAGTCACTGATGTGTATCTGATGTGACCTATATTCGTGGCAGGTATAATGACGCACTGGTGTAGGTATAAATCGGGACGCCTACTGACGCACTGATATACCGCAGCCAGGACATTGCGCCGCACCTACTGATGTCAGCAACTAACGCCATGATACACCAAAGCCAAATCGGCTTCGCCGCTCACTCATATGATCACACCTGCTCAGGAAACGGACGACCCCTAATCGGCCCACCAACTTCGCTGAATAATCTACACATGCATCGCTAATCACGCATTTATATAAAACCTACAAAAGGAGTAAAAACACAGCCAGCTTACGGCGCCGGATATCCAGCTTTGTTTGTTTTTAAACGTTACTCGGCTACCTATTCATCGGTTCAGACACTGACTTCTTCCGTTCGTGCGTCATTGCTGAATATTACTTTCATAACGCGGCTGCGGGGGCCGCTGACTCGAACGCCAGTGCCGCCATATCACAGCGTCACTGTCACCCCATCCCCGTCCCCGCTGCGTCCCTGCGTCACTCCTGTCACCCAACAGCCTCCCCCCGATACCTCCCCCGCCGCAGGATTACCGGCCTACCAATGCTCCGACCGACCGAACGCTGAATACCAGTCACGCACTGAGGCGTCTAAATGACAGTGTCACGCATTCCACGCACACACAGTGATACAGAGCGTGTTGTGGTGCCCGGTGCGGGATCAAAGTGGTACGGGCGCCCCATTGTCCGTCAGCCGATGGTCGGTCGGTCGGGACGGGAGAGGTGGCGAGGCTAAACGGTGCACTGTGGTGGGTCCGGGTCCGGTCTCTCTCTCTCTCTCTCTCTCTCTCTCTCTCTCTCTCTCTCTCTCTCTCTCTCTCTCTCTCTCTCTCTCTCTCTCTCTCTCTCTCTCTCTCTCTCTCTCTCTCTCTCTTTCTCGCTCTCTCTTTCTTCGTTCTTCCTTTTCATTAATATTAATTCCTTGTTTTCATTTTCCGCTTTTATGCATTTTCTGTATCTTATTTATTTTGCTTTTTATCCTTTTCCTGGCCATTTGATCTCGCTGTTCTTACTTTTCTACCCTCTTTCAATCTCTCTCTCTCTCTCTCTCTCTCTCTCTCTCTCTCTCTCTCTCTCTCTCTCTCTCTCTCTCTCTCTCTCTCTCTCTCTCTCTCTCTCTCTCTCTCTCTCTCTCTCTCTCTCTCTCCCTCGTTTCGCTCACCTGTCACGTCTCTGCCTCCTCTTCCCCGCTCTTCCCGTTTTGTCGGGCCGTCACCGTCAACCGATCGGGCATAAATCGGCGGTGCGCGGCTCGGCGCCAGCCAACCCGTCACACCATACACACCAGACCCGTCACAGCAGACACACTAGACCGGTCACAGCAGCCCGTCGACACACTCGGAGCCGCCGCCAAGTCAGCCGACCTGTCATGTCCGGCGCTATGATGGTTTCCATCAATTGTGCTCCCTGACAGGGCGCTAAATCAGGCGGGTGCAAAAACCCACACGGCCGACAGACTCGGTCGGTTGTCGGCGCGGTGGCTCCGGCCTCACCGCGTTAGGTATGACATGTGCATGCAAATGTCGGCACCGGCGCCGGTAAGCGGCTCTAAGTGGCTGTGTAAACGGTCTCCCGGGCGGCCGGTGACTGGGTGGGCGATCCGTCGGCAGGAGCGGCTGCCGGGAGGCCTCCAACGACTGCACCTTCGCGCCGTTCCGGAACGGCAGCAACGTCAACGTCACGTCCTCCATCATGTCGCTGCAGGCGCTGGACCAGGTAAGGCGCGCTCAGGGGCGGCGGGTCGAATCGGCGGCCTGCACGGCCCGGCCCGGCGGGGATTGTGTACGGGACAGTGGGCTCGGGCAGAGACGGACGGGCCAACAGTGGGAGGTCCAGGCGCTGCAGGTCCGCTGGTGGTCACCGGTGCTCGAGTCGAATGCCAATAACATTCGCTCCCCCGTGCAACACTCAGGCGTCACTGGAAACACGCCTCCATCCGCGTCTGTAAAGTAGCCGTGAAAGTGGATGTGCTTGCATTACCAATAACTTTTGGGCTTGTCCAATTTACCATGACCAAATATAAAGCTTACTCGTTTTCATCTGCCTTCAATAAAAAAGGCTAATAAACCGACGCCAAACTTCACTTCACTCGGGCCCAACTCTACGGAAGCCTCTCCCATGCCACCTCACATTGTATTGCATACGCCTTCTGCAAACTGAATGCGTCAGCCGTCAAAACCTGTGCAGCAGTTCTTTTGAATAACGTCACCGCTTCTGCACGTCGCTGTGTGTAACTTATCTTTTAGCGCTCCGAGACATCGGAAATGAAAAATCGTGAGCCGCTCACTGCGCAGCTATCTGGGCGGCTACCATTGTCCTTCGTTTATCACTGCAAGATTTGCACCAAAGTGCAAGCAGCAGCCGCGCAGGGACACCATTTTTCATATAATCCCTGCTCTCCTGACGGGTGCCTGCGCGGCTGACAGCGGCGACATCGCCTGACCCTGAACCCGGTGTTCCCAGGTGCGGCACTTCTGTAACGCCACTACCCACGACCGCACCGCGCCGACCAAACACAACCTGCTCTGCGGCGAGCGCTCCGTCTGGGAGGTGATGGAGACCCACGAGGACTTCCTCCTCCGCAACAACCCGCCCAACGCCTCGCTGGCGCCGCCGCCGCCCGCCTTCCGCGTGGTGAAGGCCTCCGCGGACCGTCTGTTCCTCCTGCTGGAGAGCTCGGCCACCATGCGCCACCAGGAGCGCTGGGACTTTGTCAGCAACTCGCTGCGCAAGTTCGTCAACTGGGACGTGCCGACCGGCGTACAGGTGGGCATCGGCCACTTCGGCGTGATCTACCGGACCGACCGCAACCTGACGGCGGTTCCCGACTCGCGCGTGGGTCGCGGCGAGCTGGCCAACCTGCCGCCCATCGCTGACGACGTCACAGAGGACAAGAAGAGCTGGCGCGCGGCGGTGGACGGCGCGCTGGCTGCGCTCGGCGACCGCGCCGCCGGTACCACACTGGTCTGGGTGACCGGCAACCAGCCCAACAGCCGCAGCCAGCCCACCTACGGAGACGTCCAGTATATCATCGGAACGCTCAAGGAGAGAAAGGTAAGCACCGCTATTGGTTACGGTCAGGGAAGCTCCAACTCGAATAGAGGACGGATAATCAATGTGCACCTAAAGCATCCATGCATGACACGAATGGTTATTGCGGCCGTGCTACCGTTCCTGATACATACTGATGATTGAGTTAGCATCTGTTGCAAACACATTCCCTCACTTTGTTTTCAACCGACTGAAGTGTATATCACATCTTCATTCACGGGTGACGGCCGTTTCTCCGCGGCAGGTGCGACTGGTGCTGGTGTTCTACCCGTCCGCGACGCCCGGCCTGGCGCGCGCCGCCACCGAGACCGGCGGCGAGGTCATCACCGTGGACGACGTGCGCCAGGGCGACCAGACCTCCATCAGCGTGTTCCAGGCACTGGCCGACGCCTACCTGCTGGCTCTGGAGCGGTACTCCTCCGACCGCAGCCGGCTGCGGGTCCGTCTGGAGGAGCGCCAGTTCGTGGGAGACGGCCGACAGGCGCGGGGATCCTTCCTGGTCGACTCGACGCTGGGCGTCAACACCACCATGACGGTGCTGTACCACGACCGCAGCGACATCGGCTACGTGAAGCTGAAGCGGCCCGGAGGGGAGATGGAGCCCGTGTATACGTACCCCGACAGCACCAACCACCTGCAGTACGTCAAGATTGACACCGTGGTGAGTAAGGTCGCATGACGCGACAAAGGGTGTTCAGCCTTCACCATGTTGCTATCGACAATATAGCGATATTTTATCGGCTTTCACGCATTTAATTAAGTCCAGAACACACGATTGGTCAGTATTCTACTGGCGCTCCTTTGCCCCTCACGTGAGCTGACCTCGCTTCACCACCTCTCCTTGCAGCATGGTCAGTGGGAATACGAGATCGACAACCTGGCGCCGTCGCACAGCAGCGTGTTCGTCCAGGTCACCTCGTCACCGGCCTCCACGGCGGGCACGGTGCGGGCCCAAGTGTGGACGAACGCCGACCGCGCCGGTCAGGTCAACACCACCACACAGCCACTGGCCGTCTACGCATCGGTAAGTACAGGATGCTGATTGCATGAGGGTGAAGCAATTTGGCCGTGGAGGAACTGAGCGTGGTGTTGGTTGAAGGGGATGGATGGGATGGAGTGCACTTACGTTTTCAGATTGTGGCTCCCGGAAAGAGTTGGTCGTAAGATAAGATTGGTGGGAAGAATTAAATGAGTTTGGGATGTGGCTGGCTATTATCTCTGATTAGCTTAATTAATTTGTATGATAAACGTGCATTTAATGGCCTGTTGATGGTGTGCTGCGTCTCTAGTGACGACTAGTCTCCCGAGCAATTCGTTCTGCATGCAGACACTTGTAGGCACCCAAGCTGGCATTAGCTCAATTCACAGCCGAGAAAACGACAGATGGCTGAGCTTCTAAAACTCCCTGAAATACACGTCCAGCACTTTGTATCCATGTTTTCCCAGAAGTATCGTTTTAGTATCACCTCTCCCGCATTGTTTCCTGTCTCCGGCACTGAGCACTACAAGCGGGAACTGTGTCACAATAATGCCGATAATCTGTACATGACTCGCGCTCACAAAGGCTCCAACTCACACGACTTACACACCTAAATGTTCGTACAGCTTCATATCTCCGCCACTGCAGGCGACTGGCGAGAAAGCCCGCTGACCTGTAGTTTCTGCGAGCCGTGCTGATCTCCCTGGGAGTAAGGCGGCCCTTTTTTCGGCGTTAAGTCCCGACCAAGGCCGGTGGCTTGCTCGGTGGATGTGCCGCTCCGTCAAAAACGCCCACCGGCCGGCGCCGGCTATCTGCTCCGGTCAGTGGGAGCCGGCGCCGGCCGCTGACCCGCTCGGGAGGGAGGGGCCTCTCGCGCGGCGTGCAGCTGGGAGAGAGTGTGTCTGGGCTCCGACGAGCCACGTGCAACTATCGCACTGCCACCCGTCACTTTAGACACACTCGCGATCACTGAGTCGTGGGGTTGGTGCTGCTATTACTAAGATTGTTGGCGTTGTGGATATTTGTTTATCGGAGACCTGCACCAGCACGGGGCCAGTATAATGAATATTTATGAACACCGGTAGTATAGTTTGCAAGGCGCTATATTTAGAAGTTTCATGGTCCACGTTGAATTGCGAATCTTCCATGCCAAGGACCTTTGCTCTTTTTTCACGCCACAGTGCGCGACTGCAGCCGGGAGCCGTTGTGCAGAGCACGGGAGGTACGGCCCATGTTTTGATGAGTGTGAGTCGTCACGACCAGCTGACATGTGCACGACCCTGTGACACGGCTCCATGATGAAGGACCCGCTGAATGGGGAACAATGCGCCGGCGGGCCGGGTCAGGGCTGGCTCCGCGCCCGCTCCTGGGAGGACCTCCCGCTGGGTGGCTGCCTTATGGACCGTCCGTGCCAGGCTGCTATAATCGGGGATTGACGAGTGTGGCGCGATTTATCGCTGCCTGGTGTGACATGACGCCTTACACTGGCATACAACAACGTACAGCTCCATAACCGACAACTAACGAGCTTCTGCGCGCCGTAGCAGCCCCGACAGAGCAACCTGTTCATGAGCCCGGGAAATATTGCCCTGGCACGCCGCGTGGTACATTTGTGGACACCGGCGACAGTGGGTAATTCAGAGCCCTTTAGTCGTCCGTCATAAAAGCAAATAATCGTTGGCCTGTCGGTGTCATTGTTCCGAGCTGCTGACACGGTACCCTGTCTTCTCTCCAGGGTTGTTTATTATTCCGTGTTGGTGACACGTCACCCTGTCCTCTCCCGCAGGTAATGCAGGCCAGCGCTCCAGTTATGGACGCAGAGGTGTGGGCCACTCTGACCCGACCGAACGGAGAGGAGACCCGCGTCCAGCTGCTGGATAACGGCCTGGCCGGTGAGTGGTGCGCCTCCCATCCATACAGAACACCTGTGCTCGCCCCTCATATACCCCGCACCGTCAGCCATTGACGGGGCAGCTACTTTGATGGTGTGGGTGGGTTCGCGGTGATCCTCCCTGATGTGACGTATGCACGCCGCCGGGCGGGCACGGAAGCTTTGATGTGCACCTGATCATCCGACAAGAAAAAGAGGCGGCGGGATGCTTACGTCGCTTTACAAAGTACGGTCGTAGTAGGGGCGTCATGCAATGGGCAGCTCAATGTAATCCCGGTCAATGTTGCTTATCTTTCAATGTAATCCCGGTCAGGGCCGCTCCAAACAGAAACTAGGCGCACGCCCAACTCGGCTTAACTTGTCCAGCGCTCTGTCCGGTTTTACGCTGCCATGTGGTACACGGCGACGGACGCTGACCGTGTGCGCCGCCGTGGCTCTTTGTCTCGGGGTTCGATGAAATAGTGCTCTCCGATGGTCGCTGACCGTGTATATCGCCTCGTTTTCTCTGTCTCAGAGCCGGACGTGCTGCGCGGAGACGGCGTCTACTCGCGCTACGTCACCGGGCTGGGCTCGGCACCGGACGGGTCTGAGGTGCTGCTGACGCTGCGGCTGACGGTGGGCGGCGCCGGCGGCCGCGTGGTGACCGGTCGGCGGCTGCAGCCGGCGCCGCGGGCCGTCCCGGTGGACGGCTCACCGCCCTGCTGCGGCTCCTCCGTCGGCGAGGTCACCTCTGTTCCCGTGTCGGACCTGAGGCGAGAGGTGGCCGGCGGCACGGTGCGGGTCGTCCTGCCGCCGCCCGGACGGGACCTGCTGCCGCCCAGCAGGGTCACTGACCTGAGGTCACTGGTAGACCCGACCAAACAGACCATCACCTTCAACTGGACCGCACCCGGAGACGACCTCGACCGACCCAATACCAAAGGTAAGCAACGCTCTCTAAATCAATTTATCTAAACGTATAAATCTAATTTACGGTCATGACTTTTTGTCGAGAACCGCAGAAATGGTGCTATCATAATACATAAATCCCACCTGTGGTATACCGATTCGCTGAAGCCCTGTCTCTGTTTCAGTGGAGCGTTACGAGGTGCGCTACTCGGAGAGTCGTGACCAGCTGAGAGACCACTACTCTGACTGCATGGGCGTGCCGACGTGGAGCGAGCCGGAGCCGGCCGGTGCCGCCAGCTCGGCCACCGTCGGCGTCCGCACCTTCGACACGCTGCTCTTCTTCGGCATCCGCGGAGTGGACGCGGCCGGGAACGCGGCCCCGGTGTCGAACCTGGTGGCCGTGGTGGTGCCGGCGCCGCCGCCCACGCCGTCGCCGCCGCCGCCGACCGGCACTACGTCTCCCGTGCAGCCCACGGCGCCGCCGTTCGATAACCGGCTGCTGCTGATCGTGCTGCTCTGTGTGGCCGGGGTGATTGTCCTCTGCGTGCTGCTCGTCATGTACTACTTCCTGCTGTACAAGCGGAGGAAACCAGCGCCTGACGAGGGTCTCCAGGGCTACGTCAACACGGTGGCGATGACTACCGAGCTCAGCCGAGAGTCGACGCCCGTCAAGGTGCCGTTCGACCACGAACGGGAGGGCTTCTCCACTCCGACGGCACAGGAGATCTCCTCCCAGCGCTGGGCGGCTCCGGATATCCTCCAGTCGCCGAGGGGAGCGCCGGTCCCGGCCGCCGGCGGGCCGGGGCTGGGGCTCGGCCGGGCCGGCCGGGCGCGCTACAACAGCTACCAAACGCCCTACGTGGAGGATATGGCGTACGACGGCCGCTCGCTGGGCAGCACGCCGCCCGGCGGCTCAGTGGCCTCGCTGGCATCTGCCGGCAGGCCGCGGCCCGACATGACCGACTCGCCGTGGGGCCGCGGCGCCGACGGCCGCGCGAGACTCGCCACCTCGGGAGAGTCGTGGGGCCGGCCCGGAGAGCTCGCCGGCAGGCTCGACTCGCCCGGAGAGCCGTGGACGCGCGGCGGCGCCTCGCCCGGCTCGCTGGGCTCCCAGTCGAGTCGTGCGGACATGAGCTGCGGGGATTTGGGCCTGCCCAGTCCGGCGAGGCCCGGCGACCGACGCCGACGCAATGTCACCCAGGTATAGCCCGTCTGAGCCTCTGCGTGTGAAAGTGCGCTGGACTCTAGCAGGCCGACAAATGGCCAATGTTTTATCTGCGGTGGGACGGTAGCGCAGTGTTTTGCTGTGCAGCCGCTCAGCTCGTGAGAATTAAGCCGTCCGTGCAGACCTGGCGCAGCTCTGCGGTCCGCCCTCGAGTGGTAGCTCTGTGATCGCCGCGATCGGGCCGCCGCGCCGCTCACGCCCGGCCCATGCGTGGCCGCGTCACGCTATGTCTGTGTCTTCCGAAAACGCCGCGCACTTCGGCGCCACACCGGCGTGTTGCTGCGTATCTGATGTCGGTCCCACGGGCGCGGCCGCACTGAACACTATCGGTGGAATCAGGCCGCCGGACCGCCTGGTAGCGGGGCCCTCACAAACCGGGTCCATGGACCGGACACTGGCATAGTGTACTGATCACTGACACGACAGACTTTGTATGGTAGTGCTTTGTACAGAATACTGCTGCAAGTGCCTTATATGGCCGGGAGGTTACTGTAGTATTTTGTAGCATTAGTGTGTACGCAAGCGACGAGAACTATTTGAGACCTGTATTGTTCGTGATCTCTGTTTGGATTCGTTGCAAAGTTTGTTTTGTGTAGCTTTTGAGAATGGGTGCGTTCGCCTTATTTTAGTGCCCATGTGTGTCCCTGTTGAGTCGGCTATCACCGGCTGCTTCATACAATTTCTAGTCACAAGCATGTACAGAACGAAATATACGACAAAAATGACCAATACCTTTTTTCAAATGGCCACCAAGGGATAATTTACATGTTTTATTTAGGTACTTACATGACTTTTCCTTACATGCTCTATTTCATTTCTCACTTTAGACATGCACATGTCACATGACGTTTGCATTTTATCTTTCTCCAAATAGTTTGTAGGATCTCCCTTCCATTCTCACATCATTGGTCACACCCACTCTAGGAGGAAAGTAAATAAGCTATCGGTGCGGCGTCTAAATACCGCGGCGGCGGCGTCTATACAAATACAGAGAAGGCCATTATACGCAGTTTTCTTGCTTGGCTAGACATAAGCCGAACAGTAAAGCGCAACAGGGTGAACAGGGGCAGGCTGCAGCGCATCAAACCAGCCTGCACAGCTGTATCGGACGATCGGCAGAGCCGTGACTGCCCACCAAACACTCAGCGGAGCAAATTGCACCCGGCTCAAATTGACAGCTAGTGGCAGCCTGCCAGATTGCATTGAGCGTCGGATGAGAGTTTTTGCCGGCCATAACTGTCGCTCCCGACACAAGCAGAGCTATTATTTGATTACGTTTGCGTGGCGATAACAGCCTATGAGTTAAAACGATAAGTGATGCAATGAAAGGCGAAGGACAAAGGATGAAAGAGAAAAGCTTGTACACATACGTCGTAGACGAAGGGCCAGTTTCAGATAGGTCAGATCAATCTTTATGATAGGACGCGCGAACATTTTATGAACAATTAGTTAGTTATCTTTACATAACGTGCACAATGCTCAATGCACATGCATACGAGCATTGAATAAATATTCCTGAGAATCGTAATCCAATATGAAGAAGCAGCCAGCACAGTCCTTTTCTCAGGCAACGCTACCACTTTCCCTTTTCCAGGAGGCACAGGGCGCCATTCCGATGTCTCTGCGACTCCTCCCCTTCCCACCGGAGGAGCGGCGGACCGCTCTCTCGCCACCCCGGCAGCTCTCGTCCCGGCCCTGCCCGGCGCCGCGCGCCCGCTCGGCTGTCACCTCCCGGCGCCTTCTCTATGAACGGTCACCCGTGCCGGCGCGACGCCTCTCCGCCCGTCCTTTGATCACCGCTAATTTATCGTTCCCGTCCGGGACAAATGCAATTCAAATAAAGGCGTGACCCTCATCATTGTCGGCCAGAGCAGAATTTATGGACGCCGTTTCAATTACGTCTCTATTTTCCGCTATTTACGGCCATCCATTCAGCCTTTCATTAGGTTTTTACGCAACAGCAGAGGCGGTCCCAGTCGGGACCCCCGGTGGGCCGAGTCGTTTTGAAAGTGACAATATATGGCCATGGGCTGGCAAGGACACAGACAACAGTCTCAAGAAAGTTGTCTAGAGGCGACTGCTCTCAGAAGACGTTTAACTTTGGGAATTTGCCGCTTGGCCATAGATAAAGCCACCCCATTTTTGTTAAATGAAAATAATCGTTTTTTGTGCACCTGTCTCTCATAGAGTTTTAGGACCTTTTCAACTTCATAAACAAAACTTAAGTAATAAATACTACAATGGAATTAACTCATCACCATTTCAGGAAATTATTGAAAATGACAATAACTTTTATATGCATCTTATATTCTAGTTTCGCCATCTAGACCCCGAGAAGTAAGAGCTCCCTCGGCTCCTCGAGTTTCCCTCGCTGGTGTCGCCTCTGTGCCCAGGCGCGACATCTCGCCGGACCATCAGTGGACGAATTTGGCCGCGCGCTTTACGAGGGGGCACCCCGGCGAGGGTTCCCGTAAATCGCGCCACCCGACAGCCGCGGCGGCAAACGGCCGTTCTGGCGCGTCACAGACGCACACCTGAGCCCGGAGCACGCCCCGGACGAGATGGGCGGTGATTAGGGCGAGCCCGGGTGACCGTAAGGCCCGGAGAGCACGTGTCTCCGTGTCCAATGCTCACCTGGAACGGTAGAGGACTGAGGAGGGCCCCAGTGTCACCCGTCACCCGGCCAGACAGCGACGGACCGTGGGATGAAGAGCAGCGACAAGGTGTACCTTTTACAGTTAGCGTGTCGAGGGACTCGGGCAACTGGCTGGAGCTAAAAAATTGGGACCTAAAACTACATTTATTGCAGCGAATATTGACTGTGATCTTCAGCGTTTAGCAACAACCTATGTTATGTGTTTTGAAAGTGTTGATGACTGTTATTCGACCAAGATGCAGGATTTATCGTTGCTCATCATGACATAGCGTTTATACACTCAAAAGGATTAGGCAAAAAAACGTCCAAGTGTTGTAGTTCGAGGCAAGTGCCGTATTCACAAGAACCACGACAAGACAATCTTAACAAAATAAGAAAACAAGAGAAAATGTGAAAGAGATTTTATCAAGCGTAGCTATAAGCAACCGGCAACGCAACTGGACATGTGGCATGCCATGCTACCAGTCATTAATTCGTGTAGAACATCATATAGACACCCAGATTTGGCATTGCAACATGGTTTCCGACTCGGCCTCGGTGCATTATCAGCATCGCTGAATAAAAGAACCTTCTTACCTGCAAACGACATGATCAGCAGATGTCGCCGCTGCATGACTAAAAAATGAGCCGTTTCCACCAGCCATAATACACATCATGGCTCACTCAGATTGACATCTCAGAAGGACGTGTCATAAAAACGGGCCCGCTCCCACGGCCGACTCGGGGTGGGACCGGACGGCCCGATCGTGACAGTGTCGCGACCACAGGCCGCGGCCGATGCTCATCACTCACACACACACACGGCCCCACCGGGAGGCCATGTGCGGACCGACGACTTGTGATGACCGGCCGCTGACTCAGAGCGCAGCGACCGGTATGTCGCCGGCCGGATATAACACATGGGTCTCTGTCGGACTCGGGACTGGTCAGTTCTGCGCTCAGTTTTATTATCCGGTGAATAGATGTGGTAGGTGAGTGTTCGGCGATGTGCCGAGGAAATGGACGCATGCATATTTCATGACGAATATGTGACGTTTATGCACTCCAGTCACCAACATTCTTCAGGCATTATAACGCACAAAGTAAAGCCTTCAAAGCTGCCATTGCCATTTCCTGTCGGAAAACTCAGACGACAAAGGGAACAGACTCCAGCCACTCGACTGTCCGTCTCCCACAGCACCCGCGCCGGTCCAATCGCCCTGTACTCTCCGGCACTCTCGAGTCTGTCGGCCGTTTACCTCGGCAGCTAAGAGGGTGGGGAGCTGATCTGACCATCAGCGGCACCTCTCAGAGTTCAGAGAGCGGCAATCAGACCTGACTATCTGACGGCGCCGCCGCCGGCGGCCACTGGGCCGCGCTCAGCCCCGCCGATCCGGCGCGGACCAACACCCCTGCCGACCCCGATAATCGGGCACGGGGCGGCGCGGCGCACAGACGAGCACCGAAGCGGCCGAGACAAAAACGACGCAGCAGACGGCAAAACCGCGCCGCGAGTGGCGGCGCCGCTTGTTTAGTATGGACTTCTCGTAGCAGTGCGAGAGCTCGCATTTCCGAGTCAGTACCATAGAGACCCTGGAATGCTGGATTATCGAGACATCTTGGGCTCGAATTTAATGTACGGAGATCATAAGCGCGATAGGGGATCACTAAAAGCATGTTTTGGCGGGGAAGCGGCACAATGGAGCCCACAAAGTGGCCTCGTCGCCGGCCGTCCCATAGGATCAGCGCCGGCCGAGCGTGATCGAGGCGGGCGGGCGGCCGAGGTCCCGCTGTCCCCTCCACACACACCGCACACACAGCACACAGACCTCACAGCGGGCAGTGGGCCGATACTGGGTGGCATAGACAGCACTGAGTGAGCCCCACTCAGCAAACAATGCGAAACCACTTGATGTTGTAGCACGGTGTCGAGGAAACTACTTTCTGTCTGAGGAGGGGAGGATGCTCACCTGATATTCACGGGTGTCGATCCATCATCCAAAACCCCGAACAGCGTAGCCTGTCCCCAAATCTAGTTGTACCGGTTTCAGGCCACTTATTATACTTCTCACGTCATTACTACAAAGAAACTAGGGCTAAACAAACAGCTTAACACCGTCCCAACTCCCAACAGACATAGACATTAGTTTCTTAGTCAAATTATATAGATAACAGATCCGACATTACATCATCGGGGTTACTGAAAAAGGTCTGAAGTCGTACAGGTGTTTGAGGTAAACAATTGTTTACCTCAAACACCTGTACGACTTCAGACCTTTTTAAGGAAAACACTTTTTGAGCCATACAATAATGAAATCAGCTGAAGTTGCCACCTAGAAATTTAGCAGACAGACTGTTGACCTTGAAGGAAAATAAAAGGACCCTCTGATCCATTTCACACCGAAAGCACCTCGCGCCGTGTACCGCTCTAGATGTGACACTTTCCTCCTCCCTGCGCCCAGCGAGACGGCGGCACGCCTCTCGCGCTACAAAGCAGCCATCAATCCGCGTCCGAGTGATGGACGGAGCCACTTAGCGACCGGTCTGGCGGTGTCGCCAGACCACCGGAAGGCGTCCGACCTACCCCCGAACACTGCCGGACAGCGCCGGACACACGGGGACACGCGGGGACACACGGGGACACTCGGGGACACTCGGGGACACACGTGGACGGGACAACTAGAGGGTCGGTCCACCGAAGGCCAGCGCCGACAGTTCTGCTGGGTGATGGAACGGCGAGAAAGGAACAGGAGGGAGCAGTACCCGCTCTGTCTCTATTCCCGTCGGCGGATCTGACCTCTACTGCCAGGAATAGGCAGTGTTTCCTATCGTGTTGAGCATACTCAATTGTAAAAAAATATGTAAGCCTAGCAGCACTTCCAAGTTCCAATGCATTCGAAGCACTGTGCCGATGCGATAACATTTTCCATATAAAACACATATTTTAGACAAAAGATATACAGAGTACCTACATAGTACTCAACTACTATTGTTAGGTACAATTCCACATTGAATAGTCAACCATGCTTCTATGATTCAGAATATTCCAGTTACGACGTTACTATTCCGTAGAACTCCGTCACCGTCGTTATTGTCTATAGAATGCCTATGAGTAGTGGGTACAGGCTCTTTATCATTCAGCCCAGCGACCGCAGCCCACAATGTGTCAGTAACCATAAATCTATGAGCAACTGCCTACTCTGATTGAGCGGAATGCTAAAATCGTGTCCAGATAATTGGCCTGCCTGCGGTCACGTTTGGGCCTATACTGTTGCGCGGCGGCAGCGCTCCAGCATACTCGTATGTGCGTTTCATTATGTATGCCAACGGAAATTGATGATCTGCTTTACGACTCGGTGTAGCGTGTTTCTGGTTTGGCGGCCATAAAAAGGCTTTTTTTATGAAATCGTTGCTACCACCACAAACCGTCATGACACCAGGATGAACTCAAATCAATTTTGGAAGGTAAAGATTTCTGGCTCACAAAGTCACATATCTTCGTTTAACTGCTTTGTTGATGTTCTCACTGTTTGATGCATCATAAACATAATCTGACACGCAATATAAGAAGAATGACAGACGAAACTCGAAGCCAGCGACAGCCCACCGAATTGGGTATCCGAAAGACGCATAACCTTCTCTTCTTTTTCTTGCGTTGCGCTGTGTGATGAATATAAAGAGTAATTCGGCGTCAAAATTTACTTATTTCTTAATGTTTTTAAAATTCATGGACTCTACATCTCACCTCAATCATGTGTAAAGGAGAAGAAAACTTACTTGACCTACATGTATGTGGGTATTGGATAAAGCAGCCAAGTTCAGAGCTGCCTTATACCTTACAGTTCAAAAACACCGAGTTAGCCGACCACGGTGTGCTGTATTCTAACCAGAGCGGGGCGGCCCGACACCGGTCGTGGGAGCCGGCTGGAGCGGAGCCGGTACGGCACGCCGTCACGACTGGCCCGGAATCCGGACCGGTCCGGGGTCCTCCTCACCGATCGCTGCCGTTCAGACGTGTCATCCGCCGGGCGCCTGACGTGCCTCCGCGCGGTCGTCTGTCGTCCCGAGCCCGCCCGGCAGCTGAGAGCGGAATACGGCAGCCCAGTCGGCCCTCCAATCGGTTAGGAGGAATTCTGGGGGCCGCTTCGGGATGCGTGATCGGCGGGACGGGGTCTATTTGTGACAGCTGCGACGGATGTGGTAGTGGGGAAAGGTCAGTGGCTGTAAATGTAAGACTACGGGCTTCGGCTCACCCGTAGCTTGGATTTAATTTTAGCTCGGTATGAATTATCTGACAGATATCAATAAAGATAGAACGCTAATGCAGTGTTGCTTTTCCATGAAGGACTGGCCAGTGATAAGCAGTACATCACACCAAGAACCAAGAATCATGAAGGAGACGTGACTGTGACGGTGACAGTCCTACATAAAAAAGATAATCAGTCATCACTGAACTGCATTCCTTCTTTAGTCTTCACAATGTGGGAACAATGTATATCGATGTACCGGAATGATACATATACGTCACTTGCCATTCCATGTGTATAATGGTCCTAGATAGTTGGATATGTGACTGATAAGGCAGGAGACCATAAATCAGCTGGGATAATATTAACCCTCGCATGTGTGCGGCGTTTTCCAGCTTCTAATGTGTAGGGGGGGGGGGGGTCGGTTGGACCCCCCCTTGCCGTTTGGCCCCTGATCGAGCTAGAGCTTCGCGGAAAAAACGAGCGTGTTGCCCGTGACGAGAGGAAGCCGATGATACCCAATTTTAAGGTCCTAGGTCATTGGTTGACCTTCCAGGTCAGGTCAATGACCCAAGGTCGGGAAAATCGGGACCTGTTAGAAAGTCGTAAAGTGTGGCTGCTAAGGGGTTTCCCGGGGTGCTGATCACGAATATCGTGTTAGTTTTGATCACAGATGATGTCTTTAAGCATTTAGACCAGGTCGGGTCAGGTCAGGTCAGGTCAACCAGTAGGCGTCGTGACGGGTATTAGTATTACGTGTCAACCGCCTCTGACAGCTTCGTAACATGTTACGAAGTCACCAAAACTACTTCGTACGATAGGCGTTATCACAAGTGTATTCGCGGCCATTGGGGCGACGTAAGAAAAGAAGAAACCAACTGGCCCCAAGAACTTTAAATTATCAGCTAGCATGCACCTTTTCCTTGATGTGTAGAGAATTTACCATTATTTGTTACAGAAAATTGCATTTAAAATCTTCCATTTATGCTTTTTTCATCGTTTGCACAATATGTTCTTTTACTAAGCTAGAAACACTAATTAGAAATAGTTCCCGAATCATCAAGAACAATAGGGCAGGCTTGAAGTGAATAAAATAATTTAAACGGTTTTGTAATCTATGTGAAGGCACTTCTAAAATTGCCTGTAGAAATATTGAAGGCAAAAGTTCAACTTTTTCACAAGACGGATGTCTATAAACCAATTTAACTTGTGACAACTCAGCCGGTATTTCGTCGCCTGCAGCCCAGCTTTCCCTAGTGACCGATAGAGGCGCTGCTATCGATGTCCGCCCGTGCCGCCTAACGAAATGTTCAAATGGTTGCTAAATTCGAATTCAACTCCAAAAACTAGCCTAGAAACATGTAAAACTCGAAAAAGTGAACCGAGGTCACCCGAGGTCACTTAAGGTCAATGACCTGACCTGACCTTCAGGTGACCTGGACACCCACCCTAATGCATGGGAGCAACATCAAATCACATGTTTGAACGTTTGAAACCACGAAAAGCTTGCAAACGCGCGGCTAATGCGAGCCGACATACGCGGAATCGCGATTCCGGCCAAACATGGTCTCGGAAAAGAGGTCACAGGTCAAAGGTCATTGGGGTCAGGGTCATGACATTTTCAGGGTAGGTGTAAAATTGATCAATGCGAGGGTACTGAACGTTTCGTCGCGATCGGCCGCTTTTTACGCGAGTTATTCGCGAAAAACCATGGGGGGTCCATCCGCCCCCCCCTACACATGCGAGGGTTAAACCACTTTCGTATGCTACTCATTCACATGGCATTTTGTACATTGTACAATGGTTACAAAATTAACGTAAGCTATTCCTTTTTTTCCCTCAGATACTCACAAGCAGGCATGTTGTGCACAAGACTCAGTACGGAGGACCGGTGGACAGTGGACGGTGGACAGTGGACGGTGGACAGTGGACGGTGGACAGTGGACGGTGGACGGTGGACGGTGGACGGTGGACGGTGGACGGTGGACGGTGGACGGTGGACGGTGGACGGTGGACGGTGGACGGTGGACGGTGGACGGTGGACGGTGGACGGTGGACGGTGGACGCCGGACAGTGGGCGGTGGACGGTGGTGGACGGTAGATGGTGGACGGTGGACGGTGGACGGTGGACGGTGGACGGTGGACGGTGGACGGTGGACGGTGGACGATGGACGGTGGTCGGTGGACGGCGGACAGTCTGCTGGTGGTCTACAGAGCAGAGTAGGAGGAGCGGCGGCACGTAGAGCTCAGTGCCCGCCTCGGTCGGCCGCTCGGACAGACATTGTTCTGTCCGAGCGATGCTCCACGCGGTGATGGCTCGGCCGATACCGGCCGCCGAGTGACGAGCGACCACCGCCAGGTGACCTGGTCCGGGTCGGAGCAGACCACCGACCTGGATCAGGTCTGAACGGACCACCGACCTGGTCCTGGTCGGAGCAGGCCACCGACCTGGTCCTGGTCGGAACAGGCCACCGACCTGGTCCTGGTCGGAGCAGGCCACCGACCTGGTCCGGGTCGGAGCAGACCACCGACCTGGTCCTGGTCGGAACAGGCCACCGACCTGGTCCTGGTCGGAACAGGCCACCGACCTGGTCCTGGTCGGAACAGGCCACCGACCTGGTCCTGGTCGGAACAGGCCACCGACCTGGTCCTGGTCGGAACAGGCCACCGACCTGGTCCTGGTCGGAACAGGCCACCGACCTGGTCCTGGTCGGAACAGGCCACCGACCTGGTCCTGGTCGGAACAGGCCACCGACCTGGTCCTGGTCGGAACAGGCCACCGACCTGGTCCTGGTCGGAACAGGCCACCGACCTGGTCCTGGTCGGAGCAGACCACCGACCTGGTCCTGGTCGGAACAGGCCACCGACCTGGTCCTGGTCGGAGCAGACCACCGACCTGGTCCTGGTCGGAACAGACCACCGACCTGGTCCTGGTCGGAGCAGGCCACCGACCTGGTCCTGGTCGGAGCAGGCCACCGACCTGGTCCTGTTCCGAACGGACCACCGACCTGGTCCTGGTCGGAGCAGACCACCGACCTGGTCCTGGTCGGAGCAGACCACCGACCTGGTGCTGGTCGGAGCAGACCACCGACCTGGTCCTGGTCGGAACAGGCCACCGACCTGGTCCTGGTCGGAGCAGACCACCGACCTGGTCCTGGTCGGAACAGGCCACCGACCTGGTCCTGGTCGGAGCAGACCACCGACCTGGTCCTGGTCGGAACAGACCACCGACCTGGTCCTGGTCGGAGCAGGCCACCGACCTGGTCCTGTTCCGAACGGACCACCGACCTGGTCCTGGTCGGAGCAGACCACCGACCTGGTCCTGGTCGGAACAGACCACCGACCTGGTGCTGGTCGGAGCAGACCACCGACCTGGTCCTGGTCGGAACAGGCCACCGACCTGGTCCTGGTCGGAGAGACCACCGACCTGGTCCTGGTCGGAACAGACCACCGACCTGGTCCTGGTCGGAGCAGGCCACCGACCTGGTCCTGGTCGGAGCAGGCCACCGACCTGGTCCGGGTCCGAACGGACCACCGACCTGGTCCTGGTCGGAGCAGGCCACCGACTTGGTCCTGGTCGGAGCAGGCCACCGACCTGGTCCGGGTCCGAACGGACCACCGACCTGGTCCTGGTCTGGAGCGGACCACCGACCTGGTCCTGGTCTGGAGCAGGCCACCGACCTGGTCCTGGTCTGGAGCAGGCCACCGACTTGGTCCTGGTCCGAACGAACCGGTGTGGGCTGTGACCACTTCCTTCTCGAGAAGCGTACACGGAAAAATTGATCAGAAGACTATCTGAGTTAGGTGCAAACTATTGCTTTTTATAGTGAAAATGAGTGCTGTACAACAAGGTGAGATTGTTGTTTCATCGCGCTGTATTTCGGGTTCGACTGTGCCCTCTTTTCCACTGGTACGTTTCTCACGCCTCAACCCATATCTGACCAGTCTCACGGACAACAGGCTGCACTTCTCCTCGGATCCCTCGCTGCAAGCTCGTTGTGGGAAGAGTGAATCAGCCATAGAGTTTTTCTTTTCAACTATTCTGACTTACTGGAGAGAGACTATGGGATAGCTCTCAAGGGAGATCTCAAGGAGCATCTGTCTGTAGACTCTGTTTGGTCTGAGCAGTTGCGACACTTCTACATGCATTTCAGCTGAGCAGCCTTGCTGTTGGAGTGACAGTGGGGCGAGTCACCAGTTCAATATTCCCCCCACGCGCCGTCTCGGCGGAGCGCCGTTTGCCCTCTCTGCAGTACGGTCCGTCGCCGCTCAGCCGGCTGTCAGCACGCAGTGGCCCGCGAGGTGTGACGGGCCACGTTTGGCGGCACAAAAACCCTCCGTCCCGGCGATAAACAGGCATCACGGCACCGACACTTTTTTCACCGGGACGTCGTAAAAACGGCTAGCGTCTCAATCTGAGATAAAGGGCTTAGCGGGCGCGGAACGGACGGGCCAGAAGTGGGCTCCGTCTCGGCGCGCCGCACCGGTGCCGTCCCGGCGCGTCGGACCGACTGCGGGGCGGTAACGCGCCGACAATTGGTGGAGGGACGGCCATAAAGGACGAAAGGGGACCCTAAGCGGATCACGCCCACCCACTGACACCAGAGACGATTGCGGCAAAAAATGCCATGAATTCCGGTCAAACGGATTTGGAAATTAGATACAATCTCGATTGTCGAATTGGATCTTACTAGTAAAAGGCTTTAAACATACATATTAGAGCTAAAGGGAGCTAGAGCTAATTGATACAATTTCAGACCAATAATCGTATGAAATTTACACCTCAATATGCTCCAATTTATTTATCACATAGAAGTCGCCAAATCGGCCACACTTCAGATGACCGAAAATGGCTATTTAGTCGGTACATACCTGCTTATGTTTACAATATCCTGGCACCATTAGCAGTCGCTGAAGCTTCAAAGAATTTGGTTAGTTGTTGTAACTAGGACACGTATATTGCATTCACCTTTTCTTTAACCCTATTCCTGGCGCGGGCTCCGCCGGGACAAGAAACTGGCGGGGGGGGGGGGGCCGATTCGGCCCCCCTTCAGATATCAAAAACTACACATCGCAGCGACAAACGGCAAACGGCGTTTGATAGGTCGTTTAAAGATCTACAGCTTTTAGAAAAAACATTTTCAGATCAGGTCAATATTGAGGTCACCAGAGGTCATCAACGATAAAATGTTTTGGAACTAGTTACCTATATAACTTTTAAACTAAGAAACATAGAGACATAAAACCAATACATTTTTTGTTGCTCTCGCCGAGGCGATGCGAAATAAGTATCAGATGACCTTCACAGGTCAATTTGAAATTTGACCTGAGGTCAAGGTCAGGTCATTCATCAATGAGGTTGTGGGGTATGGTCATGCTGCATACCAAACGACGCGCCTTGACCAGGCGAGCAGTTTGGTACCACTTACAAGTCTTTAGCACCATCATGTCGTGATTTATTGACAGAAAAACGATTTATGACGTCACATGACCTCAAATTACCTTTGCCGGTGCCCCTGTCAATTAGCGGCACCAGGATCATCACCGATGAGATAATCTTCCATAATACTGAAAGAATTAGGTGGTTTTGACTCGTTTACACGAAGCAGGAGGCGTTTCAATATTTTCCCATAGGCTTGCAATGTAAAGGACACGAGTGTGGCCTGACCTCAGGTCACAGATATGAAAATTCTGAGACATACAAATTGCACATACTGGTACCCTTACTAAAACCTGAAGAGAAGAAATTGATCGGTCAAAAACTCTAGCTCTGGCGTAATTGCAAACTATTCTGAGGTGGGGTCACCAAACCGCCTCTGGTGACCTGACCTGACCTGACCCGGTAACTTTTTTTTGTCAAAATGTGCGCAATGAATGTTTAGAAAAAGTCATCGAGTATGAGCTTTCCGTCTTGCGGCGTTTGGCAATGGCACAAGAAAAACCTGAAGGGGGAGCCTTAAAGCCCCCCCCCCCCGCCAGGAATAGGGTTAATGATTGGGCATTTTAGGAGAGCTGATAGCCACAGGTCATCTAACTTACAGCTTCGACTTATAATCTGCCAGTATGTGTAAGCATGTCTGAAAGTGTGCAAGAAAAAAAAAACGGCGGTGCTTCACGCTGTCGTTTGTAGGATATTCATGAAAAAAAAAATCCTGAGAGAGTGCCAAACTTTTAATCCTGGTACGGCACGGACTCCTCTTGGCTCTTATCATAAACCAATACAGGGAGGAACCCGATCGTGAACCTGAGTACATGCTTCGTAAACATCCATAAGCTGTCACGTATATTTCGTCAGAGCCATCTCCATCACAATGACATTAGTCTGCGGGAGGACCTAGAACAGAGTGTGGTTGGATACATTGACAGCTGTCCTACGGTTATCGGCAGCCGGTGACGGACGCTCGGATGGGTCAGCTGTCAGTGACGGGAGAGCGGTCGGTCTGCGGCCTCTCAGGGGGTGGCGCGCACCTCGCAGTAGTAGCCGGCCTTCACCACCGAGTAGTCCGAGTGGAAGTCGATGGTGTACGCGCCGCTCTCGCTGAGTGCCGGGCCCTGGCGGCCGCAGTATTTGACGCCGTTAACGCGCAGCCAGTCCCAGCCGCAGCTGCTGTTGTACTCGATCTCGAACTGGCAGCAGGCGAGCGTCATCGTGTTCACGCCGGAGCCCGGGGTGATGGTGTAGGCGCAGTCCAGGTTGTTGCCGTAGTTGGAGGGGTAGCCGGGCGACTTGATGCTGTAGAGTCCGGGAGCGACAGTGTGCGAGCCGCAGGCCAGCTCCTGGGGAGTGCCGCCGGCCTGGGCCGTGATGGTGCACTGGTAGCCAGTACTTGTGACCGAGTAGTCGGAGTGGAAGGAGAGCTCCAGAGCACCCACCTTGGTGACGGACGGTCCGGCGGTGCCGCAGTACTTGGCGCCACCTACCATCAGCCAGTCGTAGTTACAGGAGGAGTGGGACTCGAGGCTGAACGCCGAACACTCCACCTTGAAGGAGGTGACGTCGGCGCCGGGCGCCAGGTTGTAGGCACAGTCGACGTTGTTGCCATAGTTGGCGGGGTAGTTGGGCGACTTGATGGTGTACGTGCCGGCGGTCAGCGTGTGGCTCCCGCAGCCTAGCTCCGAGCGGGCCGCACCCACTCCGAAGAGGATGGTCGGGTCGCTCTCCGGAGGCGGTTTGGCCACCGCGAGGCTGACAGCGGTAAACAGAACTGCGAGAGCCTTCATGGTGCTGGCTCAGAAGCTGGTCTGACAAACGACCTGCCCGGGGGCGGTTTTATCCACCCAGCGATATTGCTGTGTCATATGCACATGTGGCCAACAGGGATGTTCTTCTTCGCGCAAGAGGGTAAAGGCGGGCGGGAAGTTGAAAAGAGGAGCTGAGGCAAGCAGAACCCCGTCCGCCCACTGCACATGCTGACAAGCATTGTCGTCTTTTGATGAAGATTGCACAAGTGTTCGATGGCACATTGTGCTTTTTCATTTGAATCGAAGGTGACTTGCGTCGCACAAGCAGTGGCATTTGGAAGGCGAGTGACGAAGGTACAACGCAGATGTTAAATTTCTTTTTACACGAGGATACACTGTAGTCTAACCCTATGATAAGAAACGTTTTATCAAGATTCAGCACACATCTCATACGATGTTTCAGCTAAATTTTGACGGTTAAAAGGACCCTCCCACCTTCAAAAAATTAATGAATTGGCACAAAAGCGATGCCTCGAGGTTCAGAAAAATCAGAAATGAATATCTACCAATTTTCACCGAAAAATGTTCACTATGGTTTTCAAAATGTTAGACTTTTACTTTGGTTAATTTGTGGGATATCCGCTGTTCCTAGCGACTTCATTTGGAAGCAATAATATGGCATCCTTTAACCCTCGCCCGTAAACGGCGATCTGCCACCTTCGCCCATGCAGGGGGGGGGTTGGTGCGACCCCCCCCCCTTGGCGTTTGAAAACGGAGCGTCGTAGAGCTTAGCGGAAAAGACCAACGGATTGCTCTCGCCGAGATCTCGCGATTGGTGGTATATTTTTTGGTCCTAGGTCAACATTTGACCTACTTTTGACCGGTCAAAGGTCAAATTTTCGGAAAAATAGAATTTTTCAACTTTCCGCGGCGATTGCGGCAAAACGGTGGGAGATATCGACTTGAAATTTTCACTATCGTGTTCCTTGATCAATTCTCTATCGTTTGGTATGTATTTCGTTTCCCTAGCTCTAAAAATGGCGCGTTGGGAGCGCCGGAAGTCGGCAAGGTCACAGTCGGCGGCAGAAATTCGAAAAATCAAAATTTAAATTTTTGAAATCTGATTGTATTTTTGGATTTGGAAGGTCCATTTGCTCCCTATAGAAGCTAATATTGCTGCATATTCCCATTGAGGTGACAAGCATTAGCAAAATAGTGGTTCGGGCGCTTTTCAAAAATAGTACCGGACGCTGTTCCTCTTGTGACGTCATAGCTCCGTGACCTGACCTGACCCGGTCAAGTTTCTTATACCATATGATAGCCAATACTTGCCCCAACATGCATGGGAAGTTTCATCACGATCCATCAACCGATGTCCGTACCACCGGCAGGAAACCTCGGGCGTTGGCACTCAGTTTGTGAAAATCCGGCCGGAGGCTGTTCCCTTTGTAACGTCATAACTCCGTGACCTGACATGACCCGGTCAAATTTTTTTTTATCAAAAGATGCACAAGGTTTGCCCCATAAGGTACCCAAAATTTGGCGGCGCTGCGCGTCGCCGTTTTCGCACTATTTCCGAAAAACCTCAGGGGGGGTTGCACCAACCCCCCCCCCCCTACATGGGCGAGGGTTAACCCTCGCCCTGGCAGGGTTGATGCAACCCCCCCCTAAGGTTTTTCAAAAATAGAGTAAAAACGGCGGCGCGCAGCGCCGCAAAATTTGGCACAGTCTATGGAGCAACCTTTCTACATATGATCTGAAAATTTCAGGTCCAGGTGACCTTGGGTCAGGTCACCAGTTCAGAAAAACCGGTACAAGGTCATGGTCAAATTACAATTTGTTTTAATGCACCTGTCCAACTCACAGTTTTGAACTGATTTCCCTCGAACTTTCAGGATGTACTAAGCTGACCGAGTTGTATAACATATAGTTCGGGTTTTTTATGTCACTGACCTGAGGTCAGTAAGAGCAGAGGTCATTACGTCGTAATGTTAAGCCTATGGGAAAATATTCAATTAGGAAAATACTGGATATATCCGCTTCGTTCTATCACTTCTGTGCTTTAAAGCCACAGTACTTTACAGCATATCACTTAATGCTTCTTTATTTGGTGTACTTATCCATGGGTCAGGTCAAATGAAGTCAACTGAGGTCAAATGACGTTTTTGCCAATAACTTGGCACATATTGACGCTAGAGCTTACAAAATGATGTCTTTGTGTTCCTGGTGATCAGCCGAATCGAATGATGTGCGACATGATGCAATTTGGTTAACTTGAACTTAATCAATTAATTAAAGTTTACTTGAAAATTAGGAAAAATTTTAGGTACAATTAAGCAAGCAAAAAGTATATCATTCGACGCGCCTTGACGTGCTGAATTCATTGGTGCTTTTTTTTTGCTCTAGCTTATTTAGATCAAAAGTTATAAGCGAAAAACTTTTGGCCTTTTTTTAGCGAAATTTTTATATTTATACCCCCAAACCCCCCTAAATATTGACCTAGAGCAACCAAATTTGCACAGGGGCGAGAGCTCCAGAGGGCCCACCTACCTACCTACCAAATTTGGTGTTTCTAGGTGCCATAGAAGCCAATGGCGAGGGGGTTGCATCAACCCCCCCTGCCAGGCCGTGTTATGAAAAATGCCCTGCCAGGGCGAGGGTTAAGTGCGGCAGACGTTGCGCGCAAAGCAGTATATACCCACTGAATTCTATATATACCACCATGTGTGGACGATAGCGTTAGTATAAGGCTTAAACTCGTAAGAACTCCGCTGACGTCACAAATTCTAGGTGGCATTCAAATGCATTAGCCCCTTAGAATCTGAAAATTACAAGTTTGAAATTAGATATCTCCGAATTAAAGTAATTTTCGATGTTCTGAGGGCTAGGTACATGACTGATCCCTAATCTTTCTCAAGTGATCCTTATAAAAACATATATGTACACAAAGTATGGACTCGGGAACATACTACATGCCTCCTGTATTGTATATGCTACACCTTCCTGCAATAGAGAGATACCTAGATTCCCTGACACTAAGGGCGTTGTAAAGTTACGACAATATGCAGGGGTTGAATTATGATGTCATAAGTCAGTGATGTAACCGGAACCTAAAATGCAGTTGGCGTCACTAGTTTCAAATGATATCAAAGGTCAGGCTTGCCGGGTTTCATCTCTTTATCTTTAACTGCAGACGTTGCGAGCAATCACGAGAAAACCATTAGGTGTTACCGACTTCTCCATTTCCCCCACTTCTGCTGGACGTTATGTCTGTATGCTAGGAAATTTTCTACCAAATTCGTAAAAACATTACCAAAATTAATTTTATAAGACACCTTTCTTTGCTGAATAATTAGGTTATTTAAATATACGACTTTAGACCTGCACGGAACCGACACTTGTTGGGGTGCAAGGTAAGCGTGGCGTCTTGTCAGGAAGTCTCTGACATGCAGGTACAAGTGATCCACATCTGTTGAGTTCGACGTGACGCATAGTGTCGCCAAGATCAGCACTTCCTCCACTGAAAAGACGAGCACAAGTGGTACATTCGCGTGTCTCTTTTTGCTTGGTTCAGCGATCGCACTCCGAAGGTGGGTGTCTCATTGCTTCTCAATGACACAGCAGACAGGAGTTTCTCATAAAAGGCGGTGGCGGGGTAGCTGTGGCATTCGGGCTCCTTCTCCGCCACTGAGAAGCAGCACTGACGGCATCATGAGGGTCCTGCTGCTGAGCGCCATGCTGGCGGTGACGGCTGCCAAGCCGCGGCAGGTATCTCCCCTGGACCAGTGGGTCACCGAAGCTCCCGCCGCGGGCCGTAAACCTGAGGGACAGTGGGTCACTGACGGACCCGCCTCCGGCAGTCGCAAGCCGGAGATCCCTGTCGATGACAACTTTGAGTACCGCAACCCGTCAGTCACCGACGACGGCCTTGAGCTGTTCGAGTCGGACATGGTGCTGACAGCCGAGCAGCGCGACGGCCGTCAGGCGGCCACCAACCTCTGGACCAGCCCGGTCAGCTTCGCCATTAGCTCCAGCTCAGCGGCGGACCGGGACGCCATCCTGGCCGGAGTTCAGCACTGGCGGGACCACACATGCATCCAGTTCAACGAGGTGGCCGAGGGGTCCAGCGTACCGCACATCAACGTCATCAAGTCGTCCGGCTGCTGGTCCTACGTCGGTAAGATCACAAGCTCCGGGGGCCAGTCCCTGAGCATCGGTTCCGGCTGCACCGGCCTGGGCACGGTGGTCCACGAGTTCGGCCACGCCATGGGCCTGTCGCACCAGCAGTCGCGCAACGACCGCGACAACTACGTCACCATTCTCTTCGACAACATCCAGGATGGAAAGGAGGGCAACTTCGGGAAGCGGTCCACGGCGAACAACTACTCGGTGCCGTACGACCTGACCTCGGTGATGCACTACGGCGCTGCCTACTTCACCAAGAACGGCCAGGACACCATCCGTGTCAACAACTTCCTGCAGGGAGGTCTGATCGGCCGCCGTGGGGGACTGTCGCACCGTGACAAGCAGATCGCCAACGCCATGTACAACTGCGCCGGTAGCTGCTCCAGCCCTCCCACCTGCCAGAACGGCGGCTTCGTCGGCAAGAGCTGCACCTGTGTTTGCCCGCCCAACACCTCCGGCGCCAACTGCGAGACGCTCAACGGCGGGTACTACCCGGATATCGACTGCGGGAACATCGACATGACGCAGCCGGGCACCATCAAGTCTCCCAACTACCCCAACAACTTCCCCAAGAACGTCGTCTGCTGGTGGGTCATCAACGCGCCGGCCGGCCAGCAGGTCAAGGTCACCGTCACCGACATGAAGATGTTGTACCGCTCCAACGGCAACTGCTACTGGGACCACCTCGCCATGCGCTATTCGGGCAGCGACCATGTCAACGACCAGAAGGCGTGCGACGCAGAGCTGCAGGGTCAGAGCTTCACCTCCACCGGAAACCGCTTCATCGTCCAGTTCAAGTCGGGTAACTACGGCTGGCACCGCGGCTTCTCGGCTAACGTCGAGTTCCTCGGCACCCCAGCCACCACGGCCTCCACGACCACGACCACAGCTGGCACGACCCCGTCCACTGGAACGGTGCCTCCCGGCAACTGCGGGGGTGCTCGTTGAGTGACAGATCAGGTAGCTGCGCCGCCGGGTCGCGATGGCAGGGAGTATAGCCCCCGGTCGGTGGACCAAGCGGTAGGCCAACAGTGTCCCGGTCGCAGCAGAGGCACTGGACCGGCTGGATTGTTGTCAGACAATTTCACCGCACGGCAAAATAAACGGATAACATGCTGAGAGCAGGGGTTTGTCCGTTGTCACGCAAACCGCGTACTATACCTACAACCTGTAAACATATATGCATATATATATACATATATGTATAGGCATTATATGTATATAATAACCGTTTTCACGACAGCCATCTGGTACACATTTGGTGCACGTTTGGTGCAGATTAGGTGCAGATTTGGTCAAGTTCGGTTCAGTTCGTCTCTTAGTAGCTATCAGGGTTGCACTAATTGCTTATATTCCTGCTTTGTCATATTATCAGAGAGTATCATCGATCAAAACACTAAGATAAATTAATAAAATAAAGATATTTGCTGTAAAAGAGATAAGGTGCAGATTTGGTCAAATTAGGTGCACTCGCCGGATATCCCGTCGTGAAAACGGCTATTACCTATGCCTACCTATACCTATATAAAAGAGCGTACCCATAGGGCTTTGGCACCTCTTGGGATGCCACATATATTAATTTACTACTCGAGGGGGTTGTCACATATGACGAGCATCGCCTGTCAGTCATACCTACAAAGCGTCCGGAAATTATTTGCCCATCCATCAGCTCGCCGCCATAATTATTAACCCGCGCCCAAGTGTGGGGGGTGTTTGAACACCCCCCCCCCATATGGTTTTTCGCAGATATCTCAAAAACGGCGGCGCGGAGCGCCGCCGTATCTGGTACACTTTATCATACATCAAGTCTACACATGTTGTGAAAATTTCAGACCAAGGTCATTCAAGGTCAGGTCACCAGGTCACTTGAAGTGACCTCACCTCATAAAAAGTTTCAATGTCTGCCATAGCTACACCGAGTGACCGATCACTTTGAAACTTTCAGCGATTGATGAGGGTAACAGTACCTATAAAATGTATATCTCGGAATTTTGATATCGGTGACCTAAGGTCAGGTCAATTTTGCGGCCTCTCCATTATAAGTCAATGGGAGAAAATTGAAAAGCGTCTGTTTTGCACGAACGCTATTCTAGACACTCTCAAACATCGAGATGTAGGTAAAATTGACACACTGAACCGGAAAATGGCAACTGTGACCCCTCGTTATGTCCCCGAGGTCATCTCAGGTCACGAACAGAAGCTAACAGTTTTTCGCTCATAACTTCTGATAGAGGCGTGTTAGAGCGCTGAAAACACCTTAGATGTGTTCGGCTCGACGTTGCGGATCGACTGATATGGAACATGACCTTTTCCGGTCAGGTCATGACCTTGACTTGAGGTCAAATTTTCAAGTTGACCTTTCAAGGTCAACTTATAAATCATTCGACGCGTCTCGACGAGAGGAACACGATTCTGGCAAAAGTAATGTCATGGCTCTTTTGAGTCAAAAGTTATCGCCGAAAAACCGATTTTCGTAAAAACGGCTATTTTTGGAGTTTGCCCTCTGGAGGCTAAACCGTTGACCTGAGGTCAAATCTGAGAAAATTAATCAGAAAGGTGTGTAAAAGGGCTATCGAGTGCGCTTTTCCGCGGCGCTGTAGCTCTATCGGTTCCCGAGATAGCCGTTGGCAGTTTCCAAAATGTTGAAATAGTCAACATTTTACCTTTGGTGACCTCTGGTGACCTGACCTTTGACCTGACCCAAAGAATGACCGAAGTGTTTTCGTCCTTATTTTGGACGTTCTTTCGATTGCCGCTTACCGCGTGTCGCTACGTGGCCCAGGAGCCGAGTTAGAAGGGGGGGGGGGTGTTCAAACACCCCCCCACACCAGGTCGTGGAAAATTCAGACTGACACTGGGGCGCGGGTTAAACAAGAAGCCCCCGGGTAAGGATTTATTTACCGATTTGTCCCGTACCCTGTCCTGTCCTGCCCATTCCCTCATCCTCTTTGGCAGTCCATAGATCAAGATGTCCAGAGTCTTCGCACTGATGTTCAGCCATATTTCACAGGTTCCTCTAAAGTCCGTTTTCTGTGGGAGCTGGTTCAATCTTGCTGGGCTCCTCCTTCATGATTCCCCAGGTTTCGATTGGGCCGATTGGGATTAGGAGAGGATTCAACTTGACTTCCTACCTACTTCATTCCAGTCTTCACCATAACTTCAGCGCGATGACGCTTTGACAAAGAGTTTCTTTCGAAACACACGGTGGGATTATAGCTGAATGAACAAGGGCCAGATAATTTCAGGACGCCCTGTTCACGGCGAGCAATGGTGTTGTGAGACACACCGAAAGGAAAAGTCACTCACAACAAATCAATGCTTCACGTCCGCCTGCGACCCCTCGGACAGACAGGTGGAGGAGGGTCATGCTGCATATCTTTCGTTTCAACAGCTCTGCAATGAGTTAATTGGTGCACCTTCCGACACGCTGGCTTAATTTGATCAAATGAGCTAATTGCCGTCATGTATGGCGTCCCACAAGGTCCGAAAAGCAACAGAGAATTGATTATAATGCTTGGGAGATGGGTCGATGCTTTTCAGAACGGCACCGGGTTAGGCATATTGTTTTCTATGCTGATTGCTAACTCTAGCCGGCCGAGGGGATCTTGCCTTGCCATATTTCACATCGGTCGTGAGAGCCTCAATCCTCCCATGTGATTGGTTTCTGTGGGAATCAACACAGACCGTCTCAAACATACAAAATTTGCAGACAGCGGTGTAGCCGCAACTGGTTGCTGCTGTCATCTGAAGTAAAACTGCGGGGTCACTCGCCGCGCCTGGGAGCGTCCGTCCGATTCGCACGGTGCATGACAGATGGGAGCGCTGCAAGCAGAGCTCGGGGAGGGGTGCGGGGGTGATCTTCCGACCAGTGTGGTGAGTTTTGACCACTCGGTGAGCGCCTGTGGCCGCAGCGGCGCCACGGCACCAGCACTGGTTCCCAGTCGCTGAACACAGACGGCCGGCTGGGGCTGCGGCGGCTGGAGCTGGACAGCGCCGGGCGGAGGGGAGGGACAGGCCACAGCGTCGCGTCGGTTTCCAGCCGGCCGGGAACGCTCCTCCGTCCGGCGGTCACATCGGCTTTCAGCGGCGACAAAGCCGACGTCGAGCCGCCCTCTTAGTCCAGAAGATCGCACTCGATTCCTTTCAGATGGCCACTCAGGGCCGTCAAGGCCGTCGGACGCATCTCAGTGTACCCTTCCAGCGGCCGCAACAAAAACCCAGACAGCCGGCCCGGCACCATCTGAATCTGTCCGGACGGGGTCCCAGCACGAGACGTCCACAGTCCATCTAGAGCGGTGGTATCTTCCCCCAGGGCAGCCTATCGCATCACACCATCAATAACGCGCCGACACTGCGGCTCCGGAGATCGAGCTGAATTCAAAGCAGCGGACAGTCAGGAATGATAGAGTGACAGCTGAATGCAGATTATGCAGCGGCTTGTTTTTGCAGATGTTCATGGGAGAAGGATCAAGACGTCATGGTGGAAGAAAATAGAAAAACGGGATTAGTTTTGCGCACTCTATGGGCTGCGATTCACCTCGGATATATTGTGTTTGAGGTGTAGGTAGGTAGGCATTCACTAGACATTCACCATAATCAGCATGAATATTATTATCGAAAATAGCACTGTGGTTGATACACATGTGGATTCATGCATATTCATTCATATTGCCTTTGATAATTTGTACCTACAAAAATAAAAGTGCAAATACTTAGACATGGTGCATCAAATATAATACCTAGAACAATTCTCTGATATGCTGACTAAGCACATCACACACGTTCCTGGTATGAACGAGTAAGCACACCATGTTGGCGGTCTTATCGACTCGACAGCAGGAATCTGAAGCCCGCTTCAGTCGTTCCGGACTCGCAGCCGCGCCAGTGCAGTTCGCAGCGGCGCCCATGCCGGTCGGACTGACCGACCTCCCATGCTTAACCCTCGCCGGACCTATTGGTTTTCTACATACGCGCCGGCCGAGGGGGGGGCGGGTACAACCCCCCTCGCCGTTTCGCCTCTGGTGGAGCTGGCGCGTCGCGGAAAAAAACGAGCGTGTGCGCCGTTACGAGACGCAGAGATTGGTACCCGATTTTAAGGTCCTAGGTCAACCGGTGACCTCTGAGGTCAGGTCAAGTGCCTCAAGGTACGGTTCAGTTTTTGGTGAATAACTTCGCAAAAAACGGCCACAGAGCGTGGCAGCATCGTGTTCGCCTCGCTCAGGCACGTCGAATGATATACTTTTTGTCCGAGTCAGGTCAACTTGGGGTGTTAACCTCAGGTCAAGGTCAGGTCAGCACCCCAGGTCACGAAGTTGGTCGAAAGAGGTCATGTCGCATATCATTCGATTCGGCAGGTCTTCCTGAGTCCATTGGTGGCTTTCCCGACTCGCTAGCTCAATTTGAGCAAGAGTTATCGACGAAAAACGAATATGACCTTGATGACGTCATAAATGACGTCACGCAAGGTCAACATTGCAAAAGTGACGCATCTAACCTTGCAAGGAGTGCAGCAAATCACGATTCTTTGTGCTTGAGATAGTTGGAGATCGTTCCCGGCGCCAGAATATCAGTTTTCATTTTTCCCCATTGACTTATCCCTCGCATGTGTAGGGGGGGGGGGTCGGATGGACCCCCCCATGGTTTTTCGCGAATAACTCGCGTAAAAAGCGGCCGATCGCGACGAAACTTTCAGTACCCTCGCATTGATCAATTTTACACCAACCCTGAAAATTTCATGACCCTGACCCAAATGACCTTTGACCTGTGACCTCTTTTCCGAGACCATGTTTGGCCGGAATCGCGATTTCGCGTATGTCGGCTCGCACTAGCCGCGTGTTTGCAAGCTTTTCGTGGTTTCAAACGTTCAAACATGTTAATTGATGTTACTCCCGTGTGTGTCAAGGTCACCTGAAGGTCAGGTCAGGTCATTGACCTTTGGTGACCTCGGGTGACCTCGGTTCACTTTTTCGAGTTTTACATGTTTCTAGGCTAGTTTTTGGAGCTGAATTCGAATTTAGCAACCATTTGAACATTTACGAAGTAGTTTTGGTGACTTCGTAACATGTTACGAAGCTGTCAGAGGCGGTTGACACGTACTACGAATACCCGTCACGACGCCTACTGGTTGACCTGACCTGACCTGACCCGACCTGGTCTAAATGCTTCAAGACATCATCTGTGATCAAAACTAACACGATATTCGTGATCAGCACCCCGAAAAACCCCTTAGCAGCCACACTTTACGACTTTCTAACAGGTCCCGATTTTCCCGACTTTGGGTCATTGACCTGACCTGGAAGGTCAACCAATGACCTAGGACCTTAAAATTGGGTATCATCGGCTTCCTCTCGTCACGGGCAACACGCTCGTTTTTTCCGCGAAGCTCTAGCTCGATCAGGGGCCAAACGGCAAGGGGGGGGGTCCAACCGACCCCCCCCCCCCTACACATTAGAAGCTGGCAAACGCCGCACACATGCGAGGGTTATAATGGTGAGGTCACGAAAATGACCTGACCTCATATGACCTTCAGGAAAAATCCGGGATATAGAAGTTGTGAGGCTCATAATGGATACTAGATCCTGCAAGTTTCATTTCCCTGTGACATCTCCTCTGGCAGTAAGGGCGTTGCGAAGTTGCGACATCTGAAGACCGTGCAGAGGTTCACTTATGACGTCATAGGTCAGTGACCTGACCTGACCCAAAAATGCGGTTGGTGTCAAAAGATCCGGCTTGAATCAAAGGTCAGGTATGCCAAGTTTCAGCTCTCTATCGCCAGCGTGCTCGGAGCTATCGCAAAAAACCCTATGGGGGGGGGGGGGGGCGGCACCCGCCCCCTCCCCTCGGCCGGCGAGGGTTAAAACCGTCGCCCCGTTGGGGGGGGGGGGGCATTTTGGCCCCCCTGTGGTTTTTCCTGAATAGCAAGAAAACGGCTGCGCGCAGCGCCGCCAAATTTTTAGTACCTTCCTGGGCATCAATTTGACACCTTCACACCAAATTTCAAGTCTTAGGTCGCCTTAGGTCAGGAGTTATTGAGGTCAAACTGAGGTAATGTTCGAGCAAAAATGAGCAAAAAACATGCAATCTTGAAACGCTCACCAAATCTACAGTTATCAAGCAATTTCAAAGTTTTTTTATATGGTCTAGTAGACAAAAAGCGGCGCTACAAAATTGCTATCTCGGATTTTCAAAATTTTGGGTTTTTGACCCCAAAAAATTCAAAAAATTGAATTTTGTAGGAAAACTAAAAAAACATCCAAAAATTTTCCGAATTTCGAAAAAAACCGGAATATATGTGATAGTCCCTGCGCTCTTCTATAAACATACCAAAATTCAGATCGATATCTCGTTTTTTGGCCAAGTTATAGCGAAAAAACTGTTCAAAAATGATGACGTCAAATTTTTGAACTCAATTTTTAGCGATTCTAGACCTCGTACGGCAAAACAAAGACCACCATTGAACTCCCCGTGACGAGCTGCATCGATTCGATACCCATTTTATGCAAAAATATCAACTTTGAAGTTTGACCTAATTTGACCTGACCTTGACTTGACCTTGACCTGACCTTGATCAAAACGTGACCTAAGCTGGCTCCAAAGGCTGCCTGACCCACATAATCGCATTTATCATGTAAAATGGACCATAAAACATGTATCACACGACACTTTCATATTGTGACCCCCCAGTGACCTGACCTCTGTGACCTGACCTGGTATCAGTGACCTCAAATAGCAAAATATGTGTTTGAAGAACATTTCCCCATCGATGATTTTCAATGAAATGCATTTTACTCGATTTTACAACGCATTTCTTGAAATGCCTGTAAACGGTGAAAATTGGACCTTTGACCTGACCTGTGACGTCATCGGTTTGACCTAGGTCAATAAAATTGGGTCACAAGGTAGTTCCCCGATAGGGCTATCCAACACCGTTTGCCGCTTGTCGCTAGGTTGCGTGGTTCTCGAGATCTTAGGGGGGGGCAAAATGCCCCCCCCCCCCCAACGGGGCGCGTTGCTCGGCAGTGCCCAACGGGGCGCGGGTTAAGGACATGGCCTTAGCCACAGGCACAGTTCCCCATCCTGAGATAGCCGGAACGAAATGAAAACAAAGGTCATTCGTCGTGACACCAATAACATAGACGCATTAATTCAGATGATCTTTTATTGAGCGTTAAGTTAACCCTCAGCACCTAAATACTTAAGTCATTTACATGCAACGGACAATAATTCAGCTAAGTTGTTTTTTGCGTGAGAAAGCCCGGTTGTGATTTGCACACAATGGAGGTCCTGTAAAAAACATATTTTTATCACACGGATGATATAGATGAAAAAAAAAAACTGTCCAATGAGACTCAGTGAGTGAGATTTGAGATTTGATCAGTGAGAGACGACGCAGTAGTGCATCCTAATGTGCACTCACTGCCATCAAATTTTTATTTCCTAAACAGCATGGCAAGAATCTCTCCTTTCCTTTTTTCAAGTTTCTCGAACGCACCTTCACCTGATTGACATTTCTATCCTTCTCTCGGACTCACAGTCGCGTTTCCAGTTACATCTCTCCGTGCCGCTGACACAATCTCGGTCTGCGGGCGGTCCCACCCGATCCCCGTGTCTCCTCTCCCGTCACCATTCGTGTCCACCGACACGGTCCCCTGCCGGTCTCACCCGACCACAGCGCCAGCGTCTCGCACGGCTCAATTAGCTTCAATTGGCCCAGTGATTAATGCACAGCCATCATCGCCGGCCGGGAGGTCGTCGTCGCGCCAGGATCGCCGGTCCGGCGGCGAAGGTGGCGCACCGTCACCTCCAGCACGCTTCACAAAGGCAAATGACTCAGGCCTCTTAGCGGTGCTAATCTGATTTCGATAGTCTGCGATGGGGCGCGCTGCGAGCGGGGCGGAGCACCTGCAGGCCGAGGGTGTGATCCTATCTGTCGGCCGCGGCGCCGCGCCGGCCGCAAACGAGCGACCGCTCTCAGAGGCGCCGGCCGTCCCGCCGCGAGCTGCAAATGGTGGGAAGGGTGGCGCCGGATGTGCCGCGAAAGACCGGCCCTGCGATATCGCCGTGATTCGCAGAACGAGGGTGAAATGACGGCGGCGCATACCTAGCGCGCGGGGTTCACATTTATCTGGTGCGACGTTTAGGAGCAAAGACGGTGCCGAATGCGGACGTAAATATGTTCGGTCATTCCGGAATGTCGAACACATTTCGGCGATGTTCCTTTTATTCATCACTGTCCTTCGAAGTTAATAAATAGGAATTAGTATTCCAATTTTGCATCTTGCAGTTTTGACATCTTTGTAACAAAAAATATACAAATAGCTGATCTACATGCATTTCAGAGTGACCTCCCTGTCGACCGTGAAGCTCCGTTCAGTGAGTTTGACACAGCTCCGTCCCGTGCGCCCTACCGCCCATCTATATCAGATCGGAGCGGCTGGTCATTCCGGTGCGGCGTGGCGTCGCTGCAGTTGTCTATGCGGCCCGATGGCCGGCGCCGATAGGTTCATTTGCACGTGCAGTTCGCGCGGCGTTCGGCTGGTCTAACCGCAGTGACGCAGCACCCGCCCTAATGGTAAGCGCCAAGGGAGAGAACGCACCGACCCGCGGCCGCGAGAAAATGCACGCCGGTGATTGGCGGAAATTTTGCTTAAATAACATCGTAATAAAGATAGTTAGCTCTTTCACACTGAGGCAGGGATGGTCCAACCCTTTTTCCTCTTAGAATTTTGTAGTCCAACCCTCTCCATCCTGAGACAGGAATGGCTCAGCCCCCTTCCCCCCCCCCCCTGAGGCCTGTGCTCATCCCTTCAGCCGGCGAGCTGACAGCCGGCAAGCTGCAAATGAGCCTAAACAGACGGGAAACACGCGACCGGAGAAATTAGGGGCGGCCATTTGAGTTCGCGGTCCGGCGCCTATGATGTGGTAAATTTAGAGTAACCGCTCTGCTACCTGAGCAGGGCGTGAACTGGCCAGACCGGTCACTTCAAGAGATACGCGCAGGACGCATCAACTATATACCGGGTGGCCCAGAAAAAAAACGTTCCTTTATAGCTTTAAATCACTATTTCTCAGCAGTTGATAAAGATAAGCTGAAACTTCCAAAAGTCAATGCGGCATAATTTTCTGAAGCTTCCAATAGTCAATGCGGCATACAATTTCAGTATATGGAATGATTTTTATGTTAATCGATCAATTACTATTTGAACGGTTTGTGTTTCTAGCATGCTATGTAAAAATTACTTTTTTGCTCGCAGATGTTTGCTAAAAAAATGCCACTTCCATCTCGGCACCACGGCCTGCAGCCATGGCTGCTACTGGCAACTAGTCTCATTGATGGTTCAAGCCTCAGGGTGACACATTCCCTCTAGTTTTTTCCTTATCCGGTCGATTTACTGTTTGATCTTCTTGAAGGGAGAGCGATCAGCAGTAACCCATGACCGTGCCACTCCTGCTCGAAACAGGACGTGTTAAAACGAATAGCATTCATTAACACCATTTTAGCTAAGTATTTGAATATTTGGCACATAAGTGGGACAAAAATACTTAACCCGCGCCCCGTAGGGCTACCGGCGGACCCTACCACCCGTAGGGGGGGGGGGGGGCGTTTCGGCCCCCCCTAAGATCTCGGAAAGTTACCGGCCGATTTTCAAAATTCAAACGGCGTTCGATAGCCCCACCCGGGAACTACCTTGTGACCAAATTTCATTGACCTAGGTCAAATCGATGACGTCACAGGTCAGGTCAAAGGTCAGATTTTCACCGTTCACAGGCATTTCAAGAAATGTGTTGTGAAATCGAGTTAATTGGTAATTTATTGAAAATCATCGATGGTACATTGTTCGTTAAACACATACTTTGCTATCTGAGGTCACTGATACCAGGTCAGGTCACAGCGAGGTCAGGTCACCGGGGTCACAATATGAAAGTGTCGTGTGATACATGTTTTATGGTCCATTTTACATGACAAATGCGATTATGTGGGTTAGGCAGCCTTTGGGGCCAGCCTAGGTCAGGTTTTGGTGAAGGTCAGGTCAAGGTCAGGTCAAATAAGGTCAAATTTCAAAGTTGATATTTTGCATAAAATGGGTATCTATTCGATGCAGCTCGTCACGGGGAGTCTAATGGTGGTCTTTGTTTTGTTCTAAGTCTAGAACTGCCAAAAATTGAGTTTGAAAATTTGACGTCATCAATTTTGAACAGTTTTTTCGCTATAACTTGGCCAAAAAACGAGGTATCGATCTGAAATTCGGTATGTAGATAGAAGACGGTAGGTACTATCACATATATGCCGGTTTTTTTGAAACTCAAAAAACTTTTTGGATTTTTTGGCTAATATATCAAAAACAATTTTTTTATTTTTGGGGTTCAAAACTCAAAAATTTCAAAAATCCGAGATGATTGTTTTGTAGCCCTGTCAATTCTACACCTTTTATGTCTTGATCATTTTTCGGTATCTTCAAAGCTGTAGGCCTGACAGGTCTTCTCGCGAAGGTCTTTATTCGGTCGAAAATGACAGAACATGACGTCATTCTGACGTCATTTGTGGCCAACCTATCATAGCCTCTGGAAAAAAATTTTTGGTCACAATGTGTAAAATTGATGCCCGGAGGGGTCCTGAAAGTTTGGTGGCGATATCTGAAGCGGTTTAGGAGATATCGACCGAAAAGGACAGGGGGGGCCGTTTCGGCCCCCCCCCTACGGGGCGCGGGTTAATAACAACACACGTACTTGTTTCATTCACGTGCTCTATTTTTCTTTTCTTTTTTCTCTAACATGGCACGTTTAAGCCAATCATCATTACCGTTCAACAACGGCAAAAAAGCAAAAACGTCTTATTTGATTCAACATAAGATTGCTGGCTTTAAAATGATTGTACAGTGTTATAATTTGGCATACCAATGCGCAAAGAAGTGACACAAACTTGATGAAAATTTTGTCTCGTTATTTGCACTCGAATTTGAGATATAGGCCTCCAAAGTTCGGAACGTTTTTTTTTTTTGGGGGGGGGGGCACCCGGGTCTCAAAAGTATCACGAGAGTATCTATCTCGAACATGTGCATTATGCATGTATGTAAGATATTTCGTATATTTCGTAGCGTATATTTCGAGCGTAAAAAGCAATTTAATTTAATGTCACAAAAACGTTGCAATGGTTCTAAGGGTAGTCGCATATTTCAATTTTAATCCAGATCAGCTTATTTTCTTGTGACCCATGAAAATGCCAGTAACTATAAATATGTAATTATGAAATATATGCTGGGTTTACTAAACATCTACTAAAAGTGTTACGTTATGTCCCTCATAGTTATATAGACATGGGAAAATAGCACATGATAAATGCTAATATTTTAGTAAAGCTGTATGCATTTGAGGGAAACAGGAGATTGGAATTATCAGTTAAGGACATGTAGTTGTGATTTCATCAACACACCACACAGCTTGAAGTTTGATAAGCATTATTGGGGCTGCGATCGTAAGCTGAAGCATGCGTGCTGAGCTCCGGCTTGTGAATTACGAGTATATTTGCGCAAATAGGTAGCATTTCTGTTACTGCGACTTTGCATGCTGCTCATTCACCCACTCATCACCGGCCATTGCATGCGGACATTCACCTCTGTATGGCTGAATTCTCCCATAAGCTGCGTTGCTCCTTGTCCGCATGGCAAAATGGCAAAATTTGAATCCGTTGCAAACAAAAAAATTATTTAGCCGTGAGTCTGGCGATCACCAGCTCGCAGGCGAGGAAACCACACGCGAGTGCCGCGCCGCCCAGAAGCAGAGTGAAGGCGGCCACACACTGCTCCAGTTCCAGGGGCGCGTAGTGCTGCCGAGGCCGCGGCTCGACGTCGCAGGCCAGCTGCACCTCCTCCAGCCTGGCCATGTGGCGGCGCTTCAGACGCGACCAGATGCCCGTCTCCCACAGACGAAGGAACGCCACGTACCAGGCGGGAACGGCCGGATCGTCACGGCGGAACGGCACAGAGTACCCGAACGAAGCCAGCTCCTGTGGATGGTAGCAGAGCTTTGGGCAAGTCTCCCAGTTGCATTGGCTGGCCACCGCCAACTGATCGTAAAAGAAGGCAAATTGCTCTTGCTCCCCTTTCTCGATAAATGATTCTCGTGATTTCATGTATGGTTTGTTCATGATGGATGCCGTGGTTCCGGCGAAGTTGACACCGGGGCTGGAGGAGTGTACCAGGAGCTCCTGAACGCCGCTATTGCCCAGGAAGCCCCACTGCCAGCCGGGCGCGTCCACCACGTCGTCCAGCTGTTTGAAGGGCAGCTCGGTGACCTCCGTGGTGACGCGGCTGAGAAGGCCGGCCGTGTAGAGCTGCGCCGTCAGCAGGGCGGCCAGACAGCCGACGCCGGCGGCCACCAGCTGCCACAGCCGGCCGGGCCGCGCTGCCAGGCCCTGGTTACTGAACAGCGCCACCGCCTGCAGCCAGCTGCCGGCCGGACCGCCGCTGCTGCCGCGGGTGGCCAGGTAGCTGAGCAGCACCAGCAGCAGCGTGAGGCCGACCAGCAGCAGCCGCCCAGCCGCCTCAGCAAACGGCCCGCCCAGCAGCGACGCGTGACTGACGGCAGGCGGCTGGCCGAAGAACAAGCAGATGTGCACTTTGCCCAGGTGAAAGGGAAAACTAAGGTACTGAGCTCGATCCGGGGTGGCCATAAAGTAATCAACCGCTGTGTGAGCAGTACCGTTTTTGATGGCAAAGAGGGCCTCAGAATAGCTTGCTTGAAGGTAATCCAGATACGTCAATTTGAAAAACATTGTGTCTTCCAATAGTTCCATCATATCGGCCATGCTAAGAGTCAATCTGGAACTGAAGACGCTCAGATGTTTGAATGACTCGTACCCGAAGGCTTTGATTGTTGTGTTGACCAGTCGGAGGTCCTGCCAGCCGATCGGAGAGGGCCGGCCGATGTCGTCGCTTAGCCGTACGCCGCGCCGATGGCAGGTGCCGAGCCGCTGCACCGGCGGACCGACGTCAGCGTAGCGGGCCGTTCGGTACACGGCGCCCGACAGCACGTCGTACACGAGCGCGCCGCCGAGCGGGCGCAGCAGGCCGGCCAGCCGGCGCTCGCTGGTGCCGCGCAGAGCCAGCACCAGCAGCGGCCGGCCGCGCCCGTTGGCCACGGCGGCCAGCGAGTCGGTCGGCAGCACGGCGCCGTCGGCGGTCCGGTCGGCTTCCGGCGCCACCGAGACGAACACGCCGCGCCGTGCCACGGCCAGCAGCAGCGGCGCCAGCAGCAGCGCCGCGCCCGGCGGCGCCTGCAGACTCACCGAGCTCCAGTGGAGGCGCGCCACCAGCTCGGCCACACACCGGCACACGGCCGGCTCCGTCAGCGCGTCCATCGCTGCAACACGGCACACCAACTGCGTCACAACAGCGAGCTCTAGTTCGTACAGGTCAGACTAGTTTTTCGACGCAGCTCTCAGCACAGACCCGAGCATTGAGCCACTTCCTTTGGCTTTCCGGTCAAAGTCAAGCTCCGACTGCCCGTCACTGCGACCTTCCAGGCTTTCCGACTGCGTCACTCCCGTACTTGCAGCCAAACAAGGGCAATGGAGGGAAGTGATATCGATTGCAATACGACATACTCGTAATCAGCATTATGTCGTCTTATGGCCATTGATTGTCAACGCCACTTGCCGGCCCTTTCAGAAGACAGTGTTCGTTTGCTTTCAGGTGGCACTTGATGCAGATCAATTGCGATATATAATGGGCGTCCACTGCCCAGACTCCAGAGGGCACTTCAGTGTGTCATTCATCACCGACGATGAAAAGGACTGCTGATGGTAAGCTCACATTGCCTGGTCGAGCTGATCAATCCTGTTAATGGCCCTACTAGGCATGCCAAGCATTTCCATGCTACAGAGAAATAATATGCAAGTAAAATTTTCAAACGTGAAAGGGCTCTGCGACACTTGATCGAGCGTCATTTCAGCGAGCGACATTTGAGCGAATCATTTTCAGCGATTACCAACTTAAGCGATCGACTTTTTCCAGCGACGGTGAAGTTGGCGAATTCAATTACAGCAAGTGCCAACTAAAGCGAGGACCAGAATCAGCGAAACCAGATTGAGTGAATACATTGCGGACACTGGGAGACCAATTGAGCGCCGAATACAATTACAGAGAAACCGAACTCAATGAAAATCGATCCTTTGACACTTTCCGGAAATTTGGAGACACATCGGACGATCAGGAAGTGGTGGGAGGAGAAGGAGGCGGGATACATTTGATCTGTAAAGGTGGAACGTGAGGGATAGGTGACGGAAGGAATGCCAACAACAACTAAACTCGGGGAGTGGCATAGGGTCATTAGCGTCGCCACGGGGGGGCAAGCGGGGCAGCTTGCCCCCCCCCCCCCCCCAACCTCGGACCGGGCACCCCCTGAGATCGATACAGATCCGATGAGATTTTGGAGTCGGGAAAAATGGGGGTACCTTTCTGAGAATGTCTGTGAGGTCAGACTCGGTTGGAGCGTGCAGTTAAAACCAGAGTCTGACTCGCAGTCGCAAAATCTTCAAGACTCCCGAGTCCAGACTCGGAAATGTCAATGCTGTGATTCATTCCATGTTCCTAGTTCGTTCTTTATTACATTTTACAGCTAATTTTCATAAGTTTTGGAGTGCTGACACAATTTTCGTTCAAAGCGTGAAACGAAATCTTCGGGGCCTTTCTCAACTCTCGTCAAATGTCTGCGACAGGCTCAATTACCGTACAAGTGTCGCAGGGCTCATGAGCTTGCTTTAAACAAAGGCTCCTAAGGAGCTCCACTGAGCCCTAGAGAAGCTTTCAGAGGGCCCAAACGGGCCTCTGAAAGTCCCACTGGTGTCCATGTTCTCTGAGGGCCCATACAGGCCTTCGAGCCTTCGAACATTTCTGAGAACCTTAACTGGTCTCTGATAGTTCAGCCAAACTTTTGAGGCGACAGACTTTGCTAACCCCAAGCCGACATCTGAGGGGTCACAGCTCACGTGTCCCTCTGAGGTCCGCAACACATGTTTATTATGTCCCTACGTAAGGGCCTTAGGAATTCGACACAGACCCCGAGGGTTCACACTGTTATCCGAGGGCTCCAGGCTCACCCTGGGCCTAGTCTCTTAGCGCCCGCCGCCCACATTGGCTTCTGAGGGCCCCACCTTGGGCTCGGAAAACCCTAAAGCACCACGTACACGTAAATATTTGAGGTGACCCACGCCGATCTCCGGGATCCTAAGCATGCTCCTGAGAGTCAGCACTGACCCTGAGTGGCCTGAAATGGCCTGGAAGTCCCAAACCTATCTCTAAGGGATCCCTTGCCGCTATGCCGTGCGTAACTTTTGGTTCCGTTTAACAGTTTTTGTTCGCGTTTGCAGCGCTTCCCTTCACGCGAAAAACGAGAAACTATTGTTCACACTCGAGTGAACAAAACACTTCCTCTCACTTGAGCAAAGATGAATTACTTCCGATTCACAATTCCGACATTCACTCTCCGCCGAATGCCCAACCTAGCTACGATCGGTGGCTGGGATAACTCCTATGCATTTCACGTAAAACCTCTGCATGCATGCGTGAATGGAGGTTTTAGCAGGGTGATCCGATTAAATGGAGCGGTTTTCACCTTTTTCTGGGTAATGATCATGAGCGTCGAGCGTCTACACAGGGGCCCTCTGCAGTGCGTCGGCAATCGCAGCCACTATATATTCTAATTCTACCAGTCGTTTTTGTCATGAAATTTCAAAACTTCGAATGTTTCTGTAAAAATTTACATGTCATAGCTAGAAGAAAACTTTTGTCCCCGTCGGATTTCTCGCACCATTGCGCGTCGAATGATATGTAAAACGAGTGAGTAAAGACTGGGGAAAGGCGAGTTTTAACACAAAAGTTGATTTTGCCCCCCCCCCCCCCAACCGAAAATCTCTGGCGACGCCTATGCATAGGGTATTCCAGTCTATGTTTCCGGAACCCAAATATTTGGAAATTCGTACGTTGCTTGGGGCAAGAACAAAATAACTGAGTTTGAGAATTTGACGTAATCAATTTTGAACAGTTTTTCGCTATAACTTGGCCAAAAAAGAGGTAGGTAGGTATCGATCTGAAAATTGGAGGTGAATAGAAGTCGGTAATTGCTTTCACATATATTCCGTGTTTTTTTCGAAATTCTAAAAACATTTTGGATTTTTTGCAATTATATTCAAAAGAATATTTTTTAAGATGTTTTTTTTTGGGGGGGGGGTCAAAATTCAAAAATATCAAACTTTCGAGATAGCAGTTTTGTAGCCCTGGTAATTCTACACCTTTTATGTCTTACCCTGGTAATTCTACACCTTTTATGTCTTAAACGTTTTTCTGTGTCTTAAAGCCATAGGCCTGACAGCTCTTTCCGCGAAACCTTTTTTGGGTCGAAAACGGCAGAACATGACGTCACTCTGACGTCATTTACGGCTAGCCTATCATAGCCTTTGTAAATTGTTTTGGTCACAATGTGTAAAATTGATGCCCGGGAGGGTACTGAAAGTTTGGTGACGATCCGCGCAGCGGTTCTGGAGATAGGTAGGTATATCGAAAAGTCTTGAGGGGGGGGGGGGGGGGCAAAAATAACCCCACAGGGCGCGGGTTAAGAGTTGGTAGTCTAGTTGGGTATAACATTAGCCGCCAATGCTCACTTCATATGTTTAGGCATGAATCTGTGCCATAAAGTGCGTTTTCTTCGTTTAGCTTATCCTCGTTTGCATTGCTCTGATTTACTGAGCAGAAGCACGAGCAAGCGTCATCTACAGATAGCTTGGCGAAGGTGTGACACTAACTCCACCCGCCAGGGAGCGCAGTTTGTGAGCCTCACCTGAGCCGCCGCACCTGTAGCACCTACCATCTAGCGGTGGATCGCTGCACTACTCGGTCAGCTGGAACACCCCTCCCCACCTACGCTCCGCCGCGCCGCACCGCAATCCACCACCCCTAATTAGTAATTACACTCATCCAAAACCTTCCAAAAAAATTAACCATATTCACACTCAGAAGCGTCCACATTACAGGAACATAAGCTTACATCATTTTATGGCTAAAACAAAGCCACAACTTGTTAAAAGTCGTCTGTATCGCGGCACTACTTTCTTGGTGTGTTCCTGCGCGCTGGAGCGGCCGGTTTCACCAGCCGCGGCGGGCGGTGAGCCGTGCGGTCGCTGCTGGCTGAGGCCAATGCCGACGGCCGCGAGTCTGAGCGGCGCCGCGTCCGTGGAGGGTGGTGTGGGCGGCCTCCGGGCCGCGATATCTGTGCAGTGACCTCTCCCAGTGACCTGTGGTGGTGTCGAGCGGCGCACGGGCCAGAGCGGGATGTGAGGCAGCTGTGTGGCTCTCCGGCACTCCACGGATATAATGAGATATGAACAAAGAGGATGACAAGAGAGAGGTGAGTGCTCAACACTGTGGTCGCGGCCCTCTGTGAAAGCTGCTGCTGCTGCCTGCATGTGTGCCTTGACCAGCCTCTACCATCGTTATGACTCAGCATGCGTTTGTCGGACGGTGCCAGCGATGAGCGAGGTGGCTACAACATGATGTTTCTGCTCCGTTATACCCTCCGTTGTCCCTCCTCAACGATAGTGACGATATAGCAGCCCCCTCCACACCTTCTACCTAAGTCAGACGAGCTGCTGTTATCGACAGAGACTGCCCGTTGGTGCAGTGTGTTTTCTGCACCAACGGGCAGTGTGTTTCTGAACCCTGACTCCCGCTATGCACGTGGCTCCAGCGGGCGTACACTCTCAGCAGCACTAATTAGAGCTCTGATAATCTAGCAGGACTGTTCGCCGGACAGGCTCAGGTATACCTAATGAAGCTGTTTCCCCTTCTTTCCATTGAAATGGCACCTAAAGAGAGATTGCCCGCCCCCTCCTCCACGAATGTTTTCTGACGCAACCTTACAGCCATTGGAACGGGAGAGGCGTCATCCACCACATCCATAAGGGCGCTCACCTAATTAGCTTGCGTAGAGAACTTTCAATGATCAGAAATGACCAAAATGACCTAAACAAACAACAGAAGAGAAACAGAAACATTTTAGCCTTGGTTTGCACCAGCAGAGGGGCTGTATGCTGGTTCATTCATTTACATTCTGGCCCCAGATCTGCTGCGTGTATGTTGTGCCAGCCAGGGAGTCCCTGACACTGAATGACTGAAGAGGGTCTGTCTGCTGGTCCATCTATTGTCCCAGGCTAGGGAGTCCCTGACACCAGCAGGAGTTGTCTGCTGGTCTATCTGCTGACCCCAGCCAGGGAGTCCCTGACACTATATAGTGGAGACTGGAGACCGAGCGCTGCAGCGCACCGCCCGAAGGCCAGTGGCGTGGCCTCGGACGGGATTAACAGCCGCTCGACCGTCGGGGAAACATCCCGCTCATCTGCAGTGAATCAGCGGCCGGCGCCGGTAACACTGCGCTGGACGGTCCACTGACAGCCCCACCGGACAGTGTTACTGGACAGTCCAGCCGGACAAAGCCACTGGACGGTCCACTGACGGCTCCACCGGACAGATATACTGGACACAGTGGACAGTGTCACTGGACAGCTCAACTGGTCAGACCAGCAGGATGGTCCACTGGCGGCCCGACCGGACAGTGTTACTGGACATATACACTGGACAGCTGAACGCGACAGACTGAACAGGCTCTGTAAAAAAGCCCCGGCTTCACCGACCTGGCTGTGGGCTAGGGCACAGGTACGTCGGACAGCCTTAGGCAATAAGCTTTGCCGCTGGCAGGGCGTCTATATCAGACAACTATATAGGTACTGGACAGGTCTGACAGCGGCGCCAGGAGATGCAGAAGACTGGGTCTGGCTGTATCGGACAGAAGCACTCGGGTGCCTACTTTCAACGGAGGAATGTTCTTAATCGGGCAGAGGTAGCTGACAGGACAGTTTCGTCAAAAGATGAGTTTATGTGGATCCTTACACAGGACAGTAGCAGCGGCGTGTTCAAACCAAGAATTGGCATGTCGGTAGAGTTCATCGTCTCAGTATGGCCTGTTGGGTGAGTGCAGCTTCCAGCATGCTGGCATGAGCTCTCGGCGGCGGTTGACCTCCCCCAGGCCGCGCACTACCCCAGCGCGGCGTCCAGGCTGCCTCACACCGATCCCCGGCTCGAGATGAACCGGCGACTGCGACGCCCCGCGACCAGTAACACCACCGGGCCCGGGAGACTGCGACGCCGGCCAGGAAACTAGCCCGGCCGGTTCTCCGCGGGCCCGTGAAAGCTGACCAGCCTGCCGGCTGTCAACGCGTTCCACTGCCGAAACCAGGCCCGCACAGGGATTTGGAGCCCGTTACAGCATAGTACTCTGAATGTATGCTGTCATCACCCAGCTATTGTGTTTCGCTTATGAATGTCTGTGTTTTCGCCATTGTGGCTGGTTTCACAAGACAGCAAATGAAATGCTAATGCTTATTACGGTTTCTGAGTTATTCAAAACTTCTTTGATAATAGCCGTTCATCCATTTGAATAAGGATCACCCACATAATTCTGAAATATATAACTTTTGCATGTATGATGCATTGATGCATGGGCGGCGCCACCGGGGGGGACGGGGGGGACAGGTCCCCCGCTATCGAAAGTTAGGGGGGTACAGTACCCCCTATCGGCGAGGCCCGTTCAATAGTTGATAATAATGCATTATAGAGCTATCCGTCGCATTTAATGCATCGTTGGTTAATCAAGGCAGGTTCTGAATAAAGATTGCTGTTGGGATGCATCGCAGGGGGTCCTAGCCATCTGCAAAAGGTGTGGAGCTGTGATGCCTGTAGTTATAAGGTGATCGGCAGGGCCTCGGGGATCGTGCCCCCTTTTGGGGAGCCAGGCAGGGTTATTACTTATTACCTCCCCACCCCACTGCCAGACCCCATTGCCGATAAAACCAAGTTCACTGAAATTCCATAGATTTCCGTTACCTACTATATGAAAATTTTCCATTCCTAATTAGTCAAATTCAAGCATGGCAGTTCTACCACAGGAACCATTTGAAATCTATGCCATTTAACCCCAGCACTTGTGGGGAGAAGTGTTCGGATAGATCACAGGCAGGACCAAAAAAGCACGCAGTAGCCCAAGACCTTATAATTGGATATAGCATCGGCTCCCTCTCGTCCAGGGGTTCGATAGCACTCGTTTTTTTTCTGCAAAACTAAGTTCGGTCGGCGGCCGAACGGCTGGGGGTCTAATCGAGCCCCCCATCCCTCCCCTTCTTACGTCAGCGGCTGTGAAAATGCCATTACCAGCTGTTGAAACATGGCAGTTGCTTTTGCATGAGTGCACGAAAGGGTTTTAGGTCCGTGATACGTGAAAGGTTCTACATGAAAATTGAGATACACCAGCTTATCAAATTGTGCTCACTGTGGTGCGCTCGGTTTTACCTTGACTAGTCTTTGAATTCTGGGGTGAAACAGACCAGTCAAGAAACCTGTTCCATAAGGAGAGCCACTAATGCTAAAGAGATGTGGGATGAGGTTTCCAGAGACCTTCATTACCTCCCAAAGGGGGTGCCCCGCCATTTGCCAATCCCTGCTGTAGTTGTTACGATTGTTACGATTGGAATATGAGAACGATGCAGGTCGTGCCAGCTCGATCATGACGAACACAATGGTGCCGACATCACAGCTCTACTGCCATTTTTGACGAAGTTAATCAACAAGCACCGGAATCCTACCCCATGGGGCATTTCACCTGCAGAGGTCGCCGGACCTGAGACCCTTTCACTCAATTTTTTTCAACGGTGCATGCGCTCGTTTTTCCCGCGAAGCTCTTGGCAAGTAAAATCCATCAGAAAGTGTGATCAAATAACGGCTGGTGACCTTCCATGACCTAGCATGACCTTTTGAGTGACCACCGATGACATGACCACTGACGGCTAGCCATTAGCTGCACCCTGCCCGTTGCATATGGATCAGGTGGTGATGTCATGATTCTGAAATTATATTGCAGTTTTGGCGCACTTGTCAGAGCAGAAGACATTCCCACTTTTCCCCCATGACTATATGATGGTGAAGCCCTGAAGCTGACCAGACGTAAGATCGAAAATTTGAAAGTACGAAACGTAAGAATAGCTGGCACTGCTACTCATACCTAAGCAATTCGCAGCTTGTAGGAAACCAGCTTTGAGTCGGCAAGACTGCAAATTTTGATTTAGAGGCAAGGATGCTTGAAAAGGTGATCGATCTTAGGTGTCCTAGGATAAGTTTGGAAACGGGATGCACCATTCGATGCGTTTTGGGCCTTGCCAAGTTTCGCGGCGTTACGTGCCTCGTTTTTTTTTTTTTGCATACACGATCAGTATCTACTTTTGGGATTTTCGATTTTCGGTCCCCGTCCCCCCCTATCGAAAACCCGTGGCGCCGCCCCTGCATTGATGCATGTGTCAATCAGCTATTTGTTTTATAGGTATAAAGCTAAAATTTGTTAACTGAAATATCTTTTAGGTGAGCTAGGGTGGCGATGACTTCTAAAACTATTCCGATTGGTTTGCTAGACAACATTGCAGACAAAACGATATTGCCGGATGTCAAAGAGAGTGGCACCGATTAATTGCGGAATGCATAATGCATATGCTCGCATTTTAACGGTAACATGACACCACATTCAGATGTGAAGAGTTGCGTTTCAACGCTCTCAACGGTCTTATTTTTATTTTTGTTTAAATGCATTGTGAGCCAGACCACCCAACCGAAACAACACGAAAGTCGAGAGCGAAAAGAGCCCCGTATACACACTGACGCCCCTCCATTCTCTTCAATTTACGGTCAGACAGCAACGAACTGAACTCTTAGGTCAGATCGTGAACAGTCAGCAGCTGGGGAGGCTGTCTTTCCTGCACGGCTTGAAAAGTAAGCTGTGTGGAAACTCAGGCTTGTTAGAAATTTAGCCAACTAGGTGGTCATGGTAAGCTCAATTTATTTCGATGACAGATGAAGTTTGACTCCGTTGGTCGATGAGGTAGGCAAATCTGATAAGAATGAGGGCAAAGGTGTTACAAAATTTGTTTTTATCTATGCACCGAAATGTTTAAGATAAAAGTACATCTCGCCAACATCATGGCTCATATCTGATTTAGTCAGTGTCCCCACCTTCCTGCCAGCTCGCGAGGCGTCATCTACACAACTTCAGAGCGCAGGCCTCTATTTCCATAACCCGGCTCACCACCGGCCATCACCAGCCGTCCGCAGCGCTCGGCCTCTGGCTCCCAGTCCGGGCACCGTTACCATCGGCCGTGGACCCGCGCCGTGACCCCCGGCTCGGCGGCGACCCGGTGACCTTTGACCGGTGACCTCGGGCCGAGCCGCGCGCCGCCCCGTCACAGGAGGGCGTGTCTCCACAGAGCAAAGCCGAGCAGGAAAACCGACAGGAGCGTCACGATACTCGGGGCTGGGAGGGCGTGGTCCCGCTCCGCGGCACAGCCGGGCGGCTCCAGGGAATTCCACAGGGCTCAGTCGGAGGCCCGGCATTGTGTGGGAGGACGAGGTCGGCTCACAAGGTGACCCGTCAAACCTGTTCTAGTTAGGCTCGTTAGCGGATTCTATGGTTATGGTAATTGCATCTGCATAGTTGAGTTGTTTTATGACTGATGGGAAAGAATATGATGTTGAGGTAAAATTCACCTTTAGCCCGGTGTGCCTTCTAATAACAATCATTTTGAATTGACACTTTTTATCGTGACATTTGTATTGAACCCTACGCAATTTATCTCCATGGAGTGGACTGTGTTCCCTGTTCCCTTTCTGTTCGGCCGGCGAGATCCAGCCCGGCCCAGCGGCCGTGACCCTGACCCGCCCGCCGAAACGGGGCCGGTTTTTAGGGCCTCTGAGCAGTAGAATGACGCCGCAACGCTGCAGCATGTCCGCTCACCAGCTGTGTTGAAAATTTGGGTCAAAAGACCTGGCCACAACAACCAGTGATACATTACCCGAAACTGCTGAAAGGAGCACTGTAAGGTGCAGATAAGGAAGATGGTTTCATATATTGTTTAGTGCATAAATGTAACAAAATATTTTTTTTTAGAGTTAATGCAGCAAGTGAACAATCGAATGTCAGTTATCTCCGATAGTGATGCTTGTCATCACATCAACACCTAAAAGCTGCTTTCAAGAAGTACGGCTCGGCCCTCTTGCACGGATTTGCTTATCAATTCCGATTGCGTCATTTGGCGGTCATGGCCGTCAAAAAGCTGCGGAATGCTATGCTTCTGATAAATGCACACTAGTGCAGGGTCAGTGTGGCCAAATATAATAAGAGGCATGTCAATTGTGTTTGACGGCTACCGTTATTTAAACGATTTTTTGTATGTTTTGAAACCAATGTTTCGTTTTTGTCGGATATCTGCAAAGCCATAGTCATAAAGGTGGTATGTTTAGTCAAGTATAGAGTTCGTCGTCACCCTGTACACAGCAAGAAGCCAGATGTCTTACCTCGGCGGTCTAAAGGTGGTCTCCGCAGCCCTCTTCGCACGTCGTCCGTATGGCTCAAACCTATGACATAACTGAATCAATGAGTCATTACTGACCCTGACTGGTGATTTACGGAAAAATATTTATGGATTGTCACGCAATAACCCAGCCCAGACCGCGGCTGTAAGTACTGGTGTGATTAGACTGATTTTTAACCGCAACATGCAAAGGTGTAGGGACCGACTCCGTAGCCGGCACATCACGGCACACCTCACAGTGATGCAAATGGGGTTCACGAGTGGCCATAAATACCCAAAAGTCAAGTTTACCAAATCGAGTTAATTGTGATATGGCCAAGTAGACAAATGTTTGGAGCATCTGAAATCACATGGTTTTCATGTTTTTTGTCAAAACCGGCCTCGTGTATAATCGTCAGAAGTCGTGACATTTTCTAGGTCGTAAAATGACGGTCAGACGCTCGCAAGTTCAAACGCCGCTGGTTTGCGTTCATTTCGTACAAATTGAAAAAATTATGCATGGGAATGATCCCCAAAGCCTTCTGCTTCTAATGCCGGGTAACAAAAAGCCGTATCTCATTTGCTTTGGCGGTAATCTGACTATTTATCATCATGTTGCAATCGCAGTTTTTTACTAAGAAAAAAATGCTTTCATTTCACCTACAGCACTTAACACAGTGTGTGCCCGTTAGTCCACCATACCATAGCCTTCCCTAATCATTTCTGAGTCGCATCGTGAAAGAATTAAGGCACTAGCACAGGGCTGACCGGCGCTACAGACAAAAACTTCTGTAGCGCCGGTCAGCCCTGTGCTAGCGCCTTAATTCTTTCACGATGCGACTCAGAAATGATTAGGGAATGCTATGATATGGTGCACTAACGGGCACACACTGTGTGAAGTGCTGTAGGTGAATTGAAAGCAAATATTTTGGTAAAAAAACTGCGGTTGCAACATGATTACAAATAGTTAGCTCACCGCCAAACCAAAATAGATACGGCTTTTTATGACGTGGCATTAGAAGCAGCAGGTTTCGGGGATCATTTTCATGCATAATTTTTGCAGTTTGTTTTACATGAACGCACGCTAGCGGCACTTGAATTTCAAGTACCTGACAGTCATTTTACGACATCGAAAATGTCTCGACTTCTGACAACCCTACACGAGGCCGGTTTTGACAAAAACATTAAAATCATACTTTTTCAGACACCCTAAACATTTGCCTGACTGACCATATTACGATTTATTCGATTAAGTGAACTTGAATTTTGAGCCTTTTTCGTACTTATGGCCACTCGTGAACCCCATTTGCATCACTGTGCACCTGCAGCTCACGCTTCATGATACCCGATGGTCCGTATCTGCGGATAAGCTACCGCGGCCCTTTGATTGTTTTGTTGGGTTAGGCCCTTTCGATCTGAACCGCGGCCTCCTCGTGTCTACATAGTCCTGTTGGCTGATTTCTCGGCCCTCCCAGTCTGCCGAGAGTCGTCTGCTGTCCGCTAGTATTGGGGCGAGGTCAGCGCCGGAATGTCGGACGTGCACCGTCACGGACCTGTATGGTCGTTCAGAGCTGGGAACGGGTCGCGAGGTCGCTCCGCCAGCGCGGCGCCTCGATACGGCTCAACAGAACAGCCAGCCGGGTGGGCAGCACAGAGCACCTGCAGAGAGCCGCGCTGGGAACCCCGCTGGGAGCCGTGCTGCAGTGACGTTATCAAGACAATGACGTCACCAAGGCAGTGACGTCACTGCGCGCCGCAGTGCACAGGGTGTGTTAGTCGTCGTTCCGAGTGGATGGCGCGGCGGCCCGATATGACGTCATCCGCCCACTCCGGTGGAGGTGACGTCATACGTCCGGTCGGCGATAGTCGAGTGACGTGGTCGCTCCGGTCGGTGCCGGCCGCACGAAGGCTTTCTTGGGATGAGCGGTGCCCGTTCCTAGCAGGGTCTGGCTGGTGTAGCCAGTAGAAACACTGTAACATACAGATATCTCTTGTATTTCGCCACAAAATCGAGACATATATAGTTTTACATACGAACTTAGTTATCTAGTATTGCACACATGTGGCGAGAACATCGAATGTAATAAACGAATACATATGGTTTTCAATATACACATTGCCAATACAATTGTCCAAACAATACAGCAGTTTAAGCGAACGGAACGTTAAAAAGGGGGGGCGCACAACTTAATCAAAGGCTTTAGCAATTTCGAGACTGGTAAAAGCGACATCTATTAGAAAAACTGAAACTCGCGGTTCACAGCATCTAGCGGTGACCGGTGGAAGTAAACGCGCCTAGCGGTGACCGGCGGTACACGCAGGGGCTACATCACTCCCCCGCCCTAGTTAAACACCATAAAAAGAAGTTTGGCGGCGAGTACGCGACGAACGGCGGAGAGGGGGCGGCGAAGCAGGCGGCGGGCCCGGCGGCACGCGGCGAGCCGGGCGAGAGCCGCCGGGGGCACCTGAGCGGCTGGGTGCAGGCGATGCAGCAGGCGGGCAGTCCACCGAGCTGTCTGTCGCTGTAGTAGGCGTGTCGTTCACCAGGACGTCCGGTGCTGCAGGCGGCGTTGCGGCAGGCATGTTGTCCGTGAAGGCCGGTTTACACCGAGCCAGGGTGACGGTGTCGCGTCGCCCGAGACGGTCGATGGTGACGGTGTGCTGGTCGCGGGATAGGACACGATAAGGACCGTCATAGACATATTGGAAAGGAGAGCGATGCGAATCGCGTCGGATGAAGACGTGGGAGCAGGTTTGCATGTCTTGAGAGATGAAGATTTGGCGGGAGCCAGGACGAGGAGGAGTTGGACGGAGCTCCGACATGGCGGCACGGAGACGAGAGGCTAGGGAAGCCGGATCAGAAGAAGTGTCCGACGACATGGGGGAAAGGAAGTCACCAGGAAGTCGGAGACTGCAACCATAGACTAGGTCTGCAGCGGTGCATCCGAGATCCTCCTTGAGGGCCGTGCGCACTCCGAGTAGCACCAGAGGAAGTCGGTCCGACCAGGAAGCGGCGTCGTCATCGGTCCGCAGAGCTGACTTCAGTTGGCGGTGGAAGCGCTCTACCATCCCGTTTGCTTCTGGGTGGTAGGCGCAGGTCCGGATCCGAGAGGTGCCGAGAAGCTTGGAGACTTCTGTCCAGAGGCGGGACTCGAACTGGGATCCTCTGTCGGTGGTGATGAGTTCGGGTACTCCGAAGCGGGCGATCCAGCCGCTGACGAGATGCCGAGCCACCGTGACGGCGTCCATGGTGGGCAGAGGAATTGCCTCGGGCCATCGGGTGAAGCGGTCGACGACAGTCAGGAGATAGGAGTTGCCATGGGACGGAGGAAGTGGTCCGACAAGGTCGATGTGGATGTGCAGGAAGCGAGAGTCAGGTGGCTGGAAGCTGCCCATGGGTGGCTTCGTGTGGCGCTGGATCTTGGCACGCTGGCAGTGCTGGCAGCTCCGGACGAAGGCACGGATGTCCGCGTTGATGTGGGGCCAGATGAACCTCGATGAGATGAGATGACGCGTAGCGTTGATGCCAGGATGAGACAAGTCGTGGAAGCTCTTGATGATGGAAGGGCGGAGTCTGGCTGGGACTACAGGTCTAGGTGTGGCCGTTGAGGTGTCGCACCAGAGACGTAGATGCGGATGATCAGGGACTGGGAAGTCACGGATGATCAGAGATGAGGATTGTTGCAGCTTCGGCAGGTCAGGATCGTTGGCTTGGTGTAGGGCGATGTCGGCCAGGCTCAGAAGGCCGGGTGAAGGTGTAGCTGCGGCAGAAGCTGGCGCAGACACTGAGCTGATCCGTGAGATGGCGTCAGCTACCGGGTTGAGGTGTCCAGGAACATGTCCGATCTTGCTGGTGTGCTGCAGAATCAGGTCCATGTGACGTTGTTCACGGAGAGAATGGTTGGCGTTGCCGTTGGCCTTGAGAGCAAAGACGAGCGGCTTGTGGTCCGTGAGGATCTCGAAGTCGCATCCTTCCAGATAGGGCAGGAAATGTCGCACGGCGAGGTACATGGCGAGTAATTCCCGTCCAAAGGTGCTGTAGCGGCGTTGGGTGGGCGTGAACTTGCGCGAGAAGAAGGCGAGAGGCTGAAGAGAACCACCAACTCGCTGGTGGAGCACGGCGCCGGCTGCTGTGCTGCTGGCGTCAGTGCTGAGGCTCAGAGCTGCATCTTTGACGGGATGAGCGAGCTGGGTGACGTCAGCGAGGGCGGCTTTGGCTGCAGAGAAGGCGGCGTCTGCCTCTGAGGTCCACGTGACTGAAGCAGCTCGGTCGTCTGAGGCAGTCAGGCCGTGGAGAGGTGCCAGAAGAGCAGCAGCGTGTGGGATGAAGCGGTGATAGAAGTTGATCATCCCCAGGAACTTCTTGAGGCTCTTCTTTGACTCTGGACGGTCGAAGTTCTTCATCGCACTGACTCGATCGTCGAGAGGAGTGATGCCTCCGCTGGAGATCTGGTGGCCGAGGTAGGAGATGCTTTCCATGCCGAAGGCGCACTTCGATGGGTTGAGGAGCACACCGTTGCGGGAAAGACGGCTGAAGACCTCTCGGAGGTGTGTGAGATGTTCCGAGATGCTGCTGCTGGCGATGAGGATGTCGTCTACATAGACGAAGGCGAAGTCCAGGCCACGGAGGATGTGATCCATGAACCTTTGGAAGGTCTGAGCGCAGTTCCGGAGACCGTACGGCATACGGAGGAACTCGAAGGCGCCGAAGGGCGTTGTGATCGCTGTCTTGGCGATGTCTTCTGGGGCCATCGGTATCTGGTTGAAGGCCCTGACGAGGTCGAGCCGAGAGTAGATCGATGTCCCAGCGAGGCAGGCAGTGAAGTCGTGAAGATGTGGTAGTGGGTACCGGTCAGGCACTGTGATGCGGTTAAGTGCACGGTAATCACCACAGGGTCTCCAATCTCCAGACGACTTGGGCACCATGTGCAGCGGTGATGCATACCGACTGCTGCTGGGTCGGATGACTCCGAGACTGAGAAGGCGCTGGAACTCTGCCTTGGCAGTGGCGAGTCGAGCTGGATCCAGACGGCGTGGGCGGCAGAAGACCGGAGGGCCGGTAGTCTCGATGTGATGTCGGACTGAGTGCTGTGGCTCCGGGTGATGTGACGGCTGGGTGAGGCTGGGGAATTCTCGAAGGAGGTTAAGGAATGTTGGGTTGTCGGTTCCGACGACGGCTGTCAGTCCGGTGGATGGCACTGAAGAGTGGGAAGCAGGTGAAGACAACTCAGTTAGGTGGTCGATGAGACGGCCTCTCTTAGTGTCGACGAGGAGATCATACGAGGAGAGGAAGTCGGCTCCTAGGAGAGGATGGGAGACGTCCGCGATGATGAAGATCCAGTTGAAATCTCTTCTGAGTCCGAGAGAAAGCGTGAGCATGCGCTGACCATAGGTCTGGATGCTGCTGTTGTTGGCTGCTTGCAGATCCAGTCCGTTGGTTCCGCGAGCACGATCGGTGGGTGTCGCTGGAAGAACACTGTACTCGGCTCCAGTGTCGATGAGGAAGGTGATACCAGTGTTGTTGTCCTTGAGTCTCAGAAGGCCGCTGGCTGGAGGGACGTCAGGGTTGAGCAGGGCAGGTGCAGACGTCTGTGTCACCTGTCCTACTGCTGGTTTCCCGAGGTCTGAGTTGCAGTTGCAGACCACGAGCACGGTGACTGACATGAGCGCGCGTTGGTACCGAACTTGTGGTGGTACCAGCAGTAGGAAGCACCAGCGCCGGTAGACGTGTTGGTTGCAGGGCTGGGTGACCGGGCAGCAGCAGACAGGTCGCGTGGTGGACGGTGGCGAGCGCGGCCGGGGGCATGGGATGCAGACCTCTTTCGGCGGCGCGTCTCGTCCACCAGTGTGGCGACTGATGTTGTGAGGGCCGTGATACCAGTCAGCAGCTGGCTCATCAGGTCTTGGAGATGGAAGGGTCCTGCAGGAGCAGCAGGTGAGGCTGCAGCAGGCGCAGAAGTCGATACCGCGGCGAGAAGGCCTGAGGTTGGTGCAGCGACGTCCGACTGCTGCGGAAGCTCCAGGAGTCGGTCGGCAGTGCTAGCGATGGTCGCAAGGTCCGTCCCAGGCGGCAGGCACTGGAGGAAGGGCTGAGTCCGAGGCGGAAGAGCATTGAGGAAGATCTGGCGGATGAGCGGGGAATCTTGTGAGCCTTCAGCTTCAGCAAGGTCCAGGAGATGCCGAAGGAATTGGGAAGGACGCCTGTCGCCGAGTTGTTGGCCAGAGAGCAGGCAGCGAAGACGCTGTTCGACTGATTTGCCGAACCGCTGACGGATGGCGTCGGAAAGGATGGTGTAAGGTCGGTCTAGAGGAGGGTTGCGGAGGATGTCGGTGAAGTCGCGCAGGAGGTGGCCAGGAAGAAGAGTAGCGGCGATCCGGAAGCGGCTGAGCTCATCGTCCACAGCTGCCTGAGAGAAGAAGAGGTCGAGCTGGACGAGCCAGATCACGGGGTCCTCCTCGAAGAAGCGCGGCGGCGCGACGTGGCTGCGTGGCGCGGTCGCCACGCGGAGGTAGTCCGGTTGGGCGGCAGCGGCAGCAGCAGCAGCAGCGGCATGCGAGGCGGCGGCGGCGGCTGCACCGGCGCCGGCGGCTGCACCGGCTCCGGCGGCTGCACCGGCGCCGGCAGGCTGGGTCTTCTGGTCCATGGCTGCCGAGAGCAATGGTCGGGAAGATCGGTGGCGGCGACGGCGATACGGCGATCGGCAGGTGCTGCGGTGCAGCTGCAGAGGTAGCCGGACGGTAAGGTGAGCCGATGAAGTAGCTGGATCGTAGTGCAGCAGTAGTAGTCGGCGTTATCCAGTTACACTCAGCACAAAAGAAGGATCCTCGTGGAGACACACCATCCGCCACTTCCTTCCTACACAAAGAGAGCTGGAGGAGATAGCTCAGGGTGCAGGCCAGTGTCGGTGTGACTGGGAACACGAGGGGATAGCGATCCCATGGTGCGTAGAACGCGGGGTCACCAATCTGGCTGGTGTAGCCAGTAGAAACACTGTAACATACAGATATCTCTTGTATTTCGCCACAAAATCGAGACATATATAGTTTTACATACGAACTTAGTTATCTAGTATTGCACACATGTGGCGAGAACATCGAATGTAATAAACGAATACATATGGTTTTCAATATACACATTGCCAATACAATTGTCCAAACAATACAGCAGTTTAAGCGAACGGAACGTTAAAAAGGGGGGCGCACAACTTAATCAAAGGCTTTAGCAATTTCGAGACTGGTAAAAGCGACATCTATTAGAAAAACTGAAACTCGCGGTTCACAGCATCTAGCGGTGACCGGTGGAAGTAAACGCGCCTAGCGGTGACCGGCGGTACACGCAGGGGCTACAGGGAAGGTGCAGCGCAAGGTTGACACCGCGGCGTATTACCCTTGGCCGAATCGGTGGTAACTTCCTTCAAGGAGAAGGCGTCGATGTTCATCAACATTTTGTAAAGTGGAAAATCCATAGATCGGCGCATTGTTAGGCTCACATTGAGAGGCATGCACGTAAGGTTTTATTGTTGCAAACGCCTACGGGGTTTTCCCATTTGACGTAGGTACACATTTTATCAGTTTGGTGAAAGCCATAAGATTCAAGAAAGCAGTCGTAAGGTGTTGTTGGTGTAAATAACTCTAAGAACTGTGGAGCGCGAGGCTTGCCATAACATATGACAGCACCTGGGCTGTTAGACGTTAGTATTTAAAGTAAACATTAAAGTAAAGGTAGTGCGGTAAAAATACACATACCCACACAAACACCCTGCGCCACATGACTCAGACGATGACAAACGTTTATGACTTCACGTCTATCATATGACCGGACGCGTGATTCGTCTGCGTGGGCCTGACTCGTGACGTGACTCGACCGCGTCCGTCGGTGTTCCGAGACTCCCGACTCTGCGCTCGGCGCTCCATCTCCGAGTGATGGCCGGTCGTCCGCTCGTCTCAGCCGGACTCGTGCAGTATCGAACCGTTAGACGGGTGGGCCAACCAGCCAGCCCACGTCTGGTTCAGCTGGCCCAACGAGCACGAGAGCCGGTCTGCACCTCAAGAGAGTTTGACGGGATATACCTGACAGGAGCCGGTTTATCTCCCGAGTTTGACAGAGATACCCGACAGGAGCCGGCTCCAACTCCCAGTGCTGGCATTTCTGGAAAGCCTCGCACACAAGTTCTGAGAGCTATTTAGACCAATAAATTACGACTGATTTCTCGAATCGAACTCCCAGTTTTATTTGCAACAGTCAATATCCAACAAAGCAGGTCGCGAGTCGGCTCGCCTCTCAGTTTGTATCGTGCCCGCCGGGACGGACCGCGAGTGGCCCCACTCGGCGAATGGGGTCGGCCCGTGACCCAGGGGCGGATCCAGAAAATCTCCAAGGGAGGGGCCATTAGAAACCAGGAGCCCCCCCCCCATAATCCCACCTGTTGGAGGCCCCATCTTCCCACTTGTTGGGCCCCCCCCCCAAAAAAAAAACTGCGTCTATTGAGCTTATCTAGCTGTTCAGGCAACATCTCAACATCTGTGCAGGCTTGGAGGCCCTCTGTGCAGGTTAGGAGGCCCTGTAAAAGTGGTCATCTCCGTGAGTATAAGAGACCTCCAAGTTATGAAAAGCTTTACCAATCTTCTAACAAAGAAGTCTTCTCAGCTAGTCTTCTAAGAAATAACTAAGTGGGTAGGGTAAAAAAAAAACTCATCGGATTTCGGCCACTTTATTTTCAGGAGGCCCCCTTTTCAGCTTTTTAACTTTTTAACTTTTTATTTTATTTTTGAAAAAAAATCGGCCAAGGGGGGGGCCATGGCCCCCATGGCCCCCCCCCTTGTATCCGCGCCTGCCGTGACCCAGTGCGGTATGAGGCCCAGCTGGCCGGAGACCGGTGGACCGCGGCGGACGAGACGGACCGTGACCCACACAACCACGAGACGAGACATCCGCGGCAGTCGATAGACGAAACATCCGCCACAGTCGATAGATGAGACATCCGCCACAGTCGATAGACGAGACATCCGCCACAGTCGATAGACGAAACATCCGCCACAGTCGATAGATGAGACATCCGCCACAGTCGATAGACGGGACATAACGTTAGACGATAGACGTTAGGTACAGGTCTCGCGGGTTTTAGCGGTAGGTTTTGCACCTAGAAAATTTAGTGTACTTCAGGCTATATCTTCGTCGTCTTAAGCTTTTAACCCGCGACCGCCTGGGGGGGGGGTCGGATCCGACCCCCCCCTCCGTTTTTCTTGAATAACTCATGAACCGCTTGCGCTATCAACTTGAAACTTCGCATACCTTCTCCCCCATCAGTTTGACGTCTCTTGTGCAATTTTTAAGAAAAAAATTTCAAAAATGTCTGAGATATATCGATTTTAGTGATGCAACTACATGGCGTTTTCAGTCAAAAAATGGTAAATGTTTAAAAAATCGCCAAAAATCGAGGTTTTAAGCAAATTGCAAATTAAGGACATGAAAAGACGCAACTCAACGAGTTCTTTAAAATGGCTATCTCGGATTTTCCATAAAATGCGTTTTTCACCCCTAAAAATTCAAAAAACTATATTTTTTGGAAAACAGCTAATAAAATCCAAAATTTTGAGAATTTCCAAAAAACCGGAATATATGTTATAGAGCTCTATTAGAACATTAGATGTCCCAAATTTCAACTTTCTATCTTGATTTTTGACCCCCAAATTGTAAAAAATAGCTCCAACATGCATAGGGCATGGTGACGTCATAAGCATTTCCGCGAATTAGAGGCACTTCTGAACATCGCATGTGAAAACAAATGGCACCACTAGATTCCTGGGACAAAGCTCGTCTAGAAAAATGCATTTTTATGTCAAAAATAAAAAGTTGAAAAATTGACTTTTTTTCTTAGCCCTCGTTTAGTTATGTATGGTATAAACGATTTTTTATGCTTTCAATGCACACTTATCACCAGCACAGTGACTTGGGGTCACATATAACCATTACCATCGGATTTGGCGTGAAAAATAAACCATAAAACATGTGTCGCACGCCCATGTAGCAGAAAGTGAAAACCGTGACCTTTCGTGACCTGACCTGACCTTGACCCGTACTTAGTATGACCCCTATACGCACATGGTACCTTCACTAGGTCTTCGAGGTCATTTGTGGTGAGTTTCGAGCAGCAGCTATCGATTCCGCTGTCCGTAAGCCTAATCATGCAAAACCCCTGAATTTGACCTTTGACCTGACCTTGACCCGAAAGTTGACCTCAATCTTAAAATCTTAAGAGTGCTTTGGGAAGGTCTCGTAGAGACCTTTCGAACGCCGCCTCGCGGGGCTCGATACGACCATTGGTTCTCGAGATAACAGGGGGGGTCGGATCCGACCCCCCCCCCAGGCTGATGTGGGTACGGAAATAGCCCAGGCGGTGCCGGGTTAAGTGTTGAAGATGCGATCGACTTGTTGGGTAACAAGCCGGCCATGATCGTGTAAAATGGCTTCATCGTAGATCGATTAGTTTCTGAGATATAACCGAAAATGTAAAAGTGCAAAACCTACCGCTTAATCTCGCGAGACCTGTACATCACAATTGAAAGACGAGACATGCGTCACAGAAGAGGACGAGATGTTCGCCACAGTCGATAGACGAGATATCCACCTGGTGGCGTGGTGACAGCTCGGCAGGAGGGCCGAGGCCGACACAGCTCGACTGAAGGGCCGGGCTGACACAGCTCGACTGTTATCGGGACGCTCGGTGGCGCAGGTGGAGAGGTCAACAGCGAGGGAGGGGGACGGAGAGGGGCTGACGGATCATTGGTCATTATGACGTTGATTTTGTTGTATACGTGTATTTTATCGTATTAGATGTACTTGGAATTAAAAGTGATTTTTTGCACCAGCTTTGTTAATATAATACAAAACACACTGAAAAAGTATGCATAAAATTATTGTTTCTTACATTAGATTACTTGGAATGGTAAAGCAGCACGTGTTCCAGTATCTGTTAGCATTGTGTACTCGCCGGAGCTATCTAGCATGGCCCCTTTTCGTCCAGTCAGGTTCTGACAGGTTTCTGAACATTATGTACTAGAGCACTTCATGGGCCGGATAAATCCGTTATCCACGGATAAATCCGTGGACCGGATAGGATTGGATCCCAAATTTGGAAAATAGAACGGATCTGGGCGGGCCGGATTTGGGAATTGAATGTTGAACACGGATCAGAACGGATAAAATTGTAGCATTCAATATTCATGTTAAGAATTAGGTAACTTAACTTGTTAGGCACTGCAGCAGAAGTATTAATTGATTTACATGAGATTTATAAGCATACCTTTGTGAGCCATGATAGTCTGTAAGGTATATGGCAGCACCAACCAAATTTTTAAATATAGATGGTCACAACATAAAATCTGCAGACTCAGCCATGTTCCTAACCGAGGAAGCGAGAACAACCGCCATGGCATCATATCCACCATGGCTCGCTGGTTCCTGAATAAGATACGAATCATGTAAAAAATGTGTTAATAACTCACTTGTCCTGAGAACAGTCCCCATATAATATGTATAAAAACGATAATGCGTTCTCGAATTTTTCAATCTTCCAGACAGCAACAAACACTGCGCAAGGTTAGAAACACATGCGCAATAACAGATGCTTTTAACCAGCTGAATAAAACGCTGCAAAAAAAGTTTTAAACTTGGCGCAATGCCTCGTGGATGATTTTTTTAGAAATAAAAACGATCCAAGACGATATTAAATTCTGATGTTATCAACATTTTCAGTGTAAATGACGCCAAAAAATATTTTCTGATCAGAAATTCAACTTAAAGGGTAAACGAATCAATATTACGTCATCAGCTCGCCTATTTCATAAAGAGAGAGCGGATCTTAAAAAAATCAATCCTTGCTTGCTTTTTTGCGCCACTATCGTCAATTTTGTCTGTGTATTGTGTTGTGTCGTCTTGTTGATACGACAAAATGCCGGTTTAACTTATCTTCCTTTCATTTTAGGACCAAAGTCAGGCTCAAGGCTATTTAATACCTACCTTTTCAGCTGGGTTTTCAGTGTCAAATTCTTTGTAGAGTGTGTCAGACCACATTCCAAGGCTAGTTTCCAAACAATGTGTTTTGAGGTGTTTTGATTCTGCCTTTTCCCATATAGAATGTTGCCAATGTCATGAAACTTTATTTATTCATTGTATTATACTTATTATTACCTACCATTTGACTTACTAATTGATTGTGGTTTTGCTATATGAATAAGTACTCTTCCTTTTATAGACCACAGTAGATTCTTAACAATTCTAATGATAGCCAACCTTGTGAAATGCTGAGGTCCATGTCAATGTGTTACCCCTATCCTTATCAATGCAGCTTTTACCACAAAATGTATTTTGCAGTGGCTAAGATTGCTGTTATTACAATTTGATAGCTTCCTAGTGTCCAACGTTTGGATCTTATGGCGATATGCTGATAGTCTCACAACCGGTTTGTAATGAAACGGATTATTATGGATATTTTTTGGATGTAGGGGAGATCCGTGTAAGACGCCCAGGGTCGGTAAGAGGCCCCATCGCTTTTTTTACCAAACCAATAATGTTATTTATTTTTTAATGTTCTTGTAAAGCAGAAGCCCTCTTGAAACAACAACTCACGAAACCTGAGGTATCAGGTGCGTCGCAGCGACTTTTGGTAAGCCTGTTTCTGTTTTTGCCCCTTTACTTGCTAGATATATGCATCTTTATCACCCTTATATATCTGAAAAAACAATGACTATCAAATGCAATCTTATCTCATCGAAATTGTCACATGTTAGCTTCAGAATAGACCATGTTCTGGTGCGCTGCAAATGTCTCATAAACCATAAATATTGTGACGTTAAAACACTGCATTTTTTTAAGAGGCCCTCCCTTCGAGGATTATAAAACGCCCCCCCGATAAAAAACGCCCCCGATGCTAAAACGCCTGCACCTGCGGCAGGCGTGGCATTCTTTTTTCAAGGAGTTTGTTTTTGTTTCTTTTTTCTGTTTCTTTTTCTAGAGGTAATAGGTACAATTTTCGTTGGTCATCAGCGTTTGGTTGTGCTAGTTTTCGCATTGTTCGAGCACTTTGGAAGTGTTATTGGTTTCGATAACACCGTATTTGCTTAGCTTTTCGAAATAAAAGGCCTTGCAGCTGTGTTCGCAAAACGTCTTTTACAAGTCGACTTGCCTTGTTAAACGCCCGAGGGGGGGGGGGGGGCATATGGGCCGGGCCGGATCCTGAAAAGCCTATCCGTGAAGTGCTCTATTATGTACCTACAGAGCTCACGGACTCATTTGCAGATACCTGATAGTTTATTACCTAGTGAACCGGTTACCTATCGATCTGGCTGGGCAGCGCCGCGGACGAAATGTGCCGGGTCACGAAGGTCGACAGGCAACTGAATGTCAGCCGTCACCGTTGTGACAGGCAGAACGTAAATACTACCGTGCTGATGTCCTACATCACTGACATGTGACAGGACGGCTTGCTTTCTAAAAATAGAAAGATGAAAATAGATATATAAAATAACTAGGCTGTTGATCTTCTTTCTGACATCAGCCAACCGATAAAAAGGCCACTTCATTGCCTGGGTATGGGTGAGTTAGTACAAAATACTGTTACATTGGCTAACTAAGTTACAACCAGCCACGTACACTGAAAACAAAATGACACAAAAAACGACTAAAAACGCACAGGCAGAGCGTGTTAACTAGGCTTTCTTGTGTACCCTGCATCATGCATTTTTTGACCCGTCGCAGACGTGTCAATTTACAAATGTGTTAGCCCAGTCGTGTTGTGTCCTAAAACACAATATCATTGTGTCTTCAACACATAAGGCTTGTGTGAATACATTTGCAGAATACAAGGTAAATATGTTACTAAATTTAACACAAATCGCAAGTGAAAGAAGGAAACACGTGGTGATTATGTAGTTTGTTGCCGGGGCGCAGTTGAAGGGACTATGGCTTTGGCTGGACAGGCTGATTGCCAAAGCCGGGCCCCGAGTGGAATCGGGCGCTCGGGTGCGGTCAGGGCTGCTGAAGCATTTTTACAAAAAAACCCGGCCGGCCGACCCATACGGTCAGGGCGCGGTCAGGGCTGAGCACGCGGGCGGCCGACCCAAGTTACAACGCCCAAGTGACGAAGCTGGAGTTGCGCCCGGTCGGCCACTTCAGAGCCGATGGGTGAACGCGTCACGTGGACGGCCCAATCAGAGCACCAAGTGACGAAGTCCCAAATTGGAGGACTACTGTTCAATACAGTTGTCCAGACAGCCGGGATAAACTTACGGCCACCGATTTTTCAAATATATCCTATATAGACGGAGGAGTTTCTTCCTCCAAGCAGACGTTAATTAGCTATGCTTCAGCTTGCACTTAATGTAATCAGCGCATATTGCTCTAGACAATTTATCATGTATCGACTCCCTCGGCTGTATTGTGCATTTTGACCTTTCTCAAAACACTTTGACAAATTTTTACAAAAACCCAGCATAAAAGTCGATGCTCGAAAAACGCCCTCTCTTATCCCCATTTGAAGTTAAGGTTCAGAGGTCGCTCACTGGTGGATGGCACGGTGTATTTGTGCAAGGGTACACTTCTACCATATCCGACAACACATGATTTCGATACACTGATGCATTACATTCGTCCAGCGTGCTTAACACGATAAAATTGTGTCATTATTCTGCTTTATGTGTTATCAAACGTGTCGAAGGTCCCGCCAAGCGTGAAAATACTCAGCCATATTGTGTTTTGGGTGCGATTAACACATGCCTGATGTGTTACCAGTACAGAACATGCCCTCACTGTGTCCATTTGTTTTCAGTGTATGTAAAGACATATTCGTGTAAGCAAGCAACTTTTTTTGTCCACTTGGCATCAAACATGCCCGGTCTGTAGAGGTTTTCAACGTTTGACCTCCTTTTTAGCATACATCGTTGATCAGCATTCAGCGCAAAGCTGTACGGTTTGCACGGTGCACTGCACTTAGATACAGTTATGCACACTTTGCTATGAACTGTAACAATGTAGACCTTCTGGGACTAGAGTCCAGACTAACATCGTGTGGCACATATGATTTACTCCCGCAATAACTAGCTGTGATTGGAGACAAACGCTACATCAGTCAAACGCGGCCGTCTTTCGATAACTGTCGCCCTGTATCAACAGAAGACCAAACACGCCTGATCGCCCGGATGCAAACAGTGCGGACTGATGTGTCATCCACTGACGCTCTGTATAAACAGTGTTACCCAGTCGACCAAAGTCCGACGCTCACCTCCCCCCCCCCCTCCATCACCCCTTCCCTTTATCGATGGCACGCGACCCACAACAGTCTCCCACCTGTGGCGGTCCCGCGCGCCGCGGCCGGGTCAAAGTCCTGCCAAGGCGACAGGTGTGCGAAGACACGTGACGTCACCACCCCTGGTGACGTCACTGGGCGGGCCCGGTAACAAGTGGCGCGTGCAGGTGCTCCGCTGGCGGGGAGCGGCTCCCTTTGTGCGCACTCTCCTCCCCTCAGTCCCGCGGAACGACGACCCCTCGCTGCCGCCGCCCGTGTGGGGCGATCAGTGCTGCTCCGCTGCCCTCCCCCTGTCCTGCGGATGACGCCGCCACTGGCGGACGGGAGGGCGGGGGGCGACACGCGCGGCGGCGCGGGGGCCGGACGCGGCGGCGGCGCGGCGGCTGCCCCGCGCCACTGGCGTTAGTCATGTACCGTGCGGGCTGGCGCCGGCTGTGCAGGAGGATGCACGTGATGCGAAGGCCGTCGGGTTTGTGGTGGTCTCAGTGAGGCGACAGACGGTGACCGGGGAGGACGGTCGGTGGTCCGCGCGCTGCGGCGGTGACCTCTAGACCCATCCTGAGTGGTGTTTTGTCCCGCGGTGACCCTGGGAGGGCGCCTCTGAGAGGTGTGTTGTCTGAGGAGCGGTCGGCACGTTGGAGCTGAGTGCGCAGCCCGGCGCAGGTGTGATTCCACTCGGCAGTCAGCCGTCCGCTCTGTGATGCGCCGCGGTGTGGCCTGAGTCGGGAAACCGGTGAGGTGTTGAACCAGCGCCGGGCCATGTCGGGCTCGCTGTGGGGCACCTGGGGCAGGTCGCGCTGGGGCGGCCTCCGTCGCTCGGGCCGCCGCGGCTCTACGGGCACGCTGCCGCCGCGCCGGGGCTCCGACGGTGCCGACGGTACCGACGGACCGACGCGCGCCCGCAGTGTGTGGTACGTGTCGGCGCCGACGGAGGGCGACGGCAGTGGCGCCGACGGCACCGCCGACAGCGGCGTGTGGCTCAACGAGCGGCACGACCCCTGCGAGAAGCGGGGCATGTCCCGCTGGTACGTCTACCAGTCCCCGGTGAGTTACCGAGCGGCCGTGTCAGCGGCTGTGGCAGGGTTGTGTCAGACCCAGGGCTGTGTCAGGCTCACAACTGTGTGAGGACTGAGGGCAATGTCGATGTAGGTACAGCCCACCGCTAAAGTAATGTGCGGTTTTACCAACCTCAACGGATGGCTTTGACTGGCGATTTTTTTTATTGCGGAGTGATCGAAAAGAAGACGTCAACAATAGATAAAGTTGCAGCTGCAAGGGTAACGATACAGGTTAGCTACATTCAAAGTTTCATTGTGGTCTGGCTAATCATTCCTAAGCTTCAGAAGCAGAACATACCCAGGACTGAAACCGCACATTACTTATGCCGTGGACTGTAAGTGTATTATAATTTAGAGCTGTGGCAGATGTCTTTCAGGTGGCTATATCTTGCCGTCTGTTTACAGACCTTTGTCGGACCTTTATTGGACAGTTGTCAGACATTCGCTTTAATTCGTCATGCGTTTGTCAGTTTTTCGTGTGACATTGCACGGCGTTTTACAACCCTTGTCGGGCTTTTGTAAATATTTTGTGAGATTTCTTACAAAAGAGACGTTAGTCAGACGTTCACGACGCTCCTGTCTAACGTTTTCCTCATTTCGTCACACATCTGTTACACATATGTCGGGCTTTTGACTGACTGGACTCACAGCGCTCATTAGTTTAACACTGCATGCTGTTGATGTGGTACTGCGGTGTCGGGTTGCTGGTATCTGACACGCACCTGTCGCTGGTCGTGAGCATCCGACAGTCCCCGTGAACCATCAGCCGGGTCTGGTGTCGGTGGGCGCGTGGGCTGCGCGCTGTTCTGATGAGAGATGGGGGGAGAGAGAGGAGGGGACGCTGAGGGACGGCACCTGCTGGGATATCAGGGGTTGGAGAGGGCGACACGATCCCAACCAGTGGTACTGGCACAACATTAGCTTCAGTCGGACTGGCTCATCGGCTAATGCACTCAGTTATGCAGTGACCTTTCATGATAAGCCATCAAAATAAAGTGTTCTCGCTGTTCTTTTATTTGAATGAGTTGAGGTTGGGAACGTGTCGGTAAAATACACGTCAAAGCTCCTAAACACACAATAGGCTGCTACCTGTCTCCATTGAGCCCATTCTCCTTATTTGGAAGCACTAGGTTTGTCGAGTTTGACTCCAGGATGTATGTATCGCCTTAGTTGGTAAGTACACTGGTACAGTGTCCTAACGGCTCAGTCCGGTTCTTTTGACCACTCGCCATTCTATGGCTGTCCGCTGAACATGAATCAGACAAACATGCTAGTTTCATGGTCTGCTATCCAGTAAATAGGTTTCCATCACATTTACAAAATGCCTACACGTTTTCCAATTAGTATCAGCTCCCTGCCAGAGGAGGCCTCTAATCGTCGTCCATTGTGCTACCATTGAGACGGCCGAGACGCCGCCGCCGCCGGCACGTGACCGAGAACAATGCCTCGGGCACAAAGGCCTCGTGACCTTGAGGTCGGGCTTCGGTCGTGAGTCAGCGTCACGGGCAGCGCGATACAGACGCCCAGGAATCCTAACAACTACCCGAGGCCTGCCGCCAGCACTCAGAGACTGAGCGGCGCCCCTCCCTTAGCTACTGGTCGGTCGTCGCCCGAGGGCCTCCTCAGCTGACGCAGGCGACAGAGAACGGCTTTTACAGGCAGTGGCGTACGCACATACAGGACATTCCGTGCATGCCCTGTCCCTTTGGCTCATCGTCCCCGGCGCCCTCAGTGACTGGCGCCCCTCTGTCCAGTGTTGGCGCTCCTCCAGTCGATAGCGGCGCGCTTCTAGTTGATGGCGAAGCCCCTCTGTCCAGTATTGGCGCTCCTCTGGTGATAGTGGCGCCCTCCTAGACGATATGGTGGGCCGGTGGCGCCCCTTTGTCCAGTATTGGCGCCCCTCCAATCGATAGCGTCGCGCTCCTAGATGATGGTGGGTGGCGCCCCTCTGTCCAGTATGTCAGTTATGTTCGTTCCGCACGTGTACGAACATAACTGACACATTCAAGTTTCAGATATGTGGCGCCCTCCTTGTTGTTGGCGCCCTCCTTGATTGGCGCCCTCTCGTCCAATGCCCTGGTCCTTCGCAAATTCCTGGGTACGCCACTGTTTACAGGGATTCTCACCCCATGGCCATGGATTTGTCGGTGAGAGGCGGGAGACGTGGTGAGAGGATGGCCCAGGTGGCTTTGGTTCCGCGATGTCGCAATGGCGGCTATGTTGAAAGTCGATGCTAAACAGGCACCCAGGCGCGACCACCGCGATTGTCTGCATTTGGAATGTGGCGGGATTGACCAACGAAATCCCGTCCAGTCGTCTCTTGTGTGGGATTATGCAGATTGCAGATTATGTGTTACGACTTAACTTGTTCTGTTTGGGATGTTGCCTTACGTGGGCACTTTGTATGTACATACACCCGGTGTATCAGGATTAGGCGGCCACATATTATGTATACCTGATTCCTGGAATCCTCAACTCTCGCACACCTGCCTCGGTTCCGTTGTGAGAGTGACCACACTGCCGGGGCCTGAACCTATTCGAGTAATCCCATGTAAACGGAAAGACTTGAAGGACCTAACATTGCGTGGGCATGACCCGACTTCTGGTCGAAAACCGGTTTCGTGTGTTCCGTGATTGTGAAAGATGAAGTTTTGGATTTTGTTATCTGGCTGGTACTAGTTCTACTGCAACATTATTTTCTCCATCATCCTGCCACTGGGGACTGTTTGTAATGATCAGTCAGCACGGTTTACTCCCTGGCTCACACTGGGTTTATTGCACTTCTTAGTAGTTTTGTCAACGGACCAGTGCATTGATTGCACTTTCGTCGTTGGATCACCGTGTACACATTGACCAGAGGTGTGCCGGTAGAGGGGTCGACCTGCAGTGTTCCATTGACCCAGGTGGGCGCGCGCCGGACCCCTGCATTGGTCGAACCAGCGTTCCATTGACCTGTGTGGGCGTGCATCGGACGATGTCAGACCGGCATCTGTCACACGCAGCCGTCAGCACTGAGCCGCCGGTAATGGCTCATCGATCTTAGGCATTGACGTCACGACAAAAACATGCAGGATGCGATACATTTCATCACGTTTCCACCGCCCTCCCATCCCTTAGCTTCTGTTCTTTTTTACTCAAACCGCAGTCATGACAGGAAGGGAAGTCGGAATCATCTTGTCTCCGTTTTCTGTCGAGTCACTTCCTCACTCCCTGGGAGACAAGTGCGTCCAGTTTCCCCCTGATGGCTCATCTCCGGCGCACGGGCGGCGGGAAGTGGCGCACTAAAACACCCGCCTACACGCGCTCCCAGTCACGCGGAAGTAGCTGATCGGGAAGACGAGATGCGATCTGACGAGGAGTGTCCTTCGCCGAGGAGCTGTTCCGGGCCCGCTACGGTGCCATGAACCCGCTGTCCGATCGAGGGTCTCGCTATTGCCGACCGGTTTGTGTCGCCTGAAGGCTTATCGACTATCGAGTCTGTTTTATCTCGGTGCAGCGGAACTTCTCGGATGAAAATGCATATTTCATCTTTATCTGCTACATATCAAAGAATATTGACACAAGCATCTCAATAGGTATCCTTTATTTACTGTGATGTTATCAGATCTCATTTTTTCTGACTTTTATCAGTCCTCTTTATTTTGCACCGCCCCTAACTGCAGCAACCTGTATCCAAATATCAGAATCAAGCCACCGCCGCAGGCCTCTGTCGCTCCGTACCTGATTTATAGATCCGGTTTTCTCCGTCAGCGGTGGCGCTGGCATGCACGGCGGCCTCCCCGGTCTGACACCCCGGGAGTCGCACGTCCTTGCGTCGGCGCGCCGGTTTCACTGGCCAGGCCGTGCCACTTACCCACACGTCTGACGGACTCGGGGCTACCTAATGAGCGCCCATCGCACAGTTTCGGGATGCTATTGAGAGCGAAACTGGCCTCCGGGCGTGCGAGCCGCCTCCGCCCCAAACGAGCCATCACTTTGGGATCGAGAATCGCGGTCACCGCCGTCCTATTTCAGTCGGGGAAACTGTGGTCAAATCTTCCATTTTTAGAAAGCCTTCCATTTTTGGAAGGATTTTCTATATATGGGTACGCACCTTCCAAAAATGGGTACGCTGACGACGTCATCGTACCCAAATATAGAAAATGTTGCGCATATGTTGGAACTTACCGATTTCCGCCGAACATGAGGCAAATGCGACTATCGCCCCTGGTCGCTTTCTATTCGCCATAGTGAAGTGTCCATAATCTAGCGTGGATGCCTAAATCCTAGCGTGGATGTATTTTAGGTAATTTTTCAAAGTAATGAGTCGTGGAAAATTGACAAAAATTTACCGACAAACGATGGTTTTATAAGACTTTATCAAACATTTTGTAAGCAAAAAGCATCAAAAACGAAAAGTAAATATCCTTAAAAGTACTTTAGTGACGGGCCATGCTTGTTCGATACCGCCGACTTTATTTACAGTGCGGAATTGTCTGGACAGAGTGCGGCGGTTTCGGGAGTGTAGTGGCGAGTAAAACTTGTATTTGTTGCCGTTTTCTGCATTTATTAGCATAATGTGTGGTTGATTTTAATTTTTTAAGGCTTTTGCCAAACATTTGGGTGGAGGTCTCGTCATTTTTCAATGTTTTTTTCTGGAATATGGGACGAATTAAATAGGCGTTGCTGCGCCGTTTTTCGTGTTACTTTCTATCGAAGGAGCATGAATCTTCAATTTATATGAGGAATAGTAAGTTTAATTTAAACCATTTTTTGTCAGGGCTATAGCTGTGTTCCTCCTGGTTGGTTATTGACCAGCTGTTTTCTCTTCTGAATTTCTATGTGTCCTCTAGAAGTAGAAAAAGAGAGCAGTGCGCCAGGACACCATGCTATTATATCACTATGTACATTGACATAGCATGCCTGTATTACCAACACTAGCACTGCTGCTTCTCCTTATATCAATGATCATAAATGGCAAAATCAACTATTAATGTTACACATTTAAAAAGGCCGTAACTTAAATCAAAGAATGTGAATCACAGTTGGGAACACTGAGATTAGACCTTCCAATTTTGGAAGCCTTCCATTTTTGGAAAATGCATACCCATTTATGGAAGGTCCTTCCAAAAATGGAAGGCTTCCAAAAATAGAAGATTTGACCACAGTTTCCCCCACTGATTTGGCCGTAGTGATGATATACGACCCGCCTGGGCTCGTTTCTTCAGCAAAAGTTACAAAGTTAAAGCGCTCGTGTCATCGTGTTCTTTTCTCACTTTAATCTCTACCCAGTTTAGCACCACTTACATAGGTGCTAGAAACTTTTTATACACACATATGTAGCCCAAAGTAAATTTTAGCTTCCAATCCACCATCCAGTTGCAGGTACCATTCGCAGGCTCCGAGTTCCCCGGTCCGCAAACGATAATAGTCGTGCTCACACGCTCGGGTGCCCTGATCATTCCTGAATGACGCTGCACCATCACGTCTCCCTGGCGGCTACTACCGCCTCGGCCTCACTCAGTCCTGAATGACCCGCGTCGACCAAAGAACCGTTCCCGGAGACAGATGGCAGCCGGGCGGCGGCGGGCGCGGAGGCAGGCTCCTGCGCCGCAGATGGCCGCGCCCGCCGCTCAGCCCGGGCGCAGACCGCGGGCCGCGGACCGCTGCTGACGCGGCGGAACGGCTCCTGCAGCCGCCGGTCACAGGCACCGTGACGGTGCGTGCAGTCTGCCGGCCGGCCGCAGCCGATGGAGCTGCTGGGCACCGTCCTGCCGCCCAGGCCGGCGCTGTGGCCCACCTGTGGACCGCCCTGTGGGGAGAGGGACCGTGGACACAGCAGTGAGCGCGTCTGTCTCTGTTTGCAGCAACAGTCGTGGCGTCTGTGGGGGGACGAGAAGAGCGACGACGCCGTCTGCTCGGTGTACCTCAAGAAGGTGCGCTACCACCACCCGGGAAGGACGCCCGGAGACAGCGTGAGTACACACGGCGCTCGCAGGGGAAGGGTGCAGTGTGCTAGGATATCTGTGGTGTTATTGATCGTGTCGAGTAATAAGCATGCATAAATGGGTTTTATTGTACTTGCTTAGACAAATGTCAAACCACTTAGAGCACAAAACTTGCTAGAATCTCAATCTGCCCGGACCTTTTCTACTCTGCTTCGTCCGGTTCCAGTTTTTGTCATTGGTATTGTTTGTTACGTAAAGGTCTAGAAAAGACTATTATTTTCTCAACATACTTGCCCCGTTTTATGTGCCACAGCCACGGCGAATTCAAATGTCTGCTATTTCCATAGCTACCCTGATTCAAGCCCGCACCATGCTTATTTCAAGCGCCTGAAATTTGCATATAATTTCAGGCGCTTGTAGATCAATGCATTTCAAAAGAGCATTGGATTTCTTGGCCAAGTGCGCCGAATCACATCCGTCAGGCGTCAGATGCCTACGTTCCCGTCCGTGAAACCTTGATACATACATTATAACCTTTATATGTTAACGAGTCTCGAGTGCGCCCGCCGGCGCCGCCTTTGCCGGTGTTTCGTGCCACGCCCCCTGCCTCAGCGAGGCCAAGACGAGGTGTTAGCCCTAAGGACCATTAGATGGCTGACAGCGACGAGACAGAACCGGAGACCTCTTACGAACTCGCCGACTCTCTCGCAGGGCTGTGACATTATAGTCATGGGGCCCAGGTCAGGTGGGTAAGCCTGGTCTGTTGGTCCCGGCCGGTTTCTACATAACTGGCTCCCGACTGGTCTCTGGGTCGTGATTGGTCTTTGGTCGCTTTTAGCTAGTCTCTGGGTCTGGGTTGGTCTCCTGGTCTCCTCTGGTCTCTGACGTCTGGGTCTTTCCCGGCTAGTCTCACGGTTATCCGGCTGATCCCTGGGTCGGTCGTTGGGTCTCGGTCGGTCGTTAGCGGACCCAGTTTCGTCACCGTGCAGTCATTGTTCCCCTCCGAGCCCGGCGTGCCCGGCCCACGGGAGGTGACTCACGGCTCAGCGGAGTGGCGCTGCCCGGCCCGGCCCGGACAGGTACCGTGCACCTGGCGTGCACAGTGCACAGCGTGCCGTGCACACCGCTGAGTGGGCACACACGACGGTGCAAACAGCTGTGACGCAACGAACCGAAAAATGTGGAACGTTCCGATTGCCTTGGATGATGAAGAAATGGACACAGTAGAAGCGAATTTGTTGACGTAAAGTATACTTCTCGCTTCCTCAAATCAGTGCAATATTGATGAATGGCTACCTGCATATAAACATTCTTAGGTGTTGTTTTTATCCGCTGGGACTGAGAGCGTGAGATGATGTTTTTCGTGCTCCAGCGTAGATGGGTAGCCATTCGGCTTCCACGGTTGACAGTGATGACATCAGTCATCTTTTTTTCAAGCTCGTTAAAGATTTGGGCTGTACGGGGATCGTACATCTACGCTGGAGTACGAAAAACATCATCTCACTGCATATAAACAGCATTCGATGAAATAATTAGAAGCTGAAATCAATCAATTCAAAATTAATGAAAAGCTACCTGCATTTCAACAATGTTCGCTAAAATCATAAAAACGAAAATGTATCTATGTAGATAAACTGTATCCTCTTTAGGACAGAACTCAGGACAGAAGTCTCGTCCAATTGACCCGTATGCCAGTCTGTGACCTCTGTAACCCATCTCGCAGGACTCGGATGACGAGATATCGCACCTGGAGTGGGAGACGGTGCGGGTGCGGCTGATCAAAGCTGGCACCCTGGAGCGGCTGGTGGCCTCGCTGGGCTCACACTCGGGAGAGCTGGATGCCACCTACATCACCATCTTCCTGGCCACCTACCGCTCCTTCACCAGCGCGCGCGCCGTCGTCGACCTCATCATCGAACGGTGAGTACTCGACTCAAAGAGTTTGCGGCCGGTGTGTGTGGTAATGTCCCGATCTTCTGAAATCCCAGGCGAGATTAGGAAGACATGCTTCTCAGTAGGTGTTTATTGATGACTGCTTGTCTATGGCATCTTCTTATTTGAGAGCCGCAGGAACAAACATTTAAGCGTGCCACACCTGAAACAAGTTTTGAGGCGCATGAAGTGTTCTCACGCATAAAGACCATTGTGCAATATTAGTTGTGCTTGCCGTGCCGCTAAACGGTATGCGGTGATGGCCCATCAGTGTGTTTAAAGGATATCCTTGCGTAAGCAATAATTAGATTATGCTACCGCCCGGACTTTCCACGATTACTGCGAAGGGTAAGTAGGTAAACCACTGGTAAGCATCAACAGACACCAATAAAGACGTTCGTCTTCCTTGTCTGCAGGGATCACAGTGATTCTTGTAGTCAGATATTTGCTATAGGTTTCTTCGAGGAAGTTAGTAAAAAAGAATTCCTGAAGCATGTCTGGCAGACCTATAACCCATAACCTATATAGACCATCTGATGAGTCTGAGTGGCGCGTGCCATGCATGATAGGTCGCTTGCGTGACTGTGATCAGTAGGAGCCGGTCCCCTGCAACGTTCGTCAGCTCGAGTCACGGAGGGCGGGGCGTGTATAGGACTGTCGCGAAGGACACACCACTGAGTCATTGGCGGAGGCAGTCGGTGCTTCTGTTCATATGGGAGCTGAACAACATCGTGATGCTATGAAGGACATATTATCCCTCGCCCATGTAGGGGGGGGGTTGGTGCAACCCCCCCCCCCCTGAGGCTTTTCGGAAATAGTGCAAAAACGGCGGCGCGCAGCGCCGCCAAATTTTGGGTACCTTATGGGGCAAACCTTGCGCATCTTTTGATAAAAAAATTGACCGGGTCATGTCAGGTCACGGAGTTATGACGTCACAAAGGGAACAGCCTCCGGCCGGATTTTCACAAACTGAGTGCCAACGCCCGAGGTTTCCTGCCGATGGTACGGACATCGGTTGATGGATCGTGATGAAACTTCCCATGCATGTTGGGGCAAGTATTGGCTATCATATGGTATAAGAAACTTGACCGGGTCAGGTCAGGTCACGGAGCTATGACGTCACAAGAGGAACAGCGTCCGGTACTATTTTTGAAAAGCGCCCGAACCACTATTCTGCTAATTCTTGTCACCTCAATGGGAATATGCAGCAATATTAGCTTATATAGGGAGCAAATGGACCTCCCAAATCCAAAAATACAATCAGATTTCAAAAATTTAAATTTTGATTTTTCGAATTTCTGCCGCCGACTGTGACCTTGCCGACTTCCGGCGCTCCCAACGCGCCATTTTTAGAGCTAGGGAAACGAAATACATACCAAACGATAGAGAATTGATCAAGGAACACGATAGTGAAGGTTTCAAGTCGATATCTCCCACCGTTTTGCCGCAATCGCCGCGGAAAGTTGAAAAAGTCTATTTTTCCGAAAATTTGACCTTTGACCGGTCAAAAGTAGGTCAAATGTTGACCTAGGACCAAAAAATATACCACCAATCGCGAGATCTCGGCGAGAGCAATCCGTTGGTCTTTTCCGCTAAGCTCTACGACGCTCCGTTTTCAAACGCCAAGGGGGGGTCGCACCAACCCCCCCCCCTGCATGGGCGAAGGTGGCAGATCGCCGTTTACGGGCGAGGGTTATTGAGCCAGGGGAAGAGAAATTGGGAGAACTGCTCATAGTTGTACAACCATCGATCAAAGACCACCGGAGCTTGATTTGAAGACATTTTGTAAATGCTAAATCTGCATGTTGCGTCCTCATACGGCACGCAAAAGTGAACGAATATTCCTGGCTGATACTTTGTTGCAGTAATGATGCAAGGGCTCAGTCTCATTACCGTGAGCCCGTTGGCAATCTGGGTGACTTGAGAGTGCTCGTTGCCACTCGGCTGCGTTGCTGTGATGATTGTCGCCATCCGTTGACAATGAATGCAATCTAGCTAGTATGACATAATTTTGGCATGTGTTACGGAATCGCGAGCGGGTCCAGCGAACCCCAAAGTCGCGTGTTACCGCATCAGGCATCACTCGGAACGGCGCGTCATGCGACCCGTTCCCCGAGATCTGAACCGTTTCCCACTAAACACAGCAATTCCTCGACTCCCTCTGTGTATTTACCTCACGGCACTCTTTGTACTTGAGAAGCTGTGCTGCTGCGGTTACTTGTTGCGGCTGAGCGTAGAAGCTAATCGGCGCGGCTGGGAAAACAGCCTCTTGTAGCCGAGCAGGGCTGCATTAGATGCAGAGGCCGGTTCACATGAGCTGTGCAGTGCCGACTTCGCAGAAGTTCGGGTCGACTGTGCTCCAACGCCGAGTCCGTGTGAGTGGGATAATCCGGAACTTGGCCACAGTCTGTGAGTTGGAAATCCGTCATGGCGACTGGACATTATTCTCGACTCATGTCACTTCTCAACGCTCTCTCGAGTTTAATGTTGTGTGGTACTCGCCTCGTGTGTCCGGTAACAGGCTGTGACTGATAGTTCATTCTTCAGGCTTAACCCGCGCCCCGCTGGGGGGGGGGGGCAGAATCTGCCCCCCCCCTCCCGTTTTTCGCCAATAACTTCTAAACGCGTTACGCCAGCGACGTCAAACTTTCAGTACCTTATCATACATCAATTTGACACGTTCCCTGAAAATTTGAGCGAAATCCGTCGGAAAATTTTTGAGAAATTGACGTTTTAGTGACGTCATGTTCAGCATTTTCGCCTAAAAAACGGCAAAATTTCAAACGCCGCTAACTTCTTCATTTTTAAAGGAATCAAGACGTAACAAAAAAAGTTATACGTGATTCTACTTTGTCTATCAAATGGCTATCTCGGTTTTTTGAAAATTTTGGATTTTGGCCAAAATTTTTCCAAAAAACTGACTTTTTTGGGAAAATATTTATAAAATCCAAAATTTTGAGTTTATCGAAAAAACCGGAATATATGTCAAAGAAGTGGTCTATGTGCACCTACATACCAATTTTTAGAAGAATCGGTTCAAAATTGTGGGAGTTATTCAAAATTCTATGACGTCACGACACACAAAAATTTTGAAAAATGATTTTTGGAAGTTCTAGACCTCGTACGGAAATGAAAATAGCACCATTCGATTCGCCGTGAAAAACTGCATCGGAAAGACACCTTTTTAGGCCTTAACAACCAACTTCAAAATTTGACCTCACTTGACCTGACCTTGATCTGACCTCGACCTGAAATTCATCCAGAGGTGGTCCATATCACTTATTGAGTGTGCCTATTGAATTCCATGAGTAAAATGACCCATAAAACATGTGTCGCACATGCCCTTTTCTATATTTTGTTTTTGGTGACCTGACCTGACCTGACCTGACCTTGACCTTGACCTTTGAATGACATTGTGTGCAACGAATATTGTCTTGGTAGTCTAAGAACACGTTTTGGGCAATCAGTCTCAGTCCATTCTTCGGCAACTACGGTGCAAGGCCAATACTGTAGAAACTTGCATTTTGTACCCTTGACCTGACCTTGACCTGACCTCTGACCTACTTAAGCAAAAAAATTTGGGCTCTTAAGATCCGCCTTGTTGAGAGCTTTCGATTGCCGTTTTCCCCGTCTTTCTACGACCATCGGTTCGGAAGTTAGACAGGGGGGGCAGAATCTGCCCCCCCCCCCCCCAGCAGGGCGCGTATGGCTGAATAGCCCAGCGGGGCGCGGGTTAACAGACCCCGCCATGGTGTTTGTTACAGACCCGGGTCAACTAGAACATTCACAACCGTTGGTCGCTGCTCATCAAACCTGTGCTTTTCCCGACGAGTGAGACATATTTAGTCAGTGTTTACCCCACCGTCGTTCCAGTCAGATGTCGTATAGGTAATGATGATTGCGACTCTCACGCCTGAGACGTCCAATTATCATTATCTAATATACATGGTACGCCAATGGTCGTTAACACGGTGATTCAGTCGAGCTTGCAGTTCACTCATGATTCAGCTCCCTACTTCAAAGCCACCGTGACATGCCTCATTGCCTCCATATTACTTATAAGGAAGCACAAGTCCTGACAGAACCAGAGAAACGTCCTAGTTGCTGAGATGACAGTCAGTCATTGCTCATTAGTTTGTATAAAACAGGGTAAAATGCCAAAAAAGCAACTGGTTTCACAATGCATTCCGTTAAATTTGAATATGAACCGTTCTAAAACACCACAACATTGCAACAATGCCGCTAGCGCAAGTGTATTGCAGCCTGGCCGCACGTGATGCTGCAGTCAGCATTCGCCGATTTAGTCATGGTTCAAGTCACGTGGTCGTTGCTTTATGCCACGTGACCCATAACCGGCCAACGGAAATAGCACAAAATGGGGTGACCGAACGCACGCGTGACCCCTCTGGACTTGACCGACTCACGAACAGTCCTTAGTCTGGTCCATTTCGCGTCCGATTGGCCCTCGCTGCCGACCATCATGTGAGTACGGGAACGTTCGGTGATCGATTGTGTCTGCCCCGCGCTACCCACCGTCCATCGAGCTGTTGGTTGGTCGCCTGGCTACTGCCGAAAGGCCACCTGTGGTTCGGTACGTTAGGGCGCTGGTGGTGAACGACTCGTCATTGACCCAGCGCGTCTGGTATATCAGCAAAAACCACCGCCCCTCGGTTATTTGCCGAAGGATGCTTGTTTACAATGCCTGTCCACAAGAATGGACACAGTCCATTCGCGCACTGTCTGCTGTTTCCATAGAGACAGGACACACATGCACTCAACCCCGTCCCTCCTACCCCGTTCCCCGGCGGCCGGCCTTGCCATGGACGCGGCTGTCCGGCGGGTGCGGCGCGGCGGTGGCGACGACCTTGGTGTGTTCCCTCTGTCCAGGCTGTGTGACGGCCCGTGGCTCACCGACCCGGAAGCAGCTGGTGACGGTTCACAGTCCGCTCCGGGAGCCGTTCACGGTCCGCTCCGTGAGCCTGCGCTCTACCGGTGGGAGGGAGGAGCCACGCGCGTCCCAATGGGAACGCCGCGCCGGGAGCGTCCCAGGAGCGCCGACATCCGCAGACAGGCACCGTTCGATTGGCCCGTCCGGCCTCAATTGATGGATGTTCGGCTTTGATGACCGCTATTTAGTGCTAATTCAGATTGGCAGGAGGCAATGAGACATTTCCTTCCGTCAAGAAATGATGCATCAAAAAACTTGCTTATTTTCAGGAGAGATTCTGTAATGGTCCGGACGAGCTGAGATTACATCGTTTATGCATTAGACATCAAATGCCTATACGCCAAACTTATACATTGCCATTAATAGCATCCACCTCCGCGAACACACATGCCGACACGGTCGTGTTGCGAGGCACGTGCCACTCACGGGTACGTGCCTCCCACGGGTACGTGAGGCTGCGGACGGTCCGCGTGTACCGCTGTCGACGCGGTGGCATCCGGCGGGTGTAGCATGCCTTGTGGCGCACTGTTTTGACGTTCACGGGAGGGCGCAGTCACGCCACACAGTCAGATGGGCTGTTTGTGACTAATGCAGGCGGCGGAATCCCTGTGAAGTCACCGGGCGAGGTTGGGCTCACTGCAGCAACCTCACCAGATGGGAGACCTCTAACAGTTGGTGAGCCTCCAGTAGGTGATGGACGTTCAACAGGCAGTGGTCCCTTAACAATTTATGAACAATGCCTCTACTTTGTAAGGTGTGGACTGGACACCCAGAGATGCCACACCTCCAGTAAGCCCTGGATGTGGCCACCCGTCCCGCCCCGTCTGCTGACGGTCACAGCTCGCGCTGGCACCTTCACCTCTGACCGGAGACGGGTCGAGCAGCCGCCGGCCCCGCCGCCCCGCGCCGCTCGTGAAGGCGGCCCCGTGGGATGAGGGTCGCTTGCGTCACAGTGACGCAACAACAGGAGGCCGCTGCGGCCGTCTGCCCCCGGGTCACGGAACGGCGACGGGCCGACTGGTGACGGCATCGGCGGCATCGAGAGGTCCCGAACCGCGCGCAGCAATGAGGAAATGGCTGCCGGCCCTCTTATGAAACGTGTAAAATGGCCCCAGGTGACTGAGCTGTACATTTAGTCTCGTCATTCGGGAATGTAGCGCTTAATGCGTTGCGTCAGGAATGCGGCACTCAGCACAGCGACGGTTTGCGGCACTTGTCAATGGTGAAATTCCACAGAAAAGCAAGTTATGCCTCTCTATCACCAGCACTGGATCTCTTCATCACAAGTGCTGGTGATTTCAAGACTCTTTTAGACCCATGAACCCAGGTTTCAATCAACAGAAAAGCATCACATTGCCTAACGCCGTTAATTTAAACCCTCCTTGTCCATGTCTGCCCTTGCGTGAGTCTTCTGTGCGCGGTCGACCTGCCGACCGACGGGCGACCTTTCACCCGGGCCGGGCCGGCCTGCTCGGCGTCGGCCGGTTGCCCAACGGAGGTCGGTCCGACCCGACCTCATTGTTGTGGTTCCGGTCCGGTGAGCTCCGTGCGCTCCGGCGCCTCGGATACACACGGTCCGCAGGAAATCGGCCCGAGCTCCGTCAGGAAAACGAATACCTCGCCTCTGCAGAGGTGACCAGGAAAGTGATCGCCTGGAAGGAGGAGGAGGCAGCAGCGCTACTCGGTGGAAACAGCTCCGGGCGCTTGTCATTCATTTTAAAATGGACCCGTGTTATAGCGTCTGCTTGAGGAAACTGGCAAGGGATTGGAAATTCAGAAGGGACGGTCTCAGGCCGCATCCATTTATGCATTACGTGCATCTGCACTAAGCTTATTTATTCGATGACATAACGTTCGCTATTGCGTTAAGACTAGATCATTTATTGGAACGTTCTAAAACATCGAGGGCAATTGTTCTGCCAATGCTATCATATTAGAAAGCCATTTGTAAGAGTGTGGTGTAAAAAGCCAAAGTTAGAATTAATAAATTTAAATCCCTGATCCATTTCTGATCAGCCACCATAATACCTCGAGCGAGCGCTACTTTAAGTGCTACGACGAAATGGCTAACGCCTGCTGCATTACTTGTCGATGTTGCTCCATGCGTTCCTGGCCGTACTGAATGCGTTCGCCTATGAGTCAATGCCCACATTTACAACTCAAATAGACGCCGCCTCACACAATGCCCGCGTGGGCGTGCACCATAATGATCTAGTACCCTTGAACTGACGAACCCCGCCGCCGCGGGGCAGTTTCCCACCAGGCTCCCGACAATCTCATGGTTGCACGTTCTGAGAGAAAGCTGCTGCCTGTCTGACAGCGCTGTTCTTTGTCGAGTTTCTCTCGGCTCGGTGTTTTATGCTGCGTGTGCTCTCTCACGTTCCATAGTCTCGGCTGCTGCGGTCGCGTTCAGACCGCCTCACTCTCTGCGTCCGGTCCCGAGTTCCGATTGTATCGACAAGCTACAAGCAGCCAGCTCTCTCTCCTCTCTGGTCTGGTCCGCTCTGCTCTGGCGCCTGGTCCGCTCACAGCATGCCAGCAGCTTCCACACCGAGCCTGGGGCGGCCGCGCCCGTCGCTCGCTTCCTGAACGGACAAGGTCAACACCTCCCCCTCGACGTGCCGGCGCTGTGGAGTGCGGACGCCCGGCGGCCCCGCGTCCGGCTGCGACCGACTACGCTCGGGCCCGGTAGAAAGTGGGCTCGAATCAGCCGGAACTCGGCGGCGACGGCGGTCCTGTTTCACTTTCTACCGCTCTCGGGGCGGGAGACGGGCCGGCGGTGCGGCGGACGGCCGTCCCGGTCCCGGAGGAGCCGTCCCAGTCTGTCCCGCGGAGCCGGACCGACGCTGGGACCTGCTGACCCTGAGCCGGTCGGAACGGCTGAGCTTTCACAGTGGAGGGGACGGGTCAGCGGCCGAATACCTGACACATCCGGCATCTCCCACCAGAGCACAGCGGAGGTCAGCGAATTCCGATCGCGATACCGACATTCCGACCGAACTGGACCAGTAGACACCGGCGCGAAGAATGCAGACTGTTTAGGTTACATCAGAGCCGGGATGTGATCAGCTATTTACATCCTGTGGGCGGTTTCATAAACTGTTTGGTCCATGTCAGCGCCTGACTGTGTTAGTGTTCATGAGATCAACGGGTGGGATACACGTCGCCTTCCTGTGGCTTCGGAACCATTCGATGGTAGGTATCTATAAGCACTGCTACGTTCAGCGAATTAATTTGTCCGAAGATTTGTTCGCATCTGCAAAGGGAGTTACTGATGACTAATGATATAAAATAGCTGTTTTATGGTAGGACATTTCTATTTAGCTGTAGGTTTTAGCACCATTATTATCATGTTGTGCTCCAAGAATCTAAGGGCGATATTCCAATCTTGATAAGTGAACCATAAAATAAACTGGCCACAGGAGCATTACAGTACAGTGTAATATACTAAAAGCTTATAACATATTGCACCGAGTGATCTCCATTTCAGCTCAAAATGCTGCAATTTCTTTGGAAGCTTTCCGGCTCGGTCGCATCTGTCAGTTGTCAGCCCGGTGCGGTCATGGGGCGGGGGTAGGGGCACCAGTTACGGTCGGGGTCGGCCCGCACTGCCGGGGGTGTCGGCCGACCCTGGCTCGGCTACCGACCAGCTCCAGGAAGCGGGATCGGTCCATCGCTGAGCGGGGTTGGCCGGGGTTGACCCTCGCTGTGTTCAGTGACCCGACCGGACAGTGCAGGGGGCAGGGATTACAGACTGGCATAATCGGTGTACCGAAGTACGTTATGAAGTTTGATTATTATAAAAGTAGGAAAGCCGCCTGTTACACGTAATGTTGCTTGATATTGTCATAAAAATCAAACTTCTTGCTCTGCGCACTTTATTGCCGAATCTACTTCACGTAACCCTCCTGACATGTGACTTCTAACCTGCCAGTGCAAGCGGAAAACCTCGATTCCCGTTCACAATCTACATACATGCATGTAGATGGCGCTCGGACGGGTCCGTGGCCAGGTGGTAAAATACCGCTGCGATGCGCCGTTCCCACGCAGACGGCGACTTTCCCACGTCTCTGGCGACGGACCGGCGAGCGCCGCCTCCCCGGCACCATATGCCGCCTTTCCTCACAGGCACAGCGGTACGACGAGTTGCTGTAAGGTCGGCGTCCACACGGTACCCGGCGCTCAACATTCTGAGAGGATGTCGCGACTAGGAGCGACGGAGAGATTGGAGATTCTGGACAGGAGTTTAGGGCAGGTCAGGCTGCCATGCAACGGTGATTTGTATGTAGTGCCTCCCGCTGCCTAGCTCCCATCTAGTTATTCGGGGAGGCGAGAGGTTGGTAGAAGAGTAGGTAAAACATAATCTTGGGAAAGTGGTACCGGTCGGCGGCCGCCGGCATTCTTTGCAGCGCTCTGCAGGCCGCAGGGGACTGGCATCCAGGCTAGCTCAGGCATCTGCCCGGAAGGGTCGCCGTGGGCTCTCTCGGGAAATGCGGTGTACCTTCGCATACCTCTCGACTGGCCTTGAGTAGAGTGAAATGAAAATGGCTCAGGCTCTGCGTACAGCACCGCCGTTCTTCAAGTGTTCATTTCCCGCATTATTACGACAACAAGGCATCTTGATGGCCCCGTGAAAGGCACTCACGTGAACAGACATTCTCCCCAGCGCCACAGCCCACAAACAAGCAGCGCTTTGTAACGGCCGTGAAAGGAAGGCTTCTCGTACCAATCCGATAGGGGTTGTCGACGTAACACGCCGTTGAAATTACGAAGAAGCTCCGACTCAAGACCGCAGAGATCGCGACTTCGCCGCCTCTAGCCCTGGCCGGCATCCTCGAGGTCTGTCCGTTACTTCTGCCTATAGAATAATCCAATAGTGGCGGCTCCCATTGTAGCGCCGCTTACGTTGAAGCTTCCAAAAGCTGCTTTAAACGTCCTACAGCGGTACGACGCTTATATTTAGACTTCCCATGGATTCTAAGTAGGTAGTGATTGCCTGTAACGCTCATACCGATATGAGATGGCGCCCAGCAATAAAACACTTTGGCAAGTACTTGGCAGATATAATATTCGGGATGTTAGGGCGTAGGCACTTCCTCCTATGAACACTGTCAACTTTTCGGTGTAAGATCCTCTCAGCCGTTGTAAATGGAGCATTTGGTCTGGTGTATTTCGATGCCGCAGCCAGCAGTCTTTAACCAGTTCCTTCTTAACCCTCGCCCCGTTGGGGGGGGGGACCATTTTGGCCCCCCCTGTGGTTTTTCCTGAATAGCAAGAAAACGGCGGCGCGCAGCGCCGCCAAATTTTCAGTACCTTCCCGGGCGTCAATTTGACACCTTCACACCAAATTTCAAGTCTTAGGTCACCTTAGGTCAGGAGTTATTGAGGTCAAACTGAGGTCATGTTCGAGCAAAAATGAGCAAAAAACATGCAATCTTGAAACGCTCACCAAATCTACAGTTATCAAGCAATTTCAAAGTTCTTTATATGGTCTAGTAGACAAAAAGCGGCGCTACAAAACTGCTATCTCGGATTTTCAAAATTTTTGGTTTTTGACAAAAAAAAAATCAAAAAATTGATTTGTTTAGAAAAACTTTGAAAAAATCCAAAAATTTTCCGAATTTCGAAAAAACCGGAATATATGTGATAGTCCCAGCGCTCTTCTATATACATACCAAATTTCAGATCGATATCTCGTTTTTTGGCCAAGTTATAGCGAAAAAACTGTTCAAAAATGATGACGTCAAATTTTTGAACTCAATTTTTAGCAATTCTAGACCACGTACGGCAAAACAAAGACCACCATTGAACTCCCCGTGACGAGCTACATCGATTCGATACCCATTTTATGCAAAAATATTAAATTTGAAATTTGACCTAATTTGACCTGACCTTGACCTGACCTTGACCTGACCTTGACCTGACCTTGACCTGACCTTAACCTGACCTTGACCTGACCTTGACCAAAACGTGATCTAAGCTGGCCCCAAAGGCTGCCTGACCCATATAATCGCATTTGTCATGTAAAATGGACCATAAAACATGTATCACACGACACTTTCATATTGTGACCCCCCCGTGACCTGACCTCTGTGACCTGACCTGGTATCAGTGACCTCAAATAGCAAAATATGTGTTTGAAGAACATTTCCCCATCGATGATTTTCAATGAAATGCATTTTACTCGATTTTACAACGCATTTCTTGAAGTGCCTGTAAACGGTGAAAATTGAACCTTTGACCTGACCTGTGACGTCATCGGTTTGACCTAGGTCAATAAAATTGGGTCACAAGATAGTTCCCCGTTGGGGCTATCCAACGCCGTTTACCGCTTGTCGCTATGTTGCGTGGTTCTCGAGATCTTAGGGGGGGCCAAAATGGCCCCCCCAACCGGGCGCGGTGCTCGGCAGAGCCCAACGGGGCGCGGGTTTTAACCCTCGCATGTGGGGGGGGGGGTCGGATGGACCCCCCATGGTTTTTCGCGAATAACTCGCGTAAAAAGCGGCCGATCGCGACGAAACTTTCAGTACCCACACATTGATCAATTTTACACCTACCCTGAAAATTTCATGACCCTGACCCAAATGACCTTTGACCTGTGACCTCTTTTCCGAGACCATGTTTGGCCGGAATCGCGATTCTGCGTATGTCGGCTCGCATTAGCCGCGCGTTTGCAAGCTTTTCGTGGTTTCAAACGTTCAAACATGTGATTTGATGTTGCTTCCATGCATTAGGGTGGGTGTCAAGGTCACCTGAAGGTCAGGTCAGGTCATTGACCTTTGGTGACCTCGGGTGACCTCGGTTCACTTTTTCGAGCTGTACATGTTTCTAGGCTAGTTTTTGGAGCTGAATTCGAATTTAGCAACCATTTGAACATTTACGAAGTAGTTTTGGTGCCTTCGTAACATGTTACGAAGCTGTCAGAGGCGGTTGACACGTACTACGAATACCCGCCACGATGCCTACTGGTTGACCTGACCTGACCTGACCCGACCTGGTCTAAATGCTTAAAGACATCATCTGTGATCAAAACCAACACGATATTCGTGATCAGCACCCCGAAAAACTTCTTAGCAGCCACACTACGACTTTCTAACAGGTCCCGATTTTCCCGACTTTTGGTCATTGAAGGTCACCCAATGACCTAGGACCTTAAAATTGGGTATCATCGGCTTCCTCTCGTCACGGGCAACACGCTCGTTTTTTCCGCGAAGCTCTAGCTCGATCACGGGCCAAACGGCAAGGGGGGGGGGGTCCAACCGACCCACCCCCCATACACATTAGAAGCTGGCAAACGCCACACATATGCGAGGGTCATAACCACCAGTATCATATTCTGCCGACGATTCCTGAATACCTAAAGAGTTTGATGCAGCGAAAAACGAGGATGGCTGTTCTGCTTCTTGGCAGCTCGAGCCGTGCGCTTGTTTCATTCCATACCTGACCGAATCGCCGGCGCGCGTCGACTGGCCTCGACGAGGCGGCGCCGCAGACTTCCGGTTTGGATCGCGCCACTTCCGGCGTGTCGGCGCCGTGCCGTGACGGCGGCCGCGACCACCAAAAACACCTCCGTGCTGCCGGCGCTGTACGGACAGACACGTCCAGGTCTCGGTCCAGGTGGAGCGACAGGTCTCAATAGCCTCTCGAGCGGCGTGTCTCGGCTGTACGCCCCAGTCCCTCACCCTAGTCCGGCCCGTCCGCCGACCATTACTCCAGGTGACAGGCCCACCTCCTGCCGCCAGACGCCGCTTTTGATTGCGCCCGGCCGACCGGAACAGGGTCGAGGCTCACGTACTGGGAATGTGGCCGCGCAACGGTGCGCCAGGGCCAGATTGGCTGGCCCGTGTAAGGAGCATGACACCGCAAATCAGGCATCAGAATCCAGGGTATTGTGCGTTTTGACTTGTTTGATGTCTGGCAGCCTGTGCAGCGGAGGCATATCAGCCACCATCCGGGAACTCACATCACCTGTGAAAATAGCCGCGTCAAACGCGCGGAAATTCCTAAATTTCACGGACCCTGCTATACGGTTTCTTTGTGTCGCCTCTTCGCCGTCGCCTTCAAAAGCAAATGTTAGCCGTCACGCTTTCGGGGCGGCATATCTCGGCCGACGTCCATGTCACAGCCGAAGACAGGCGTCCTTTGATCAGCGACGGCTCCGTTTCCGCGTCGGCCGACCGACGCTGGGTTTTTGTGTGGCGTCTCGCCTTGTGTCCCGTGACGACGAAAGCCCGGCTCTCACGGCTGCGCGCTGAGGCGGCTCGGTCCAGCCGCGGGTCTCGCCGGCACACAGCGCTCCGTACCGCGGCTCGTGACTCAGCCCAGGGCAGGGAAGAGCCGTGCCGCTTGGCCGGCGGCCTCCCGGGCCCCGGAGAGTGGCTCAAGGCTCGTGGGTAGCCAGTCGGACCCCGCTATCACCTCCCAACCACCGCACAAAATGGGAAGTAAGGGAACGATGGTCCAGACACCCGGCTGAATGAATGGCTCGATTGAGCCACCTGCACCCTCAGTGTGGTCTGCCCGAGCCGACATCTGGCGGCAGCGGTCCGTGCGTTCGGTTCTGACGCAGTGTTTCACGTTACGCTCCGGTGCACCAGCAGTCGCCGCATTCCGTTATACCACGACGTCCATATGTAAATCGGTATGTGAGTGTCATCGAGTGCCTGTTGGTACATTTTGTGTGTGTCTGTGCGTGCGCCTTTTCCTGATCGGTGTTCTTCTTGTTACAGGTACCGGAAGCTTCATGAGGGAGAAACAAATGAAGAGAACCGAGACGAACACAAAAAGTATGTGATTTACGTCTTTTTCTGTTCAAGGCCTTTCACCTATTGAGCTAGTTTGTTAACGAAGTGGCAGGAAGGCTTCTTCATAAAATTGGTACCTGGGCTGTATAAAAACAGCTGTTTTTATTTCAATGCCCATTTCACCCTGAACGCAGGGATTCGTTCATCTCCCTCAACAAGGACATGTCCGATGACTAATGCCCACACTCGACAGTATATGTGGCTTCTGCCCTAACGCTATGCCGCTGTGCCCCGGCAGGTCGCTGCGTCTGGCCATTATGGTGTGGCTGGACTCGTACCCGGCCGACTTCCAGGACCACCCCGAGTACCCGCTGATGCAGCGCATCCTCGAGTTCTGCCGCACCTACCGGCCGGAGACCTCTGAGCTCGAGAACAAGGTCACACACAAGCTGGAAAAGTTTGAGAAGGAGGAGGAGATCAAAGGTAAGGTAGTTATCAATGGTGATCAGAAGAGTATCAGGCTGACAGAGAGTAGCCGAGAGGGGGTATTGCAAGGCAGTTTTGATGTTGAGCTAGCAATAAAAATGATACACGTGTTTCCGCAGGACGCTGGATCCTTCATAAAGCTGCTTTAGGTTGTTAGCAATCAATGCGGACAATCATTTGTGACTGTTTCAGGGGTCCTTGCACTGAACATCTGACCTCGCCATGATCAACCGTCGCCCATGTCAAAACCGACGTTCTTGTGCCGGCAGCCTCGCCGATGCTGCAGCGGATCCTCTCGACGGAGGAGGTGCGGTGTCTGAGCCCGGTGCAGTCGGACGTCCCACCTCTCACCTTCCACGAGATCTCAGAGCGCCGGTTCGCCGAGCAGCTCACCCGAATGGACGCGGTACGTCACGTGGAGGGTGTGGCGGGGAGGACTAGGTGCTGGTGTTTGTATTTCATCGGTGAATCAGATCGGACACAAGGGATTGACGATGCTGCAAAAATGCGGAGGAGTAGGCAAACGAGAGTTGAAGAGGCTTGACACTAGACAGAATAACTGTGAACTAGAAATTGAACTGGTATTATTGCGTGCATTCACTGGCGGATCCAGACTTGCGTTTTGGGGGGGGCCAACTCCTGCAAGTAACCAAACCTAGGGTACCCCCAAATCCTGTTTTCTCATCGGATTTAGGCCACTTATTTTTTCGTCACAGCCCTGAAACGATATTTTTTTAAACTAAAAAAAAAAATAGAAATGGTAGCCCACCCAACCCGAGCCTAAATATTACTTTGAAAACACTTCAAATTGCTTTTGTCGACCAATTAGCCCGCTCCGGGTCGGTGCGTGGCGCAGCCTTCGCGGGCTGGGAGGTGTCGGTTGGACCCCCTGCCGTTCGGCCCCTGATTAAGCTAGAGCTCGCGAAAAAAAAAACAGGCGTGTTGCCCGTGAGTGACGAGACGAAGCCGATGATACCCGATTTTAAGGTCCTTGGTCATTGGTTGACCTTCCAGGGCGGTGTTTCACGGTCGTGCTGACAGCCGCTGACAGCGCATTCCGCGAGCTAAGGTCAGCCTTCGGTAGTGTTGTGGGTATAGGCTTGTTGATGTCTCCATTGAAACCAAAAGTGCCATCAGCGCTGGCAGCGGCTGGCAGCGTGCCGTGAAACACCGCCCAGGTCAGGTCACAGACCCAAAAGACGGGAAAATCAGGACCTGTCAGAACCTCCTAAAGTAAGGCTGTAATACGTTTTTTTTTTGTGCTGATCACAAATTTCATGTTAGTTTGGATCATAGATAATGTCTTCATGCGTTTAGACCATGTCGGGGCAGGTCAGGTCAGATCAACCAGTAGGAGTACTTATGGGCGTCCGTATAGCAGGTGTCCACTACCACTGGCAGCTACGTAACATGATACGAAGGCATCAAAACTACTTCGTAAATGTTCAAATGGCTGCAAAATGCTAAATTCAAAATCAGCTAAACGAAACTATCCTAGAAACATGTTAAACTCGGAAAAGTGCACCGAGGTCATCAAAGGTCAATGACCTGACTTGACCGTAAGGTGACATTGGCATCCGCCCTAATGCGTGGGAGCAACATCATATCACATGTTTGAGCGTTTTAAACCACGAAAAGACTATAAAAGCGCGGATAATGTGAGCCGACATACGCCGAATCGCTATTCCGGCCAAACATGGCCTCCAACATGGCCAAACAGTCTCGAGAAATAGGCCACAAGTCAAAGTTCACTTGGGTCAGGGTCATGAAATTTTCAGACTTTGTCACCATGAGGGTACTAAAGTTTCGTCGCGATCGGCTTCATGATACCTTACACGATAACTTCACACGTCGATCGAGAGTTAAAGCATGGATGAAGGAGAACCACGGGATGAAGGTTCTTTCATCCATGGTTAAAGTGTGCAATAAGAACTTCTTGGGTGAAGACAAGACCAACACTTTTATCAAGCTCACAGATTTTTAATGATACGGTATTTTCTCTCTACCTACTACGCCCTTCTCACATTCATTTTTCTTAAGTGTTTTTGGGGACAAAAAATATATGTTGTTCCCCTTTCAGGCTTGGGGGCATGACCCCGTGGCCCCCCTGGATCCGCTAGGCCGAAACTAACTAGGTCGTTTTCAAACGGTCTGATATTTCAGGTCATAGTTTGCAAACGGCCGGTGTTTTCAGGTAGTTTCATATGGCCTGACTGGGCCAGGCCGTTTGCAAACGGACCGAATTTTCATACGGCCTCTAACATATATTCAGATTTCAACATCTGTCGTAGCATCAAATGCTGATGTGGCGCACTCAAAAGCCGGAATTGGTCCTTGGATGCCGTAAGGACCCTTTTAAGAAATAAGTGACCCGACTGACCCTTAGAGATTGGCCTGAGCTGTGACCTTACCGTTTCGCAGGAAGGGACAAAAAGGTCCCTCATATGCTTCTTGTACAATTACGAAACAAAACAAGTTTTTTTTTCAACGAAAACTCAGTGAGTTTTCCTAAAAAAATTATTGCGCATGTTCCGTGAATGAAAAGTTGCCGGGTCATGTCAGGTCAGGCTGCCACAGCAAGTTTGTTAACTTGACAGCTCAATCGATATTTATGCAATAAGACCTTCTCGGGTGACGATAAGACATAACGACACTTTATGAAGGAAGCTAGTAAACCCGGTAGTTTCTCCATAGGCGCGGGAACCGGGGGGAGGGGGCAGTGGTGGCAGCTTGCCCCCCCCCCCAACTCTGGGGCCGTGCGGGCGGTGCCCCCACAACTTTCAGACAGAATACCGCTCCTTTTTGCAAATGTTTTCTTTTTTTTGTTGAAAAAGCCAAGGGATGAAAAATAAGTGGCCTAAAACCGGCGAGAAAACTATATTTGGGGGATCCTAGGTTGATCTCTATCATGGTGTGACCTCCCCCCCCCCCCCCCGTCTAAAAGTAGTTCCCGCGCCCCTGGGTTTCTCTACGCTATTGAATCACGCTGCTGATTCTAGTAAGTATCTACTACACAACCTTCTCACATTAATTTTTCTTCGAGCGTTTTGGGGGGCCAAAAGATATGTTGGCCCCCTCTTTCAGGCTTTTTGGGCCCATGGCCCCGGTGGCCCCCTTGAATCCGCCAGTGGGGGCGGTGCCCCCACAACTTTCAAACGGAATACCGTCCTTTTTTGCAACTGTTTCTTTTTTTTTTTGAAAAAGCCAAGGGATGAAAAAGAAGTGGCCTAAAACCGGTGAGAAAACTAGATTTGGGGGGACCCTAGGTTGATCTCTATTATGGTGTGCTCCCCCAGTCTGAAAGTAGTTCCCGCGCCCCTGACTTTCTCTACGCTATTGAATCACGCTGCTGATTCTAGTAGGTATCTACTACGCAACCTTCTCACATTAATTTTTCTCCAAGCGTTTTGGGGGGGGGGGGCCAAAAGATATGTTGGCCCCCCCTTTCAGGCTTTTGGGGGGGGCCATGGCCCCGGTGGCCCCCCCCTGGATCCGCCAGTGCGTGCATTAGGTACTTCGGTGTTGATAAGATAAGGGCTCACTGCTACAGTGAGCACATCATTACCTTATTAAATTTAGTTGATAGTGACTGTGAACAAAAATAGTGTCAGTATTATTAGCAAAGTGACAAACATGATAACTGAGGGAAAGGCGTGCTATTTGCGTGAGAACCTCCAAGCCTGACGGATGAGCGCCTCTGGCAGTGCCTTTTCATGCATATGCCACGGTCCAGCGGGTACTGACGTTTATTGCTGAGTGAAAGGTGCGTCTGTGACGCTCTACGAGGGTGTTGCGGGAGGCTGCATGCCTCACTGGCTCCCTCCCTCATCGTTCGTGGTGCAATCGTATGCTCGTGGATGACGTAACATCGCGTTGTTGTGGGCATATAATGTTCACGTAAATAGCAATAGAAATTTCTTCAACCAGCACAAATGACCTTCTTGCAACCCGAGCGTACGTTTAATGAACAGCATAGAACATCATCCTTCCTAAACGGTCCCGTCATCTTAACCCGCGCGGGGCTGGGGGGGGTAAATTTTACCCCCCCTCGCGAATTTTTGCGATATCTCAAAAACGGCGGCGCGCAGCGCCGCCAAACTTTCAGTACCTTTTCTTACATCAATTTGACACCTTCCCTGAAAATTTGAGCGAAATCCGTCGGAAAATTTTTGAGAAATTGACGTTTTAGTGACGTCATGTTCGCCATTTTCGCCTCAAAAACGGCAAAAGTTCAAACGCCGCTAACATCTTCATTTTTAAAGGAATCAAGACGTAACAAAAAAGGTTATACGTAATTTTACTTTGTCTATCAAATGGCTATCTCGGTTTTTTGAAAATTTTGGATTTTGGCCTAAATTTTTTCAAAAAACTGATTTTTTTGGGAAAATCATTATAAAATCCAAAATTTTGAGTGTATCGAAAAACCGGAATATATGTCAGAGAATTGGTCTATGTGCACCTACATACCAAATTTTAGAAGAATCGGTTCAAAAATGTGGGAGTTATTCAAAATTTTATGACGTCACTACACATAATTTTTTTTGAAAAATGACTTTTTTGGAAGTTCTAGACCTCGTACGGAAACAAAAATAGCACCATTCGATTCGCCGTGAAAAACTGCATCAGATAGACACCTTTTTAGGCCTTAACAACCAACTTCAAAATTTGACCTCACTTGACCTGACCTTGACCTGACCTCGACCTGAAACTCATCTAGAGGTGGTCCATATCACTTATTGAGTGTGCCTATTGAATTCTATGAGTAAAATGACCCATAAAACATGTGTCACACATGCCCTTTTCTATATTTTGTTTTTTGGTGACCTGACCTGACCTGACCTGACCTTGACCTTGACCTCTGAATGATATTGTATGCAACTAATATTGTCTTGGTAGCCTAAGAACACGTTTTGGGCGATCAGTCTCAGTCCATGACTCCATTCTTCGGCAACTACGGTGCAAGGCCGATACTGTAGAAACTTGCAATTTGTACCCTTGACCTGACCTTGACCTTGACCTCAAACTTTAAATTAAGAACATGTTTTTAGTAGTTCGTGATGAGAGCTTTCGATTGGCGTTTGAATTTTCCAAATCGGACCATTAGTTCGGGAGATAACAGGGGGGGGGGGTAAAATTTACCCCCCCCCAGCCCCGCGCGTTCGGCTGGAGACCCCAGCCCCGCGCGGGTTAACCCTCGCCGGACCTATTGGTTTTCTACATACGCGCCGGCCGAGGGGGGGCGGGTACGACCCCCCCCCCTCGCCGTTTCGCCCCTGGTGGAGCTAGCGCGTCGCGGAAAAAACGAGCGTGTGCGCCGTTACGAGACGCAGAGATTGGTACCCGATTTTAATGTCCTAGGTCAACCGGTGACCTCTGAGGTCAGGTCAAGTGCCCCAAGGTACGGTTCAGTTTTTGGTGAATAACTTCGCAAAAAACGGCCGCAGAGCGCCGATTTTGGCAGCATCGTGTTCGTCTCGCTCAGGCGCGTCGAATGATATACTTTTTGTCCGGGTCAGGTCAACTTGGGGTGTTGACCTCAGGTCAAGGTCAGGTCAGCACCCCCAGGTCACGAAGTTGGTCGAAAGGGGTCATGTCGCATATCATTCGATTCGGCAGGTCTTCCTGAGTCCATTGGTGGCTTTCCCGACTCGCTAGCTCAATCTGATCAAGAGTTATTGACGAAAAACTAATATGACCTTGATGACGTGATAAATGACGTCACGCAAGGTCAACATTGCAAAAGTGACGCATCTAACCTTGCAAGGAATGCATAAAATCACGATTCTGTGTGCTTGAGATAGTTGGAGATCGTTCCCGGCGCCAGAATAGCAGTTTTCATTTTTCCCCATTGACTTATAATGGTGAGGTCACGAAAATGACCTGACCTCATATGACCTTTAGGAAAAATCCGAGATATACAAGTTGTGGGACTCATAATGGATACTAGATCCTGCAAGTTTCATTTCCCTGTGACATCTCCTCTGGCAGTGAGGGCGTTGCGAAGTTGCGACATCTGAAGACCGTGCAGAGGTTCACTTATGACGTCATAGGTCAGTGACCTGACCTGACCAAAAAATGCGGTGGGTGTCAAAAGATGCGGCTTGGATCAAAGGTCAGGTATGCCAAGTTTCAGCTCTCTATCGCCAGCATGTTCGGAGCTATCGCGAAAAAAACCTATGGGGGGGGGCGGCACCCGCCCCCCCCCCCCTCGGCCGGCGAGGGTTAAAGGATTCCACCTGTATTGACGATACCACGCTGTGCCCTCCGCAGGACCTGTTCCGGAAGGTAATTCCGCACCAGTGTCTGGGCTCCATCTGGTCGAAGCGGAAGGGCGTGGACGCCTCCTCGGTGGCGGCCACCGTGGACCAGTTCAACGCCGTCTCCTTCTGCGTCATCTCCACCATGCTGATGGACACGACGCTGCGACACAGCCAGCGCGCCAAGCTCCTGGCCAAGTGGGTCGACATCGCTCAGGTGAGCAGCGACGATGAAATTCTCGGGCTGCTTGGAATGGGGAGATCGGGTGGCTGGGATAAAAAGTTATTGGTTCGTGAATAAATACCTACCAGACTGACGAAAATGATATGGCAACTGAACCTTTGACGGATTTGGGACGAATCTTGCTTCGGGTTTGTAAAACACTATGTATTGTTCAGTGTTGTGATACTGAGTAACGTTTATGTGCATCTCATTGCAGGAACTCAGGATGCTGAAGAACTTCTCTTCATTGAAGGCGATCATTTCAGGGTTGCAGTCAAATCCTGTATATAGGTTAAAACAAACATGGCTGGCACTTCCCAGGGATAAGGTAAGATACATATTACATACACATTCGTGTTACGATGCCTGTGGCCCGACTGTGCTTTCAAACTAAATCATCTAAAAACGGTTTTGTCGATTAACTCCGTATGATGTGAGGCATACGGAATTCTTTCAACAAGGTTAGTTGACAGTATTGTGTGCACAATCAATAAATGCTTCCGGGGTTTTGTTGCAACGACGCCGTCTTTTGGGAAGAGACCTTGCTCGTATAGCACATACCTACGTAGAGGACCGACGTGGTCCTTGTAGGTGGCGCTGCTATGGAGCAGGAACCAGCTCAGAGTTACAAATGCCTGCACCTTCCGTGACGAATTTTTAGAGCTATGAGGACCGAACAGTCCATCTTGTGACTTTGTTGACTCTTACTCTCCTCCTCAGCTATTATATGTGACCCCACCCTGCTGTCCCCACAGTCTGAGCTGTTCGACGAGCTGGCAAGGATCTTCAGCGACGCCAACAACATGTTCAACCAGCGCGAGCTGCTGATGAAGGAGGGCACCGCCAAGCACGCCGAGGCGTTCGGAGAAAACGACAAGCACCTGCAGAAGCACCTCAGTCGGTCCGGCTCCAACCACACGGTGAGCTTGCTGGGCTAGAAATATATGACTTGTCATTTCTTTCAAAAGTATACGCGTAAATGGATCTGTCTTGTCATGGCTGCAACGTTAAAAAACAACTGAACTTTACAGTTGATACGCAGCGTACGGTCTTCGATGCCCTATTTATTCACGGGAAGGACTATACATTACCCTGAACAGCTCGCGCTGGTCCGTGTGAACATGTGGTCAGGGACCTTTCGTGGTCTGGGCCACCTGCAGAGGGCGCCCTCACGGGCTGTGGATGGTCCTCAGCTGTATCATCAGTCATGCTCGTCTAGTGGGTCGTTTCGCTCATACGTCATTGAACACAGCTGGTGAATCGCTGTTGTCACTGCTCAGGTGTTCAGAAACCATGCATCATAACCGAAAGCGCTACGCAGTTTCAGCCATGAATGTTTTGTAGAACGACGAAACGTATATGGTGAATAATAGTTATCGGTCAGCAGGTGTTCCGACTTCGAAGTCATGTTTCATCATCTATCATGCAATGGCTTATGCTGCTTATAAATGTTCCAAAGTTATCGTCATGCTATTTGAGGCCACACGAAAGAGTTTGTTGCCCTGTATCTTCAGTACATCATCATTAGCCGTGTTTACATAGGGTTCCCTTAATCTTCCCCTATTTCTCCCCTATTTTCAGATCGAATTTTAGGCAACATATCGATCGCGTGTAACGTTGCTATGGGCGCTATTGTTGTTAGAAGCATACAAAGCATCGTTTATGCTGTAAACAATATAAATTGGGCTTATTTAATACTTGAAATTCAACAATTCATATTTTGAAGTATTTTTATCCTGCCCTTCAATTCCCTCTTTAAGCGACAAATAGGGGAGGATTTGGTAGCGTAGCGCCTTTCCAAAAGCTGCTACGCTACCATATCCAGTGGTTCTCAAACTACCATATCACAAAAGCGGCATGCTGATTGGCCGGCAGTTCCGAATCGTCCGACTGGTGGTCCCCGACTCGACAAGCGCACGTGCGCCGACTGAGGATTTTTACTTTAAGTGGCATTAACGCATACCTAAACGGCAGAAAGTCAAGGCAGAAATTCAACAGAAATTCGATAGGTGCGGTGTTCTGATATTGCCGTGGATGTGATTACACCTACTTGAATAATAGCTCAGCCGTTAAAAGTATGTTAAATGCCAGATAGTTTTCTGATTTTTCTTGCTTTGAGCTTTCATGTGCTATCACTTTTACCTCAGTGTCTAGTCTGGAAGCCATTTGGGAGAGCCCTAAAGGTAAGCAAATATTGCAAACTGCTTCTAGAATGACTTAGTTGCGCCATATTTGTAGTGAAGCGAGGTAAAGGAGACAGAGGATTCCTTTAATTATAAGGGACATTTAAGAGACAAATAGGGGAGGATTAAGGGAACCCTATGTAAACACGGTTATTGCCAAGGATGCATAAGAAAACTGTCGCTCAGTTTTCTGAAAGTGAAACATCAGCGTTCTACTTGCAGCGAGAAAAGATGTCCGTGAAGTTAGCGTCAGCAACAGCAACGAATACAGCGTCGGATTCAGAATCGCTTCAAAAAGTGCCATTAGGTCAATTGGGGGACGGGGAACACGAATATGACATTTATTTTGCCCTAGCTCCCTTCCTTCCTCCCTTAACCCGCGCCGTGCTGGGGGGGGGGCGTTTTTACGCCCCCCCCCCTCAGGTTTTTCGCGAATATCTCAAAAACGGCGGCGCGCAGCGCCGCCGTTTTTGGTACACGTGTTCCTACATCATTTCCGCACATGTTGTGAAAATTTCAGACCTAGGCCGTTCAAGGTCAGGTCACCAGGTCACGTCAAGTGACCTTACCTCAGAAAAAGTTCAAAGGCTCGCTATAGCTACACCGACTGAACGATCACTTTGAAACTTTCAGCGATTGATATGAGTAACAGTATGTATAAAATGTATATCTCGGATTTTTGATATCTGTGACCTAAGGTCAGGTCAATTTTGCGACCTCTCCATTATAAGTCAATGGGAGAAAATTGAAATGCGCCTCTTTTGGACGAATATCGTTCAAAACGCTCTCAAACATCGGTTCATAGGTAAACATGACACACTGAATAGGAAAAATGCACCTGTGACCCCTCTGTGTGCCCCTGAGGTCATCTCAGGTCATGAACGGTCGCCAGCAGTTTTTTGGCTATAACTTTTGATAGAGACGTGCTAGAGCGGTGAAAACACGTCAGATGTGTTCAGCTCGACGATACGGATCGACTGATATGCAACATGACCCTTTTCGGTCAGGTCATGACCTTGACCTGAGGTCAAATTTTCAAAATGACCTTTCAAGGTCAACGAATAGTTCATTCGACGCGTCTCGACGAGAGGAACACGATGCTGGCAAAAGTAATGTCATGACGCTTATGAGTCAAAAGTTATTGACGAAAAAACGTTTTTCGTAAAAACGGCTATTTTTGGAGTTTTTGCCCTCTGGAGGCTAAACCGTTGTTCTGAGGTCAAATCTGAGAATATTATAAGAAAGGTCTGTAAAAGGGCTATCGAATGCGCTTTTCCGCGGCGCTGTAGCTCTATCGGTTCCCGAGATAGCCGTTGGCAGTTTCCAAAATGTTGAAATAGTCAACATTTTACCTTTGGTGACCTCTGGTGACCTGACCTTTGACCTGACCCAAAAAATGACCGAAGTGTTTTCGTCCTTATTTTTGACGCTCTTTCGATTGCCGCTTACCGCGTGTCGCTACGTGGCCCAGGAGCCGAGTTAGACGGGGGGGGCGTGAAAACGCCCCCCCCCCCCCCAGCACTCGGCGGAAAGTTCAGGCCACCAGCACGGCGCGGGTTAATCGTCCCTTAAAGGACGGGGCGCGTCAAAAGTGCCCCTAGGCTTCGTCTGATCGCCAAAATAATGGTCGCAATCGATTCCTCGGGTCAATATCTAACCTCAGTCGAAGGTTCCAGACCTGTGGCTCCTATCCCTCATCCCTTAATCGTCCCTTAAAGGACGGGGCGCGTCAAAAGTGCCCCAAGACTTCGTCTGATCGCCAAAATAAGGGTCGCAATCGATTCCTCGGGTCAATATCTAACCTCAGTCGAAGGTTCCAGACCTGTGGCTCCTATCCCTCATCCCTTAATCGTCCCTTAAAGGACGGGGCGCGTCAAAAGTGCCCCAAGGCTTCGTCTGATCGCCAAAATAAGGGTCGCAATCGATTCCTCGGGTCAATATCTAACCTCAGTCGAAGGTTCCAGACCTGTGGCTCCTATCCCTCATCCCTTAATCGTCCCTTAAAGGATGGGGCGCGTCAAAAGTGCCCCAAGGCTTCGTCTGATCGCCAAAATAAGGGTCGCAATCGATTCCTCGGGTCAATATCTAACCTCAGTCGAAGGTTCAAGACCTATGGCTCCTATCCCTCATCCCTTAATCGTCCCTTAAAGGACGGGGCGCGTCAAAAGTGCCCCAAGGCTTCGTCTGATCGCCAAAATAATGGTCGCAATCGAATCCTCGGGTCAATATCTAACCTCAGTCGAAGGTTCCAGACCTGTGGCACCTATCCCTCATCCCTTAATCGTCCCTTAAAGGACGGGGCGCGTCAAAACTGCCCCAAGGCTTCGTCTGATCACCAAAATAAGGGTCGCAATCGATTCCTCGGGTCAATATCTAAAATCAGTCGAAGGTTCCAGACCTGTGGCTCCTATCCCTCATCCCTCAATCGTCCCTTAAAGGACGGGGCGCGTCAAAAGTGCCCCAAGGCTTCGTCTGATCGCCAAAATAAGGGTCGCAATCGATTCCTCGGGTCAATATCTAACCTCAGTCGAAGGTTCCAGACCTGTGGCTCCTATCCCTCATCCCTTAATCGTCCCTTAAAGGACGGGGCGCGTCAAAAGTGCCCCAAGGCTTCGTCTGATCAGCAAAATAATGGTCACAATCGATTCCTCGGGTCAATATCTAACCTCAGTCGAAGGTTCCTGACCTGTGCCTCCTATCCCTCATCCCTTAATCGTCCCTTAAAGACAGGGCGCGTCAAAAGTGCCCCAAGGCTTCGTCTGATCGCCAAAATAAGGGTCGCAATCGATTCCTCGGGTCAATATCTAACCTCAGGCGAAGGTTCCAGACCTGTGGCTCCTATCCCTCATCCCTTAATCGTCCCTTAAAGGACGGGGCGCGTCAAAAGTGCCCCAAGGCTTCGTCTGATCGCCAAAATAAGTGTCCCAATCGATTCCTCGGGTCAATATCTAACCTCAGTCGAAGGTTCCAGACCTGTGGCTCCTATCCCTCATCCCTTAATCGTCCCTTAAAGGACGGGGCGCGTCAAAAGTGCCCCAAGGCTTCGTCTGATCGCCAAAATAAGGGTCGCAATCGATTCCTCGGGTCAATATCTAACCTCAGTCGAAGGTTCCAGACCTGTGGCTCCTATCCCTCATCCCTTAATCGTCCCTTAAAGGACGGGGCGCGTCAAAAGTGCCCCAAGGCTTCTTCTGATCAGCAAAATAATGGTCACAATCGATTCCTCGGGTCAATATCTAACCTCAGTCGAAGGTTCCAGACCTGTGCCTCCTATCCCTCATCCCTTAATCGTCCCTTATAGGACAGGGCGCGTCAAAAGTGCCCCAAGGCTTCGTCTGATCGCCAAAATAAGGGTCGCAATCGATTCCTCGGGTCAATATCTAACCTCAGTCGAAGGTTCCAGACCTGTGGCTCCTATCCCTCATCCCTTAATCGTCCCTTAAAGGACGGGGCGCGTCAAAAGTGCCCCAAGGCTTCGTCTGATCGCCAAAATAAGTGTCCCAATCGATTCCTCGGGTCAATATCTAACCTCAGTCGAAGGTTCCAGACCTGTGGCTCCTATCCCTCATCCCTTAATCGTCCCTTAAAGGACGGGGCGCGTCAAAAGTGCCCCAAGGCTTCGTCTGATCGCCAAAATAATGGTCGCAATCGATTCCTCAGGTCAATATCTAACCTCAGTCGAAGGTTCCAGACCTGTGGCTCCTATCCCTCATCCCTTAATCGTCCCTTAAAGGACGGGGCGCGTCAAAAGTGCCCCAAGGCTTCGTCTGATCGCCAAAATAATGGTCGCTAGATATTGACCCGAGGAATCGATTGCGACCATTATTTTGGCGATCAGACCAAGCCTTGGGGCACTTTTGACGCGCCCCGTCCTTTAAGGGACGATTAAGGGATGAGGGATAGGAGCCACAGGTCTGGAACCTTCGACTGAGGTTAGATATTGACCCGAGGAATCGATTGCGACCATTATTTTGGCGATCAGACGAAGCCTTGGGGCACTTTTGACGCGCCCCGTCCTTTAAGGGACGATTAAGGGATGAGGGATAGGAGCCACAGTTCTGGAACCTTCGACTGAGGTTAGATATTGACCCGAGGAATCGATTGCGACCCTTATTTTGGCGATCAGACGAAGCCTTGGGGCACTTTTGACGCGCCCCGTCCTTTAAGGGACGATTAAGGGATGAGGGATAGGAGCCACAGGTCTGGAACCTTCGACTGAGGTTAGATATTGACCCGAGGAATCGATTGCGACCATTATTTTGGCGATCAGACGAAGCCTTGGGGCACTTTTGACGCGCCCCGTCCTTTAAGGGACGATTAAGGGATGAAGGAAGGGAGCTAGGGCAAAATAAATGTCATATTCGTGTTCCCCGTCCCCCAATTGACCTGATGGCACTTTTTGAAGCGATTCTGAATCCGACGCTGTATTCGTTGCTGTTGCTGACGCTAACTTCACGGACATCGAGAAAAGCGAGATACCCGGGGCTGAATTTGTGCCACCTTCAGTAATCAATACATGTCCTCCTCATGTGACTGCGATTGACTCAGTCCCTCGTCTCGGCAGGTGAACCACGGCACCATTCCGTACCTGGGCACGTTCCTCACCGATCTCATGTACATCCACGCCGGCATTCCCGACTACACGGCCGACGGACTCATCAACTTCGACAAGCGCAGGAAGGAGTTCGAGATCCTCGCGCAGGTCAGTGCAACTCTGAACGTCAATTGATGTGTTAAAACTACTATTGATGTACTCCCAATACCTCTGCCACGCAGGCGAATCCTTGGCATATTACAGCGCTTACTTACTCTCATTGCCTTGTGCCCTTGCACGACAAAGGAAGCCGAGGCCAAAAGTTCGCAAATCTGAAATCTATTGCTTTACAGTCCTTGCGTATGTAAACACCTCGATAAGCCGATGCCAGCAGCGACTGGGCGCTAGGCAATCGCTGTCCGCTGCACGAGCACGACCTTTGTTTCGTTTGCTGTTTGCCCGCTAGGTACGTGTCACAGCGCCTCGGGCGTTCCTAGGTCACTATCAGCGGCGGGTCACGTGCCCTTGAGATACTATCGCGGCTTTGTTTTCGTAAGATATGCACCGTGCTGTCTGCCGTTGTTGGGTTGGCCGGTTGAGCCTGACGGGCACGGCACGGGCACGGGTACTGACAAGTGACAGGGCACAGATACTGACACGGATTGTGAGTACACGGGTAGGCATTTCGAGTGTCGACCATCGCGGACGGTGGGTGGCGGGCTGCTGGGGTCGTGACTGTCGGCCGGATAGCGCCTGTACTAGCCGGGCATTGTGTGCGGTGTGACTCCATTATACGTCCAGACGGCCGGCTGTCGGATTTTGTTTCATTGTGCCCAGTTTTTGCGGTCATTATCACTGGCACTGGAATGTCTGGAACCTATTAATTCTGGTCATGTGAATAGGCTGTAGCAAAAACTTCAGTAATACCTTGCAACGAAAATATGAAACCCTTTTATGCATTCCCCGAACAGTTCGTTAAATATAATTATGCTACCTATGTAAATGGTCGGAGTTAATAAATATTTCGACCTACTCAAACCCGTATTATCGACATCGTCATAATCTTGTGGGAAAAACTGCGTCAAATTCGCTCAATAACTTACTCATTCCTCTGAATCCTGTTCGTCACGGCATACCTTAGCTCAGACCCGCCGGTCCGTTTCCTCCTCCCTCCGTGGCGTCATCGATCTTTGATGACGTCACACAGCCAGCTGATATGAGTCACCCCTGCCGGGGGGAGCCGCCGCCGGGCCGGGCCTCACACGGCTCCGCACCGCCGGCGCACCCACACCGCTCCGCCCTCCGCTGACACCGCCACCCCCGTCCGACCGCAGATCAAGCTGCTGCAGGGGGCCAGCAACGCGTACAACATCGCGCGCGACCGGCCGTTCGAGCGGTGGTTCGACGCGGTGCTGGTGTTGGACGACAAGGAGGCATACGAGCTGAGCTACCAGATCGAGCCGCACGGCAGCACCTCCAGCCACGGCAGCTCCAGCGGCTCCAGCAGGGACAAGATCATGCGGAAGAAAGTGGCGTAAGTACCTAGACTGTTCAGTGGTTGTTATGGTTAATGTATGCGTTAAATGGTGCGAGATAACATATCTATTTTTGCTCAATCCGTCCATTCTCTGCAGAGTTTACCAGATGACGATGAACCGTTAAAACAACGATGCGGTTCAAGCGAATTCGTCTCGAACTCGCAAAACAGCGACGTGCTATCTTATATAGACTGGCGGTGGTGTGAGTCCGTGCCGCTATTTCAGGCTTTGTGCTGAGTTCACAGCCCCCAGCGTAGGGCGGAAGTCATTTGCGCTGTCTCCTAGACACACGCGATATCGTCCTCGGAGACGAACAGTGCGATCCATTGTTGGATCCATTGCCGCGACTCCGGGGGACCTGGCGCTACAGCGCACATCTCAAAGGTCTAAAATACCTGTCAGTTGGAGAATGAAGTCCGATTTCGGCGAATATTTACAACTCGATACTCAACTAAATTGAATGGCATGCCTTGCGAAGCTAGCTACTTCTGACAGGTGTTGAATACCTCTGAAACCTACTGCGACTGATACTCCGGCTTGCAGTTCTTATGTTTCATTGTTTCATGTATCTAAACAAGAAGAGTCACTGGACCTCTAGCAAGCGTCAGGCCGAGTGCTGTTTGTTGCTTGCTGTGTCGCTCCAGCAAAGGGTTCTTCTGACTTGTAATGCTTGTATTCCTTTGTTTGGATGGCCGCATCACAGGCGTGCAAAATCTATAGACGAAAGATACAGCATCCGCATGTCCTCAAACGCACCATTACACTCGGACATAGCCGGTGCAAACCTATCAGCAGGTTATTCTGAAACAACATTAGGTCTTGGAATGGAGGGTCAGGATCGGTGGGGCTCTAAGCCTGCACCGACCGAGAAAGGTCGACAGAGAAAATCTGCTGTGAGTCGAATGGACAGGACCAGACTCGTTATGTGACCGGCAGCGGCGGACTTAGTTCTCAGGTCGGTCGGTGGACCTTGGAGGTCGGGCCGACTGGGCTCGAATGAAGTGGATGTGGGCCACCCTGAGGTCGGGAAGACTGGGGTCGGCCGGTCAGACAGGGCGTGGCCAGCCCAGCTGACGACTCTCTCCGGTCCGACCAGGGCCGTTCCAGCGATCAATACGGCTCCGGTCCTGCCACGGAGGGTCGGAGCGGGGAGCCCACAAAGCGGCCATCCACCCCCGCCGACTCTAGCACAGAGACATCCGCCGGGACATGGTCAAAGGCGCCCCACAGTAGTCCTCTAAGAATGATGCTGATGTCTTCGATCGTAGACTCATCAACAAATGCCATTAGTACACATTTTCGCTTTTGACTAAGGCCGGATGCTTGTTATAGTTATGTAAATATCGCCTTACTCCTACTCGCTAATCAGTGCCAAATTTTCGATTGATTAGAAGTGAATAATGTAATGTGTTTGCTGACTGAACGTTTGGCGAGGCCCACGCGCCACGACAGTGCTAGCGAATTTCAACGGATCAATGCAATCGCTTTAATGTTTACCCTGGTAACTGATTCTGTTATCGCAGTAGCGCCTTCTATTTTGAGTAACTCCATTTAAAACACGTGTACATACGATCGAATGCCATTCGTATTTTAAACATGCACTTTTACTTGTGACATACTATCATAGCATAATAGTGAATTTTCGCAGCCTCCATTTGACGCTGCCGTTTTCTGTTCGACAGGCTCGGTCACAAGAAGCACGACAGCCTGGCCAGCACATCCAGCAGCTCGTCGAGCCAGTTCTTCGGCGAGATGGACAGCGTGAGCTCCCCCAACGAGAGCAGCGCGTCCTTCGAGCGACACGCCAGCGTGGTGAGTGGAGTGGAATGGAGTGGCCAGCGTGGTGAGTGGAGTGGAATGGAGTAGCCAGCGTGGTGAGTGGAGTGGAATGGAGTGGTCAACGTGGTGAATGGAGAAGAATGGAGTGGCCAGCGTGGTGAGTGGAGTGGAATGGAGTGGAGTATTTAGTATTTACATTTGTGCCCACATATTTATCCATCAGGTCGTCAACAGGCACTTGACCGGTGACCTACTAAATGACGCATCACAATATTAAAACAGTGGTGAGTGGAGCGATGTGGGAAATGGAGTGTGTGGAGTGTGGAGCGGTGTGGCGTGGTGGCGTGGCGTGCCGGGTGGAATGGAATAGAGTTGATTGCTGAGTTTTGAACTGAGAGTGCTAGGTTGCGGTGTAACAGAATGAATATTGGTTCGGAACAGGGTTTTTACGGTGTTAACGTTCAATGCATATCTGAAAGTTTCTGACCGAAGCTCACCCGTGTCTGCAGATGTCGACCAGCTCCAGCAGCTCGTCGGTACCGTCGCTGGACGCCTCGGTGACGTCATCGGCCACCAACCAATCGCAGCAGAGCGCGCGCAAGACGCCGGATTCTGCGCTGCAGCAGAAGCCGGACGCCGGCTCTCCGTACATCACGCCAGACTTTTACATCATACGGGTGACGATCCGCACATCGGCGCACGAGACCGAGGGCATCAACCTCTACAAGTCCATCATGCTGAGCAACAGTGAGCGCACGCCGCAGGTCATCCGCAACGCCATGATCAAGCACGACGTGGAGGGCAACACGGACGACTACGTGCTGGCGCAACTGCTGCCCGACGGAGGTGAGGCCCGTGCACTGCACGCGAGCGTCTTTGATGCCTGGATAGGCGTCCGCAGCGCTGTCACGCGGCCGATACGTGAAACAGAAACTATAGGAGCTCTCTGAGTCCGTGGTGTGTGGTCTGTAACTCACTGAAAGCACGCAAACATTGCTTAGGTTAACCGACAAGGGGTGTTTCAAACGGACATTTATATTGCAACGCGCATGCATTAGTTTCTGCATCTGCTTGCTTTACTCCTCCAAATGTTGAAAGCGTCAGGCTGGATATGCCCGAGAGGCCTAAGCGATAAGGCTTCATTCACGGGCGTATGCTCTGACTTATTCAATAATCGTTAATCGTTAATCGTAAACTTGTACCTAACCGTCCCCGATTTTACGTTACAGAGAAAGTCGTCCCTGCCAACTGTAACGTCTACTATGCCATCAACACGGCTCACGACCTCAACTTCGTGCTGCGGCCCAAGAAGGACGCCGCCTCCTCGGACACACACCGATTGAAAGAGTCCAAATCAAAGCGGAAGCTACTGATGCTTCACAAATAGCGGCGGCTCGCTGCCCGGCGACCGCGTTTGATACTTATTTTTCGTACTCCAGTGCAAAGCATCATCAGTTGTAGATAGCCATCATCATTGACTGTAGATAGCGATTGTCGCCGCATTCATTCGGTGTGCGTTCGAGTTGCGTGTTGTGCGTGCAGGGCATGTCGACTGCCCGCGATGGAACGACCAAAGACTCTCATTATCTCCCTCTCTCTGTGGGCGACGGTTCCGGTCCCGCCGGGGATCGTACCTCGCTGCCCGACCTCAGCCGTGGACAGACGGGCGCTCACCCGTCCGAGGGCTTCCGTGGGTCATCCGAGCCTTCCGTGGGCCTTCCGTGAGTCCCTCTGCTGGCCTTCCTGGCCCAGGGATGCCCTGTGGCGTGCGTATGACCAGGGCCGCCGGCCCGGATCGCGATATGCTCACGTGTTGTAGTGTTCGGTTGAGTTGTGCAATTCAGGTCTGATCACGTGACTACCGGAGTCGGTAGTGGTGTCGTTATGACGGCCGCTCACGTGATCCCAGTGATGTAGGACAACCCCCTGGTCAGAGCGGACTGACCGGAGCCGAGTGGTCCATTTGGGTCCGAGTGATCTGCGTTTGTACTTGTATTGGACTCATGAATACAGCTCTGTAACAACGCAACGCGCCCTGTTCTGTCTTGGTTGCTGTGGTGGCATGGAAAGAGGTGCACGGTAGGATGGTAAGCTGGGTACTGGGAGATGGTGAGATGACAATGGGCAGGTGAAGGCAACATTAGAACGTGAGAAGAGGTTTGAAGTGGGTTATATTGACAGGAAACAAACGTCAAATCAATTATGTATCGGTATCACTGCGGTCTCAGAGGTATAATTTCTTACTGCACGACCGGTCAACTAGCGGTCGAACATTAACCCGCGCCCCGTAGGGGGGGGGGGCCGAAACGGCCCCTCTCTGTCCTTTTCCGTCGATATCTCCTAAACGGCTGGAGATATCGCCACCAAACTTTTAGGACCCCTCCGGGCATCAATTTTACACGTTGTGACCAAAAATTTTTCCAGAGGCTATGATAGGTTGGCCACAAATGACGTCACAATGACGTCATGTTCTGTCATTTTCGACCGAAAAAAGACCTTCGCGAGAAGACCTGTCAGGCCTACAGCTTTGAAGATACAGAAAAATGATAAAGACATAAAAGGTGTAGAATTGACAGGGCTACAAAACTGCTATCTCGGATTTTTGACATTTTTGAGTTTTGACCCCCAAAAATCAAAAGAGCATTTTTTTTTATATATTACCCAAAAAAATCCAAAAAGTTTTTTGAATTTCGAAAAAAACCGGAATATATGTGATAGTACCCATCGTCTCCTATCTACATACCAAATTTCAGATCGATACCTCGTTTTTTGGCCAAGTTATAGCGAAAAAACTGTTCAAAAATGATGACGTCAAATTTTCAAACTCAATTTTTGGCAGTTCTAGACCTCGTAGAGCAAAACAAAGACCACCATTAGACTCCCCGTGACAAGCTGCATCGAATCGATACCCATTTTATGCAAAAATATCAACTTTGAAATTTGACCTAGTTTGACCTGACCTTGACCTGACCTTCACCATAACGTGACCTGGGCTGGCCCCAAAGGCTGCCTAACCCACATAATCGCATTTGTCATGTAAAATGGACCATAAAACATGTATCACACGACACTTCAATATTGTGACCCCGGTGACCTGACCTCGCTGTGACCTGACCTGGTATCAGTGACCTCAGATAGCAAAGTATGTGTTTGACGAACAATGTACCATCGATGGTTTTGAATAAATTACCAATTTACTCGATTTCACAACACATTTCTTGAAATGCCTGTCAATGGTGAAAATCCGACCTTTGACCTGACCTGTGACGTCATCGGTTTGACCTTGGTCAATGAAATTTGGTCACAAGGTAGTTCCCGGGCGGGGCTATCGAACGCCGTTTGAATTTTGAAAATCGGCCGGTAAATTTCCGAGATCTTAGGGGGGGGGGGCGAAACGGCCCCCCCCCCCCCTACGGGTGGTAGGGTCCGCCGATAGCCCTACGGGGCGCGGGTTAAAAGTGCATGGCTCCTTTGACATAAACTCACTTGACGAAATGCCTTTGTAACGTTTTGGTGGAGGACAAAAGGCTGGACTTACGAGTACATCTATCTTCCTCCTTATAACATTCCAAAAGCCAATCGACGAGAAACTACTGCTATAGAGAAAATTGCATGATTACCTGTGCGCGAGTATGTCATAGCTAATGTACTTACTGTCAAGTGTCTGGGTGGGACCATTACTACAGCATCTGTTCTCGATCTCACACACATGAATAGGTAACGAAGTAATATAGCACGGCGTGGGATCCCGATTGCTGGTGTCCATGACACGCCGGAGTAAACACTACGACAAGTGCAATTTAGGAGTGATTAGTGGTCGCGGAGAGGCCATTTCCTTAGCTATATATTATATATTTGACGGAGGAGTGGGACTGCATGTTTTCATCGTTTCCTGGCAACGTATCGCATGTGAACGGGACGCACTGACCGTAAACGCACTGCTGTCACTCCTCGGCAAGGACAGAGGCTGGTCAGAAAGGGCACCACGGCGTCTTACACTGTTCACTAAGGGTATCATGTAACCTAGCTCTTTGTAGACAGAGGTGCGAGCTATCAGTGTTCGTGAGCCTTGTTCTGTGTGGAGCAAGTTCTGCTGCCGCAGATCGACAGCAATGCACCTTCTGCCCGTGTCCGTGGGTCGTCTACCGCACGTGCAGTCGTTGCTGATGATGGTGGTGCTGGTGGTGATGCTGTTATCGCCGACGTCTGCTCTCGTGGCCAGCGGCCGGCGGGGTCAGGGGCGGCGGCTGGTCGGCGCCACCCCGGCCGAGACCCTGTCCGCTGTCAGCCAGGAGCGCTGCCATCTCGCCTGCCATCAGCGGGGCGGCTGCCGCAGCTTCAACTTCCACCCCGGCACCGGCCACTGCCAGGTGTTCACCGTGACCGCCTGCGACTCCAGCAGCTACATCGTCGAGCCGGCCGACGGCTGGACCTTCTACGACGTGGTGGACGACCTGTCGGCCGAGTCCGGCCAGACGCTGTGGTCGCAGGAGGCCTGCGTGCGCGACGGCCGCTGCCGGGACTCGTGTCTGCGCCGGCTGGGCCAGGGATGCCGGCACACGCAGCAGTGCCAGCCGCTCGTCACCGGCGTCACCAACTGCAGCGAGCTGGTCTGCAGCTGCAGCAGTGACTACTGGAGGTACAACGAGACCCTCTGCTTGCCGCGGTACACGCAGCTTTTCACCGATGGAGAGTCGTGGGTCTGGAAGAAGATCGTCAACGGAATGTGCTCCACCGACTTCCGGATCAAGAGTACCGGCACAGTGGAGGTGGGCGTATTCGCGGCGTACACGCACTACACGGGACGCTACTTTATGAGAATAAGCCAGACAAAGATGGACGTTTTCCGATATGTAGATGGGGTGTCCAACAGTCACCTCGCCAGTATTTCGAAGACATTTGAGACAGACAGTCGCTATGTTCGGTTCAATTTCCATTGGTGTGGCGGTCAGCTTCGCATCTCGCGTGGTATCGGTACGACAAATCTGTTCTCCTGGAACGACGCAAGCCCTCTTCAGCCGCAGTACCTGGCCATGCGTTCATCGTCGTTCACTGAGGGCTACTTCAAGTTCGCCGGCGATCTGGTGGACCCGTGGTTCGGCGACTGGAGCTCCGATCGCGTCTATTCGATTCCACGCGACACGATGATCGCGCGCCGGCGGCACGAGCAGGACTTTTGGGTGGAGTTCGAGTGTCGCATCACGCGCGACTGCAACTGGATGGCGCGCGAGCAGACCACCTGGCACGGCTCAAACATCTGGAAGGTGATTATCGGCGGGTGGGACAACTCGCACAGCGCCATCCACCGGCACGTGTCGGGCGTGGGCTGGCAGTTCTACTCGCACACGGCCACGCCGGCCATCCTGAGCGCCACCGAGCTGCGCCGGTTCCGGATCCACTTCAGCCCACAGGCGATCCGCGTGTACCGCGACAACCAGACCGAGCCCTTCATGGCGCACCAGGTCGGCGCGCCCTTCACCATCAACTACGACGGCCCGCACATGTGCTGCAACGTGGAGAACGTCGACTTCCGGCTGGTGCAGTACGACGCCGGCTGGGGGTACGAGGGCGGCTTCCGCTGGGGCGAGGACCTCGTCAGCTGAGTGACGGTCATAGCTGCTTCGACATATCGCAGAGTTGCTTCAGTCTCTCAGCTAAGGCCCGCTGGGTGTTTGGCCTAATCTCTCTAGACATGTGAGATGTGACCAAACTCAAAGTCGCCAGAAAAAGGCTGAGGTCAGATTTTAACAGCATGTGAGTTACACCTACCCGCAAGCAATATAAAAGCGTGGCTCGAAAATCTTTGCTCTATCATTTTCCGCGCCTTCTCTTAGGATACTCAATGGTATAGAAAATTAACATGTTAGCCGCATCTAAGAATATTAAATCAAAACAATTAAGTTCTCTTTCTCCTACCCGATGTGTGCCGTAATTGCAATTTCATTGTTCTTTCTAAACAGTGTGCACTGCGCACCGTGCACCAATCAGTCATATCTTTGGCTTTGTTACTTTTATATATATATATATATATATATATATATATATATATATATATATATATATATATATATATATATATATATATATATATATATATATATATATATATATGTTACGGGTCATATGCTAATTTGGGCAGTATGCAAACTACACGGGCAGTATGCAAACTACCCAACAGCCCGGGCAGTATGCATACCGCCCGGGTAGTATGCATACTACCCGACCCCTTGGGCAGTATGCATACCGCCCGGGCAGTTTGCATACTGCCCGGGTAGTATGCATACTACCCACCTTTTAGCTCACGGGCAAGATGTTTACTCGGGCAATATGCTGACCGTGGCCCGTGAGACTTAAAGTTAGTGCAATAGCTCACATATACATGTCAATGACAGACGCTTTAACCCGCGCTGGGGCGCTGCTCGGCGCCAGTTGTGACGCGGGCTGGAGGGGGGGGGGTTGAACACCCCTGCTTGACTCCCGTGCTACTTAGCAGAGCAGAAGTAAGCGGCATGTAAGATGCGGTAACCGGCATTCGAAATAGCTTCAAAGATCATGACGAAAAAGCCCTAGTCATTTTTAAGGTCAGGTCAAAGAATAGGGCAACAGAGGTTATCAAAGATCAAATTTCGTCTTTTTCCTTTTTTTATAAATTCGCCCATACCTCGGAAGATATAGTAGAGCTACAGCGCCGCAGAAAGACGCATTTGATAGCTCTTTTAGCGCTTTCTGGAATAAGTATACTCGAAGTTGATCCAAGTTCAAAATTTGAACTGAGGTCAAGGTCATGACCTGACATGAAAAGGCATGGAAATGACATGACATGACATGTTGTTTATCAGCCGCTCTTTATCGTTGAACTGAACACATCTAAGGTTGTTTCCATGACCATCGCTCCAACACGTCTCCATAAAAAATAATGATATAAGAACTGCTGGAGACCTTTCATGACCTGATATGACCTCATGGTTATAAAAAGGGGTCACATGTGCAATTTTTTTCGATTCAGTGCGTCAGGTTTACCTGTAACCCGATGTTTGAGAGTGTTTAGAATGACGTTCATCAAAAGGGGCGTCCTTCAACTTTCTCCGGTCAACTTCTTAGGGAGACTGTGCAAAATTGGCTTGACCTAAAGTCATCGGTATGATATCAAAATTCAAATACATGCATTTTTAACCTAACGTTTTTCTTATTAATCGCTTAAAGTTTCAAAGCGATCGTTCGATCGGTGTAGCTATGGCGAGCATTCTAACTTTTTCTGGGGTAAGGTCACTTGACCTGACCTGGTAACCCGACCATAACAACTTGTAACGTCTTACATGTAAATGGTTTCATGTAACATTAGCTATTGAAACTATGATAACGCCCTCGTCAGGTCCAAGTGCCAAACCAAAGCCAGCGAGTGATGGCACTATAGATCTGTCGTCATTGATGAAAAGGACTTGTTGGCCGCTGGCAATGAAATTCAATGAAATTCTGGGGAGATATTTTAAGTCTTTATATTTAAAACATTATTTCACCCTTTGATCAATAAATCACGTTTGACGGCAAAAAAGACTTCGCTATTGAACTACGTTACTTTTTTAATTTAGTCCAAGCCTTTTGAATAGAAGAATTCACAGGGACAGAGCCCCCGCTAAGCTAAGCTTGTTGCGGTGACCCTGCCCTCTACCCTCCGATCGCGCAATGCCGGTTCTATGGCAGAATTTGGAGTCCAAAGTTTAAAGTGCGCACAGAGCCGCGCACGGCCGGTCCTCTCACTGACTTCGCTTGGCTACGGCCTGTCACAAACCGCAATCATACCTGTAAGGAGGCTCATTAAACGTCAATCGACCGTCGTGCTTCGAACCCGGACTGTTATAACCGGGAACGCGTTCTCTCACCACGCGGAGTCCAACGCTCTACCAACTGAGCTACGGGACCGGCCAATACTTATAGAGCCATTAATACTGGACATGGAATACACAACTTCAAGACAAGAAGCGGGCAGTATGCAAACTACCCAAGCTTTTGGGCGGTATGCATACTGCCCAAGGGGTCGGGTAGTATGCATACTACCCGGGCGGTATGCATACTGCCCGGGCTGTTGGGTAGTTTGCATACCTACTGCCCGGGTAGTTTGCATACTGCCCAAGTTAGCATATGGCCCGTAACATATATATATATATATATATATATATATATATATATATATATATATATATATATATATATATATATATATATATATATATATATATATATATATATATATATATATATATATATATAACTGTAACGAACAAATTACCCTACACATAAGGTCACTCTTAGGCATGATCCGTAGAACTTCGGCTATGACAAGGCCGATGATGACATGCAGGCATGCAGCCCTCTCCCTCTGCGGAAGCATAAGAAGAAAAGAAACTTCTGGAGGAGGCCGCGGACACCGGTATAAATAAAGGCTTCTGACAGCCTGAGAGGAACGGAAAACGAAGAAAATGTGTGCGTTCAAGTGTAAAATTAGACGAACTCTTGGGTAGATGCTAAACATACTGCGTTTTTGTACACACAGAAAAATATTAACACCGTTAGCGGTGTAATTGCACAATACATATCTGAGCACTTCAGGAAAGTTAATTTAGTCCCTTCCCCGCTTAAATTACTCGCGCTTCTAAATGAACACCAGGAAGAAGGTAATAGAACACTGTTAGGAGGGTTGGGTGTTTTGCTACATGTAGTAAAACACATGTAGTAATGCTACATGTAGTAAAACACCCAACCCTCCTAACAGTGTTCTATTACCTTCTTCCTGGTGTTCATTTAGAAGCGCGAGTAATTTAAGCGGGGAAGGGACTAAATTAACTTTCCTCAAGTGCTCAGATATGTACTGTGCAATTACACCGCTAACGGTGTTAATATTTTTCTGTGTGTAGCACCTTAACCCTCGCCCGTATAGCGGGGGGGGGGGGTCGAACGAACCCCCCTTAAACATTCACGGCTGATAAAACACCGATACGGGCGAGGGTTAACCCTCGCACGACCAGGCCATTTCTCATAACACGAACGACCAGGGGGGGGGGTGTTACGACCCCCCTGGCGTTTCGAAACGGAAGGTCGTAGAGCTTAGCGGAAAAAACCAACGGATTGCTCTCAACGAGATCTCGCGATTGGTGGTATATTTTTTGGTCCTAGGTCAACATTTGACCTACTTATGACCGGTCAAAGGTCAAATTTTCCGAAAAAATCAAACTTTTTCAACTTTCCGCGGCGATTGCGGCAAAACGGTGGGAGATATCGACTTGAAACCTTCACTATCGTGTTCCTTGATCCATTCTCTATCGTTTGGTATGTATTTCGTTTCCCTAGCTCTAAAAATGGCGCGTTGGGAGCGCCGGAAGTCGGCAAGGTCACAGTCGGCGGCAAAAATTCGAAAAATCAAAATTTAAATTTTTGAAATCTCATTGTATTTTTGGATTTGGGAGGTCCATTTGCTCCCTATAGAAGCAAATATTGCTGCATATTCCCATTGAGGTGACAAGAATTAGCAAAATAGTGGTTCGGGCGCTTTTCAAAAATAGTACCGGACGCTGTTCCTCTTGTGACGTCATAGCTCCGTGACCTGACCTGACCCGGTCAATTTTCTTGCACCACACGATAGCCAATGCTTGCCCCAACATGCATGGGAAGTTTCATCATGATCCATCAAACAATGTGGGTATCACCGGCAGAAAACCTAGGGATTCGGCGCACACGTTTGGTAACTGTCGGCCGGAGGCTGTACCTCTTATGACGTCATAACTCCGTGACCTGACATGACCCGATCAATTTTTTCGGCAAAAGATGCGCAAAGGCTGCCCCAGAGGGTATTGAAAATTTCAGCCCGCTACGACAAGCCGTTTAGCGTGCACTTCGAAAAAACCTCAGGGGGGGGTTGATACAACCCCCCCCCCCTAGGCGTTCTAGGGTTAATACTTTAGATCACCCCCACCCATCCCATGGTAAATTTGAGAAAAGTTTCACCGATATGCTCGATATGTTCATCTCGATCGTTGAACATATCGACATGCTCAAGTAAAATTCACTTTTTTATTTCTTTTTGTTCAAAGAAAAGTAACCGGTACAAAAGAATGCATGCTTTTTGTGATGGGTATTACAAAAAGGTCTCGCTGCTGGGAAGCCCCTTGGAGTGAGACCCTTAGCTCTGCCGATCCTGGACAAAATCCGTGGCGCCGCGCCTGCCGAACAAAAAAAAAATGGCGGCTTAGATATCTGTGAAAAACTGCAGGGGTGTACACTTTCCGCCCTACCCTTTTCTACCCTTTCCCCGGCCTGGCGCGGGTTAACCCGCGCATGACTGGGGGAGGGGCTCTACAGAGCCCCCGCCCGTTTTTCGGCAATATTTTTTAAACCGTTTCATGGATCAATACGGAACTTACAGTACCCTCAGCGGCATCAATTTGACACCTTGTGTTAAAATTTCAACTTTCTAGCTAACAAAGTTTGGCCAAAAATGACGTCAGAGTGACGTCATATCGGCAGATTTTGATACAAAATATTGAATTACGGCAAACGCTCTAGAGTTCAGTTTTAAAGCTAGATCCAATTTATTTGCATCAGTGAACTACAAATACACGTAGCTGTCAAAATGCTATCTCGAATTTCCGCAGTTTTGAAAATTTTGAGAATATGTTTTTGCAATTACAAATACCTATATATTTTTTTGATTTTTTCAAAAAGTTTTTAATTTTTCGCAAAAACCCGAATACATGTGATAGAACATGCACTGATGAACTATCCTAGCAAGTGTTAGCCCAATATCTTCAAAAATAGCCAAGTTATGATAACAGTTATGTTCAAAATTTTACAATTATATATTTTTCAAAACCATTTTTCAGTACGTTTTTGACATCGTATAGCAATATAAATGGCACCATCGTGTTCCTCAGCTCAAGCTGCATCTGATAAACACTTTTTGTTGAACAATTTCATTTTCAAAATTTGACCTTTTCTGACCTGAAAATGACCTGACGTCCGGTAAATTCACCTGAAATTGACCTAAAATGACACAGACGACATTATTTTCGAAATCTACGTGTAAAATGGACCATGAAACATATGTCAGGTGACCGATACATGATATACCTACAATTTTCGTGACCTAGGATGACCTGGCCTTGGCCTGAAAAATTCGAAGTAAAAGTTCGGTACCCTTACGGTATCTAACGCATATATCAAGGAGTGCGTAAACCAAAAATGAGTCTGATCGGACTTGTCAGCCGGCGGCCAGAGCCTGAATTGTAAGCAAGCAAAAAAGTCGATAATTTTTACTTTGACCTGACCTGTGACGTCATCGGTGACCTCGAGGTCAATGGAAATAGGTCTCGATTAACAGTTTTTCCAGGGTTATCAGGCGCCGTTTGATTTTTGACGATCGGGCCAGTAGTTCGGGGGGGGGGGGGCTCTCGAGAGCCCCTTCCCCCCTCTTCAGTCACTCGCGTTATGGAAAATACCCCAGTCATGCGTAAATGAAAGGAAAATACCGCGTCTCTGTGAAGGCGGTCTTAGCATGTAATCACAAAATCACACACCACCTAACGGTAGCTGTCGCATGACTTAACCCTCGCCCGCACATGCCATTTTCCCATCCTAGAACGCACATGGGGGGGGGTGGTTGCCACCCCCCCCCCGCGCCGTTTCGTTCCTGTTGGAGATAGAGCAGTATGCAGCAAGCAGTAAGCAGTATGCATACCGCTTTTGGGCGGTATGCATACTGCCCAAGGGGTCGGGTAGTATGCATACTACCCGGGCGGTATGCATACTGCCCGGGCTGTTGGGTAGTTTGCATACCTACTGCCCGGGTAGTTTGCATACTGCCCAAGTTAGCATATGGCCCGTAACATATATATATATATATATATATATATATATATATATATATATATATATATATATATATATATATATATATATATATATATATATATATATATATATATATATATATATATATATATAACTGTAACGAACAAATTACCCTACACATAAGGTCACTCTTAGGCATGATCCGTAGAACTTCGGCTATGACAAGGCCGATGATGACATGCAGGCATGCAGCCCTCTCCCTCTGCGGAAGCATAAGAAGAAAAGAAACTTCTGGAGGAGGCCGCGGACACCGGTATAAATAAAGGCTTCTGACAGCCTGAGAGGAACGGAAAACGAAGAAAATGTGTGCGTTCAAGTGTAAAATTAGACGAACTCTTGGGTAGATGCTAAACATACTGCGTTTTTGTACACACAGAAAAATATTAACACCGTTAGCGGTGTAATTGCACAATACATATCTGAGCACTTCAGGAAAGTTAATTTAGTCCCTTCCCCGCTTAAATTACTCGCGCTTCTAAATGAACACCAGGAAGAAGGTAATAGAACACTGTTAGGAGGGTTGGGTGTTTTGCTACATGTAGTAAAACACATGTAGTAATGCTACATGTAGTAAAACACCCAACCCTCCTAACAGTGTTCTATTACCTTCTTCCTGGTGTTCATTTAGAAGCGCGAGTAATTTAAGCGGGGAAGGGACTAAATTAACTTTCCTCAAGTGCTCAGATATGTACTGTGCAATTACACCGCTAACGGTGTTAATATTTTTCTGTGTGTAGCACCTTAACCCTCGCCCGTATAGCGGGGGGGGGGGTCGAACGAACCCCCCTTAAACATTCACGGCTGATAAAACACCGATACGGGCGAGGGTTAACCCTCGCACGACCAGGCCATTTCTCATAACACGAACGACCAGGGGGGGGGGGTGTTACGACCCCCCTGGCGTTTCGAAACGGAAGGTCGTAGAGCTTAGCGGAAAAAACCAACGGATTGCTCTCAACGAGATCTCGCGATTGGTGGTATATTTTTTGGTCCTAGGTCAACATTTGACCTACTTATGACCGGTCAAAGGTCAAATTTTCCGAAAAAATCAAACTTTTTCAACTTTCCGCGGCGATTGCGGCAAAACGGTGGGAGATATCGACTTGAAACCTTCACTATCGTGTTCCTTGATCCATTCTCTATCGTTTGGTATGTATTTCGTTTCCCTAGCTCTAAAAATGGCGCGTTGGGAGCGCCGGAAGTCGGCAAGGTCACAGTCGGCGGCAAAAATTCGAAAAATCAAAATTTAAATTTTTGAAATCTCATTGTATTTTTGGATTTGGGAGGTCCATTTGCTCCCTATAGAAGCAAATATTGCTGCATATTCCCATTGAGGTGACAAGAATTAGCAAAATAGTGGTTCGGGCGCTTTTCAAAAATAGTACCGGACGCTGTTCCTCTTGTGACGTCATAGCTCCGTGACCTGACCTGACCCGGTCAATTTTCTTGCACCACACGATAGCCAATGCTTGCCCCAACATGCATGGGAAGTTTCATCATGATCCATCAAACAATGTGGGTATCACCGGCAGAAAACCTAGGGATTCGGCGCACACGTTTGGTAACTGTCGGCCGGAGGCTGTACCTCTTATGACGTCATAACTCCGTGACCTGACATGACCCGATCAATTTTTTCGGCAAAAGATGCGCAAAGGCTGCCCCAGAGGGTATTGAAAATTTCAGCCCGCTACGACAAGCCGTTTAGCGTGCACTTCGAAAAAACCTCAGGGGGGGTTGATACAACCCCCCCCCCCCCCTAGGCGTTCTAGGGTTAATACTTTAGATCACCCCCACCCATCCCATGGTAAATTTGAGAAAAGTTTCACCGATATGCTCGATATGTTCATCTCGATCGTTGAACATATCGACATGCTCAAGTAAAATTCACTTTTTTATTTCTTTTTGTTCAAAGAAAAGTAACCGGTACAAAAGAATGCATGCTTTTTGTGATGGGTATTACAAAAAGGTCTCGCTGCTGGGAAGCCCCTTGGAGTGAGACCCTTAGCTCTGCCGATCCTGGACAAAATCCGTGGCGCCGCGCCTGCCGAACAAAAAAAAAATGGCGGCTTAGATATCTGTGAAAAACTGCAGGGGTGTACACTTTCCGCCCTACCCTTTTCTACCCTTTCCCCGGCCTGGCGCGGGTTAACCCGCGCATGACTGGGGGAGGGGCTCTACAGAGCCCCCGCCCGTTTTTCGGCAATATTTTTTAAACCGTTTCATGGATCAATACGGAACTTACAGTACCCTCAGCGGCATCAATTTGACACCTTGTGTTAAAATTTCAACTTTCTAGCTAACAAAGTTTGGCCAAAAATGACGTCAGAGTGACGTCATATCGGCAGATTTTGATACAAAATATTGAATTACGGCAAACGCTCTAGAGTTCAGTTTTAAAGCTAGATCCAATTTATTTGCATCAGTGAACTACAAATACACGTAGCTGTCAAAATGCTATCTCGAATTTCCGCAGTTTTGAAAATTTTGAGAATATGTTTTTGCAATTACAAATACCTATATATTTTTTTGATTTTTTCAAAAAGTTTTTAATTTTTCGCAAAAACCCGAATACATGTGATAGAACATGCACTGATGAACTATCCTAGCAAGTGTTAGCCCAATATCTTCAAAAATAGCCAAGTTATGATAACAGTTATGTTCAAAATTTTACAATTATATATTTTTCAAAACCATTTTTCAGTACGTTTTTGACATCGTATAGCAATATAAATGGCACCATCGTGTTCCTCAGCTCAAGCTGCATCTGATAAACACTTTTTGTTGAACAATTTCATTTTCAAAATTTGACCTTTTCTGACCTGAAAATGACCTGACGTCCGGTAAATTCACCTGAAATTGACCTAAAATGACACAGACGACATTATTTTCGAAATCTACGTGTAAAATGGACCATGAAACATATGTCAGGTGACCGATACATGATATACCTACAATTTTCGTGACCTAGGATGACCTGGCCTTGGCCTGAAAAATTCGAAGTAAAAGTTCGGTACCCTTACGGTATCTAACGCATATATCAAGGAGTGCGTAAACCAAAAATGAGTCTGATCGGACTTGTCAGCCGGCGGCCAGAGCCTGAATTGTAAGCAAGCAAAAAAGTCGATAATTTTTACTTTGACCTGACCTGTGACGTCATCGGTGACCTCGAGGTCAATGGAAATAGGTCTCGATTAACAGTTTTTCCAGGGTTATCAGGCGCCGTTTGATTTTTGACGATCGGGCCAGTAGTTCGGGGGGGGGGGGCTCTCGAGAGCCCCTTCCCCCCTCTTCAGTCACTCGCGTTATGGAAAATACCCCAGTCATGCGTAAATGAAAGGAAAATACCGCGTCTCTGTGAAGGCGGTCTTAGCATGTAATCACAAAATCACACACCACCTAACGGTAGCTGTCGCATGACTTAACCCTCGCCCGCACATGCCATTTTCCCATCCTAGAACGCACATGGGGGGGGGTGGTTGCCACCCCCCCCCCGCGCCGTTTCGTTCCTGTTGGAGATAGAGCTTAGCGGTAAAGACCAAAAAGATTCTTTGGGAAGAGACGAATCCAATGATACCCAGTTTTACCTTCTCAGGTCAGTCATTGACCTTCCAGGTCAGGTCAAACTAAAAAATGTTGCTGTTTTGGGTCACCGTTGGATATCAAGTGCGCTGCTTATCAAATACCGATGACGATGCTGTTTTCTGGTGCCAAGCCAGCTAGAACCTCTTTGTCACACTACCCGACCAGAATTTTGCTGCTGAGGTCATTTCAGGTCAAGTTAGGTCAAGGTCAATTATATGTGTTTGTATGTCTGTGTGTATCTGTGTGTATACTGATGTGTGCACCGATTGTTTTTGGGTCCATATTACATGAAATCATGATCTGAGAAGCTTTTACCAAAAATGCAGTAAAAAAAAACTTCACAAAAAGTAAATTCAGCTTGCCTAAAACGCAATTATCTTAGATGACCTAGGTTGACCTTGACCCTGACCTTGACCCCTGTACCTCGTCGAACAACATGTTCCATGATAGGTGGGAGGTAAGACTGGCAAAAAAGGCCGAAATCAGGGTGTCAAAAGCTCACAAGGCCCATGGCAAACGCAAGATGTTGAGAATTGGCCATTTGGGTCATGACATGACCTGAAAAACAAGGTCATATCTCCGAAACCAAAAATCACAGAAACTTGAAATTTTCAGTGGACATCAAGAAAGGATAGAGGAGCAGCTATACGAAAAATCAGCCTTCTAGCTCTAAAAATGTTGAGTGCAGAGCAGAAAGACTACCTGGGGGGGGTGGCAACCACCCCCCATGTGCGGGCGAGGGTTAACCCGCGCGGGGCTGGGGGGGTAAATTTTACCCCCCCTCGCGAATTTTTGCGATATCTCAAAAACGGCGACGCGCAGCGCCGCCAAAATTTTAGTACCTTTTCCTACATCAATTTGACACGTTCCCTGAAAATTTGAGCGAAATCCGTCGGAAAATTTTTGAGAAATTGACGTTTTAGTGACGTCATGTTCGCCATTTTCGCCTCAAAAACGGCAAAAGTTCAAACGCCGCTAACATCTTCATTTTTAAAGGAATCAAGACGTAACAAAAAAGGTTATGCGTAATTTTACTTTGTCTATCAAATGGCTATCTCAGTTTTTTGAAAATTTTGGATTTTGGACTAAATTTTTTCAAAAAACTGACTTTTTTGGGAAAATCATTATAAAATCCAAAATTTTGAGTCTATCGAAAAAACCGGAATATATGTCAGAGAAGTGGTCTATGTGCACCTACATACCAAATTTTAGAAGAATCGGTTAAAAAATGTGGGAGTTATTCAAAATTTTATGACGTCACGACACACAATTTTTTTGTAAAATGACTTTTTTGGAAGTTCTAGACCTCGTACGGTAACAAAAATAGCACCATTCGATTCGCCGCGAAAAACTGCATGAGATAGACACCTTTTTAGGCCTTAACAACCAACTTCAAAATTTGACCTCACTTGACCTGACCTTGACCTGACCTCGACCTGAAATTCATTCAGAGGTGGTCCATATCACTTATTGAGTGTGCCTATTGAATTCTATGAGTAAAATGACCCATAAAACATGTGTCGCACATGCCCTTTTCTATATTTTGTTTTTGGTGACCTGACCTGACCTGACCTGACCTTGACCTTGACCTCTGAATGATATTGTATGCAACGAATATTGTCTTGGTAGCCTAAGAACACGTTTTGGGCGATCAGTCTCAGTCCATGACTCCATTCTTCGGCAACTACGGTGCAAGGCCGATACTGTAGAAACTTGCAATTTGTACCCTTGACCTGACCTTGACCTTGACCTCAAACTTTAAATTAAGTACATGTTTTTAGTAGTTCGTGATGAGAGCTTTCGATTGGCGTTTGAATTTTCCAAATCGGACCATTAGTTCGGGAGATAACAGGGGGGGTAAAATTTACCCCCCCCAGCCCCGCGCGTTCGGCTGGAGACCCCAGCCCCGCGCGGGTTAACCCTCGCCCATGTAGGGGGGTTGGTGCAACCCCCCCCTGAGGTTTTTCGGAAATAGTGCAAAAACGGCGGCGCGCAGCGCCGCCAAATTTTGGGTACTTTATGGGGCAAACCTTGCGCATCTTTTGATAAAAAAAAAATTGACCGGGTCATGTCAGGTCACGGAGTTATGACGTCACAAAGGGAACAGCCTCCGGCCGGATTTTCACAAACTGAGTGCCAACGCCCGAGGTTTCCTGCCGGTGGTACGGACATCGGTTGATGGATCGTGATGAAACTTCCCATGCATGTTGGGGCAAGTATTGGCTATCATATGGTATAAGAAACTTGACCGGGTCAGGTCAGGTCACGGAGCTATGACGTCACAAGAGGAACAGCGTCCGGTACTATTTTTGAAAAGCGCCCGAACCACTATTTTGCTAATTCTTGTCACCTCAATGGGAATATGCAGCAATATTAGCTTCTATAGGGAGCAAATGGACCTTCCAAATCCAAAAATACAATCAGATTTCAAAAATTTAAATTTTGATTTTTCGAATTTCTGCCGCCGACTGTGACCTTGCCGACTTCCGGCGCTCCCAACGCGCCATTTTTAGAGCTAGGGAAACGAAATACATACCAAACGATAGAGAATTGATCAAGGAACACGATAGTGAAGGTTTCAAGTCGATATCTCCCACCGTTTTGCCGCAATCGCCGCGGAAAGTTGAAAAAAGTCTATTTTTCCGAAAATTTGACCTTTGACCGGTCAAAAGTAGGTCAAATGTTGACCTAGGACCAAAAAATATACCACCAATCGCGAGATCTCGGCGAGAGCAATCCGTTGGTCTTTTCCGCTAAGCTCTACGACGCTCCGTTTTCAAACGCCAAGGGGGGGTCGCACCAACCCCCCCTGCATGGGCGAAGGTGGCAGATCGCCGTTTACGGGCGAGGGTTAACTTTAGTAGTTTTCGAGCGCTACCACTCCCCAAACCGATTGGTGTCACCAGACTGCTGATAGAATCTCCTGCGTCTGCTTCCACGAACCATGTGAATAGTCACAATCGGAGAAACCGACCCGTCTTTAGGTCAAACGCTCTCAATCTCTTCGCCCCATAAAATGACAATGACGATCATTCAAGGCCTTCGTCTTTCTCTTCATATCATTATTTCTTTTCATGTCTTTCTCTCGCTCCTCTAAGCCCTGTCCCAAATACATACCGCAGGCTGAGAACATGTGAATACCATTAGATTTGATATAATCTTCCGCACACCAAAGCGGCTCAGACTAATGCGATTATGGTCTCAGTGGCTCAGAAGGATGAGGTTAGCGTTCCCATACGACACCATCCATTATATCGTGACACAAAAACGATGTAGGGCGACTGTATCATGTCCGCGTTTGAGCAAGAACTAATGGTAATTGTTTGTGGTGTTTCCTAAATGCATCAGTTTGTTACCCCATAATGTACGGAGTCGTACAGTATAACAGCAACGTAAGGTGCTCAAATTAAGTAGGTAGTCCGTGCAACATCTGACGGCTAAATCAAACACTTCAAGGATATAAAACATGACGGTGTTTTACACAGTTGAACACAATTATTTATATATTTACAGTAAGCATGTCCACAACAAGGAACTTGTTACTTGTTGTGTAACACTTCATAAGTAAATTGCTGTTGTTGTTACACTTCATAAGTAAATAAAAGCAAGGAAACGAGCTTGCTTCTCCTGTAATAAGCTTGTTATTCTTGTCATAAACAACTTCTGACAGTCTTGATGGCATGCCACTTCATTCCTAAGTGCTCATGGCACCAGGGTTGTGCTCGACTCAAAAAAATTTGCCGACTCGACTCATCATTCAAATTCAGAATGTCTTGACTCAACTCTGACTCAAACAAGGAGATGATTTTTCCCTTGACTCGACTCATGACTCAAGCGGCTCAATGAAAATATGAGTTGACTCAAACTTGACTCAAATTTTTTGTTGAGTCAAGTGTGTTGACTCAAAATTGACTCAGATAAAAAAAGTTGTTGAGCGGGGGGGGGGGGTGAAAAAATCCGGCAGCAGGGCCAGGCCTAAGTTGTTAAGCGGGGGAGAATGAAAAACTTATACTATATATTGTTTCTAAAAAGTTGAGTCAGCTGACTCATTTTCCTAAATGTTCTTGACTCAACTCAATGTCAAAAGTTATTTTACTGACTCAACTCTGACTCAACTCAACACCTTAATATTTTTGTCCGACTCAACTCTGACTCAACTCAACAGCTCAACATTTTATCCGACTCGACTCAAATCTGACTCATTTGAGTCAGAGTTGAGTCAAATTTCTGACTCGACTCATGAGTCAAGCACAACCCTGCATGGCACTGCCATTGTATTTCTACATTGAACCTGTACCTACTTCATACTTTATGCATTGCACCTGTATTTTATGGGATATATTGTATTCTACTCTGAAGCGTATCATTTGGTTAGCAAAACAACCTACGCATTATAAGGTATTATTCGCGATGTTATTTATCACGAGGCAATAAATATCCAAATTATTAACAATAAATTATGCCCATTTAACAATATCAGTCATGCCCTAAGCAGGACTAAGCGATGTTGCATTTGTTGATGTAAGCTGTTTCTTAAAACAACTATCATTTTAATACCTTATGAAAAACACACACATACACACTCTACTGACGCTCATCTGTTAGCACCTCGCGCTTGGGCGATATTATTTTTGTCCTCTCTCTGTGTCCGGAGTGGGTGCCCGCCGTCATCCCAGTGGTGTAGTGGCCTCCGCTCAGCAGATGGAGGGGTGGGCGGCTGCCGGGGACCCCGACTCGGTCCATCAGACGGCCGGACCATCAGCCGAGTGGTGACAGCCTTCCCCGCCGCGGAGGGCCGGCGGGACCTCTCTGCTGGGCGACCACCTAGAGAGTAGAAAATTGAACGTTAAAGAGGCACTTTATTATACGGGTGTTGATATGCAGGATCTCAAAAAGCTCAAAGGTATATGCCATTTAATCACATTTCTAGAAAGATTATCCAGACAAAAAAGAAAAATGCATAAGTAACTATACTGGAAAATAAATCACGTTATGAAATGTAACAAAGTAACTATTCATTTAATAATAATGTATTTTCACAGCAGCAGCTAAGAAACCTAGCGTTATCACGTCTCACTGTGGCTCCCTCACCGGTTGGTTAGAGGCAGTGGAGGGACGCCGCGGGGACTGAATGCCGCCTCGAATATCGCCGCGATACTGGGGAGCGGGCCCGGCCCAGCTGCGGACGAGGGGTCCCCTCCGACGGGCGAGGACCCGCTGCTGATGGCCGTAGCGTCCATTCGGCGGCACGCCCCGGCCCAGATAGGATCCCCCCGGCGGCCGGCCAGGGGGGCCACCCGGCGGGTGGGGCAGCCAGTTCCGCAGCAGCTTCTGAATGTCTTCTCCATGCTGAATCCGGTCCGTGTCTGTTTTTGATTGGAATTTTACTGGCAGGTAGCCCAGCCAGCCCAGACACATGAGTAGGCCCATGGTAGCCGTTCCAACCATTCTGGAGACCTGTCGGCAGGACGGGACATCATTACTAACAACATCGGCGCTAGCAAGAATTACATACACGCCACATTGTGTGGTAAGTGGTAAGTGGTAACAGATAAACGCTTTGTGGCAAGTATGTGTGTGCGACAGATGGCATAAAGACAGCGCTTCAAGCATTGATCAAACATGACGTCATGTATGTACGTACACTGTACAACAGATAATTATCGCATGTAGTGCATGCATCATCTGCAATAACACACATAATAGTAGAGTGATGCAGAAATACATGCGCCGCTGCATCAGCTTCGATGTGTTTGTCATGTACACAAAGGAAGCGTTGTATGTACTAAGAAAGACTAAAAACTTGCAATTCTTTCGAAATTGACTACAGCTTGCAATTCAGTTTTATGTTGTTACAGGGTGATCATTTTGGACTGATATAAACTGAATGTCGAAGCGTGCAAAGATAGGCCAATATATTTTGATTTCGAGTGTTGGTTTACAAGCCTGGTCAAAGTTTCGGTCAAAATCATTCGTTTTATATTCAAGCCCTTTTTGAACATCTAAGCGAAACGATGTAATCGTTAAAAAGTATGTCTCATTTGGATGACTTTGCAACATAGCGAATTCATGGCGCGCATGCAAAAGCAAGAATACGGTGATACAGGTTTCCTAGAACCTACACAGGATCAGTACACTGAGGCACTCAGAAAAACAGTCATGCCTGAGTGGATATCGTTGATGGAAGTGCCTTCAATTACACTGTGGTTTGGCGGACCCGAGGAAGGTACCGCCTTCTAAAGGATTCTGCAGTCGTCGTTTGGCCGGCTATGCAATGCATGACCAAGTCACTCGTCTCCGGTGCTGGTTTCAACAAGGCGATGTGTCTCCACACAACTGCGCCTGTCATTGAGTTCCTGTGCCCCAAAGATGGTAAACCTAAATAAAGCTTTGCGGATAAGCGGTCAGGCATGGCCGTGGCTTAAAGCCCGGACTTCTCGTAACGACACTTCCGTGTCTCGTTTCAAAATGACAGTTGTGGTCAGATGTGAGCCGGAGACAGTTGTTCACCTAGAGCTGGTAGTAGAGAGTTTTACCCGGAGCATGGGAAGACAAAAAAAAAAACAGCGGAGAATGACGAGACACAGTGACGTATGAGACACAGCGACGTCGAGCGGAGTTTACCCGGTCGGCGTTCCGCGACGGGTATATATTTTGAGCACCTCCTCTAAGCCGACTATTTACGATGATGTCTGGCTGTGTGTTCCAGATAAAATGTCATACCGTATGTGTTCGATGGGTGCAGGGTTGTGCTCGACTAAAAAAAATTGCCAAACTCGACTCATCATTCAACTTCAGAAAGCTCTGACTCAACTCTGACTCAAACAAGCAGTTCATTTTGCCTTTGACTCGACTCATGACTCAAGCGGCTCAATGAAAATATGAGTCGACTCAAAATTAACTCATTTTTTGTGGAGTCAAGTGAGTTGACTCATATTGACTCAGATAAAAAGTTGTTGAGCTGGGGGGGGGGGGGGGAGGGGTGAAAAAAATCCGGCAGCAGGGCCAGGGCTAAGTTGTTAAGCGGGGGGGGGGGGGGCAATGCAAAGCTTTTATATATTTTTTCTAGAAAGTTGAGTCAGCTGACTCATGTTCCTAAATGTTTGACTCAACTCAATGTGAAAAGTTATTTTACTGACTCAACTCTGACTCAACTCAACACCTTAGTACAGGGTGGGATGGACAAATTGAGACACATTGTGTTTATCAATTCAAATGCAGTTTGCCGGTTAACCAAAAAAAAAAACAATCAGTCAGAAATATATTTATTTCGTGACACTGGCATCGTTGTAGAGCATTCTCACTCGATAAACCCTCCCTCTGCCGCCACCATCCTCTCCAGCCGGCTCCTGAACCTGCCGCACGCGCGCTTCACGACAGCTCGGCCCATGGCCGCCATCGTCTCCTCGATGGTCCGTTTCAGAGCCTCCCTGGAGGGGTGGGGGCTCTTGTTGGAGACCCTCTCAACTTCGCCCCAGACAAAGTAGTCCAGGGGGTTGAGGTCCGGAGAGTTGGGGGGCCAGAACTCCTTGGTCCACGTCAGGTGCATGTTCTGCCGGCACCACTCCTGCGTCTCCTTGGCTGCGTGTGCGGGTGCTGAGTCTTGCTGGAAGACATATCCAGCTCCTCTCGTGACTTCCTTGATCCAGGGCAGGATCAAGGAAGTCACGAGACTTCCTTGATCCTGAGAGATTTCCTCTCGTGACTTCCTCCTCGATCAGAGCCTGGAGTTGCTGCAGAAACGCCGGCGTTCTCTTCTTCCCAGGCCCTGATTTACGCTTTTTACGCTCGGGAGTCACCTCTCCTTCATCCTCGCCATCTCCACCGCCCTCCTGCGCCCGCACACGCTTGGCAATGCGGTACACCGTGCTCCGTGGGACACGCAGGAACTCGCTGATCTCCGCCGGGCTCCTCCCTGCGCGCAGCGCCTGGAGCACGGCGGCTCGGCGATCGTACTCGGCTCCGCGACCAGACATGATTTGACCTGACCTTGGGTCACCCTCGCTTTTATAGCATCTGAGGGCCGTGCCAGCGATGCGACCAATCAGATTGCGGTTATAGCCGAGGCGTACAACCGCGTAGAAACTTGTCTCAATTTGTCCATCCCACCCTGTACTTTTGTCCGACTCAACTCTGACTCAACTCAACAGCTCCACATTTTATCCGACACGACACAAATCTGACTCAGTTGAGTCAGAGTTGATTCAAATTTCTGACTCGACTCATGAGTTAAGCACAACCCTGGATGAGTGTATTTGATTTTGTTATCCAGCTTAAACCTCGCCCGTATCGGTGTTTTCCCAGCCGCGAACGTATAAGGGGGGGGGGGGGCGTTGGACCTCCTTGCCATTCAGCCCCTGATTAAGCTAGCTGACCTTTCGTGACCTGATCTGATCAAGTTTTGCACTTAACAACATCATGTATACTTACGCTTGGTATCCGCAAAAGTATGTGCCTTTAGCATAGAGATATGAGTAAAGCCCAGATTGTGCTCGATGTGAATTGTTTAACGCCTCTCCCCTACAACCAGTCAACCGCATTATGTAATATTGAATAGCCAATTCATGCGCAGGTCAAGCATATGAGACGCTACATTTTTCATAGGCTACCAGAGCTGTGCGAGTGTGCCCGTTTCACGACCAAGTTTGTCAGCTGACAGTCATCAGATTACCCGCAGTGAGCACTGTAAGGATGTCGCGGGACGTTAGGTGTGGGGTTCAAAGCCCTGCCCCGCCGGTAAACATGTCAAAATTTGAATCTTTAGCGCCCTCCACCCCCATTCAGCTGCGTTATGTAATATAGGAACCAGTGTCATGCGCAGGTCAGGCACATGAAACGCTGCATTTTTCATAAGAGCGTGTGCGAGTGTGTCCGTTTGCCACCGAGTTGGTCGGGTGGTCCTGTCATCAGATTCCCAGCGAGCACCGCTCGGATGTCGCCGGGCGTTACAGGCGGGGGTCAAAGCCCGGCCCGACCCGCCAGGCGCCAGAAGACATGCCAAAAACTCGATACTATCACCTCATATGCAAATGTTTTTCGTAGGCGTCGCGCGAAACATTTGAAACATCGAACAGCGAACAGTGCCCATACATCAGTGACCACGCACAGCAGGGCTGAGATGGCCCAATCTGATACCTAGCCACAGGCACAACACCGATCACACCATAGCTGAAGACACACTGGTGGTGGCAAAGCTGGAAACGTTCACATCCACGCAACTACAACGCTGCCCCGGACACACTGAAAACGAGCTGCTGTTAGCAGTCACACACACAAAAGAGGCACAGCGTAGAGCATCTCTAACAAAGTTCAGATGATCTGCGGTAATATCACGTGCCGAACACCAAATGACGGGAGTGTTTGAAAGCTCCTCTTCTAATTTGGCTCCTGAACCTTACACTGACAAGCCGCGCAGAAGGTGCTCTAAATGACATCAGGAATGTAAATGGTGACATTTGCTTATTTTTCAAGACAGATTAACTATCAAGGTTCAAGTAAAATGTTTCTTTTTTGGACATTCTGATGTGATTTTACGCATATTTACGTCTGGACAGTGAGTGGCGTTGGAGAGGCCTGATTTTACATGACCCATAGCTCGTAAACAACAAAGGAATCCACAACACGAGGCATACCTTTTATCATTTTTTCAACGTTTCCACGCAGCAGTAGATTGTTGAAAACAACTGTTGCGTGATTGTTGAGTGCTTGTGTAGGTTTACCTACAATAAGCCTATACCTATATAGGCAGCTGGCGCTGCTATTAGGTAAGGGATGACTCGATCTCTTGTGTAGTTATGCGTAGTAACTTGGTTATTAATCCGCGCGCCGCTGGGTCTCGGATTTCTACCCCCGCTGGGGAGAGGAAGGTTGAACATCCCCGTTCTAACTCCTTCGCCTATTTCGACATTCGAATTTTTTTTTCGACAAAGCGGCGCATAGTTCAAAAACGGATAGAGCTACAGCGCCGCGGAATAGCGTATTCGATAGGTTTTTCAACGCTCTTTCTGCTCACTGTCCTCAGATTTGACCTAGCTTCAACAGTTTAGCATCCAGACTCCAGAGAACAAAAACTGTCAAAAAAGGCTTTTGCGGAAAGGGTTTTTCTGCACTAACTTTCGTCACAAACTCTGCACGAGCTTACGTTTACCGACATCGTGTCCTCTTGTCGAGACGCGTCGGATAAACTATAATTTGACCTTGAAAGTTTAACTAAAAAATATGACCTCAGGTCAAGGTCATGGCCTAAGACATGACCAAAAAGGTCTTGTTGCATATCAGTTGATTCGTATTTTTGGGCTGAACACATCTAAGGCATTTTCATCGCTCTAGCATGCCTCTATCACAAATTACTAGCAAGAAACAGTTGAACACCTTTCCTGACCTGAGATGACCTCAGAGACACAAAGAGGAGCCACGACTGCCACATACATACCGTTTCCCTATCCATTGCTGACAATTTTAAGACGGTTATCACTCGGTGTAGTTATGACAAGGATTGGAACCTTTCCTGAGGTGAGGTCACTTGATGGGACCTTGTGATGTGACCTTGAGAGACCTTCGTCTGAAATTTTACAACATTTGCAGAAAATATGTATTCTAAGGTATGACAAAAGTGATGTCGCTTCACGCCGCCACTTTGAAGATATTTGCAAAAAAAAACCGGAGGGGTGTTTAACCCGCGCCGGGCCGGGGGGGTGGGGTGTTTGAACACCCCCCCCCTTGCAGTTTTTCGCAGATATCTCAAAAACGGCGGCGCTCCCACACCTGTTCGTGCATCTTTTCCGCACATGTTGTGAAAATTTCAGACCCAGGTCACCTTAGGTCAGGTCACCAGGTCACGCCAAGTGACCTCACCTCAGAAAAAATAAGAATGCTCGTCATAGCTACACCGACTGAACGATTGCCTTGAAACTTTCAGCGATTGATTACAGCAACACTATCTATAAAATGTTTATCTCGGAATTTTGATATCGGTGACCTAAGGTCAGGTCAATTTTGCGGCCTCTCCACTATAAGGCAATGGGAGAAAATTGAAAAGCGTCTGTTTTGCACGAACGCTATTCTAGACACTCTCAAACATCGAGATGTAGGTAAAATAGACACACTGAACCAGAAAATTGCAACTGTGACCCCTCGTTATGTCCCCGAGGTCATCTCAGGTCACGAACAGTTTTTCGATGATAACTTCTGATAGAGGCGTGCTAGAGCGCTGAAAATGCCTTAGATGTGTTCGGCTCGACGTTGCGGATCGACTGATATGCAACATGACCTTTTCCGGTCAGGTCATGACCTTGACCTGAGGTCAAATTTTCAAGTTGACCTTTCAAGGTCAAATTATAGTTCATTCCACGCGTCTCGACGAGAGGAACACGATGCTGGCAAAAGTAATGTCATAGCTCTTTTGAGTCAAAAGTCATTGCCGAAAAAAACGTTTTTCGTAAAAACGGCTATTTTTGGAGTTTTTGCCCTCTGGAGGCTAAACCGTTGACCTGAGGTCAAATCTGAGAACATTACTGAGAAAGGTCTGTAAAAGGGCTATCGAATGCGTTTTTTTGCGGCGCTGTAGCTCTATCGGTTCCCGAGATAGCCGTTGGCAGTTTCCAAAATGTTGAAATAGTCAACCTTTTACCTTTGGTGACCTCTGGTGACCTGACCTTTGACCTGACCCAAAAAATGACCGAAGTGTTTTCGTCCTTATTTTTGACGTTCTTTCGATTGCCGCTTACCGCGTGTCGCTACGTGGCCCAGGAGCCGAGTTAGAAGGGGGGTGTTCAAACACCCCCGCGGCCCGGCGCGGAATCTCAGAGCACCGGCCCGGCGCGGGTTAACCCTCGCCGGACCTATTGGATTTCTACATACGCGCCGGCCGAGGGGGAGCCGCGATTTTGGCAGCATCGTGTTCGCCTCGCTCAGGCACAACGAATGATATACTTTTTGTTTGGGTGAGGTCAACTTAGGGTGTTGACCTCAGGTCACGGCCAGGTCAGCGCCCCCAGGTCACGGAATTGGTCGAAGTAGGTCATGTCGCATATCATTCGATTCGGCAGGTCTTCCTGACTGAGTCCATTGGTGGCTTTTCCGACTCACTAGCTCAATTTGATCGAGAGTTATTGACGAAAAACTAATATGACCCTAATGACGTCATAAATGACGTCACGCAAGGTCAACATTGCAAAATTGAGGCATGTAACCTTGCAAGGAGTGCATCAAATCACGATTCTGTGTGCTTGAGATAGTTTGAGATCGTTCCCGGCGCCAGACTAGGTACATAGCAGTTTTCATTTTTCCCCATTTACTTATAATGGTGACCGGTGAGGTCACGAAAATGACCTGACCTCATATGACCTTTAGGAGAAATCTGAGATACACAAGTTGTGAGAATCGTAATGGATATTAGATCCTGCAAGTTTCATTTCCCTGTGAAAGCTCTCCTGGCAGTGAGGGCGTTGCGAAGCTGCGACATCTGAAAACCGTGCAGAGGTTCACTTATGACGTCATAGCTCAGTGAGCTGATCTGACCCGAAAATGCGGTTGGTGTCAAAAGATCCGGCTTGAAGCAAAGGCCAGGTATGACAAGTTTCAGCTCTCTATATCCAGCGTGTTCGGAGCTATCGCGAAAAAACCCTATGGGGGGGGCGGCACCCCCTCGGCCGGCGAGGGTTAAACACCCCCACCCCCATATCCAACAGGGTACGGGTTAACCCGCGCCGTGCTGGTGGTCTGAGTTTTCCGTGTCGTGTTGGGGGGGGAGGGTTCATGCCCCCTCTAACTCGGCTCCTGGGCCACGTAGCGACACTCGGTAGGCGGCAATCGAAAGAGCGTCCAAAAACAGGGCAAAGACACTTTGTTCGTTTCTATATCAGGCCAGATCAGGTCAGGCCACCAGAGGCAAGCAAAGGTAAAACGTTGGCTATCTAAAACATTTTCCAAACACAGGCACATAACTTGGGAACTCATAGAGCTACCTACAGCGCTGCGGAAAAGCGCATTCGATAGCCCTTTTAAAGTTCTTTCTGGAACGTGACCTTAGATTTGACCTCAGGTCAACTGTTTAGCCTCCAGAGGGAAAACTTCCAGAATAAACGTTTTTACAAAAAAAAAGTTTTGCAAAAAAATGTTAACGTTTGACTCTAGAGATTCTAGACATCATTTTTCCAGTATCGCGTTCCTCTTGTCGAGACGCGTCGAATGAACTATAATTTGACGTTGAATTGAAAGGTCATTTGGAAATTTGACCTCAGGTCAAGGTGATGACCTGACCGGAAAATCCATCCTGCATAGGTATCAGCCGATCCGTATCGTCGAGCTGAACACATCTGGGGTGTTTTCAACGCTCTAGCATGTCTCTATCAAAAGTTATTGTCAAAAACTGCTGGGGACGTTTCGTGACCTAAGATGATCTCTGTGACATCAGGAGGGGTTTTAGGTGAAATTTTCCTATGCAATGTGTGAAGTTAACTTGTATCCCGATGTTTGGTAGTGTCTTTGAGAGCATTCATCCAAAACAGACGCCATTCAATTTCCTCCTATTGACTTATAATGGAGAGGTTACAAAACTGTCCTGACCTTAGGTCACAGATATCAAAATTCCGAGATATATATTTTATAGGTAATTTTATAAATATCAATTGCGATCGTTCAGTCGGTGTAGCTATAGCGAGTAGCTATAGCATTGGCACTTTTTCTTAGGTAAGGTCACTTGACGTGACCTGGTGCCCTGACCTTGAACGACCCGGGTTGGCGGGTTGACCTTGATTGACATCTAGTTGGTGTTTGCAAGCTGCAAGAACGCCTGGGTCGGGTCAACTGAGGTCAACTAAGGTCAAACTACGTTTTTGCTAATAACTTGGCACACATGGAGGCCGGAGCTTCAAAAATGGTGTCATTGATTTTCTTGTGATCTGGCGATTCGAATGATATGCAATATAATGCATTTTGATTAACCTAAACTTGATTAATTACTTTAATAATTCTAAGACAATTCTAAGTTCACTAAAATTGGTAACAAATTAAGGATATCATTCGATGCGCACGGACTCTTTTTTTGCTCTATCTTTATTAGATACAATGTTATAAGCGAAAAACTTATGACATTTTTAAGCGAAACTTTTGCACTTATACCCCCCAAAACCAGTAGCAGCGGAACACCTTCAATTAAGGAGGGGCGGGGGAGCACTGCCGACTTTCGGTCCCTTTCTTTCCATGCAACGCCCATAGGGCTAATGTTAACCCGCGCCCTGGTGGGGTCTGTTTATAACGCGACCTGGTGGGGGGGGGGGGGGCTATTTTTTGCCTCCCCTCGTATCTCCGAAACTACTGGACGGATCCACAAAATTCAAACGTCGTTCGAAAGTCCATGGTCAAATCTGTCTTGGGAAATTTAATTTCATTGATCTCGGGTTCACTGATGAAGTCGCAGGTCAGGTCAAAGATAAGATGTTTTGCCGGTCACGGGTCTTCTAGGGAATGCGCTATAACATCGAATAAAACGCATTTTATCGAAAATCAGCAATAGGGCGTCAGTTGCCTAGTGCATATGTTGCTATTAGAGGTCACTGATAACACCAGGTCAGGTCACAGGTCAGGTCACCAAGGGTCAGCACATGAACCCAATTTTACTAGGGCTGTGTGATGTATGTTTTATGGCCAATTTTTCATTTCAAACTAATCGATTATAAGACTATTAGGAATGGTTGGGGCACTTCCTGGTGGAGGTCAGGTCAATGCCAGGTCAAAAAAGGCCAAATTTCAAAGTTGATATTGCTGCATAAAATGGGTATTGATTCGATGCAGCTCGTCACGGTGAGCCTAATGGTGAACTTTGTTTTGCGCTACGTGGTCTAGAATTGCTAAAAAATGAGTTTGAAAATTTGACGTCATCAATTTTGAACAGTTTTTTCGCTATATCTTGGCCAAAAGGAGAAATATCGATCTACAATTTGGCATGTGATTAGTAGTCGGTAAGGGCTATCACATATGTTCCGGGTTTTCGAAAGTCAAACAACTTTTTGGATTTTTTCGCTACACCTTGTAATTCTACACCTTGTATGTATTAAACGTTTTTCTGTATCTTCAACGCTATAGGCCTGACAGCTGACAGACAACAGCAAAACAGGCCTCAAGGTAGTGAAGGTTGCTCGTATATGAAGTCATGGATGGTATATAGGGAGTTGATTTTTCCCGCGTTGACTTATCCCTCGCCGGCCGAGTGGGTGGGCGGGTGCCGCCCCCATAGGTTTTTTTTCGCGATAGCTCCAAACACGCTGGCGATAGAGAGCTGAAACTTGGCATACCTGACCTTTGATTCAAGCAGGATCTTTTGACACCAACCGCATTTTTGGGTCAGGTCAGGTCACTGACCTATGACGTCATAAGTGAACCTCTGCACGGTCTTCAGATGTCGCAACTTCGCAACGCCCTCACTGCTAGAGGAGATGTCACAGGGAAATGAAACTTGCAGGATCTAGTATCCATTATGAGTCTCACAACTTGTTTATCTCAGATTTTTCCTAAAGGTCATATGAGGTCAGGTCATTTTCGTGACCTCACCATTATAAGTCAATGGGGAAAAATGAAAACTGCTATTCTGGCGCCGGGAACGATCTCCAACTATATCAAGCACACAGAATCGTGATTTGATGCACTCCTTGCAAGGTAAGATGCGTCACTTTTGCAATGCTGACCTTGTGTGACGTCATTTATGACGTAATCAAGGTCATATTAGTTTTTCGTCAATAACTCCCTCTCATATTGAGCAAGCGAGTCAGTCGGGAAAGTCACCAATGGACTCAGGAAGACCTGCCGAATCGAATGATATGCGACATGACCTCTTTCGACCAACTTCGTGACCTGGGGGTGCTGACCTGACCTTAACCTGAGGTCAACACCCTAAGTTGATCTGACCCGAACAAAAAGTATATCATTCGACGCGCCTGAGCAAGGCGAACACGATGCTGCCAAAATCGCGGCTCTGTGGCCGTTTTTTGCGAAGTTATTCACCAAAAACTGAACCATACCTTGGGGCACTTGACCTGACCTCAGAGGTCACCGGTTGACCTAGGACCTTAAAATTGGGTACCAATCTCTGCGTCTCGTAACGGCGCACACGCTCGTTTTTTTCCGCGACGTGCTAGCTCCACCAGGGGCGAAACGGCGAGGGGGGTCGTACCCCTCCGGCCGGCGCGTATGTAGAAAACCAATAGGTCCGGCGAGGGTTATAATGAGGAAGTCGAGAAATTGACCTGAACTTAGGTCACCGATATCAAAATTCCGAGATATACAAATTATAACTACCAATGACCTAATAGCATCTTGCCATCTTGCGACTTTCAAAGGCGTCCGTCACGGCGACAAAGGCGACAAAGTTGCAAAAAGTGACTTGAGGTTGGTTCATTCAAAGTGACCTGGTGACCTGACCTTTAAAGTTAGAAGGTTCAAACTTGCACATCATGTGCAAAATTTATGAGAAAATAGTCATACTGAATTTCGTGACGCTACGCGCCGCGGTTTTCCCGCTATTCACGAAAAACCTCAGGGGGAGGGGGGCGATAACCGCCCCCCCCCGTCGCGTCGGTGCGCGGGTTAAAATGGAAAAATCAAGGAGGGGCATGGTGCCTCGGTGCCCCCCCCCGTTCCGCCGCCTATGCCCAAAACCCCCCTAAATATTGACTTAGAGTCACCAAATTTTCAAAAGGGCGACATCTCCTATCGATCTATGGATCGAGATATCTTATGGATCCTATGGCGAGACCTACCCTGTAAATTTGGCGTTTCTAAGTGCCCTAGGAGCCAATCACCGAGGGGGTCGTACCCCCCCCCCCCCTTCGCCGTCCGTGTTATGAAAGAGGCCCTCGCCTGGCGAGGGTTAAAAAGCCTTCTCTGCAAAAACATAAATGTTGACGGCAGTTCTGTCAGGCATACTCTAAAGGCATCCAGAGGACTCTGGATGCCTTTAGAGTAGGTATTGACTTTATAGGTCAGATATGCATTCTGCATATTCTGTGTTCTGTATTATGTACTTGCACTAGCCTACTGCAGGCCTAGTAGCCCATTTACATCATGGAGTAAACCAGAAGACACAGCATATGCACACGACGATGAAGACAGCATATCACATTTACGTTCACTGAGAATGAGCGCTAGCCTTCGGATGTCCGATAAAGCAGAACACGATGGTGCCAACATGTCAACGGTGGGTGTATGCTGCAAGAAGCGGTTACAAAGCACAGGGGTACGGACAGTGAACCCCGACTTCACAATATTCACACGATCAGTTCTCTATATACCGTGACACGATCGAACGCTGCGGGTACATCTATGTCTGTCGAGAGATTCTATTTGGGACTGCTAGGGCAAGGCAATATGTTGGGGGGCAGTCGATCCCACTGCAATGCACATACATTGAGTAGGAATGAAAGATCAGCCTGTACAAAACGGGACTTAATCGAGCACAGACCAAAGCGGTTCAGGAGACACGCGTTATCCAGACCGGAAAAATCTCCCTCGAAGTTCGATGCCAAGACACATAAAGAAGGATGCTCGATTCGATCGACTCTCGAGCCCCACATGAACGTGTTTTTTTTTTCTTCCTATGCTTCTGCGAGGTTTATATCTCCGCAGTATGCAACCACTGGATCGATTCATTGGCGCAGTTTTTTTGTAGAGTAGTTTCGTCCCTTCTACCTAAACTACACTGAAAACAATTTAACCCAATGCTGGCGAGTAAACCGGTGTTTTACGGGTACCCCTATCCGCAACCATTTTTAACCACCCTCCCAGGAGTAGTGCTAGGTCCCATTGCGGTGTAGTCGTACTTGCTCTGAGCGGATATAACCGCTGTCAGCGAACAAGTCCGCTGAGAGCAGGGACGACTACACTGCAATGGGACCTTACTGTACTCCTGGGAGGGTGGTTAAAAATGGTTGCGGATATAGGGGTACCCGCAAAATACCGGTTTACTCGCGGGCCTTGGGTTAAATTGTTTTCAGTGTATTCCCGAAGGGCATGTGGTCGATCTCTAATGCTCGTGCTACATGGAAGGAGAAGAGGTATCAGTTTTGTAACAATTGCATTACTTAGCCATAACTGGGCCAATTGCGCTGAAACTTTGCATGAGGTAGGTACCCACCGGGCGATGCATTTTCATGTGTCATCGGTCACAGTTTGGGTGCTACTGCACGTGCGCACGTGCAGGAGTCGCTTCCAAATATGGAGAACGGCTGGGCTGATTGCGTTCAAGTTTGGCACGCGGCAAGGGGCCGGCAAGTAGGGTGCCGTGCACAAGTCAGTTGCAAATGTCCCCTCGCAGTGCACCGCACGTGTATGTTTTCACCCTCACGGTCGCTTGTTTGTCGCCCTAAAAGGCGCCTTACTACTGGTTTGATATACCATTTGTTACGGTCATTTACAACTTGTCTGGGGAGTTACAACGCCTCTAGCCATAGCGCAGGATATGTACCTAACTTAAGTATATAGCCAATAGCCATAGACCCATACATACCGAAGTCTATGGTGTAACAGGATATTGGTAGCACCTTTATCACAGTAGTCGGTAATAAAACACTGAGCACAGCAAACGAACTGTTGAATACAAAAGCGGACAAACCGACCCTCGCTTACCCCATCCAGTTTCGGGAAGTCCTCCGGATCCAAGTGGAACTCCCAGAAGTTGATGAACGGGTGCAAAAAGTGCTGCGGAAAGCCGCTCAGGGTGCGAGCCGACACACGACGCGAGTCTGCACCACCGGCCAGCACCAGCGGCACCACGGCGGCCACCGCCACCAGCCAGAGCGCCAGACGTGCCATGGTGACGGAGCTCCGCCTGCCGCACCTGCGCCGCGACTGGCGACTGGTACGGGCGCGCCGCGCGCGGAAGGTGGCGCGGGGCGGGACTGTCCGTCAGCTTATCAGGACCGGAGAGACTGTCCGTCGGCCAGTCAGGACAGGCTGCCAGCCACTCAGGACCAACTGTCCGTCAGCTCAGCCACTCAGACAAACTGTCAGCCCCCCTTTAGCTACTTAGGGGACCTAGCTGACATAACTCAGCTACTAAGAACCGACTGTCCGTCAGCTACTAAGAACCAACTGTTCGTCAGCAGCTTAGGACGAACTGTCAGACCTTATACTTGGGACCGAGCTGACGGACCTCAGCTAAAAAACCGACTGCACGTCAGCCACTCGGGGATGACTGGCAACCTTAGCTGCTTAGGTTCGAAGTGACGTTTTGTCATTTTCGTCGCCAAGATCGTTTCGTCCGGGATTTACTCCATTTAAAAGAATGAACTGTCGAATGTAGCTATAAATATTGGTGTCTTTCGAAAGCTCCCAAAACTAATAAACAAAGCTAGTGTTTTGAATATTTTTTATGCTAGAACTGTCGAATCTCTATTAGCTTCTGTTCCACACATAGGTGTCGATTTCTACCGAGTTGGGGGTGCCCGGGCGCAGCAAATCCGCCGCCGCCCTAGCGGTGACCTTGACCCGCGCGGTCTGTTGAGGCTCCAAAGCCAAGCCGGCCGAGCCGGCGAGGAATTTGGAGAGCTCGGGCACCCCCGACTTTGCGGAAATGGACACCCATGGCACACTTGACACCGTCACGTCTAAAGGGCACCGCTTGTTTGTACGTGCAGCGGGCATCTGCATTGTGCATACAGAATGCTGAACCTAGCTGGCCAGCTAAAACATATGATAAACACCCCCTATCGAAGACTGCTCCCGTTGCTCCGGAAAAAACACAATTCTAACAAATAGTATTTGTCTATTTCAAACAGCCTGCGTTTTGTGGAATTTATCACGTTGAAAGTTGTCCGTGTATGCTGTATTGACCCACTGACAGTGGGCGGGAGCTCATAGTCGACCAACAGCGGTCAGGACAGTAGTTAAGTACCGGGTGGAAAATCGGACATAGCTCAGACAGCATGTCTTTAATGTGATTCATATCGGCCTGAGGTGGAGCCGAGATGAATTATTTGTTCGGGCTCTGTTGTAAGAACCACTGACATACCAGCAGCTATAGTGTGAGGTAGAGGTGAACCAAGCCTGATCACCTTATTATGATATGCATCAGGGCAGAGTTCGAAGCGTTAGAGTTTGTTTGTCAAGTTCTCTGAGCGTCGGTTCCCTGCTGCCCTACATAAAGATCCCCGTGTCGCAGCTCATGAATATGCTAAGCGGATCGCTGTCCAAAAGTATTATCGGGCATCGGTGGTTCAGACGATGTGGGAGGAATTGTGACAATAATGACAGTGATGACGGTAGTGACAGCAGTGACAGTGGCAACACGCACGCTGCACTCCAGGAAGCGGGGGAGGGCAACACAGTCCCGCCGCGCCTTCTTCTTGGTACCTATCTATCTTCTGACGCAAGGCCATTTTCGTATTCACCTCGAATCTACCACACCTCGCGACCGTCTGCTCAATCTGTCCACGAGTCCTGTCTCAAACTGCAAAGCATGACTTCGCCATCAACACCAAGATATCCGGTGTTGGTGCCGACCAGGTGCCGGTTCCATGGTGACAAAACGGGTCGGTACCAAGTACTAACCACCTCCGCGACGCATCCCGGGAGCCGAGCTGCTCCGAACCAAACAAATTATCCACAGTGCTGTGGGAGGAGCCACAAGGAAAACACAGACCATCCCTGCATGGCAATACACCGCTTCGTCCCTTCCATTTCGCTGAACCGTCTGTGTCGGATCGTCTCTCTGCTGACTGGCGCCTGGACGGCTGGCTCCTGACACAGTTTCCCTGCGGCCTCACTAGGTATACGGAGTTCCGTCTGGCGGACAGCAGCTGCGGCCAGCAGGACACCTCGGCTGGGTGGGCGCGCCGGTCAGGTGTGCTGTGCGCGCTCCAGGACAGCCGTCACACTCCAATAACAGCTGGTGGCGCCGACCCACCGACCGACTGAAGCCTCTAACGGTGTCAGCGCAGAACCGACCGACCGGACACGGTGTGGGGGTGCCGGCGAAATGAACACCGAAGTCGCGTTGTAGAGGGCATGATAGCACTGACGGGGCGAGCAGCGGACACTCTTCACGTGGAAAGTGCTGTCTAAACTCTAAATAGTACCGGCCTCGGAAACCATCCGGGGACCTCCCGTCGTGGGTGACCAGGTCGGCAAGGGCTGTTCACGAGTGTGTAAACAAAAAATGAGCCTGATCTGACTTGTAAGACGGCGGCCAGAGCCCAAAATGTGAACAAGTCAAAATGCTAATAATTTTTACTTTGACCTGACCTGTGACGTCATCGGTGACCTCGAGGTCAATGAAATTAGGTTTTGCTCGACAGTTTTCCAGGGCTATCAGAAACCGTTTGAATTCTGACGATCGGCCCAGTAGTTTCGGAGTTAGGAGGGGAGGGGGGCTATGAAGAGCCCCCCCCCAGTAGGGCGTGTTATACGCAGACCCCAGTGCACAGTGGGCGATCCGGCCGGTGTAGCCTCGCGAAACTTATCGGCATTCATAACATCCATGTTTTTGAAGCTAGAACTACAATATTTAGGAGCAACCTTCTTGAATATCTAATGAGCATATGTTTTAAATAAGAACTAGGGGAGACTGGGATGGGTTGTATCAGTTTTTACTCCGAGACCCATAACCTCGTAACTATCCGTGATAAACTCATTATTTCCATACTATCTCCTTCCTTGATTCTTCTGCTTTTTTGTGCCAAGTAACTTTCCGCTACCTCTACCAGTTTTTCTTATACGGTCTGCCGAATAGAACAATGTTTTTGATACAACTTGCCCCATGGCTTGGGTGAGTTGTATCACATGGTGGGGCAATTTGTATCACTAGGTATTTCACGTTTCAGGGAGTGTGCTTGCTACTGGTTTTGAACATAACAACAACATTAAATGGGGTTAATACAATGTATATGCTCAAAGGCTTCACTTTTATTAGACCAAACTTAGGTCAATGCAATCCGAACGAAGCATCGAAACGAACGAAACATCAACAGACTAGGTGCAAAAGTGGCCCGTTAAGAGCAAAGAAGCCAACACATTGTGCCGAAATGGAACGAGTATTGACTAGCTACCTACAAACGCGAGACAGGGCCTAGCTTTCGCGATCAAAAGCAACATGCCCATACATACATACATGTTACAACATACCCCACCCGGCTCTGATACAACATGTACCTCGCCGCCATCTTGGAAAAACATCCTCGTGCTCAAAAAACAGCGGACAGCTGGAGAAATCCATTTTCACTCACGCAGCCTTAGAACCTACCCTCACCACCACTACGGAGATCTTTCAAATTCGTGCACATCTAAATGCCCAAAACACACATTTTCTTGCAACTCATATTTTTAGAATGACATTAAAAACACATAAAATCGGCTCTCACCTCGAGACGCGTCCACCCAGCCACACGACAGAACAGGGAAAGATGGCGCTCGGAAAACCTCGTCGGCTGGTCGTGTCACGAGCGCTATCTATTGGATAAGTTTGGCACAATTCGCCCTGATACAACTTGGACATGATACAACTCTCCCCGCTCTCCCCTATCTCTTTCAGGATTTGTGTTCTGTGGCGAGCTTGCAATTTGCCTAATTGCCGCTCGAATAACGCATGAATACTTTTGAGGGTAGGTCGAAATTTATGACGATATCAGCTGGGTAAGCCATTGAAATGGTGTGTACCTTCGTAGAAAATGGCTTCCAAACCAATTTTTTATTCTAACATTTATGCCCTACCAATTTATACATATCATGAAACAGCGTAAATCTCGGCCGGCAAGGCCCCATTTCATAACGTGACCCAAGCAACGGGTTTGGTTTTTGGTAAATAACTGCGCAAAAAATGGCCGCAGAACCACGATTTTGGCATCGTCGTGTTCGCCTTGGTCAGGCGCGTCGAATGGTATACTTTTTGTTCAGGTGAGGCCACCGTAAGGTGACCTCTGACCTGACCTTGAGTCAAGGTCAGGTCAGAGGTCTTCATGTCACGAAGTTGGTCGAAGGAGGTCATATCGCACATCACTCGATTTGGCCGGTCTTCCGGAGTCCATTGATGACCTTTTCGACTCTTTACCTCAATTTGATCGGGAGTTATTTACGGAAAACTCGTTTGACCCTAGTGACGTCAGAAATGACGTCATGCAAGGTCAACAATGCAAAAATGAAGCATCAGATCTTACAAGGAGTGCATGAAATAACGATTCCATGTACTTGAGACAATTGTAAATAATTCCTGGCGCCAAAATAACAGCTTTCATATTTCCCAATTTGAATTGACTTATATATTATATGGGGTGGTCACGTGACCAACCTGACTTCATGTGACATTTAGGAAAAATTCGAGATATAAAAGTTGTAAGACCTCTAGCGGAAAATAAGCCCTGCAAGTCTCATCTCCCTGTGAAAGTTACTCTGGCACTGAGAGCGTTGCAAAGCTGCGACATCTAAGGACCGTGCAGAGGTTCATTTATGACGTCATAGGTCAGTGACCTGACCTAACTTGAAAGTGCGGTTGGTGTCACAAGATCCAGCTTGCATCAAAGGTCAGGTATGCCAAGTTACAGCTCTCTATCGCCTGGGTGTTTTGAGCTATCGCGAAAACACCCTTTGGGGCATTTTACCCCTTGTGCTCAAGTGCACCAAGTCACGGGCCAACTCATAGAAGAAAAAAGTGTCTGGATGCCAGGGCTGCAAATGGCTGCAAATTTTCACTAGCTCCCCTAATAGATAGTGTCTTAGCCCGCGCCCCGTTGGGCTCTGCCGAGCAACGCGCCCGGTTGGGGGGGGGGGGCCATTTTGGCCCCCCCTAAGATCTCGAGAACCACGCAACATAGCGACAAGCGGTAAACGGCGTTGGATAGCCCCAACGGGGAACTACCTTGTGACCCAATTTTATTAAACTAGGTCAAACCGATGACGTCACAGGTCAGGTCAAAGGTCCAATTTTCACCGTTTACAGGCATTTCAAGAAATGCGTTGTAAAATCGAGTAAAATGCATTTCATTGAAAATCATCGATGGGGAAATGTTCTTCAAACACATATTTTGCTATTTGAGGTCACTGATACCAGGTCAGGTCACAGAGGTCAGGTCACGGGGGGTCACAATATAAAAGTGTCGTGTGATACATGTTTTATGGTCCATTTTACATGACAAATGCGATTATGTGGGTCAGGCAGCCTTTGGGGCCAGCTTAGGTCACGTTTTGGTCAAGGTCAGGTAAAGGTCAGGTCAAGGTCAGGTCAAATTAGGTCAAATTTCAAAGTTAATATTTTTGCATAAAATGGGTATCGAATCGATGCAGCTCGTCACGGGGAGTTCAATGGTGGTCTTTGTTTTGCCGTACGTGGTCTAGGATCGCTAAAAATTGAGTTCAAAAATTTGACGTCATCATTTTTGAACAGTTTTTTCGCTATAACTTGGCCAAAAAACGAGATATCGATCTGAAATTTGGTATGTATATAGATTATAGAAGAGCGCTGGGACTATCACATATATTCAGTTTTTTTCGAAATTTGGAAAAATTTTGGATTTTTTTTAGTTTTTTTTTTTCTAAAAAAAATCAATGTTTTGATTTTTTTTGGTCAAAAACCAAAAATTTTGAAAATCCGAGATAGCAGTTTTGTAGCGCTGCTTTTCGTCTACGAGACCATATAAAGAACTTTGAAATTGCTTTATAACTGTAGATTTGGTGAGCGTTTCAAGATTGCATGTTTTTTGCTCATTTTTGCTCGAACATGACCTCAGTTTGACCTCAATAACTCCTGACCTAACGTGACCTAAGACTTGAAATTTGGTGTGAAGGTGTCAAATTGATGCCCGGGAAGGTACTGAAAATTTGGCGGCGCTGCGCGCCGCCGTTTTCTTGCTATTCAGGAAAAACCACAGGGGGGGGGCCAAAATGGCCCCCCCCAATGGGGCGAGGGTTAGTACATGCGATACAGCATTATTTTCAGTTCATCCTCGTAATACTTTTTTGCTGGGCTCGGTTAATTCAGTGAACGTAATCAGTAGCGTCGCCACGGGGGGGGGGGGGGCAAGCGGGGCAGCTTGCCCCCCCAACCTCGGACCGGGCACCCCCTGAGATCGATACAGATCCGATGAGATTTTGGAGTCGGGAAAAAATGGGGGTACCTTTCTGAGAAGCCTGTGAGGTCAGACTCGGTTGGAGCGTGCAGTTCAAACCAGAGTCTGACTCGCAGTCGCCAAAATCTTCAAGTCTCCGAGTCCAGACTCGGAAATGTCAATGCTGTGATTCATTCCATGTTCCTAGCTCGTTCTTGATTACATTTACAGCTGATTTCCATAAGTTTTGGAGTGCTGACACACTTTTCGTTCAAAGCGTGAAACGAAATATTCGGGGCCTTTCCCAACTCTCGTCAAACGTCTGCGACAGGCTCAAGTACCGTACAAGTGTCGCAGGGCTCATGAGCTTGCTTTAAACAAAGGCTCCTAAGGAGCTCCACTGAGCCCTAAAGAAGCTTTCAGAGGGCCCAAACCGGCCTCTGAAAGTCTCACTGGTGTCCATGTTCTCTGAGGGCCCATATAGGGATCTTTGAGCCTTCGAACATTTCTGAGAACCTTAAATGGCCTCTGATAGTTCAGGCAAACTTTTGAGGCGACAGACTTTGCTAACCCCAAGCCGGCATCTGAGGGGTCACAGCTCACGTGTCCCTCTGAGGTCCGCAACACATGTTTATTATGTCCCTACGTAGGGTCCTTAGGGATTCGACACAGACCCCGAGGGTTCACACTGTTATCCGAGGGCTCCAGGCTCACCCTGGGCCTAGTCTCTTAGCGCCCGCCGCCCACACTGGCTTCTGAGGGCCCCACCTTGGGCTCGGAAAGCCCTAAAGCACCACGTACACGTTAATATTTGAGGTGACCCACGCCGATCTCCGGGATCCTAAGCATGCTTCTGAGAGTCAGCACTGACCCCGAGTGGCCCGAAATGGCCTGGAAGTCCCAAACCTATCTCTAGACTCTAAGGGATCCCTTGCCGCTATGCTGTGCGTAACTTTTGGTTCCGTTTAACAGTTTTTGTTCGCGTTTGCAGCGCTTCCCTTCACACGAAAAACGAGAAACTTTTGTTCACACTCGAATGAACAAAACACTTCCTCTCACTGGAGCAAAAGATGAATTACTTCCGGTTCACACTTCCGACAGTCACTCTCCGCCGAGCCCAACTTAGCTACGATCGGTGGCTGGGATACGTCCTATGCATTTCACGTAAAACCTCTGCACGCATGCGTGAATGGAGGTTTTAGCAGGGTGAGCCGATTAAATGGAGCGTTTTTAACCTTTTTCTAGGTAATGATCATGAGCGTCGAGCGTCTGCACAGGGGCCCTCTGCAGTGCGTCGGCAATCGCAGCCACTATATACTATAATTCTACCAGTCGTTTTTGTCATAAAATTTCAAAACTTCAAATTTTTCTGTAAAAAATTACGTGTCATAGCTAGAAGGAAACCTTTGTCACCATCGGATTCCTCGCACCATTGCGCGTCGAATGATATGTAAAAAGAGTGAGTAAAGACTGGGGAAAGGCAAGTTTTAACACAAAAGTTGATTTTGCACCCCCAACCGAAAATCTCTGGCGACGCCTATGAACGTAATGCTCGGCGGTAGAAAAAAAAATGTAAAAAGTTAACCTTATTATAAAACATTTTGAACTGATTTTGTCTACTTGTTTTCTATGGCGGAATCGTCTAAACATCTAAATTTCACTTTCCATGCAAATTGGATGCTCAACACCTAGCAATTTCATCGTTCCGCAAAATATTCAAAGAGCCGAGCGTAAAAATCGGCTGTGATTAATTTATCCCCTTTATGAAGTGTTACAGAACGCTGTCTTTAACGATACTTTTGTCTGCGAAAAAATGTCTCCTGAGCCATGCCAATGCACTGTAATCTTCGATGAATTTTATGTCGACCAGTAAGCGTTGTTTTCCAATTCTCGGAAAAAAGTGTCTTTGAGGTTTCGCGAGGCTAGACCGGCCCGATCGCCTACCGTGCAGTGGGGCGCGGGTTAACACGCGCACTGCAGCGGATCTGAGCCGAACACGAACTGCAGGGGGGGGGGGGGTTGAAAACAACAACCCCCCTGAGATCTCGAAAACGGCGCAACGTAGCGACAAGCGGTGAACGGCGTTGGATAGGTTGAGATGAGATCTAATCCCTCCATATTTCCCGCTTTATCTCGGAAACTAGATGAGCTAGAAAGTTGCGAAAAAAGCATTCGATAGCTGTTGAAACGCTCTTTCGCTAAACTGTCCTCAGCGTTTACCTAAGGTCAACGGTTCAGCCTATAGAGGTCATGTAATGTCAGATCAATATTGCAAATTTTACGGAAATGCTTTTTCTGCAATAACTTTTCTTCCCAAAGAGATAGAGAAATAATTCACACCCCATCGTTCTTAGCTCGTCAAGGCGCATCGAATGGTATATAATATGACCTCGAAAGGTCAAGTTAAAAAGTTGACCTCAGGTCAAGGTCATGACCTGACCGAAATAGGTCATGTTGCATATCATTCGATCCGCATTTACGAGACAAACACGATTAACGTCGAACGGAGGAGTCTCTATCTCTATTCAATTAAAAGCTATTGAAGAAAAACCGTTGGTGACCTCAGGTGACCTGAGATCGAGGTCATGTTAGGTCAAACATTGACTTAACTAGGTCAAGTTGCATCTTGATCGACGCGTCTTGATAAAATAAGCGGGATGGTGAAAGAATGACGCTTCTTGTATGTCCCATACTTCTCGAGTTATGTCCGAAATTGCATGCCGGGCCCCAAAAGTCACCTGACCTAAGGTCACAGAAATAAAAATTTCGAAATATACAAAATGTTCCTTATGGTCTCCTAATATGTTTCTGAAAGTTTCATAGCATTCAGTCAAATGGTGTGGATGTAGCACAGCGTCAAACTTTTTATGAGGTGAGGTCACTCATCGTGACCTGGTGACCTGACCTTCCATGACCTAACACTAATCTTTTTTCAGAGGTGATGTACAATTGTTTGATGAACAGCTATACGAAGTTTCAAAGTCGTAGCTTCACTGGTTTTTGAGTTACAGCGAAAAAAACAGAGGGGGGTTGAAAACAGCCCCCCCCCTGCTGTGCGCCATGACTTAGCAACTTAGTGACTTATGACTTCATGACTTAGCTAAGTTTTCTGAGTCTGAGTGATTGCTGTAAGAAGCGCCCGGGGAGACTTTAAAATTTAAATTGGAAATAAGATCATTTCTACGTATATTTGTATTTGTAATTCTATTAGGTATATTTCACTTATTTTCACCTAAAACTTGGGCAGCTATTTTATTTGCAGCTGAGAATATGACGTCATCGGTTCCAGACAACAATCAAGTTGGATATCAAACGTAATAAATTTGTGATGCCAAATGCGGCGAATTAAAGGGACCCTCCCACCTTAGTTTTGACATGGAGGGTACTCCTTCCTCCATGGTTTTGAGTTGAGATAGCCAAATTGGTGGCCATGGCCTGCAAATACCGGTTTGGGCACTCACAACATCGACAAATGCTTTAATTCGGAGATATGAAATTTCAAACTTGCAGTTTTCGGATTCTAAGGGGCTAGTTAGTGCATTGGTATGCCCCCTTAGAATTTGTGACGTCAGCGGAGATCTAACGATTTTTAAATCTTTTACTAAAACGTTTGGTAGCACGCGGTGGTATATGCTGCTTTGCGCGCAACAAATGCCGCACTTTCAAATAAAGTCGCTAGGAACAGCGGAGATCCCAAAAAGTAAACAAAAGTAAAAGTCTAATATCTTGAAAACCGGTGAATATTGGACAACACTATTCGACCGCCACCCTTGCAGCCATTCTATAACTCAGGAACTACTGGACCGATCGGAACGAACGAAACACCATTCGAATCAGGGGGTACGATTTTATCAGCCGTTTCGAAGCTCGTGACCCCAGGTGACCTCGGTGTTCTCAAGAGGTCAACTCGGCATTGACGCCTATTGGCTATTGCAGCCATTCTATAACTCAGGAACTACTGGGCCGATCGCGACGAAAACACCACCAGTCGAATCAGCGTATGCGATTTCATCAGCCGTTTCGAATATGGTGACCTCAGGTGACCTCGGTGACCTCAAAAGGTCAACTTAACGTTTTCGCCTATTGCAGCCATTCTATAACTCAGGAACTACTGGGCCGATCGTGACGAAAACACCACCAGTCGATTCAGCGTATGCGATTTCATCAGCCGTTTCGAATATGGTGACCTCAGGTGACCTCAGTGACCTTGGGAGGTCACATGGCCGTTGTGGCCTATGGCAGCCATTCTATAACTCAGGAACTACTGGGCCGATCGTGACGAAAACACCAACAGTCGATTCAGCGTATGCGATTTCATCAGCCGTTTTGAATATGGTGACCTCAGGTGACCTCAGTGACATTGGGAGGTCACATGACCGTTGTGGCCTATGGCAGCCATTCTATCACTCAGGAACTGAGGTCACCTGAGGTCACCATATTCGAAACGGCTGATGAAATCGCATACGCTGAATCGACTGGTGGTGTTTTCGTCACGATCGGCCCAGTAGTTCCTGAGTTATAGAATGGCTGCAATAGGCCACATTGGTCATGTGACCTCCCAAGGTCACCGAGGTCACCTGAGGTCACCATATTAAAAACGGCTGATGAAATCGCATACGCTGAATCGACTGGTGGTGTTTTCGTCACGATCGGCCCAGTAGTTCCTGAGTTATAGAATGGCTGCAATAGGCGAAAACGTTAAGTTGACCTTTTGAGGTCACCGAGGTCACCTGAGGTCACCATATTCGAAACGGCTGATGAAATCGCATACGCTGATTCGACTGGTGGTGTTTTCGTCGCGATCGGCCCAGTAGTTCCTGAGTTATAGAATGGCTGCAATAGGCCACATTGGTCATGTGACCTCCCAAGGTCACCGAGGTCACCTGAGGTCACCATATTCAAAACGGCTGATGAAATCGCATACGCTGAATCGACTGGTGGTGTTTTCGTCACGATCGGCCCAGCAGTTCCTGAGTTATAGAATGGCTGCCATAGGCCACATTGGTCATGTGACCTCCCAAGGTCACCGAGGTCACCTGAGGTCACCATATTCGAAACGGCTGATGAAATCGCATACGCTGAATCGATTGGTGGTGTTTTCGTCACGATCAGCCCAGCAGTTCCTGAGTTATAGAATGGCTGCAATAGGCCACATTGGTCATGTGACCTCCCAAGGTCACCGAGGTCACCTGAGGTCACCATATTCAAAACGGCTGATGAAATCGCATACGCTGAATCGACTGGTGGTGTTTTCGTCACGATCGGCCCAGTAGTTCCTGAGTTATAGAATGGCTCCCATAGGCCACATTGGTCATGTGACCTCCCAATGTCACTGAGGTCACCTAAGGTCACCATATTCGAAACGGCTGATGAAATCACATACGCTGAATCGACTGGTGGTGTTTTCGTCACGATCGGCCCAGTAGTTCCTGAGTTATAGAATGGCTGCCATAGGCGAAAACGTTGAGTTAACCTTTTGAGGTCACCGAGGTCACCTGACGTCACCATATTCAAAACGGCTGATGAAATCGCATACGCTGATTCGACTGGTGGTGTTTTCGTCGCGATCGGCCCAGTAGTTCCTGAGTTATAGAATGGCTGCCATAGGCCATAACGGTCATGTGACCTCCCAAGGTCACTGAGGTCACCTGAGGTCACCATATTCAAAACGGCTGATGAAATCGCATACGCTGATTCGACTGGTGGTGTTTTCGTCGCGATCGGCCCAGTAGTTCCTGAGTTATAGAATGGCTGCCATAGGCCACAACGGTCATGTGACCTCCCTAGGTCACTGAGGTCACCTGAGGTCACCATATTCGAAACGGCTGATGAAATCGCATACGCTGAATCGACTGGTGGTGTTTTCGTCACGATCGGCCCAGTAGTTCCTGAGTTATAGAATGGCTGCAATAGGCGAAAACGTTAAGTTGACCTTTTGAGGTCACCGAGGTCACCTGAGGTCACCATATTCGAAACGGCTGATGAAATCGCATACGCTGAATCGATTGGTGGTGTTTTCGTCACGATCAGCCCAGCAGTTCCTGAGTTATAGAATGGCTGCAATAGGCCACATTGGTCATGTGACCTCCCAAGGTCACCGAGGTCACCTGAGGTCACCATATTAAAAACGGCTGATGAAATCGCATACGCTGAATCGACTGGTGGTGTTTTCGTCACGATCGGCCCAGTAGTTCCTGAGTTATAGAATGGCTGCAATAGGCGAAAACGTTAAGTTGACCTTTTGAGGTCACCGAGGTCACCTGAGGTCACCATATTCGAAACGGCTGATGAAATCGCATACGCTGATTCGACTGGTGGTGTTTTCGTCGCGATCGGCCCAGTAGTTCCTGAGTTATAGAATGGCTGCAATAGGCCACATTGGTCATGTGACCTCCCAAGGTCACCGAGGTCACCTGAGGTCACCATATTCAAAACGGCTGATGAAATCGCATACGCTGAATCGACTGGTGGTGTTTTCGTCACGATCGGCCCAGCAGTTCCTGAGTTATAGAATGGCTGCCATAGGCCACATTGGTCATGTGACCTCCCAAGGTCACCGAGGTCACCTGAGGTCACCATATTCGAAACGGCTGATGAAATCGCATACGCTGAATCGATTGGTGGTGTTTTCGTCACGATCAGCCCAGCAGTTCCTGAGTTATAGAATGGCTGCAATAGGCCACATTGGTCATGTGACCTCCCAAGGTCACCGAGGTCACCTGAGGTCACCATATTCAAAACGGCTGATGAAATCGCATACGCTGAATCGACTGGTGGTGTTTTCGTCACGATCGGCCCAGTAGTTCCTGAGTTATAGAATGGCTCCCATAGGCCACATTGGTCATGTGACCTCCCAATGTCACTGAGGTCACCTAAGGTCACCATATTCGAAACGGCTGATGAAATCACATACGCTGAATCGACTGGTGGTGTTTTCGTCACGATCGGCCCAGTAGTTCCTGAGTTATAGAATGGCTGCAATAGGCGAAAACGTTAAGTTGACCTTTTGAGGTCACCGAGGTCACCTGAGGTCACCATATTCAAAACGGCTGATGAAATCGCATACGCTGATTCGACTGGTGGTGTTTTCGTCGCGATCGGCCCAGTAGTTCCTGAGTTATAGAATGGCTGCCATAGGCCACAACGGTCATGTGACCTCCCAAGGTCACTGAGGTCACCTGAGGTCACCATATTCGAAACGGCTGATGAAATCGCATACGCTGAATCGACTGGTGGTGTTTTCGTCACGATCGGCGCAGTAGTTCCTGAGTTATAGAATGGCTGCAATAGGCAAAAACGTTAAGTTGACCTTTTGAGGTCACCGAGGTCACCTGAGGTCACCATATTCGAAACGGCTGATGAAATCGCATACGCTGATTCGACTGGTGGTGTTTTCGTCGCGATCGGCCCAGTAGTTCCTGAGTTATAGAATGGCTGCCATAGGCCACAACGGTCATGTGACCTCCCAAGGTCACTGAGGTCACCTGAGGTCACCATATTCGAAACGGCTGATGAAATCGCATACGCTGAATCGACTGGTGGTGTTTTCGTCACGATCAGCCAAGTAGTTCCTGAGTTATAGAATGGCTGCAATCAGAACGCTGCAATAGGCGAAAACGTTAAGTTGACCTTTTGAGGTCACCAAGGTCACCTGAGGTCACCATATTCGAAACGGCTGATGAAATCGCATACGCTGATTCGATTGGTGGTGTTTTCGTCACGATCGGCCCAGTAGTTCCTGAGTTATAGAATGGCTGCAATGGGCCACATTGGTCATGTGACCTCCCAAGGTCACCGAGGTCACCTGAGGTCACCATATTCAAAACGGCTGATGAAATCGCATACGCTGAATCGAATGGTGGTATTTTCGTCGCGATCGGCCCAGTAGTTCCTGAGTTATAGAATGGCTGCCATAGGCCACAACGGTCATGTGACCTCCCAAGGTCACTGAGGTCACCTGAGGTCACCATATTCGAAACGGCTGATGAAATCGCATACGCTGAATCGACTGGTGGTGTTTTCGTCACGATCGGCCCAGTAGTTCCTGAGTTATAGAATGGCTGCCATAGGCCATATTGGTCATGTGACCTACCAAGGTCACCGAGGTCACCTGAGGTCACCATATTCAAAACGGCTGATGAAATCGCATACGCTTATTCGATTGGTGGTGTTTTCGTCACGATCGGATCAGTAGTTCCTGAGTTATAGAATGGCTGCCTTAGGCCACAACGGTCATGTGACCTCCCAAGGTCACCGATGTCACCTGAGGTCACCATATTCAAAACGGCTGATGAAATCGCATACGCTGAATCGACTGGTGGTGTTTTCGTCGCGATCGGCCCAGTAGTTCCTGAGTTATAGAATGGCTGCCATAGGCCACATCGGTCATGTGACCTCCCAAGGTCACTGAGGTCACCTGAGGTCACCATATTCGAAATGGCTGATGAAATCGCATACGCTGAATCGACTGGTGGTGTTTTCGTCACGATCGGCCCAGTAGTTCCTGAGTTGTAGAATGGCTGCCATAGGCCACATTGGTCATGTGACCTCCCAAGGTCACCGAGGTCACCTGAGGTCACCATATTCAAAACGGCACATGAAATCGCATACGCTGATTCGACTGGTGGTGTTTTCGTCACGATCGGCCCAGTAGTTCCTGAGTTATAGAATGGCTGCAATAGGCCACATTGGTCATGTGACCTCCCAAGGTCACCGAGGTCACCTGAGGTCACCATATTCAAAACGGCTGATGAAATCGCATACGCTGAATCGACTGGTGGTGTTTTCGTCACGATCGGCCCAGTAGTTCCTGAGTTATAGAATGGCTGCCATAGGCCACATTGGTCATGTGACCTCCCAAGGTCACCGAGGTCACCTAAGGTCACCATATTCGAAACGGCTGATGAAATCACATACGCTGAATCGACTGGTGGTGTTTTCGTCACGATCGGCCCAGTAGTTCCTGAGTTATAGAATGGCTGCAATAGGCGAAAACGTTAAGTTGACCTTTTGAGGTCACCGAGGTCACCTGAGGTCACCATATTCAAAACGGCTGATGAAATCGAATACGCTGATTCGACTGGTGGTGTTTTCGTCGCGATCGGCCCAGTAGTTCCTGAGTTATAGAATGGCTGCCATAGGCCATAACGGTCATGTGACCTCCCAAGGTCACTGAGGTCACCTGAGGTCACCATATTCAAAACGGCTGATGAAATCGCATACGCTGATTCGACTGGTGGTGTTTTCGTCGCGATCGCCCAGTAGTTCCTGAGTTATAGAATGGCTGCCATAGGCCATAACGGTCATGTGACCTCCCAAGGTCACTGAGGTCACCTGAGGTCACCATATTCGAAACGGCTGATGAAATTGCATACGCTGAATCGACTGGTGGTGTTTTCGTCACGATCGGCCCAGTAGTTCCTGAGTTATAGAATGGCTGCAATAGGCGAAAACGTTAAGTTGACCTTTTGAGGTCACCGAGGTCACCTGAGGTCACCATATTCGAAACGGCTGATGAAATCGCATACGCTGATTCGACTGGTGGTGTTTTCGTCGCGATCGGCCCAGTAGTTCCTGAGTTATAGAATGGCTGCAATAGGCGTCAATGCCGAGTTGACCTCTTGAGGTCACCGAGGTCACCTGGGGTCACGAGCTTCGAAACGGCTGATAAAATCGTACCCCCTGATTCGAATGGTGTTTCGTTCGTTCCGATCGGTGCAGTAGTTCCTGAGTTATAGAATGGCTGCAAGGGTGGCGGTCGAATAGTGTTGTCCGTGAATATTTTGGGTGAGACTAAATGCTTACTTCGAAATCTAAGCTGCGTTGCGGCATTGGCGGTTATGTGCGGCGTGTATGCCGCATGATTAGTAAGCGGCGACCACTAAATTAAAAACTCAATAGCTTTGACCTGTTTTCAATGGATAACACTGCATACCAATGAATGTCCATCGCTCTCGTCATAGGATATTTAGATTTAAATAACTAACTTATCTACATCATTGTTTTGAACCAAATTAATACTCAGCCGCGAACGCATAAGGTATAACCCCTTGCCGTTTCGCTCCTGATCAAGCTAGAGCTTCGCGGAAAAACGAGCGTGTTGCCCGTGACGAGAGAAAGCCGATGATACCCAATTTTAAGGTCCTAGGTCATCGGTTGACCTTCCAGGTCAGGTCAATGACCCAAAAGGCGGGAAAATTGGGACCTGTTAGAACGTCGTAGTGTGGCTGCTAGGGGTTTTTCGGGGTGCTGATCACGAATATCATGCTAGTTTTGATCACAGATGATGTCTTCATTCATTTAGGCCAGGTCGGGTTAGGTCAGGTCAGGTCAACCAGTAGAGGTCCTGCCAGGTATTTGTAGTAGGTGTCAACCGCCTCTGACAGCCTCGTAACATGTTACGAAGGCACCAAAACTACTTTGTAAACGTTCATGTGGTTGCTTAATTCGAATTCAGCTCGAAAAACTGACCTAGAAACATGTCAAACTCGAAAAAGTGAACCGAGGTCACCAAAGGTCAATGACCTGACCTGACCTTCAGGTGACCTTGACACCCACCCTAATGCATGGGGGCAACATCATATCACATGTTTGAACGCTTGAAACCACGAAAAGACTGCAAACGCGCTGCTAATGCGAGCCGACATACGCTGAATCGCGGTTCCGGCCAAACATGGTCTCGAAAAGTAGGTCACAGGTCAAAGGTCATTTGGGTCAGGGTCATGAAATTTTCAGGATGGGTGTTAAATTGATCAATGCGAGGGTACTGAAAGTTTCGTCGCGATCAGCCGCTTTTTAACCCGCGCCCCGTTGGGCTCTGCCGAGCAACGCGCCCGGTTGGGGGGGGGGGCCATTTTGGCCCCCCCCCCCTAAGATCTCGAGAACCACGCAACATAGCGACAAGCGGTAAACGGCGTTGGATAGCCCCAACGGGGAACTACCTTGTGACCCAATTTTATTGACCTAGGTCAAACCGATGACGTCACAGGTCAGGTCAAAGGTCCAATTTTCACCGTTTACAGGCACTTCAAGAAATGCGTTGTAAAATCGAGTAAAATGCATTTCATTGAAAATCATCGATGGGGAAATGTTCTTCAAACACATATTTTGCTATTTGAGGTCACTGATACCAGGTCAGGTCACAGAGGTCAGGTCACGGGGGGGTCACAATATGAAAGTGTCGTGTGATAGATGTTTTATGGTCCATTTTACATGACAAATGCGATTATATGGGTCAGGCAGCCTTTGGGACCAGCTTAGATCACGTTTTGGTCAAGGTCAGGTCAAGGTCAGGTCAAGGTCAGGTCAAATTAGGTCAAATTCCAATGTTAATATTTTTGCATAAAATGGGTATCGAATCGATGCAGCTCGTCACGGGGAGTTCAATGGTGGTCTTTGTTTTGCCGTACGTGGTCTAGAATTGCTAAAAATTGAGTTCAAAAATTTGACGTCATCATTTTTGAACAGTTTTTTCGCTATAACTTGGCCAAAAAACGAGATATCAATCTGAAATTTGGTATGTATATAGAAGAGCGCTGGGACTATCACATATATTCCGGTTTTTTTCGAAATTCGGAAAAATTTTGGATTTTTTCAAAGTTTTTCTAAAAAAATCAATTTTTTGAATTTTTTTTGGTCAAAAACCAAAAATTTTGAAAATCCGAGATAGCAGTTTTGTAGCGCCGCTTTTTGTCTACTAGACCATATAAAGAACTTTGAAATTGCTTGATAACTGTAGATTTGGTGAGCGTTTCAAGATTGCATGTTTTTTGCTCATTTTTGCTCGAACATGACCTCAGTTTGACCTCAATAACTCCTGACCTAAGGTGACCTAAGACTTGAAATTTGGTGTGAAGGTGTCAAATTGATGCCCGGGAAGGTACTGAAAATTTGGCGGCGCTGCGCGCCGCCGTTTTCTTGCTATTCAGGAAAAACCACAGGGGGGGGCCAAAATGGCCCCCCCAACGGGGCGAGGGTTAAGCGAGTTATTCGCGAAAAACCTTAGGGGGTTGCATCAACCCCCCCTGTGCGGGCGAGGTCATGTTTTGATAGCAAGACTGAAACAGACTTTTTTTGGGTAGCCAGGAAATCGCATGCCAGAGCCTATTCAAATTCTTTTATCGGCCTTTATATGCACCAGTCGCATTCAGGTACGGGATTTAGCATACGATTTCCAGACAATCGAAAGACTGTTTGGAGACAACAAAGGAAGGAATGAGTGAGTTAAGTTGAAAGTATTAATTTGGTTCAAAATGATGATGTAGATAACCTTGTTATTTAAAGCTAAATATCTTATGACGAGAGCGGTTGGCATTTTTGGTATGCAGTGTTATTCATTGAGAAACGGTCGGAGCGTTTGAGTCTTTAACCCGCGCACCGACGGGGGTCTGCGCCAACTTAGTACCGACGGGGGGGGGCGGATGACCGCCCCCCCCCCTGAGATCTCGAGAACGAAGCAAGATAGCGACAAGCGGTAAACGGCATCGGATACGCACGGACAAGGTCTACAATTTTTACAAAGGTCATTTTCAGGTCAGGTCAAAGATGACGTCACAGGGGTCGAAAAAGTCAAAATGGCGGCGCTAGATATGGAGAGGGTTTTTCTCGAATAACTTTCGAAGTAGTCAAGATAGGAACAAACTAAGGGCATCATCGTGATCCTCTCGTCAATCCGCATCGAATGATATATATGTTGACCTCGAAAGGTCAAGGTCAAAGGTTGACCTCAGGTCACGTGACCTCGAGGTCATCATGTATATCATTCGATGCGTCTTGACGAGCTGAACACAATGAGACCATCCGCGCGGCTGTATCTTGTTCCTGTAAGGAGTTATTGGCAAAAAACCTTTGGTGACCTTTGATGACGTCACATGACCTTACAGCTGCCCAACAGCAAAACAGACCTCAATGTAGTGAAGGTTGATCGTATGTGAAGTCATGTATGGTATATGGGGCCATTCCGACCCGTTTTAGTGGTAAAAAAGGGAGTTGATTTTTCCCCCATTGACTTAAAATGGGGAGGTCGCGAAATTGACCTGACCTTAGGTCACCAACATCAAAATTCCGAGATATACAAATTGTAGCTACTAATGACCTAATAACATCCTGCGACTTTCAAAGGCCTCCGACATCTACTGTAGCTCTGGCACGGTGACAAAGTTGCAAAAAAGTGACTTGAGGTTGGGTCATTCAAAGTGACCTGGTGACCTGACCTTAAAAGTTAGGAGGTTCAAACTTGCACACCATGTGTAAAATTGATGAGGGAATAGTCATACCAAATTTCGCGGCGCTACGCGCCGCGGTTTTCCCGCTATCCGCGAAAAACCTCAGGGGGGGCGGATATCCGCCCCCCCCCGTCGGTGCGCGGGTTAATTTAGTGGTCGCCGCTTACTAATCATGCGGCATACACGCCGCACATAACCGCCAATGCCGCAACGCAGCTGAGATTTCGAAGTAATCATTTAGTCCCACCCAATCCCACCCAATATTTTTCGATGAAATTTGGTAGATATTCGTTTTCGCTCTTTCTGAACCGAGCGACATCACTTTCGTGCCAATTCATCAACTTTTTTGAAGGTGGGAGGGTCCCTTTAAAGCGCGTTACAGACATATTGCGCAGCACGAAGCACGAGAAGTGTACTGCTGTCAATTTAGCAGCACTTTGATTATCCAACTACAGTTTGATATTCAGGTTGCGTCGATTTCGCCCAAACTTGCCCCAGGGACCAAGTCTGACACGTTGAGCACGAATCTGGTGTCAGAAATCCGCTATTCTCAACCGATCACCCAAATTTACCGTTGTTGAGTTCGTCCATCTACAGATTGACAAACTCAGTAGGCGGAACTATGGTCATGAGTACCCAAATATAGGAACGTTCCCATTTTTGGGAACGGAGTTCCCAAATATGGGAACGGGCGTTCCCATTTATGAGAACGGAAGGCAATTTTTCGGCCGTTCTCCCACTAAAACTCAAAAGTGCATCACGTCTCAAAAAAGTGCACGCTGATTTAAGTGTCTACTAAATCTCCATAAAGTTATCTTTAATCTGACCGTGGAACAAGGAAATTGACCGTGGAATGATATTTTTAATGATTTTTTGAAAATGACAGAATGGTGGAAATATGGGTTATACGACACTTAACATGCAATTTTAAGGAAAATGAAGCATTTTTCAGTTTGAGGTAAAGTATAATAATTTTCGCCTGGTTATGAACTTTCATACTATCGACACCAGATGCTGACAAATGCAAGCGAAGACGCGGACGGTCCCGAGGTAATATTGTTGACTTTTGTGTCGGGGCGGACGACCGCGTGGAACGTGAGCGAATTTACCGAGCTACTGTTGTAAACTCAGTTTAAGCGGTTGAAAATTATCCAGCTGTATTTTATCATCCCGGAAAGACATATTTTATTTGGATGCTAGCTGTTTAGAGTTGTTTTATAAGGAGCGTCATGAGCGTGGTTTTTGTCTTCCGTGTTTCTAAGCGTGATCGTTTTGGGGGAATTTCTCTTATATAGCTCGCTCTTTGTGCCTTATTTATAATTTTTATGCTGATTTCGATAATTCCTCGTGCCCATCCTACCAGGCCTTTTGCCACTTACACTCATCAAGAAAGGAAAAAACTAGATTTTCATTGGGACTAGGTGTTTTGAGGGTGTAACATATTCAGCGTTCCCATTTTTGGATACTTCCTTGTACTCGTCAACTATCGGTGATAAACAGACAGGTGCTTGACATGTCTCCACCCTCAGCGCGGACGGTGGATATAGGTATGGAAGACCTTGTTGAACATCGCTGAGCGTTGTGAATTACGTAATCCTGCAGAGGGGGGCGTGCCCGCTGCGAGATCGACGGGAATAAAAGCGCAGAAGACCGGGCGAAACATGCGACGGTCTTGCCGGAAAGGTCATCTGATGATTGTTGCGTTAACAATAATTTGCGGCGTTGGACGTGATGCTTGTTAATGAAAAGAGCCCCTGAAAGGCGTCGGTGAAATCGTTCCCAATTTTGGGTACGCCGTTCCCATAATAAGGAACGCTTGCAGCGCCAGTGTACGAGAGCGTTCCCAAATTTGGGCTCGCGGCCCGGATGATGGACTGCTTTAGAAATAGGGGAACGATTTGAAACTACGATGGGCCTTACAATATCAAACTCTTTCCCAACAATATTGAGACAAATATCAGGCGGTTCACGATCGTTTTATATTTTTTGGACGTCATTTAACGGTTCTTTTTCTTGTTTTAAATAATGCCTACATGGCGTTCCCATATTTGGGTTTATCGTTCCCAAACATGGGAACGAAAATGCGTTCCCGAAAATGGGTACGCTTGACCATAGTTCCGCCTACTGAACTCCAGGGGCCATCGATTTCGCCCAAAAATGGGTCTAGGGGACCAAGTGTGACACGCTGAGCACGAATCTGGTGTCAGAAATCCGCTATTCTCAACCGATCACCCAAATTTACCGTTTTTGAGTTCGTCCATCTACAGATTGACAAACTCCAGGGGCCATCGATTTCGCCCAAAAATGGGTCTAGGGGACCAAGTGTGACACACTTAGCACGAATCTGGTGTCAGAAATCCGCTATTCTCGACCGATCACCCAAAGTTACCGTTTTTGAGTTCGTCCATCTACAGATTGACAAACTCCAGGGGCCATCGATTTCGCCCAAAAATGGGTCTAGGGGACTAAGTGTGACACGCTGAGCACGAATCTGGTGTCAGAAATCCGCTATTCTCAACCGATCACCCAAAATTACCGTTTTTGAGTTCGTCCATCTACAGATTTACAAACTCCAGGGGCCATCGATTTCGCCCAAAAATGGGTCTAGGGGACGAAGTGTGACACGCTGAGCACGAATCTGGTGTCAGAAATCCGCTATTCTCAACCGATCACCCAAATTTACCGTTTTTGAGTTCGTCCATCTACAGATTGACAAACTCCAGGGGCCATCGATTTGGCCCAAAAATGGGTCTAGGGGACCAAGTGTGACACGCTGAGCACGAATCTGGTGTCAGAAATCCGCTATTCTCGACCGATCACCCAAATTTACCGTTTTTGAGTTCGTCCATCTACAGATTGACAAACTCCATGGGCCATCGATTTGGCCCAAAAATGGGTCTAGGGGACCAAGTGTGACACGCTGAGCACGAATCTGGTGTCAAAAATCCGCTATTCTCAACCGATCACCCAAATTTACCGTTTTTGAGTTCGTCCATCTACAGATTGACAAACTCCAGGGGCCATCGATTTGGCCCAAAAATGGGTCTAGGGGACCAAGTCTGACACGCTGAGCACGAATCTGGTGTCAGAAATCCGCTATTCTCAACCGATCACCCAAATTTACCGTTTTGGAGTTCGTCCATCTACAGCTATTGACAAACTCCAGGGGCCATCGATTTGGCCCAAAAATGGGTCTAGGGGACCAAGTCTGACACGCTAAGCACGAATCTGGTGTCAGAAATCCGCTATTCACAACTGATCACCCAAATTTACCGTTTTTGAGTTCGTCCATCTACAGATTGACAAACTCCAGGGGTCATCGATTTGGCCCAAAAATAGGTCTAGGGGACCAAGTGTGACACGCTGAGCACGAGTCTGGTGTCAGAAATCCGCTATTCTCAACCGATCACCCAAATTTACCGTTTTTGAGTTCGTCCATCTACAGATGACAAACTCCGGCCAGGGGCCATCGATCCAGGGGCCATCCAGGGGCCATAAATTTGGGTGATCGGTCGACAATAGCGGATTTCTGACACCAGATTCGTGCTCAGCGTGTCAGACTTGGTCCCCTAGACCCATTTTTGGGCCAAATCGATGGCCCCTGGAGTTTGTCAATCTGTAGATGGACGAACTCAAAAACGGTAAATTTGGGTGATCGGTTGAGAATAGCGGATTTCTGACACCAGATTCGTGCTCAGCGTGTCAGACTTGGTCCCCTAGACCCATTTTTGGGCCAAATCGATGGCCCCTGGAGTTTGTCAATCTGTAGATGGACGAACTCAAAAACGGTTAATTTTGGTGATCGGTTGAGAATAGCGGATTTCTGACACCAGATTCGTGCTCAGAGTGTCACACTTGGTCCCCTAGACCCATTTTTGGGCCAAATCGATGGCCCCTGGAGTTTGTCAATCTGTAGATGGACGAACTCAAAAACGGTAAATTTTGGTGATCGGTTGAGAATAGCGGATTTCTGACACCAGATTCGTGCTCAGAGTGTCACACTTGGTCCCCTAGACCCATTTTTGGGCCAAATCGATGGCCCCTGGAGTTTGTCAATCTGTAGATGGACGAACTCAAAAACGGTAAATTTGGGTGATCGGTTGAGAATAGCGGATTCCTGACACCAGATTCGTGCTCAGCGTGTCAGACTTGGTCCCCTAGACCCATTTTTGGGCCAAATCGATGGCCCCTGGAGTTTGTCAATCTGTAGATGGACGAACTCAAAAACGGTAAATTTGGGTGATCGGTTGAGAATAGCGGATTTCTGACACCAGATTCGTGCTCAGCGTGTCAGACTTGGTCCCTGGGGCAAGTTTGGGCGAAATCGACGCACCCTGAATATCAAACTGTAGTTGGATAATCAAAGTGCTGCTAAATTGACAGCAGTGAGAAGTGTTGGCTGTTGGCTGCTGTTTCACACACACACGTTGTTTTAAATCTGAATCTATCAATATTTTTAATTTTATTCAGTTAAGTGCATTGTATGCTGAGCCTGAGATTCTTTTCTTGTGATATGATTCAGATTCTCCGGTAGTCCACCTCTCACGCTTGCTGTCACGCTGCCATTTGGACTTTGGAGTGGACTCAGACTGAGTTCAATAATGATTTTGTCACAATTACCTATTTATACAAAACAGGAAACAATATGTAGATATGCCATGGAATTACAACTAGGACTATCACTCATAGATATTTAACACATCATTTTGACTGATGAGCACTTGTTTAGGTACTAATTAAGACATTTTCATTGAAGTTTTCTTGGGTGTCGTAAAGTAGGTAGGCATCACACTTGTTTTTCATTTTGTTTTGCAACCAAGGAGAGGCGCTATACCAGATACCCAGGTATTTTTTCCAATCCAACCAAACCAAACCTAACCAAACCTGAATTAACCCTTCATTGTCATACAACCTAAAAAACTTACAACCTACAATCTAAAACCTAAAACCTACTAGGTACCCAAAACCTAAAACCTACAACCTACAACCAAACCTACAGCACCTCTCCTCGGTTGCAAGAAACAAGTGTGATGCCTGCTTTACTATTATTACCATTTTCTTTCCTTAGCTTGCTGTTGGCAGCCTTGGAAAATATTTGGATACTGTATAGGCATAGGTACTCTAAAAGGTAACCCAATTTAAAAGAAAATTTACTGAAATGTGGTCTCTTTTTAGTCATTTGTAATTGCGCAATTTGACTAAGACCAACGTCAAAGGCACACTTTTTAAATAGGTAAAGTTAGAAGTTTTCAATAGGTAGAGTAATGTAAAGAACAAGTGTTTTGAAGAGGCAGGGGAAAATTATCCAGTGCTTTTGGATTTGATTCTGGTCATTAGTGAGGAGAGGTGACAAGTCAGATGAAACCATATATTTGTTTCTGCTGTGATCTGCTCTCTGCAGTTGAATGAAGAACCCAACTGTGTTTCAAGTTAAGATAGGTAGGTATTATACAGTAGGTAATTCACTAAAGATACTAATCCAAAGATACTAATATATAATCACTAAAGATACTAATTCAGGATTTGGTATCTTTAGCCCTGGGCTTAGACTATCAGTTGGGTACTGGCCCTTAAGATAGCCATTATGTATCACCAAAAATGTGTAGCCTGCTTAATCTGCTTGGGCACTGTAATTATGTCCAAAAAAGTATTTCTTGAGCCACCATTCAAAAACTGTCAGCTGTCATAACCATGCCACTCTGTCATGATGTGACCTCTCCCATTTCCCATGTGTTGTAAGTGATACTTTTTAAGCTGTGTCCATTAGATATATTTTTGTTTTTGTGTGGTCAGCTGCACTCTGCAGGTTTCATTTGTCGACTATCTCGACTATCCTCAAGCAAAACAACATTTTTGCAGCTCTAGGTGATGTTCAGGTCAGTTAGCACCTGATGCTTTAACCTTTTTTTCTGCTCCATGCCATATGTTCCAGGACCAGCACTAGTGTGTGTGGCTATTGGTGAATCCTTCAGCCTGTTTTGCCATTGTCTGGACACGTAGGTACTTTCTGGCCAGTTATGTACGAGTGCGACGACGTGTTCACTCACTCGACCCACGAGCGTATCAGCCGGCTGGCGCACGAGCCGGGCCCGCCTCTCGACTGTCACACCGCCGCCAGTCTGGGCGACGGCGAGCTGGTGTTGCAGACGGCGCGCGAGCGTCCCGGCCAGCTGGACCGGCCCAACCGCGCCGGCTGGACGCCGCTCATGTACGCCTGCTACTACGGGCACGCGGCCGTGGTGCACTCGCTGCTGGCGTGCGGCGCCGACACGGCGGCCGCCGAGCCGCGCGGCCGCACCCCGCTGGCGCTCACCGCCTGCCGCGGACACGACGACGTGCTGCTCACGCTGCTCGGTCGCGGCGCCGACATCGAGTGCCGCGACGCGCGCGACTGGACACCGCTGCACCTGGCTACAGACGCTGGTCACCGCGCTACCGTGGAGCTGCTGCTGGCGGAGGGCGCCAACGCCAACGCGCTGGACCGACAGCGCGGCTACACGCCGCTGCTGCTGGCCGCCGCCGCGGGCCACGAGCTGATCGTGTTCGCTCTGATCCGTCACGGTGCTAACGTGCAGCTGCGTCTGCCGAGCGGCGCCAGCGCGCGCGAACTGGCCGAGACCGGTGGCCACGAGCGCGTCAGCCAGCTGCTAGCAGAGTACGACGCCAGCGAGCCGCCGACGCCCACAGCGCGGCCCGCCGACGGCGCGGCGTTCGCGGCGCTGCGCCGAGACGCGCCGCCGGCCGGGGCAGTGGACAGCGGCCGGACGGCGGCGGCATCCGATCAGCAGCAGCAGCAACAGCAGCAGCAGCAGCAGCCGGCCGACCTGGCGGCTCTGCTGGCCACCGTCGGCCTGCAGAAGTACCAGCCAGTGCTGGAGCGACAGGAGGTCGACCTGCAGGTCTTCCTGGTCATGACCGACGACGACCTCAAGGAGGCCGGCATCACGCTGCTCGGGCCGCGCCGCAAGATGACTAGCGCCATCGCGCGGTGGCACCGGAACGCTCCGCTCACGCCGGGCCCCGAGCGAGCGTACGCGGACCGCGTGGCGCGTGCCGGCGAGGCCAGTGAGCGCCGTCTGCGCGAGCTAGAGCAGCGCCGCCAGAGCTGCGACTGGACCGTCAGCCAGGAGCGGCAGCTGCGCGCGCTCACGGAGGGGCTGCTGGTGGAGGAGCGCCGACGGCTGTGCCGGCTGCAGGAGGGCTGCGCCGACCAGCTGCGGCTGGCCGCCGCGCTGGCGGCTGGGTTGGCGCGCCTGGGCGCCGCGCCGCCGACCGGGCCGCTGCCGGAGCCGGCCGCGCTCTGCCGGAGTCTGGAGGAGTCGACCGCCGGCCGGCAGCAGCTGCTGGACGGCTGCGCGCGGCTGGCGCTGCTGCAGCACCAGCTGACCGAACAGCTGCGCGACACCCTCAGCGGCATCTCGGGCAGGATGGAGCGGGCCACCAGCACCGGCTGACCGCAGCGACACCAGCGGCGACGTCACGAACCGACGGTGCGCGCTCTGACGGATAGACGGTGCCTTACACGTGAGTTCCTACGTTGATAGCGGTGACACTAGTCTGCTTTTTACTTATTTTGCAAGCGTTTAACGATCGATACTGTTTCTAGTCAGTTTGAGATCTCGTTTATGGCCAAGTGACCAAGTTTTTCATTAGAGGTAAAGTGGCAGTTCTTCTGAGGTTTTTTGCCCGTCTGCTTGGATGGTTTTCAGACGAAGCTATCTAGCTATAACTCTTGCCTTTCATTTCACTGATCTCACTTGTGATAGCACAGGACTACGCTGCATGTGTGGCAGTAGTTGAAACTGGGTGCATTTTTAGTGACATGGTTAGTTCCATTGTGCAATTGAGGATGACTTGTGGTTTTATGATGACATTTGTCTTATCGTGTCCGTTTGACGATTGAGGTGCAGTCTATACAAAACGTGTTTTTACACAATAAATGAAGCCGATATGTTACGATTGACAGTTTTATACCTTGTAGAGTTTATTCCATCCGACCATTTTCTTATGTGAGACCGTGAGGAATGAATTCGGGACCCTGAAGATTTTCTGCAAATTATACTGCAACTTGCCAATCTCAATCATGAAAAACGGCATCAGTCGATCACTATGCCTGCAGATGCTGGTTATCTTGGCGGTGTTTATTGTCTCGGCTATTTTATGTCATCAGTTACTCCCAACCCTCACATTTTCCTAGTGAGTAGGGATAGGAAACACTGCATGAAATGGCAGGCGTCCTGCCAGTTTGTTGATGTGGTAATTACTTCGCTGGGCAACCAATCCGAGCACCGTACCCATATCCTGACAACAGCTCTAATTAAACACAACATTGTACATTCGGACCTCCGTGTACACAATCACCATAAACCTGTCTGCCGTCTGTGAAACATGAGACGGTTGTGACAGTTACGCGGAGGCGCTCCGCCCGCCCCCGGCGCCGCCTCGCCACATGCCTGGCTGCGTGGCGGCTCGGCAGACTCACAGAGAAGCGGCTACCGCGCGCTGGCCACGCGCCGTGTCGTTTGGCAGAGCGGCACTCGCAGGAATCCAGGGCGGAGTCCGGCGGCGAGACGTGCTTCCAGATGTGACACCCTGTCCACGGGTCTGGTTACCAGCTCGCTAGTCCACAACGCCTGTAAGGATATATCCATGTCCCTTGTACAAGGCGACAGAGAGCCCAGCAGTGGTGTTCGGATCGTAACACATGGAAGTCAGTAGCGGCGAACACCTTCAATTAAGGGGGGCGGGGCGGGGCACTGCCGACTTTTGGTCCCATTCTTTCCATACAACGCCCATAGGGCTAATGTTAAAATGCCCTAATCAAAGGGGGGCACGGTGCCCCGGTGCCCTCCCCGTTCCGCCGCCTATGATGGAGGTGGGAGGGTGGGGGCGTTTTGATGCTCACACTGCTCATCGACCTTGTAGTGACAAGCGATGAGGGACGTTCAAAAGGTTATCAGAAATCATGACAAACTACACCTACTTGAGCCAGAAAATAAATATTAAATGCAGCGATGACCTTTCTGAAGTCATTGGTCTAACATCGCTATAAAACTGCTCAGCGCGGTGATCGTTTGATCGTTGTTAAATTTAGGTAAATTGGATTCATAAATTGTCCATCCTTTAGTTGCACCTCAATCATTATTAGGTCAGGTTTTCATGGGTCACCAAAGTCCTAATTTACCCGCGCACTGATGGGGGGGGGGGGGTGGGGGGGTGGGATAACCCAGTCCCAGGCCGGATGCTTTTCGTAAATTGCGGAAAAGCTGTGACGTAGAGCGCCGCGAAATTTTAGTTGTTCCTGTGTGGAAGACGGAAGTGGTGGCTTCCTATATTCCAAGGCACGTCACCAGGTCACATCGCTTTTTTTGCATGTTTGTAACCGTGTTGAAGGCACAGTAGATGACCGAGTCTTTTGAAAGTTGTAGGATGTAATAAAGCCGAGTGAGTCAACTACCTACAAGACGTATTCTCTCGGTGTCTATTTTTTCCGGCCGAGTGAGTGAACTTCCCCAGTAAACATGCCGACGTCGGCCCGACGTCGGGCCGAGGCTCGGCCCGACGTCGGCCCAACGTCGGTCTCGGCCCGACATCGGCTGGACGTCGGATATGCCCGCATGTTCCGACGTCCAGCCGAAGTCCAGCCGACGTCGAGCCGACGTCGGGCCGAGATCGTTTGCCGAGGTTGACGAGATCGTTTGTCGTTGGACCGACGGGGCCGACGTCGGCATGTTTATTGGGACAACGCGCCAAAAATATCAACCGGCGGCGGGATTCGAGCCCCCCAGTCGCCGACGTCGGCATGTTTACTGGGACAACACGCCAAAAGCATCATCCGGCGATGGGATTCGAACCCCGTGTCATTGGAACGCGAGGTTAGTGCGCTAACCACTACACCACGCAGCCAGCTAACGGATATGGTTTGTTTTGTTGTCTTATGCCCTTTCGGTCTGACAAGACCATTTCAGAGCCGGAAGGATTATAGGATGGAGACATTGGTCTTCTTGGCGAGCACCCTGGGTCCAGTTCATATAGAGTCCCTGGTCCCATTGCTGTTACGTGACACTTATTGGAAAGGGCGACCCCACAATGGATTCATAGCCACTCTTACACACCTGCACCAACGTTTCCCAAAGTGTCCCTTTGATAAGTGGCACTTTGGCAAAGTGACACTTGCCGACTACCCTTTCCATATGAACTGGGCCCGGCCCTGGTGAGTTGCCGGGGCTGAGCCTGACCAAAGGATAGGCCGAGCAGCCCCCAAGCACTCACCGCACCCGGCTACGGGCGAGCTCGGCTTACGGGCAATCCCAAATGGGATAAAGTTTCCCGTCCAGTCCGGATCAGGGGGTTGCGGCGTGGAGGAATATTTGAGTTTCCTGAGGATATTTTGAATACAGAAGCTCTTTATGAAACATGAAACATGTATTTTATATTATTTCAACGGTCAAAACAGCGGCCGATGTCGGTCCGACGTCGCCCCGACGTCAGCCCGACATCGGCTGGACCTCAGCAATTGATCTCGGTCCGACGTCGGCCCGACGTCGGCTGGACCTCGGCTGGACGTCGGAACATGCGGGCATATCGGACATCCAGCCGACGTCGTGCCGAGGTTGGACCGACGTCGGGCCGACGTCGGCATGCCGATGCCGAGTTGCCGACGTCACCCCGACGTCGGCCGACGTCGGGCCGACGTCGGCATGTTTACTGGGTTCCTACTTTGTGAGTGACCGGCAGTCAGTACCTGGCCCCTGAATTGTGCAAAGGGGTCACGCCTCTCCGGTCCTACACCAAAGAGTTCCGGCTGCAGCGGTGGTCACCGGCTGCGGTGCCTATATTTAGAGCCGGCGTACGGAGCCGTCACAGCGCCGTGGTGCTCCGCTCACACTAAAAAAATAGTACACCTGGGTTACATTTTTACCACCCGTCATGCAAGATATTTTTATCCGGTTTACACCAGTTTTAGGAGTACTTATACTCTTTTCCTAAAAAAGTGAGTGCAAAATTACACCTGGGTGCATTACTATTCCATTATATGGAATACAGAGGAAAGAGAAGTGTACTTTCACTCTTTCATACATTGTACGCTCTGTTTCATAGGGTGCATAAATACTCCACTAAGAGTTATTTTCAACGAAGCGTAATTTGACACCAATTGTCTAGTGTAATTCTACTCCATGATTGGTAAGCAGAGTATTTTTAGAACATATTCAGAGTAAAATTTCTATCTGAGACATAAAAATATACCGGGCGTCAGGAACGTCTGAAATAAAGCGTAAAAGCAAACCAGCATGGCGGTGGGGTGGAGTGAAATTACTCTTTGAAAGTTGATTTTGCACCTATATTTGTAAATTTGCACTATAGGTAGCACGTGCACGCTGCACATGGTTTCCGGTTGCCGCCATTTTCTGGTGTTTCAGTTTGCGGTTGGTTCTCACTGCTGCAGTGTAAAACGGTGATTTTGCGAAGAGCAACAAGTCGAACTGCGAAGGTAAGTCAAAGTGTGGATATTGAGATTGAGATGTGGTGTTAATTCAAATTAGTGTATTGCTATTTAGGGAAAATGATCCAGGAACGCAGCTAAGTGAGGTGTTCAATCAGGGATTTGGCTTCTATTTTAGGTTTGCAGGCTTCAGCTTCTGCTCAAAATTGTCATCTGTGACATCACAAATCAGTCTTTCCCTATTTACCAGGCCACATTTCTGTCTAGTAAATTTATTTTTTAATCTATCACAATAATGCTTAACCCTCGCCCGCACATGCCATTTTCCCATCCTAGAACGCACATGGGGGGGGGGGGGGTGGTGGTTGCCACCCCCCGCGCCATTTCGTTCCTGTTGGAGATAGAGCTTAGCAGTAAAGACCAAAAAGATTCTTTGGGAAGAGACGAATCCAATGATACCCAGTTTTACCTTCTCAGGTCAGTCATTGGCCTTCCAGGTCAGGTCAAACTAAAAAATGTTGCTGTTTTGGGTCACCGTTGGATATCAAGTGCGCTGCTTATCAGATACCGATGACGATGCTGTTTTCTGGTGCCAAGCCAGCTAGAACCTCTTTGTCACACTATCCAACCAGAATTTTGCTGCTGAGGTCATTTCAGGTCAAGTTAGGTCAAGGTCAATTATATGTGTTTGTATGTCTGTGTGTGTCTGTGTGTATACTGATGTGTGCACCGATTGTTTTTGGGTCCATAATATCACATGAAATCATGATCTGAAAAGCTTTTACCAAAAATGCAGTCAAAAAACTTCACAAAAAGTAAATTCAGTTTGCCTAAAACGCAATTATCTTAGATGACCTAGGTTGACCTTGACCCTGACCTTGACCCCTGTACATCGTCGAACAACATGTTCCATGATAGGTGGGAGGTAAGACTGGCAAAAAAGGCCGAAATCAGGGTGTCAAAAGCTCACAAGGCCCATGGCAAACGCAAGATGTTGAGAATTGGCCATTTGGGTCATGACATGACCTGAAAAACAAGGTCATATCTCCAAAACCAAAAATCACAGAAACTTGAAATTTTCAGTGGACATCAAGAAAGGATAGACGAGCAGCTATACGAAAAATCAGCCTTCTAGCTATAAAAATGTTGAGTGCAGAGCAAAAAGACTGCCTGGGGGTGGCAACCAACTATGTGCGGGCAACCCTATGTGCGGGCGAGGGTTAACCCTCGCCGGACCTATTGGTTTTCTACATACGCGCCGGCCGAGGGGGGGGGGGGCGGGTACGACCCCCCCTCGCCGTTTCGCCCCTGGTGGAGCTAGCGCGTCGCGGAAAAAACGAGCGTGTGCGCCGTTACGAGACGCAGAGATTGGTACCCGATTTTAAGGTCCTAGGTCAACCGGTGACCTCTGAGGTCAGGTCAAGTGCCCCAGGGTACGGTTCAGTTTTTGGTGAATAACTTCGCAAAAAACGGCCGCAGAGCGCCGATTTTGGCAGCATCGTGTTCGCCTTGCTCAGGCGCGTCGAATGATATACTTTTTGTCCGGGTCAGGTGAACTTGGGGTGTTGACCTCAGGTCAAGGTCAGGTCAGCACCCCCAGGTCACGAAGTTGGTCGAAAGAGGTCATGTCGCATATCATTCGATTCGGCAGGCCTTCCTGAGTCCATTGGTGCCTTTCCCGACTCGCTAGCTCAATTTGATCAAGAGTTATTGACGAAAAACTAATTTGACCTTGATGACGTCATAAATGACGTCACGCAAGGTCAACATTGCAAAAGTGACGCATCTAACCTTGCAAGGAGTGCATCAAATCACGATTCTGTGTGCTTGAGATAGTTGGAGATCGTTCCCGGCGCCAGAATAGCAGTTTGAATTTTTCCCCATTGACTTATAATGGTGAGGTCACGAAAATGACCTGACCTCATATGACCTTTAGGAAAAATCCGAGATATACAAGTTGTGGGACTCATAATGGATACTAGATCCTGCAAGTTTCATTTCCCTGTGACATCTCCTCTGGCAGTGAGGGCGTTGCGAAGTTGCGACATCTGAAGACCGTGCAGAGGTTCACTTATGACGTCATAGGTCAGTGACCTGACCTGACCCAAAAATGCGGTTGGTGTCAAAAGATTCGGCTTGGATCAAAGGTCAGGTATGCCAAGTTTCAGCTCTCTATCGCCAGCGTGTTCGGAGCTATCGCGAAAAAACCCTATGGGGGGGGGGGGCGGCACCACGTTTTAGGCATTTTTCAACGAACAAGTCCATCTAAATGGGACAAAATTAATAGAACATCCAAATTCCAAAATGGAGACTCTCACCACCAAATTGGGTTATATCGGCACCAGGAGACTTGTCCCACCAACTTTTCATGCATTTTTATTTTCGAAACCGGTTCGCAAGACATGTCGAATGTGTTGTGCGGTCAATCTAACTTTTCCAGTTTTCGAGTTACGGTTGCATTTATCCGGTAATGTCCGAAATAGTCAATTTTTGCCTGGGATTTCCTGTTAAGCGAAAAATGGTCGAGGCAACTTCATGAGTTGTGTTTATATATCACCGAGAGTATGGTTGTTCTGTATTAGCATGTCTTCTTTTACTTTTTGGCCTTCAAGCGTGGTATTCTCAATATCACAGTGCGATTTTCTTATCGTTGTATGTGTTTTTAAAGTTATGAATGTACGGGCTGCAGGCAGGATCATAGTTAGCAGGTGCCAAGTCCAACCTCCTGTTCCCCTCTTTTCAGCTATGGGAGGAACTGGCCCGGATAAGGGGCGTCGAAGAAGACGAGGCGCTGAAGAAGGAGGTAACTGAAGAGACGCGTCGGCTCTGCCAGGAGTTTGCCAGTCGACTGCTTCTAGGTCTTGATTCCAGACCGAACAGTGGTAAGTGTATAATCATTCCGTTATAGGAGCGTTCCAGGACAGATCACCAAGGCATGTACTTTAGGGTGGGGCGAAAAACACTTTTTGGAAAGTGCTAAGTACATCTAGTGAAAAACTTGGGCCATAGTTTCAAATGAACACATGCAAAATCTTAGCCGATCGGTCAAGCATAGACATGAGCGTATTTGCGATGGATGAAGATCTGCAAACGCTTTCAGGCGTTGCAGTCTCTAATGCTAAGGAGCCGTTGCGATTGGTGTGTAACACCGGAATAAAAGCGATTCGCGAGAAAAGACGAGATCAGTGGACTAATGATGGCGTATTTCATCAATACTGAATCCCACGGGCCGGCCCAGGGTCCCTTTATCATCAGCATGGATCCGGATCCCTGGATACAGGATCCGGATGTCTACATATATCCTTATATTAGTTTTCAAAGTCAATGTATAGGCTAATTGTTCATCCGTGTATGCCGAATCCTGGATCCAGTGGATGCCGAAACCTGGATTCACTGGATCCCAGGATCCAGAATCCAGGTAGCTACATTCGTTCATTTGCTGTGTCATCAGTGATAATGCAGATAGAAATTTGCGGTCCATTCCATTCGAGTATCAAGGGAGAAGGTGTGCTAAAGCCGGTGCCGTCCACATATTATCTGACATGGATCATCAATGGCTCATAATGAAGAGAGACAGAGAGAATCGAGCCGCTGAAGCTACAGTCAGTTCTGATGGCTACAATAAGTGTCCAGCTACATGACGGCTCAGGGCTCACCCTGACGGTAGTGCTGAAGCGGCACGAAGAAAACAACCTGTTCAAGGACTAGACACAAGCGGAATCCAGTCAGCCTCAGACTGAAAACGTATTTCATTTCAAGCCGGTGTATCGAAGGCAGCTGAACAGCTGAACCGTGTCGTTTGTGCTACCGGAAGCCGAAAGGCATCACCGCGCTGTTGGTCATATCGGCGCAAAGCGGCATGAGGACAACCAGCAGCTGACAGCAAATCCCCGCCCAATTCGAGAGGCTGGAGGATCCGCTGATATTGGCGAATGAAGCTGCTCTCAGTATCGAGGGCAAACGTTTGGCCAACCTGTTCTGCGAGAATTCGTACTTGCAGGCAAATTTCTATCTGCCTTATCACTGATGACACAGCAAATGAACGAATGTAGCTACCTGGATTCTGGTCCTGGGATCCACTGGATCCAGGTTTCGGCATCCACTGGATCCAGGATTCGGCATCCATGGATGAACAATTAGCCTATGCATTGGCCATTGACTTTGAAAATATAATATAAGGATGTATGTAGACACCCGGATCCTGTATCCAGGGATTCGTTAGATCCAGGATCCGGATCCATGTTAATGATAAAGGGACCCTGGGTCGGCCCGTGGGATTCAGTATTGATGAAATACGCCATCATTAGTCCACTGATCTCGTCTTTTCTCGCGAATCGCTTTTATTCCGGTGTTACACACCAATCGCAACGGCTTCTTAGCATTAGAGACTGCAACGCCTGAAAGCGTTTGCAGACCTTCATTCATCGCAAATGCGCTCATGTCTAGGCTTGACCGATCGGCTTAAGATTTTGCATGTGTTCATTTGAAACTATGGCCCAAGTTGTTCACTAGTTATACCTTGCACTTTCCGAAAAAAAGTGTTTTTCGCCCCACCCTAATGTACATACACCATGGCCCCTTCCAATTCGCTCAAATTTTGCACCTATGATGCCCTATATAGAACAAAAATTTTGACGTGGTTTTTAGCGCTCAGTCGCAAATGGAAAATGCCGATCGCTAAACGCTCGCGCTTGCGTTAAAGGGATATCTCGGAATAGGTTAAAGGGACCCTCCCACCTTCAAAAAAGTTAATGAATTGGCACGAAAGTGATGTCGCTCGGTTCAGAAAGAGCGAAAACGAATATCTACCAAATTTCATCGAAAAATATTCACCGGTTTTCAAGATATTAGACTTTTACTTTTGTTTACTTTTTGGGATCTCCGCTGTTCCTAGCGACTTTATTTGAAAGTGCGGCATTTGTTGCGCGCAAAGCAGCATATACCACCGCGTGCTACCAAACGTTTTAGTAAAAGATTTAAAAATCGTTAGATCTCCGCTGACGTCACAAATTCTAAGGGGGCATACCAATGCACTAGCCCCTTAGAATCCGAAAACTGCAAGTTTGAAATTCCATATCTCCGAATTAAAGCATTTGTCGATGTTGTGAGTGCCCAAACCGGTATTTGCAGGCCATGGCCACCAATTTGGCTATCTCAACTCAAAACTAATGTTAAGGTGGGAGTGTCCCTTTAACTGTTCCACGCCAGGTTATCCAGGAAAACGTTTTTAGTTATCCTCTGGATAGAAACTCCTCTTCCATCCTCCATTAAAACTTCTGCACCTTGGTGGATAGCGCAACGTTTAAAGTAGCATTGGAATCATCTATATTTCTCTCGCTTTTCACAGACGAAGAACTCATGTCGTTCCTCGCCCACGGCTGCGGCACCACGGTGGGGGAGCTGGCGGACCCCCGGAATGCGGTGAGATGCATTGAGGGTTCAGGATTGGAGGTTCAGGGAGCGGAACTCCCGCTTGATCAGGAGGCACCGCTGGCAGCTGTGGCCGCAGCAGCTGCGGCTCATGCGGTCTTCTACTGCCCATTCAGAGGGCCTTCCAAAACCCTGATGGAGGTCATCTATTATAGGGCGGTGAAAGGCAGGATTCCGCTCAGCAAGGCCGCGAAGACAGTGCTCGGTGTGGAAGTGTAGGAGTACAGTGTAGGAACGGTGTAGGAGTAGTTTCAGTGGATGTAGAGTTTAAAGGTACATTCCCGAAAAAAAACAATATCCCAGGTGCTGGAACTCACCTTTCGTATTTAAACGCTCCATCGTTTACCAAACAAATCTCGATCGCGGAATGTGAGCCCATCACCTCGATCACGGAATGTTAGCTCCATCACCTGGAATATATATTTTTTTTCTTCTGGGAATATATCTTCAAATAAAGTGGTGAACGCGAGTGTGCGAAACAAACACGCCAGTGTAATCGAGCTCGCGAACTCCCTGCCGTGATGATCACTGGAACTGTTCGCGGGTAGCCATAGCCAGGGCCATACAAAAGTGGCCACAGCCAGGATACTTACGTGTATTGTGTTGTACCGTCAACCAGGGTAACTTTGAACGCCTTTTCAGCGGTGGCGCATTGCGGCCGGTCGAGACGAGATTTTATCTCTCAGTTGAGCAGCTCCTCTCAACATGAGAGGCAAAATTCTGTCTCTGCCGGCCGCCAGGTGCCGCCACTGGAATGGCGTTCAGTTCAGTCACCTAGGCGTTCAAAGTGACCCCGGTTTACGGTACCTATTTTATTTTTATACGACTTCAGAGTCATCTTGTTTTACTCAAGTAGGTTATATATCAGAATAATATTTATCGGAGTAACTTGAGTGATAGGTACATATATATTCAAAAAAAAATATATGCAAATATTTCGACACACTTTGCGATAGTCTTTTTCAATGCAAATGGCACACAGTGCTAGTTTGTTAGGTACAACAAAAATCATCATTTTCCATGCGATCGATAGAGCCGGATCCTTCACTACGATTATCCCGCGCCCTGATGGGGGGGGGCCATTTTGGCCCCCCCCTGTGGTTTTTCTTAAATAGCGAGAAAACGGCGGCTCGCAGCGCCGCAAAATTTTGGGTACCTTACCGGGCATCAATTTGACACCTTCACACAAAATTTCAAGTCACAGGTCACCTCAGGTCAGGAGTTATTGAGGTCAAACTGAGGTCATGTTCGAGTAAAAATGAGCAAAAAACATGACATCTTGAAACGCTCACCAATTCTACAGTTAACAAGCAATTTTAAAGTTCTTTATGTGGTTGTGTAGAGAAAAGACGGCGCTACAAAACTGCTATCTCGGATTTTCGAAATTTTGGGATTTTGACCCCCAAAAATCAAAAAAATTGATTTTTTTAGAAAAACTCAAAAAATTTCCAAAATTTTTTTCGAATTTCGAAAAACCCGGAATATATGTGATAGTCCCTGCGCTCTTCGATATACATACCAAATTTTAGATCGATACCTCTTTTTTTGGCCAAGTTATAGCGAAAAAACTGTTAAAAATTGATGACGTCAAATTTTTGAACTCAATTTTTAGCAATTCTAGAGCTCGTAGCGCAAAACGGAGACCACCATTGAACTCCTCGTGACGAGCTGCATCGAATCGATACCCATTTTATGCAAAAATATCAACTTTGAAATTTGACCTAATTTGACCTGACCTTGACCTGACCTTGACCTGACCTTGACCAAAACGTGACCTAAGCTGGCCCTAAAGTCTGTCTGACCCACATAATCGCATTTGTCATGTAAAATGGACCATAAAACATGTATCACACGACACTTTCATATTGTGACCCCCCCAGTGACCTGACCTCTGTGACCTGACCTGGTATCAGTGACCTCAAATAGCAAAATATGTGTTTGAAGAACATTTCCCCATCGATGATTTTCAATGAAATGCATTTTACACGATTTTAAAACGCATTTCTTGAAATGCCTGTAAACGGTGAAAATTCGACCTTTGACCTGACCTGTGACGTCATCGGTTTGACCGAGGTTAATGAAATTGGGTCACAAGGTAGTTCCCCGTTGGGGCTATCCAACACCGTTTACCGCTTGTCGCTATGTTGCGTGGTTCTCGAGATCTGAGGGGGGGGGCCAAAATGGCCCCCCCCCCATCAGACCACGTTGCTCGGCAGACCCCATCTGGGCGCGGGTTATTAAACTAATTTATCACATCAGCGAAAACACTATATGTACACTCATAGACCACTATATATAGTGGTCTATGGTACACTATTTACTACCATATCTAAGTTTAAGTACCTGGACATGGACCTGGACAAGTACCTGCGACTGGAGTCACAGGTATATAAATTTAGATGTGGTAATTACGAGCGAGCGAGCGCAGCGAGCGAAGTGAGTCTTTTCAATATAACGGAAAAATCTCAGTATGAGCGGCCCGGCCCGGCCCGGCCCGGCCCGGCCCGGCCCGGCCTGTAACGCTTTTGAGAGGCTTATATCTCAGCAACCGCTGGACCGATTGGTCTGAGGTCTTTTTTGTTGGGTAGCCCCATCCCTTCTACCCCGTAATTGACCACTTTTGATACATCTCAGTGACCGTCGTGGCACGTGCCACGTGAAAAGTCAAGGGTGTTCAAGCTGTTTTGAAAAAGTAGTGATTTTGAGAGGCTCATATCTCAGCAGCCGCTTGGGCGATTGACTTGCGGTAATTTTTGTAGGGTAGCAGCATCCCTTCTACCCAAAATAGGATACTCTCGATGCATGTGGGTCACCCCCAGTGCACGTGCAAAATACAACAATAAGAGGTGCCAAATTTGTTCCCATTTCAGTAACTCGGTAATTACTGGGGCGATTTCGCTGAAACTTGGCATACAGGTAGGCACCCACCAGGCAATGCATTCCCATGTGTTGCGGTTAGGGTGCTACTGCACGTGCGCACGTGCAGGGGGCGTTTCCAGATCTCGAGAACGGCTGGGCCGATTGCGCTCAAATTTGGTACACGGTTGGGGACCAGTTAGTAGGGTGCCGTGCAAAAGTCATTTTGGACCCCATTTGCACGTGCGCACGTGCAGAATGCCGCTTCCAGATCTCAGGAACGGCTGGGCCGATTGCGTTCAAATTTGGCACACCGCTAGCGACCGGTTAGAAGGGTGCTTTGCGCAAGCCCGTTGGAAGTGCCCTCTCGCCCTTCCGCACGTGCAGGGCTCACTATCTCGCTCGCTCGTTCTTCGCCCAAAAGGCGTTTTACTGGTAGTAAATAGTGTAGTTTTCGCTGATGTGATAAATTAGTTTAATAAGCGTAGTGAAGGATCCGGCTCTATCGATCGCATGGGAAAATGATGATTTTTGTTGTGCCTAACAAACTAGCACTGTGTGCCATTTGCATTGAAAAAGACTACCGCAAAGTGTGTTGAAATATTTGCATGTATTTTTTTTTTTTAATATATATGTACCTATCACTCAAGTTACTCCGATGAATATTATTCTGATATTTTATTTTTGTTGAATATGCTATCGCAGCATCATATCGCAGCATATCATAGAAACACAGACGGCATATGAGTCCGTTTCAGTCCGTTGCAATGGTTGTGATAACGCACGTACATACCTTCAGGAGTTTACATGCACCATGTGATAAAGCTCAGAATAAACGGTCTTTCATTGAACTTGTTTCCTTTGCAACTCGATAAAAATCACGCGCAGAGTCTTCATATAGAATAGTATTCAATTTGTCGATCGTGCCGCCGTGCACTCACCTGCACTGCGCTTTATCACTTGTATCTGCTTGAATGACGTTTGTATAATATTTCAGGGGCTGTGAATTCTGTAATGCATGGTATGCAGTTGCACATCCCGAAGGCCTCACTGTAAACCAAATTGACAAGTCTTGTGTAATATAACCAATCATCTCTTGGTATGTTTACCAACTGATACTTTTCAAACAAGCCGTTGTCTGGTGCATTGCTTGTCAGATGACAACTACGAGTCAATAGTTACTATGCACACCAACTTCTCAGTATCCAGACCAACTCTACATTTGTTTCAACGTTTGTTTCTTAACCAGTTTTGGAAACTTGTTGCCGCATGGTTATTTAACCGGCGCCTAACTTGTACTGGTCAGCTGGTCAGCATACACATGGTCAGCTGCGCCCGTGACGTCAGACTTGGCGGACCAATCAGCGGTCGCCGTCCGGCCCCGGCGCGGCGGTTTCAAACCGTTCAAACCAGCAGTTGTCGCGCGGCCGCCGTGCAGCATGGATCAGCGACGAGGGCTGTTCCAGCATTTGTGCAGTAAAAAGTGAAATATGTGAACTGTGGTGTTCATGCTGTGAGTGAGGCCCGCTCTGGCCTGCGGGACGCACTAATCGTGCCTATACCCGCGGTCGAGACGCCTCCCTTCCCCTGCGCGCGCAATGTAAGTGGGCCAGACCTTTGCATGCACATGTGAGCAGATGTTTTGCGGTCGGTGTTTTTTATATATAAATACATTTATTTGCCTTTAATTCAACTCTTTGTATTTTTAACTTAACTGATGGACATATATGGGCTGTAAAAGCTAATCTGGTTGGCGATCATGCTTTATTCGAATTATCTGCGTGATCGTGCAACTGCCATGATTGTTATGGTCAATGTGGAAATATTCGTCATACGGGCATGTTATACTTCTGGCTTGATGCGATGCACAAAACCATGTTCTTCCACATACGCAGCAGTTCTTGCTTCAAAGACTTATATGCTGACGGTGCACGATAGGTATACCTTATACCTCATGCATTTACCACATCCATTCGAAAATATGCACTTGGAATTGTCTCCAGTCAATAGTATTAATTACATACTACGTGATGTAGGTACGTGACCGTAATAAATACTAATGATTCCAGAAACTTCCGAATGGATGTGGTGTATGCATTCATCGATTATATAACCCATCAGTATTTCGTTTCTTGTCAGCACAAGCCTTTGAGCAATAACTGATGCCAGTCATGATTTTGTGCACCACTTCCAGCCAAAAAATGACCTGTCCGTATAGAAAATATTTCCTGAATCAGTATCATGGCAATTGAAAACGAACGCGAATCGTAAGTTCTTAAGGTTATCAACGCAAACAAAGCGATTGTAAGGAAGAACAAGTTCGAACTGAGCGTTAGTACACTTACTTGTTGACAATTTGTAAACTAGCAATGCCCAGTCAAAGGCTAGTTCATCAACAAACCAGGGGTTGTTGAACCGACAAGGAAACGGCTATGCCTATCCAGAAGTTGGTAGGTTCACAAGGCCCAGACTAGTACTCAACAAGGTGACGCCTATGCGAATTGGAACCAAACTTGTAGACAAACTGTTAGTTTGTTGGCCAACACGCCTGGGGTTGGTGAATCGACAAGGTGACGCCTATGCGAATTGGAACCAAACTTGTAGACAAACTGTTAGTTTGTTGGCCAACAAGCCTGGGGCTGGTGAATCGACAAGGTGACGCCTATGCGAATTGGAACCAAACTTGTAGACAAACTGTTAGTTTGTTAGCCAACAAGCCTGGGGCTGGTGAATCGACAAGGTGACGCCTATGCGAATTGGAACCAAACTTGTAACAAGGAGCCAACTTGTAGATTTGGTTTACAGTGCTGGAGGGGATTATGAGCACATCTTTTGGATGTCCTGACTGGTTCATTCTAAAGGATGCGCTCTGCCCCTCCATGCAGGATGATGCGACTGCAATACCTATTTCACATCCCCTGTTATTTTTGCACCAAGAGTGTAAAAAATAATTTGGATATAAATACACCGTAGTGTAAATTTACTCTCACATGCTAAATTTATTATATTGCTTATGTGCTATTTTCACACCTTTTGGGCTGGTGTAGTTTTTGGGCACGGTGCAATTTTACTCCAAACGGGGTGTATTTTGACGATAATTAGGTTACTATTTATATCATGGGTAGTAAAATTACTCTTCCACTGGTGCAAGTTATGGTTGCTATTTTTACCACGGGTGGTAAAATTATTCTTCGAAAAGAGAAAGAAATTACACCAGAACTTTGGAGTAAATCTACGGTGCCAAAAAATCCAATATTTTCTGGTGAGTTTTTACTCCGGCGTAAGTTTACTCGAGTTTTTACGCCGGAGTAAAAACTTACCAGAAAATATTGGATTTTTTGGCACCGTAGATTTACTCCAAAGTTCTGGTGTAATTTTTTTTTTTCAGTGCAGGAGAGAGAGGGAGAGAGGAGCCGCTGGCCATTTGGCCCGGCTCGACAGTGGGGCGCGCGGCGGAGGGCGGGCCCGGGTATCGTCGGTCGTCACTGCGCTCAGTTACCCGACAGAGGACTGACAGCAGCCAGACAGTTCAACTAATGGCTCGAATAGCTCGAACCCATCACTGTCTCGCTGCCTCTGTCCTCTCTCTCTCTCTCTCTCTCTCTCTCTCTCTCTCTCTCTCTCTCTCTCTCTCTCTCTCTCTCTCTCTCTCTCTCTCTCTCTCTCTCTCTCTCTCTCTCTCTCTCTCTCTCTCTCTCTCTCTCTCTCTCTCCCCTCTCTCTCTTCTCTCTCGTTTTCTTTCTCCATCCCTTCCTCTTTCTCCCTCTCCACACCTCCCTCTTTCCCTCTCCACACCTCCCTCTTTCTCCCTTTCCCTCTCCCTGTACGTTAGCAGAACTGTGAAAACGTCAACACGGGGAGGCTAACTTCTATCGGTGTGATTGTTGTTACGCGAGTCAACGAATGCCTATTAATACTCTGGATACGCTAAGAGTTAACAAAAAAAAAAAAAAAAACACCAGGAGAATATGCGGAATTTTGCTGTTGCTTATCCCTCTCACGGTCGTCTCTTCATAAAATCCATCTACAGGGTGTAACGAAATTATCCGGACATCTTTCTTCGCGCTGTTATTAAGAAGCAAGACATTCTGATATTTTCCCTTTTGAATTATTATATAGCCACCTTTCATAAGAGCGCAGGTACACATTTTTGGAGCATTCCAGCCACTGGATTTTCCAGCACAGTGGGTTTCATATAGAGTAGCGCCTTACTAACCTGTGCCCGCAGTTGGGCGGCGCTGGTGGCGGGTGTCCCCTCATTCATCTCCTGATGGACAATAGTCCATAATATATCGACGGAATTGCATGGGAACTATTTCCAAGCCATAGCCCTTTAGCCCAGAAGAACAAAAAGGTCCTCTCGGCATCACTTCTCGTTCTGCTAGGGACTTGAAGGTGGTGCGCCGCCCCGTATGAAGACTGCGCGGCTTGAATCAGGTATCGGTACACGTTCAGAAACCGAGCCATCCTGTGCCGTCTGGTTGAGTGGCTCCAACCAATCGCTAGCCAGGATGTTGCGCCGGTAATACTCGTCACTGATAGTGGTTTTCTGTGTCGTCATGAACAGCTTGAATATTACACAGCAGCTGAACATGCTCCAGGTCTGGATTTTGGCCGGATGTTTGACGCCGGCGACGGCCGGCATATTCGAGTTGCTGGCAGCCCACACATGGCCGATTTGACGGTTCAACGGGTATCGCAGCTCGAACAGCTTCCCATCCGACCAGGTCACCTCATTCGTGTCTTCCTTCGACCAGTGGACACGCCCTGGCCTGAAGCCAAAGGTGGTGGACTGGTTGTTTTCCCGTCAATTTCATTGTCTTTTCCAGTTTGAAGGGCAGTAAAACCAAGCTAAAGGGCGGGTAACGGTGAATCATGATGTGGGACCTCTTATTATCTACCTTGGTAAGAATTCGAGTCAGTATGCGGATTAATTGGTGCCGCTTCCTTGTCGCTATCTTGACAACTCTCCTCACCACTTGGCAAAGGGCGCCTTTTGCGATCGAGGCCGGGCTGAGTCTGCCACCAAGTCCCAGCTTATTACGCCTCAGGCAGATGTGCTACTGGCTGCTGCTGATGTCCAGCTGCTGACAGACCAGCTTCTGGCTCATGCCACCATGCCACCAACACGTAGCCTTACTACGAAACGAGAGACTGTACTCCTTTCTCTCCACTGCCTTAACCCTATTAGTGGCAGGGGGGGTTGTTTTTATCCACCCCTCAGGTTTTTCGGGAATATCTCCGAAACCGCTGAAGCTACGATGCTGAAATTTTCTGACTTTTCCTAAAACTAAATTGGGCACATTCCCTGAAAATTTCAAGTTCATAACTTTACCAGGGGCGGCTCCAGAGCACTGGGAATTGGGGGGTCCTATTCGTGAAGCGAGTCATTTGGGCGAAGATCACGATGCTGCACCAGTTTTACGAACAGTGAATAAAAGGTATCATGTGATAACATATACAGTTATTGTGCATCCTCTTTTGACACGTTTTTGCTATAATAGGCGGATCCAGGCGTCCAAAAAGGGGGGTTATGTTTTACCTCCCAACATAGGTGCCCTGACACCGCCTATGCATTACCAATACAATTTTAGTCGTTCTCTCATAAGAAAATTATAACATAACAAGACCATTACCACCCTTTTTAGAAACAGTACCAACAAAAACCTTATTTACTATACTTTTTGTGTACCCCCAATCTCAATGATCTGTATCCGCCTATGATTTTTGAAAATGCATATTTTTAGGATCCATGTGAATTCCTGGTTCATTCTCTATCGATCGGCAAAAGTTGCGTTAAGATTGGTTCAGAAACCTGGCCGTGATAAACAGTCTAAAATGTATCTGCAATTTGCCCGTTTTTACCCCCCTCTACCCCCCCTATTGACATTTTTTAATTTTTATTTTTTAGAAATGTAGATCACGTTGAGCGAAATCGAATGCCGTTTGAATTTTGAAAATCGGCCCGTTAGATCTCGAGATATCAAGGGGGGGTCGTAAACAGCCCCCCCCCTGCCACTAATAGGGGGTAGCCAGGAGCCTGCCACTAATAGGGTTAAACGAAAACTATCAAATGAACCCGTCGGCGACTCGACTCTTGCAAGAGTCATTTCGCAAGGTCAGGTCACTGCTGAGTTGAGAGCAGATACCAGAGGTATGCATTCATCCAATTTTCCAGCTTCTGACATTAAAAGAGAAACTGTGCGAGCAGATATGGCGAAAAAATAGATGTCCGGATAATTTCGTTACACCCTGTATATATGTTGCAGGCACTTTAGAAAATCAGTCATTTTGTAAAATGCCTAGGCATTTTGCAAAATGCCTGATTTTCCAGGCTTTTTGCAAAAAGCCTAGGCATTTTACAAAATGACTGACTCTCCAGTCATTTTGCAAAATGCCTAGGCATTTTACAAAATACCTAGCCATTTTACAAAATGACTGAGCAGCGTGTTGTGGATACGAGTACCTAATTATATACGTTTTGGTAGCGTGTAGGTGGACCGAGGAGTCCAGCATTATGACCAGATGAGTCCAGCAGTGGGAAGTCCATACCTACCTACCTCTCTCTATTTTGAGAAGTGCAGGCCCGCGACATTTCCAACCCCCACGTCAGCGACGCTGCTGGATTTACTGGCCCTATGCCGGCCTGTATCTGTAAAACCATTAGAGGTCGCGAGGATTCGATCCCACACACTTAGGCGTTAGTGTCTTCTGAAACCAACGCTCTCGTCCTACGCCAAGCGACCTAATGATTCTCCCGATGTGGAGCTTGCTATTTTTAACTGGGACCATGCAAGTAGGTACGGGGACCCGCAGCTGCTACTGTACACGAACCCCAAGTCTAACCGTCTGTCCTGTCCAGTAACAACCGATAACATTGATATCGACTGCTGGTCCCTGTACAAGAGCAGCTGAGGTTTCCTGTGAGTACCCTCTGACAGCTTATCGTTGTTCCCTGTGAGGGTGCTGGGACAATTTACTCAGGGTCGCTGTACAGTAGCAACTGCGGGTCTCTGTACTCAAAGCTGTCAAACAAAGACACAATCAACAAAGACTACACTCATTCGCTTACATGTAATTGTACATCAACCGGGCCTGCCTATTGACTTGGGCCGGTCTCCGGCTGGTTTTGTTAGGTCTAGTTTCAGGCAGAACATGAACGGTGTTGATGTACTTGGGAGTTTTTACAGCGCAGGGGCGGATCCAGGAAAACTCCAAGGGGAGGGTCATGAATCGAAGTGGTGCCCCTACCTATACCCAAAATTAAAAACTCGACGGATTTCGTCCACTTCATTTTGGTGGTGCCCCCATTTTCAGTTTTTTTTTCTTTTTCTTTTTTTTTAGTCAGTATCTTAACTCTTAGCCACAACCACATTTACCAATTGTAAGCAAGTATATATGAATGTGCTATGTGTATATATGTTGTGGACGCTGAGTAATGAGTACTTACCAGGAACGTTATCAGGTAAGCAAATCGTTGTCAGTCCGACGAACTTGACCCTGGCGTCTAAAGGGTCTGTCCTTGACACTTCAGGCTTGTCAGGGGCACCAAAGTCCTTCCAGGGACACCACAAACCTGCCAGGGGCACCTACGGCCTTGTAGGGGCGCCACAGGCCCGCCAGGGGCACCACAGGCCTGCCAGGAAGCAGGGGCACCGCAGGTCTAGCAAGTATACACGACAGGCCTGTCAGGGGCACAACGGGCCTGTTGGGCCCATGAGCACCCCTAGGGGCAGGGGCACCACAGTCCTTCCAGGGGCACCGCAGGCCTGTGAGGGGCACCAGCGGCCTAGCAGGGGCACCAGTCAACACAGGCCTGCCAGGGGCACCACAGACCTGCCAGGGGCACCAGAGGCCTGCCAGGAGCACCACTGACCTCGCAGGGGTAACTTGGGCCTGTCAAGGCCCAGGGGCACCACGGGCCTGTCGAGAGGCACTTCAGGCTTTTCAGGGGCACCATAGTCCTCTCCGGGCGCAGGGGTAGCAGAGGCACCAGAGGCCTGCCAGGGGCACCACTGGTCTATCAGGGGCACCACGAGCCTGTCATAGCCAGGCATCTCAGGCTTGTCAAGGCCCAGGGGCACCACAGGTCTGTGAGGGGCACCAGCGACCTAGCAGGGGCACCAGTCAACACAGGTCTGCCAGGGGCGCCACAGACCTGCCAGGGGCACCACAGACCTGCCAGGGGCACCAGAGGTCTGCTAGGGGCACCACCGGCCTCGCAGGGGCACCTTGGGCCTGTCAGGGTCACCACGGGCCTGCCGAGGGGCACTTCAGACTTTTCAGGGGCACCAGTCCTCTCCGGGCGTAGGGGTACCAGCGGCCTAGCAAGGGCACCAGAGGTCTGCCAGGGGCACCAGCGGCCTAGCAAGGGCACCAGAGGCCTGCCAGGGGCACCACAGGCCTAACAAGGGCACCACGGGCCTGTCAGGGGCACCTCAGGCTTGTCAGGGCCCAGGGACACCACAGTCCTTCCAAGGGCACCGCAAGCCTGTCAGGGGCACCAGAGGCCTGCCAGGGGCACCACAGGCCTAGCAAGGGCACCACTGGCCTGTCAGGGGCACCTCAGGCTTGTCAGGGCCCAGGGGCACCACAGTCCTTCCAGGGGCATTACAAGCCTGTCAGGGGCACCAGAGGCCTAGCAAGGGCACCACAGGCCTGCCATGGACACCACAGGCCTGCCAGGGGCACCACCGGCCTTGCAGGGGCGCCTCAGGCCTGTCAGGGGCACCACGTGCCTGCCGGGGACACTTCAGGCTTGTCAGGGGCGTTACAGTCCTGTCAGGGCCCAGGGGCACCAGGCCCGTGGTGTCCCTGCTAGGCCTGTGGTGCCCCTGGCGGTCCTGTGGTGCCCCTGTCAGGACTGTGATACCCCTGATAGGCCGGTGGTGCCCCTGGCAGGTCTTTGGGCCCCCGGGCCTCAAGGGGGGGGGCATGACCCATGTGACCCCCCCCCCTTGGATCCGCCCCTGTTACAGCGTAGGCTGTAGCATAAAGCAATGCTTTATGCTACAGCCGAGTCTGCAACTCAACCTGGTCGTTACTCAGCATTGTCGTCATCACAGAGCCTCAAATCGATCAGCTACAGGCTGAACACGTACCTATAGGGTATAGGAAGACGTCCAAAAACTATTGGCCATAGTATCTGTAGTGGGAGCTACGTTCCATGCTGGTCAGGCATTTTGCAAAATGCCCAGTCATTTTGTAAAATGGCTAGCCATTTTGAAAAAAGCCTGGTTGCGTTCAGTCATTTTTCAAACAGCCGTCTTTTTGTAAAATGCCTAGGCATTTTACAAAATGACTGATTTTCTAAAGTGCCTGCAACATATACATAGCTCCGTGGGTTGAGTGGCTGGTGCCACAACACATCACCGAACCCATTTGTTCGCTGCGGAGCTGTCGGCCTGTCACCACAAACGGTCTCTCTGCGGACTGTCTGCTGTCATCAGATGACAGACGGAATCACACCGCTGTCACGCGCTGACAGGACACTTACAGAGGAGCCGACGAACAGCGGCGGTTTAAGGTGGCGACGGGCACCATTCTGTGGCAGATTATCGTCATAACGGTGTGTGTCATGGTCCGGCTTTCAAATGATTATTTAAATGTTCCGGGTGGGGTCCGGGGTGACAGGCAACGGCTGCAGTTCGACCGCCAAGAAATAACCGGCGCTGGTTTGTGTAGACTGTAGAGAATAATCGACTGGAGCCATTGTTAGCATATCAATGTTAACAAACCGTACAACTGGGATGCAATGGACCATGGAAACAACCAGTATAACGCCTTTTGGGGCGACTAACGGAGCGAGCGAGAGGGTGGGCCTTGCACGTGCGAAATTGCGAGGGGGTACCTCCAACTGACTTGTGCACGGCACCCTACTAACCGGTCTCTAGCGATGTGCCAAATTTGGGCACAATCGGCCCAGCCGTTCTCGAGATCTGGAAGCGGCACCCTGCACGTGCGCACGTGCAAAATGGGTCCCAACTGACTTGTGCACGGCACCCTACTAACCGGTCCCTAACTGTGTACCAAATTTGAGCGCAATCGGTCGAGCCGTTCTCGAGATCTGGAAACGACCCCTGCACGTGCGCACGTGCAGCAGCACCCCAACTCTGGCACATGGATATGCAGTGCCTAGTGGGTGCCTACCTACATGCCAACTTTCAGCGCAATCGGCCAAGTAGTTGCCGAGATATTGCAACAATTACAAAACTGACACCTCTTCGTTTTGCACGTGGCACGTGCATAAGGGGTCACCCACATGCATCGGGAATAGTCCAATACTTGGTAGAAGGAATGAAGCTACCCTACAAAATTTACCGCATGTAAATCGGTCAAGTGGTTGCTGAGATATAAGCCTCGCAAAAGCGTGACCACGGCTGGCCGGCCGGCCGGCCGGCCGGCCGCTCATACTCAGAAATTTCCGTTAATCTAAGGAAAGACTACGCTCGCTTCGCTCGCTCCGTAATCATTTGTCATCAGGGGCGTTCCACGACAAATCGACAAGTGCCCTGCACCCTCATATTTTATTTTTTGCTTAGAATTGGTCTAATGGGTTGTGATGGGCGGGGAAGCCAGCTGTGGCAAGGATTTTTTTCTTTGAACAACGGTTTCCGAGATATAGCCTCGGGCAATTCTTGGAGTTCGCGCTGCAGCCCTATGTTTGGCGGCCTATAACTCAGAAACTATTGGCTTTTTACGATAAAAACTTTATATGGTTCAACTCACAGTCAACCAACAAACATTTTGGCTATCTCGGATTTTCAATTTTTGAAAATTTTGATCACGTGACCTTTTGTCCTATTTTTCGAAGAGTGGCCTTGATATTTTCCCCACTGAAAGTTGCAATTTTGTCTGATGACGATTAAAGCCTTTTCAATTGTCATTCATATGCGATAATAAAAAAAGTGGTTATCGCCCTGTGTTGACCTTAGGTCAGGTCATTTTTATGACCTGTCCATTATTACGAGCGGGAGCGACAGCGAGATCTCGAGAATAAAGCAAGGTAGGGACAAGCGGTAAACGGTAAAGGGTACACACGGATAAGGTCTATAATTTTTACTGAGGTCATTTTCAGGTCAGGTCAAAGATGACGTCACAGGAGCTAAAAGGAAGTCAAAATAGCGGCACTATACATATATGTGAAGTTTTTCTCGAATAACTTTCAAGGTATCCCAGCTAGGAACAAACTAATAGCACCATCGTGATCCTCTCGTCGATCCGCATCGAAACATATGTTTGTTGACCTCGAAAGGTCGAAAGGTCAAAAGTTGACCTTAGGTCACGTGATCTAAGGTCAACTTTTGACCTTTCGACCTTTCGAGGTCAACATACATATGTTTCGATGCGGATCGACGAGAGGATCACGATGGTGCTATTAGTTTGTTCCTAGCTGGGATACCTTGAAAGTTATTTGAGAAAAACTTCATATATATGTTTAGTGCCACTATTTTGACTTCCTTTTAGCTCCTGTGACGTCATCTTTGACCTGACCTGAAAATGACCTCAGTAAAAATTATAGACCTTATCCGTGTGTACCCTTTACCGTTTACCGCTTGTCGCTATCTTGCTTTATTCTCGAGATCTCGCTGTCGCTCCCGCTCGTAATAATGGACAGGTCATAAAAATGACCTGACCTGAGGTCAACGCAGGGCGATAACCACTTTTTTTATTATCGCATATGAATGACAATCGATAAGGCTTTAATCGTCATCAGACAAAATTGCAACTTTCAGTGGGGAAAATATCAAGGTCACTCTTCGAAAAATAGGACAAAAGGTCACGTGATCAAAATTTTCAAAAATTGAAAATCCGAGATAGCCAAAATGTTTGTTGGTTGATTGTGAGTTGAACCATATAAAGTTTTTATCGTAAAAAGCCAACAGTTTCTGAGTTATAGGCCGCCAAACATAGGGCTGCAGCGCGAAATCCAGGAACTGCCCGAGGCTATATCTCGGAAACCGTTGTTCGAAGAAAAAAATCCTTGCCACAGCTGGCTTCCCCGCCCATCACAACCCCTTACACCAGTTTTCAACGAAGAATAAAATATGAGGGTGCAAATTTAATTTTTTATTTGTCGATTTGTCGTGGAACGCCCCATCAAACAACATTTATCACTATTTGCTTTATCCGGCTGTTTTACGATACACTAACACGAGTCAAAAGATGAGGGAGGGGAGTCTTCTAAGAGCAGTGAAAGGGATAAAAACGGTGACAAATGGCCTGTCTCGGGGACCCGCCGTCGACCCGGGTCATTTCCACGGCGCGCGGTCGGGGGCGCCGGCAGTCAATTAGAGGCGTCTTCTGCGGCCAGCCGGCGGCCGGTGCCAGCGTTTTTCTCCGCGGCCGGCATTGCATGCACTGGGACCTGGCAGCGGCGCCGGCGCCGGGGCCGGGGCGCTGCCAGACCCGGCGACATGTCGCCGCTGTCGCCGGGCGAGCCGTGGAATAGCGGCCGCCAAATGGAGCCGGCACCGTTCTCCGGCTGGCGGCGGGTACTGGGTAGCCTACAGGTGAAGGATCTTGTGGCCTGGCGGAGCCCGCCCCGGTCCAGCAGCATGGGTCACACTGACTGAGGGAGATGCAGACGAGCCGGTGCGCTGAGGCTGGCTCACTCTAAAATTGATCCTGACTAAGAAGTGACCGTAGTGTGGAGTGTCATTTGAGTATTGCATGTTTGCGATCTCTTAACCCTCGCCGGCACAGGGGGGGGGGGTTGATGCAACCCCCCTAAGGATTTTCGCGAATAACTCGCGTAAAAAGCGGCCGATCGCGACGAAACTTTCAGTACCCTCGCATTGTTCAATTTTACACCTACTCTGAAAATTTCATGACCCTGACCCCAATGACCTTTGACCTGTGACCTCTTTTCTGTGACCATGTTTGGCCGAAATCGCGGTTCGGCGCATGTCGGCTCGCATTAGCCGCGCGTTTGCAAGCTTTTCGTGGTTTCAAACGTTCAAACATGTGATTTGATGTTGCTCCCATACATTAGGGTGGGTGTCAAGGTCACCTGATGGTCAGGTCAGGTCATTGACCTTTGGTGACCTCGGGTGACCTCGGTTCACTTTTTCGAGTTTTACATGTTTCTAGGCTAGTTTTTGGAGCTGAATTCGAATTTAGCAACCATTTGAACATTTACGAAGTAGTTTTGGTGCCTTCGTAACATGTTACGAAGCTGTCCGAGGCGGTTGACACGTATTACGAATACCCGTCACAACCCCTACCGGTTGACCTGACCTGACCTGACCTGACCTGGTCTAAATGCTTAAAGACATCCTCTCTGATCAAAACTAACACGATATTCGTGATCAGCACCCCGGAAAACCACATAGCAGCCACACTTTACGACTTTCTAACAGGTCCTGATTTTCCCGGTTTTCGGGTCATTGACCTGACCTGGAAGGTCACCCGATGACCTAGGACCCTAAAATTGGGTATCATCGGCTTCCTCTCGTGACGGGCAACACGCTCGTTTTTTCCGCGAAGCTCTAGCTCGATCAGGGGCCAAACGCGAGGGGGGGTCGTACCAACCCCCCCCCCCCCTTGTGCCGTCGAAGGACTCAAAATGGCCTGTGCCGGCGAGGGTTTTAAACTGTCCCTCTGCTTCCGCTGTGTTGTTTTACAATTTGAAACACCGGCCGTAATGTGGTCACTGGTCCTGCAGAGCCGAGTCAGAACTGTAGTGGGGTAGGGGAAGGAAGGACGTGAAAATTAGTCCGTCTCGAGATGTTATAATTAGACCAATGAAGTTGCAGGTTTTTAGGAAGGTATGAAGTCAGACCGAGTGGAATCGATTTGGAGCCGCTAAAGTAACTCGCAAAATAAGTTACGTTATACGTTTTTCTGTTTGTCCGCGGCTTTTAAAGTAACACCGCATTCGCATAGAAGCCCAGAGGCGGATCCAGCTCAGAGTTTTTTTTTTTGAGGGGGGGGGGCAAACCATAACAATTGATCGATTCTTTCCATGCCTCGTCCATAGGCGTACCTAATGTTAAAATTATGCCGTTTGGGAGGGGCAAATGCCCATTTTGCCCCCCCCCCCCTGGATCCGCCACTGTAGAAGCCTTCTCATTTTTGTTCAACTCTTCACTAATAAATAGTAACAATAAAAGAAGCATCACCTTCCCTTCCCACACAATACACATAGGTACACATATGTTCGATCTTCCTCGTTTCAGATTGGTCCCATCATTGACTGCGTGTTCGTCCAGAATGGCCAAAAAAGGTGTACAAAATTTGTATTTATAGCAAAAATGTGAACAGTTGACATCTGTATGTAGGTACGATGCCTACTTAGATTTGCCAATAGGTACGGGCTGGTTGATAGGTAAATCATGGCATCAATCATGATTCGTGTGCATGGAGCATTGAGCAAAGCGCGTATTCGTCTTACATTAACTTACTTTCTGATTTGCTCGGCGGGCTATTCCTCAGATTTTTTTTTCGAAGCAAGAAACTCTACTTACCACGCTGTGAGCCGGGAGTAGTGAAAACGCCTGGAAAAGTCTCATGCTCTATTCTTATTTAGTTAACGGAACATCTTACCTGAACTGTTTGCACGATAGTGCAATGATGAACTGGTAATTGGTCGGTGACGTGCGGAGGAGTTTCTATTTTTACCTTCCCTCCTGAGCCCAGTGAGTGATATTTCCTCGGCGGCATTGACCACTGCGGCCGGGTCACACACGCTCGCAGGAGGGCCGTTGCAGACAGCGGTCGGCCTATTTCGGGTGGGTCTGGTCGTCGCGGCAGGCGCCGACATTGGCCAGGTACTCGCGGCGGTGCCGGCCGCCCCTATATAAGCGCGGTGCGCCGGTGTGTGCGCCGGCGGCGGTGCTCTCTCCCTCTCTCCCCTCTGCCGGTGAGGTGCAGTGTGTCGGTGGCTGGCGGGGCGGCTGCAGCACGGGGTGACAGCAGCACCAGGGGAGGCAGCGGCAGCAGCAGCGGCGCGGGCAGCGACAACAGCAACAGGTAAATAGTGAGAGACCGTGCGGTGGACAGCGAGCAGCGGCGCCCGCCCGCACGGACGGACAGGACCGGCCGGCGACCGCTCGGGTGTGATCCGGACGGACCAGAGGGACCTGACGGGTAGTGCTCCCGGGTCCGGACCATAAAGGTGGTCCGGACCAGGTGGACCATAAGGAGAGACCATCCCGGTGGCTGACTGACCGTTCACCTGTTGACAGTCGGTCAACAGACAGGCGGCTACTCAGTGAAACTGATTAAAGCCCTTCGTCCTCCTGGGCAATGTGCACGATGTTAGAACTACGATCAAAGCTGAGGTCAAGACGGATATTGAATACATTGACTCAATCTTGACATGCTTGATGTTATTAGCAAGCATGTTAGATGAAGACGTTCCTATGAAAATCAAATTAGATTGAATTGAATTGGCCCGCGCCCCACGGGGGAGGGGAAGGGCTATTCATAGCCTCCTTCTCGTTTTTCTGTAATAACTTCTAAACCGCTTGACATATCCACATGGCACGTTTGACACCTTCGGCTGCATCAATTTGACACCTTGGCCTCGTTTCATAAAGCGAGTCCGTAACTTACGTCGGTTTTTGGTCTTGAATTGCAAGTGCATGTGAAGCGATGACGATAGTTTGAATCGTTGAATATGTTCATCTTCTAACAAGAACAGAAGGGAAAGGGGGATATAACTTTATCGCTTCACATGCACTTGCAATACAAGACCAAAGATCGGCGTAAGTTACGGACTCGCTTTATGAAACGAGGCCCTTGTGTCAAAATATGAACTTCGTAGATACCATAAGTCGGCCGGAAATGACAAAAAAAGTGACGTCATGTTCGGCCGATTTCGACGCAAAACATTAACTCGCGCATGACTGGGGTATTTTCCATAACGCGAGTGACTGAGGGGGCTCTCCAGAGCCCCCCTCCTATCTCCGAAACTACTGGACCGATCGTCAAAATTCAAACGGCGTCTGATAGCCCTAGAAAAACTTTTAATCGAAACCTATTTTCATTGAACTCGAGGTCACCGATGACATCACAGGTCAGGTCAAAGTAGAAATTATCGGCATTTTTGCTTGCTTACAATTTAGGCTCTGGCCGCCGGCTGACAAGTCCGATCAGGTTCATTTTTGGTTTACGCACTCCTTGATATATGTCTTAGATACTTTGATGGTACCTTACTTTAAATTCAAATTTGTTAGGTCAAGGCCAGGTCATCCTAGGTTACGAAAATTGTATATCATGTATCGGTCACCTGACGCATGTTTCATGGTCCATTTTACACGTAGATTTAACAAATAATGTCGTCTGTGTCATTTGAGGTCATTTTCAGCTGAATTTACCGGAGGTCAGGTCAATTTCAGGTCGGAGAAGGTCAAATTTTGAAAATAAAATTTTTCAACAAAAAAGGTGCCTATCAGATGCAGTTTGAGCTCAGGAACACGATGGTGCTAGTTATATTGCTGTACGATGTTAAAAATATACTGAAAAATGGTTTTGGAAAATATATAATTGTAAAATTTTGACAATAATGCACATAACTTGGCTATTTTTGAAGATATTGGGCTAAAACCTGCTAGGGTAGTCCATCAGTGTGTGTTCTATCACATATGTGCATGGTTCTTTTTTTTGCAAAGAATCAAAAACTTTTTGAAAAAATCAAAACTTACATTTTTTGTATTGGTAAAAACATGTTTTTGGAATTTTTCAAAATTTCGAAAATTCGAGATAGCTGTTTGATAGCTACGTGTACCTACTTGTAGTCCACTGATGCAAAGAAATTGGATCTAGCTTTAAAACTGAGCCCTTGAGAGCGTTTGCCGTAATTCAATATTTTGCATCAAAATCGGCCGACATGACGTCACTCTGACTTCATTTCTGGCAATTTGGCACAAGGTGTCAAATTGATGCCGCTGAGGGTACTGCAAGTTTCGTGTTGATCCGTAAAAAGGCTTAGAAGATATTGTCGAAAAACGGGAGAAGAGGGCTCTGTAGAGCCCCCTAGAGCACTTCACGGATAGGCTTTTTAGGATCCGGCCCGGCCCATATCCGGCAAGGCATATCCAGATCCGCCCATTATCCGCCTTTCTTTGAATATCAGAATCCGGCCCACCCATGGCCCGTATTGCAGCCAAACTTCCAAAAAATATCCGTAATAATCCGTTTAACCAATAACTGGTTTCACCCAAAACTGGACTAACAAATTCAATCTAAGGGACCAGACAGCCATACATCTCATAGACCATCATGGTTCCAAAAACCATGCATACATTGCATACATTATCCACTTGAAGACAAGTCTTGTGACAAGTGAGTGTCATAAAATGATGCCTATTACTTTAATCAAACCTCTGCTGCCGCTTAACCCGCGCACCGACGGGGGTCTGCGCCAACTTAGTACCGACGGGGGGGGGCGGATGACCGCCCCCCCCCCTGAGATCTCGAGAACGAAGCAAGATAGCGACAAGCGGTAAACGGCATCGGATACGCACGGACAAGGTCTACAATTTTTACAAAGGTCATTTTCAGGTCAGGTCAAAGATGACGTCACAGGGGTCGAAAAAGTAAAAATGGCGGCGCTAAATATGGAGAGGGTTTTTCTCGAATAACTTTCGAAGTAGTCAAGATAGGAACAAACTAAGGGCATCATCGTGATCCTCTCGTCAATCCGCATCGAATGATATATATGTTGACCTCGAAAGGTCAAGGTCAAAGGTTGACCTCAGGTCACGTGACCTCGAGGTCATCATGTATATCATTCGATGCGTCTTGACGAGCTGAACACAATGAGACCATCCGCGCGGCTGTATCTTGTTCCTGTAAGGAGTTATTGGCAAAAAACCTTTGGTGACCTTTGATGACGTCACATGACCTTACAGCTGCCCAACAGCAAAACAGACCTCAAGGTAGTGAAGGTTGATCGTATGTGAAGTCATGTATGGTATATGGGGCCATTCCGACCCGTTTTAGTGGTAAAAACAGGGAGTTGATTTTTCCCCCATTGACTTATAATGGGGAGGTCGCGAAATTGACCTGACCTTAGGTCACCGACATCAAAATTCCGAGATATACAAATTGTAGCTACTAATGACCTTATAACATCCTGCAACTTTCATAGGCCTCCGACATCTACTGTAGCTCTGGCACGGTGACAAAGTTGCAAAAAAGTGACTTGAGGTTGGGTCATTCAAAGTGACCTGGTGACCTGACCTTAAAAGTTAGGAGGTTCAAACTTGCACACCATGTGTAAAATTGATGAGAGAATAGTCATACCAAATTTCGCGGCGCTACGCGCCGCGGTTTTCCCGCTATCCGCGAAAAACCTCAGGGGGGGGGCGGATATCCGCCCCCCCGTCGGTGCGTGGGTTAACATATTAGGTTAATTTTTAACTTCAATGTTGAAGGTTAAAATTTTGATCCGTTTTGATCCGGGTTCAACCTTCAATTCCCAAATCCGGCCCGCCCATATCCGTTCTTTTTTTTAACAAATTTAGAATCCAATCCTATCCGGTCCGCGGATTTATCCGTGGATAACGGATTTATCCGGCCCATGAAGTGCTCTAGACCCCCCCCCCCCAGTCATGCGCGGGCTGCGGCAATCGCTCTCAAGAGCTCAGTTATTGATTAAGCTAGATCCTGTTTATTTGTATGAGAGGACTCAAAATACACCTGCTATCAAACTGATATCTCGGATTTTCAAAATTTGAACATTTTGAAATTTATATGTTAAATCTCAAAATGTGTATTTTCCCAGCCAGCAATTCGCTTGGGCTGAACTGTGGCAAGCGTCGGGCAGCTTGGGCTTAGCTTGGGTTTGCCCACTTTGATCAAAACCAATGTATTTTTTACTAGGGCTGAGCTGGGGCATGCCGCAGCTATGCCCACGTGCGGATAGCAGTAGCTCAGCCCGACATCTGCCCGCGCATCCAAAACAGGCTTAACTTGGGCGGAGCGCGGGCTGATCAAGCTGGCTGTGTCCTCCGGCTAACTGGAGTAAAGCCGGAGCTTAGCCATACCTGTTCGGCTGTTCGCGCATGCGCAGTTCTGCGCCAGTCATGTGCAGCGTTTGTGACAGTCTGCGCGCTGTGCGACGAAACGACACACCGTTGTTGGGGCATTTGGTGGTTGATGTTTGGGCGCGTGTGACAGTCCGAAGAAGGGATATTGCTCACTGCCCTTATCAAGTGGACTGGCATGGAGTTTTACGGTAGGTAAGTGTATTGAATGGTGCGCTTGATCGTATGTAAACGTCATGATTTTGACTGAGTTTGACGCCATCAAACATGAAGCTGAATAGCTGTTCAGCCTGGCGACTCATACCCTCGCTCAGAAAAGCTGCATTCCGTGCCTTTATATCTTTGTGTAATACCAGCACTTCTGATCCAGGAAAATGAAATACAAAACACAAATATTTATCTACTTATCACCGAGCACGCTCATTCTCTGTCCCTGTCCGCATTTAAAATCAAATGAACATTTTATACGGATCAATGAGAAGTGCTTTTACAGTAATAATGCATCAATAAGTTATTTTTCAAGCAAACATGCAATGTAAATTAAACCAATTAATCTCTTTTTCAGGTACGTACCATTAGAGCAAATGGTTCCAAAAAATGGAATAGTTATACAAACCAGGACCGGGTGGACGCCGCAATCGCCCTCGCCAAGTGGTTTAGCGGAAACTGCCTGCTTATAAATAAGTAGGTAGACCTACATATACGGAAACTGCGCCGAAAGCTGGCCGACCACCTACTGCAGATGTGTGTGTGTGTGTGTGGAGGAGCCAGACGCCTCCAAAGCTCCCATTCACCAGAGTGAAGTTCCTTATAAACGATTGTTTGCTTATTGCTTTATGTCTTATGAGCGATTACTTGCTGTCCTTACTTTATGCTTTCGGTTGAGTGTTTAACCAAGTATTGTGAACGGGGAGGGAGGCTAGCGGGCCTTGTGATTGTTTTATAGTTTTGATGGCGTTTTTTCATGACTCATGCCATATTACTGCTGCAGTTTGCAGTCCACTGTTTCATGTATTTGTGTTTCATTTGACGTGTCTGTAGTCGTTTGAAATATACATTCAGTCAAAGTCAACCACTACTTTCCTTTTGCAATGCTCGAGCCTCGATGACCGGTTAACAGAGCATATGAGTGACCGTAACAATCTTAAATATGCATTGAAACCGCACAACCTGCTGAAAGTGCATTGGCTGCTCCTTGCTACTTGATCCAGTGTGAAGCAAAAGCAAGATGAAGTCAAGCCGAGACTTGAGAAAACAGGAGTCGTCACTCGAGCCGAACCCGAGCAAAGCCACAGCAGTTTGCAATGTATAAACCCCATTCACTTCTATGGCTTAAGTCGGGATAGACAGGGCACACAGGGTGGGCTTGCCGGAGTTCAGCCCGCTCGGGCCCAGAGTAATCTCCATTATATAAATGGATTCACTGCTCGGGCTTAAATCGGGCTAACGCCAATCGTCGCTCAACTAGGGCTAAACTACGGCTGTCCGGAGCTCGCAGAGCGGGCATACCTCCGGCAGAGCATGGGCTTTAGTCGGCGTTTTTGTGTCATACGCCGACTTTAGCCCAAGCCCTAGCCGACTTTAGCCCGACTAAAATCTCGGGCAATCCGCACTTGAGCCTGCTTGGGCCCGGAGCAAAATTGCTGGCTGGGTTTGTCTTTCTTTCAAAAAGTTTTTGGCTTTTCGGAAAAACCGGGAAAGGTATATGTGATAGAGCACATACCATGGATATAGGTACCTACTGTAGCAAGTTTTAGCTGGATATCTTCAAAAATAACGAAGTTATACGCATTAGGTATAGTAAAAAATTACAATTCTATTTTTTCAAATCAATTTTGCAAAATGCATTTGACATCGTACGCTAATATAAATGGCACCATCGTGTTTCTGAGCTCAAACTGCATCCGATACACACCTTGTTTGTTGACAAATTTCAACTTCAAATGTTTTACCTTTTTGGACCTGAAGTTACCTGACCTCAGCTAAATTCAACTCAAAATGACCTCAAAGGACATAAACGACAGAGCATTCGAAATCTATGGCCTAAATGAACCATAAAACATGTGGCACGTGACCGATGCATGATATAATATGTCCGTGACCTAAAGTATCTAGTTACAAGTATGTAAAGCAAAAATGAGCCTAATTTGACTTGCCATCCGGCGGCCAGAGCCAAAAAGGTGAACAAGTCTAGGATTGAATATTGTTACTTTGACCTGACCTGCATAGGCGCGGGAGCCGGGGGGGGGGCAGAAGAGCCGCCCCCCCCCCAACTCTGGGGCCGTGGGGGCGATGCCCCCACAGCTTTGAGACGGAATACCACACTTTTTTGCAAATGGTTTTTTTAAGCCAAGGGATGAAAAATAAGTGGCCTAAAACCGGTGAGAAAACTAGATTTGGGGTAGGTACCCTAGGTTGATCTCTATTATGGTGTGTCCCCCCCCCCCCCAGTCTGAACGTAGTTCCCGCGCCCCTGCTGACCTGTGACGTCATCAGTGACCTTGAGGTCAATTAAATTAGTTTTCGCTCGACAGTTTTTCCAGTGCTATCAGACGCCGTTTGAATTTTGAAAATCGGCCCAGTAGTTTTAGAGTTAGCCCCCCCCCCCGTAGGGCGCGTTACACGCAGACATCAGTAGGGCGCGTGTTAAATGGCAGAACGGAATAAATCACATAGCAATGAGCTTAGAGGTGAACTATTAAACACAAAGTAATCGTAATGATCGTGTGATTATGAAAAGCAGATAACAAAGGGTCTATTAAACAGCTCTTTTACATGTAAAAAAAAACCTAAATCCAATTAAAACACGGCATCGTGCAGCATATTTTAAAAAAAATATTCATTTGATATATTCAGTTAACCATAATTATGACTGCGAAGTAAATACACTTTTGGTGACCTCGACTCCGACTTCAAATATCGATACTGGTTCAGGCTCCAGCTGGGACTCAGGAAATTTATCTTGAACTTCATATCATGATAGAAAAATACACGTCGGAGATCTATTTTTCTTGCCTGAAACGATTTTTTAGCATTTCAAAGCCTTATATGTAGTGCAAATATACGTACATACTTAATTAATAAGTAGCATGCATAATTAAAAACGAGGTCCAGCACAGGCTGTTTTACAGCCTTTTTCGCTGAAAACGTCATCCAATTGCATCATTTATGCATCGCGATGCATCACTTATCTTCTTACACATAATTTCAGTGACAATTAAATGGACGTTATTAACGAATTCTAAATTAATTGCACTTATCGGTCACAGCATCGTTGAAAATACGCCTTTGCGTCGGTCTTTTATTTTGACACCCTCACGGCCTAAATTACATGCTAGTAAAGCATGCTGTAATTACTATTGACCTTTGCCGATGGCAGGAGTCAAGACGTGGCTGAGGACACACGTTCCGCATCGACCGAACAGCCCGCGATCGATGAGAGCTATGTGGAAATTCACAGAAAATGAGTTGGGCCACCCAGACTCTGCACGAACCAAGACTCAACTCGTGTTCAAACCCTTGTTAACTTGACACGGAAGATGCCACCATTAATAGTCAATGCTTGGTGCCAACAGGTGTCAGGGATCATATCGTCCTCAAGTCAGATGGGGAGATGAAACGGTCATGTGATTTCATTTGTGCCAACTACCAACTTAATTTACATAGCAGTGCTCCTTCGGACCAGAATAGAGCCTTATCCAACACGGCGCTGCAGACTTGCTGGGTAGTGTGACCTTCTTCAATAGGTTCGTAATTCTGCTGCCTGACTAATGAGGTTATTTCTCATCGGTGACTGGGACAATTCATTGTCAGGTCGACCTCCCAACCAACGGCTGCCCGAGTTTAGTCATAAAGGGTGTGACTGCTCCTGGCTGTGATGAGTGCTGCCTATTTTTCACGACGAAATGTGTGTCTCCTTCTGTCATAAGCTACTCGTATATTAGCTGACTCGAACTGCACATGACGGTTGCAAATACCCTTCTGGAAAGTTGGCTGTTTTAATAATGGAAGGTTATTCTGGTGAGTCAATTGGAATTATTATTGTTTTAGTTGGTGTCCAAGATTTGTCAGTGGCCGTTTTGTCATTGCAAAAAGGTGCAATATCTTCAATGGAGATTGATAATATTTTCATGTTGCGGCACAGGGGACAACCGCGCCTCAGTGTGACAAATTTCCGCCGTTTTTTGTGCCGTTTTTCCGCGGGCGTTCACAGCAGCTGACGACTGCCACTGTGCTGTTTCAGAGATGGCCTACAGCTGGGATAACCGGGTCAAGTTCGTCGTCCGGTATATGTACGGTAAGTTGGCGTGGTCACGTGGTCAAAGCTGACAGAACGGTAGCTCTCTCTCTCTCTCTCTCTCTC